>NC_081137.1:5948862-6609487 GCF_958295425.1 Solea solea | reverse complement strand
ATCTACAACACTCTTGGATAATTTAAACATCTTCTTTGGAATCTTTGGGCAGTTAAAAGGTGTGTGAAAACTAAACAACAGAAACTGTTTCTTTTTAAACGGCAAATGGATCATTTCAGTCAGTCACATTTGCAAATTCCTTCGGTTTTAACTTAATTAGCCAATAATGTTTGTATCTTGTTTTCAGCTCGACCGACTTTATGGGACATGGACTTTGCAAACCAGTTATCAATGTCAGTCAACCAAACCCCCCGCAACGGGCTTGAGGAAATGATCCAGTGGACCAAAGAGGGGAAAATGTGGCAGTATCCAATCAACAATGAAGTTGGTGAGTAAAGAATGCTGCACTTGTGTTCAGTATGTAGAGATGCAAAAAATAACATTTGGCTCACACTGACAGTGTCCTCTTGTTCTAATGTCAGGACTGGAGGAGGAAGCCAGTGTCCATTTTCATGAGCACGTCTTCTTAGACGAACATCTGAAGGAGGGCTTCCCTCGTCAGGGACCAGTGCTTCACTTCATGGAACTTGTGGTAGCCGGTCTGTCCAAAAACCCTTACCTTACTGTCCAACAGAAGAAGGAACATATTTCCTGGTTCAGAGACTACTTCCACCAAAAAGAGGACGTCCTTAAGGAAGCTGATGTTTTCCTCAACTAAACTCGGGACGATTAACCAAAATTTCCAACATAGATGCGAGAGATGTGATTTTCTTTTCTCATACAGTTTCAACAAATTCTAGTAGAAATCATAACATGAAGATGGTGGAACCGTGTTAGACTGAACATTTTATAGTATCTACTGTTTCTAAAATGTTAGATAGAACATTGACCTTTTGAAACACTTCAGCGCTGTCTTGTCTTATGATGGAGAGAAATTATGCAGAGAGTCACATGTTTCTGATACAAGTGCTTACATAAATTATGGAAGAAATACAAAGCAGCTATGAACAGTTGTGACTCCTCGCTTATTTAAGTGGCCTTCAAAACGCCCATTATTTGTTCACAGTGTATTTTCTGTAGTCTAGTGCTAATGCAGGGAGTTTACCTGGCTGGAATGTGTCACTATACTGGTGATACAGTTTCATAATGAGACTTTCTCAGCATGTGGTGTACCACATTTATCAAAAAGGTAGTCAGCACTGTTTTGTCACTGTAGTAGTTTTATTGCTAAACATGCATATTTAGTTTTTTTGCAGACTCGGTTACAAACAAAAACAACAGACTGAGGTTTGATCAAAATATTTTTGTATTATGTTAGTGTCATAGGTCATACAACAACTGTGATCATGATTAATGGTGTTTTTCCTGGAAGTCCCAGGGGAAAAAAGTGAAACTTATATATGCAGCATCAAGGACGCCAAATCAGGGTTACAGTAACAGCATAATCACACCTCGAACCTTATAACCTTAACAAGGGAAGTGTTTTTTAAGAGTTAAAAACATGTTAACAATGTCCCACATAGACTCTTCTAGTCTAAAAACACCCCTGCTAATCCATTGTCTTAGAAAGTGTGGAAATGGAGAGCTTGTCTTTTTTTTAAAGTGCCCCATTTCCACATTTTGTTCACTTTTCCTTAAACACAGTCGGTGTTGGCATGATAAGATGTTGGCTACACTTCCTCACTTGTATGAGTGTGTGTTATTCAGAATGTAGTTTAAAAAAAAAGAAAAAAAAAAGTGTTTGTGTAGAAAGACACTGTGCTCAGCTTTCCTTCATGGAAAAATGACCACTAGGTGGCACTAGTGTCAGGTTAGTGATGTGTCAGGGTCAGTAAAGGTTTAGTTGTACGGGTCTCATCAGCAGCCATCTTGAAATCAGATAGGTGAACACAGGTGTTGGTATTACATTGATGAAGTATCTATTTGAATGAGCTTAAATTAAAATGATGAGTAACACGTGTTTACCTACAGTTTCATGCAAAATGGATGCTGTGAACATTGGACATATATGTCTGATTAAAGTATTTAAAACACATATACAGTGTATATATAATAAAAACAAAGTATGTGTTCATATACTGTATATTCTTATCAATGTTAGTAAAGAATAGAGACTGCCATTACTGAAAATTGAATGTAAAACAATATCTAATTCAAGCAAGTCCAGTTGCCTGCAGCTACTGAAGGTTATTCATGGTGCATTTAAGTCCTAAATGCTTAGTAATTGTGTGATTGCTATGACTGAATAAGATCATAAGACCAAAAAAAGACACACCATCACTAAATTAATAACCACTGGTGTAAATCAGGCTTAAAGGCTACCATATTGACAAAGACTGCAACAGATATGGAAGAAAATAATGTTATAAAATCAATTGAAAATTGTAAGGATACATAAAAAAAACAGAAAGTAGTTACCAAGCAATATTCTGACTTAATCACAAATCAAATCATTATCAAAATTATGTCCACAGTCACATTTTCTTCAGACTTTAAGACATAAAAACATCTTAAAATGTGATTTATTTTTCCACTAGCGAAGAAAACACTTCTTAGCAGACTATAATGATGAAACTATATTTAAAAACAGCACCAAAAATATGTTTCTGTTGTATATCCGGATCAGTGAATTGTTGATGCTTCTGTGAATCCAAACACTGTCTTAGGCGTGATTTTTAACTGTGGAGCACTTGAACGCGTCATGATAATGTGTACGGAGGCTGTGGGTGGGCCATGAAGGCAGCACCAGACTTTGTAGCCTACTACATGTACACATACACACACAGTCATTGAGTCGCACTTTCAGTGACTGCGTGATGGAGTGAATTTCTCTAAAGACCTTGAACGGAGCGATTCTTTCCCTTTGAAAAATAACAGACGTGAATGCAACATTTTAATAACTCTTATGTTTTTACCTGTGTGACTTTTTTTTTTTTCCTTCTCTTATCTGACTTATATGTTTGTATGTGAGCGTGTGTGTGACAGTTGTGACCCTGACATGGCTGAGGTTCCGCCGCTACCGCAGACACAGCAGGTCGACATAGACCCAGACTTTGAGCCTCTTTCTCGCCCTCGGTCATGCACTTGGCCACTGCAACGGCCGGAGCTCCTCGACCCGGCCGGCTCCAATACATCCTCCCCGGCGCCCTCGGTGCAGCAGGAGCCGGGAGGAAACAGTGACTTCATCAGTAACCTGGGCTTGTTAGAGGAGGACTATGAGGAGTATGAAGAGCAGAAGCCCGTGCAGCTACATCACCACCAACACCACCAACACCACCACCAGCAGACCCCGACAGTTCCACAGCTGCAGCCGCAGCAACAGGTGCCTCCTCCGCCCGGCGTCGCACCTTTGAGCGGCACCGCGCAGAGGAAGAGCGGCCACAGCTCGTCCCGCCGCAACGCCTGGGGAAACATGTCGTACGCAGACCTGATCACCAAGGCGATAGACAGTTCCCCCGAGAAGAGGCTGACACTGTCCCAGATTTACGACTGGATGGTGACGAGTGTGCCGTACTTTAAGGATAAAGGAGACAACAACAGCTCCGCTGGTTGGAAGGTGAGTGAGTAAATGTACCTGCACGCACGTGAGCGCGCACACTGCCAAAGTATCCATTCAGGTGTTCTGGGTAGGGATTTTCGAAGCGGGAAAATAGTTTATTTTGAAATAATGAATCATATTCATATTTACAGCAATTGTTCCAAAAAGAGATCATATCCATACTTCTCTGCAGTTCAGTGGACAATATTAGGAGAGGCAGGAGGACAGACTGGCTTGAAATCTTTGAACATTGGGCTCATGAGCCAAAACTGGCCAGCCAGCATTAATATCTGGCCCAGTAGAGAAGAGTTTTGTTTTTGAAATGATTTGCTTATCTTCACAAAAGCAACAAAGTCATGCAGAATCTATTGCCTTTTATTTTGGAAAAAGGAGCAGTTTAAAGATGGGTGTAACATTAAAAGGTACTGAAACCTAGTGAGTGGTTTTGAAACTAAAATGTTTAAAACCAAAATATCTCTTAAATTTGCCATTTATGTACAAGACTGAATAGTTTAGATTAGAAGAAAAAGGGTTAATAGAAAAAAAAAACCTAGACCCTCTTTACAACCAAGGGATGCAGAAGTCCATCTCCCTTAACCTTAAGGCAGGTGGGCTACAGCAGCAGAACACTCTTTAACTATCGTGTGTACCCAAGAAAGTGGCCAGTGAGTCTATAATGTGGGTTGTTATTCATTATCCAGATAGTTCTAAAGGATATATAGCATTTTTCTCCTCTCGATGACCACTCAAAGCTTCTCTACACTGCATATTTTGCATATTTTGCATACAGCACAACTATGTGCAGCACTTTTTTCCCCTGTCACGCATATATATCATACCCATTCTCACGCTGTCGGCACAGCCATCAGGAGCAGCTTGGGGTGAAGTGTCAGGCGCAGGGATTGAAGCCACAACCTTCTGGTTGAAAGACGACCCGCTCCACAACTGATCCACAAGTGTCGGGTTGTCGTGACCCGGCTCAAAGGGTCACGACAAAGAAGGGAGACGACACCGTCTCAAATAATATTTTTAATTCGAGCCAAATCAATTCGACCAAGTGTAAAGTCAGTGGCGTAGATGTGTGCACAAGTGAAGAATGTGTCTGTAAATGTAAAAGCAGAAAAACCTCAGCACACTTGGTCCAGGTGCAGTCAAACTTACCCGGCACGCCATCCTTTTTACGAGAAAAGCAGCCACTATAGCAGGTACTTGTATATACACCTGCAGGATGACATCATAAGAAAGAGACACTTCCACATGATACGACCACAGGGGTCACCACAATGTAATTTTGATGTAGTCTGAACAGGGGTGCTTCAAGGAATTTTGGGGGCTCTGGGTAACGGGAATCTGAGGAGCCCCACAACTAGTGATGGGACAATATACGATATTATCGCTTATCACTTACAATAAGTTCATCGTGGTGAATTTCTATTGTCATGTTGAGCGTGAATGAAGAAAAACGTCAATATTTCCCATGAGTGAACATCCTCCTCCAACTCGCCAGCATAAAGTGCTTGTGATGGTGGCTGCATCTTTCCTTATGACTTATTATTCATTCATTCATCGTTTATGATCTTATCAAATATCTTATTAAATATATTTTAAGTGCACACAGAAGGCTGCGTATGTTGAAGAATCTTAAAATAATTATATTAAAACACTTTTCTTTTTTCTTTTTCTGCGTCCTATATTGTCCTCTCATTGTGCTTATGCAGAAAGATTTATAAAAATGTGACACTACTTAAATGAACCTCTTTCTTGTAACAGTGATAGTATAACACCTTGTTTTAGTCATCGATCTGCAACTACCTTATTTCCACACGTCATTAACATAACTCCTTTGTCTCCGCTCTCAGGCAGGAAGGGTATTTTTTTCTCTCTCTCTCTCTCTTCTAAAA
Source organism: Solea solea (assembly GCF_958295425.1). Lineage (NCBI taxonomy): Eukaryota > Metazoa > Chordata > Actinopteri > Pleuronectiformes > Soleidae > Solea > Solea solea. The sequence continues at coordinate 6,604,108 of NC_081137.1, read as the reverse complement.
TAAAGTTGAAAGTTGAACCATGAGAAACGTTCAGTGGTTACCGTTAAATCACTGAACTCTGGCACGTCAGTAAGCTTTGAAGTTGTGGAGTGGTTTCCTCTGTCGGTGGCAGCACCCGCCTCTTTGCTATGTCAGTGAGGAAACCTACAGCTCTGAAGCAGCAGGGCGCCACTCGGTGCGTGTGAATACATGAACATCCCCTACATTGGCCTGAGAATAAGTGTTCAAACAGTCTTCTACAAAAAATTATTTTGGATTATTTTTAATTTATTTAACATTTGTTTAACTGGGAAAAAAGAATAAGAACCTTATCTGGCAAATACAGAGGCACAAATAATTATGCAGTGGCTAGCGTTGCTGCCTCACAACGAGAGGGTCACTGATTCGAGTCCCGTTTTGACCTTTCTGCGTGGCGTTTGCATGTTCGGCAACTTGTTGCGGACTGCACCTTTAAAGTATTAACACGACACACACTGACTCATAGTCTATTCAGCATTTCCACAGTCATGGAAAATCTTTGTACAGTCCCACTTTGAAAACCTGCAGGAATGTCTTGGAAATGTTTAGTATGAGGGACACGTTGGAGAAGCATTGAAGCGTAACGTCCAGGTTAGTCATGAAGGACAGTTATTAAGTGCGGACAGCAGCAGACGGAGAGAGACACAGATGTTAATTAGAAGTTGCACACTAAACTAAATGATATGCATACCTGAGCATGGAGCCCTTCCTGTAACCCCTGCATCCTTGTGAGACGTCATTTTGAAGCTATGCCAGGAAATGCCTCCGTGAACCTCAATCAAATATAGTTTCCATTGTTTAATCACCCCACACGCACACACACACACACACACACACAAATCTGAAAGTTTGATCATAGCCTGTATTATGATTTATGGCTCAGCTAAACCTTTTTTTCTCTCTCCTTTTCCTACATTTATTTTAAAATTCTGTTGCAACATCTTCTTGAAACCCATTCCCACGAAAAAAAATGTTTTTTTTAACAGTGGGAATGTGTTTATTCGGCATTCACTCCCGGGTGCATTGAAATGACAATGCATGCAGGTTTTTATTGGCTTTGGCTCCAGTCAGCAGTAGTTGGAATGCAAGACCTTAGGGCTTTTTTCCACTACACAGTTTGAACATCCTTATTTTTTTGCTTTTCCGTCAGAGATATAGAACTTGGTACCTTGTGCTTTTTTTAATACCTGCTCCAAGCGAGCTGAGCTGATACTAAAATATGACGTCAACAGACTGTCGGCAACTGGAAGAGTCATGAGCGCGACGTCCGACTCAACAATCAAACTCAACAATCTGTAGATCAGTTAAAAAGACTTAAAGAAATCCTGGAAACAACATTTAGCAAGGAAATAAAATCTAGTCTAAAATCTCAACATTTAACAGAGGAGTCTGGTGTATTTAGCGACAGCACTATTAAAAACCTGCGATGGTGAGCCCAATCACGACCCGTTCAGCTGTATTTCAGTTCAGTGGTCATGCAGGAAGTACTGAACGAATTCACTGATTCTAATGATTCAGTTACACCAAAAATAACCATTTTGCTCATCTCTAGTTTGTGTGTGTCGCGCATAAGACGGCAAAATCAAAAACCAAGTAGAGCCGAGTAGTGCTAGAACTGTATAATGGAAAAGTGTCCAGTTGTGTTCCAACTACCCTCGACACCGATGTTTCCCAGAATTGTTCCCCTGCATCAAAACATGTGATTCATATAGTCAGCTGGACATCAAAAGCCTGACACTTTTGAATCAGGTGTGTTGAAGCAGGGAAACATCTAAAACATGCAGGACAGGGGTCCCTGAGGACCAGGGTTTGGAAACTCTGTTAGCATAGCTATTAGCTTTGAATGTTTTTAGTGAAATGTACTTTTTTCCAACTTGTGTCTTGATTTTATAAAAAATGTAATCATGATCTTTAGTCTTTCATCGCTCCCTGTTGAGCTTGAACCAGAAACTGACGTAAAAAGATTCAAAATAGTAATTGCTGTAACGCTGTGGCTCCAATGTGTTGTTGTTTTCTTCCACTGACTGGTTCTGTTTCCGGCGTTTTCTTGACGTCACATTTCACACACGGGTGACTCAGGGGTGTTTTTTCACCCAGACCAGATCAGACCAGACCAGACCAGCCACTGGCAATAAGAATGGTGTTAATTGCCTTTTCCCCATGTTAAAATAAATCCCAAGTGAGCTAATTTTAGTGGAAAAGAGGCTACAGGCAGTGGCTGGTGAAAACAGACTGATTTTTGCATGCAACGAGGTAGAGTGGCGTAAACTGTTCCGAGATAACCCGACAATAACAGGAGGTGACACAAACAGCTCAATCAGTGCTGGGGAGTGTGTTGGAGGGGAAGGGGCTTGGAGAAGGGGATGCTGGGAACAACGTCAAACATCCTCCATTCCTGAGCTCTGTGCTCATATCTTTGTGTTCCTGTCTTCTAGAGTTTCCTCAGCGGATGCTACAGCTTGGAGAAAGGGATTGCTGCTGTGTATCCTATCGCTTCCCTTTGTTCCCTCTCTCGGGCCTTTTTGCTGAAGGTGTTTGTGTTTGTGTTTGAGGATTGCAGACATTTCAGTTGTCAGGGCCAAATGTATGAAACACAAGGTCTGTAAATTAAAGGACCAATCCCTGCAGCTCTGTGGATAACACGCATATTCCATACATACTAACTTCTTTCTTCTCTGTTCATCAATCACATCAGAGGCCCTCTTTGTTGACGGCAGATCATATGTTGACCTTATTTTAAACACCGTAAACAAACAGCTTAACCTCTTACTTGCCAATCTTACTCCTGATTTACTGCTAATAAAATTGACACCATAGTGGGAATCTACCTGACCACCTTTTTTTTGTCAAAACAAAAATAAGCAGCTCTCGCTTGTTTATCTTTAATATTAAATCAACACATCTGTAGTTCAACCTCTGCATTCCTAACTTCTGGCACGCTCGCCTCGCCTTGGAACCACCGGCTAATAGTTATTTTTACACTTTCCTGTTAAAAAAACACACGACAGTCCCCCCACAATGAACTATGATGCATTTCCTGGCGAGTGGATGGAAAACAGTGCCATGTGTTAACATCCCCGCCCTGCAAAACACGAGGGTCACGGCTGGAAAAAGAGAAGGCACTGATGGAGAGGCACCATTTATGGGCCATGTTTGTGCATCAAATTCTACATGCACGTCTTTTTGTTTCCCCACCACGTGGTGAAAGAAATCACCAGCCCGCTGTATTATGTTGTGTGTCATTTTCAGGCCTTTGTATTGACTTTAGAATCCGCATGCATGTGAGCGTGAGCTCTGATTGTTGAGACAGACAGAGATAAGCCAGAGACCTCATGGTGGGTGGAGGGCATTGAGTCTGAACTGCAGTGATAATACAGCTCCACCTAGAAAATGAAGGTGGGTGTAGGGCAGGGATGATGCTGGTGCCGCTTCGGCTTCCTGTCTCTCTCATGTCACGGGGATTTTTGTTTTCCCTCCAAAACTTGCATAGACTAGGTTTTGTGTGCACAATGCATTTGCCACAAGAGAGGGCCCCAAAAGGTTCCCCTGGGGCATTGATGGGTATGAGTGGTAGTTTATAGCACACAATGTACTGAAAAAGGCTGGTACTGCCACTGTTTTTCCTCAGTGAACTGTGACCTTAGATAATGTAACAGGAAGTAGCGCCGCTGGGTTTAACTGACAGAGAGGTTTTGATGTCATTTGAGAGTTTGACTGCTGTTTGTTGTACGTGTTGAAGTGTAAAAGCCCTCGGTTTTGAAGGCAGTTTGGGTATGTGGCATCATCACGGTTCCTACTGTGGACATTTGTCACAGACAACACTGAGGGCCTTTATTCAGGATGAGCTGAGCTGTTCAGTGGAAAAGCTTACTGTATGAACATCATCCCATGGGTCAAATGAAAACTGATGAAAGTGGCAACTAGTGGAGTTGCAAAGTTAATGAAATGCAAACTGTTCGGCACCACAGACTGTGTGTATACTTCATGATAATCTCATGTAAATCATGTTTGTAGATATATGGCTTTAGTTTAACTTTAATAAAGTATGTAAATTAGGGCTGCAACTAACAATCATTTTCATTTGTCAATCAATTATTTTCGCGATTCATCAATTAGTTGTTTGGTCCATAAAATGTTAATGAAAAGAAAAAGTTGAGTTTTCCAAACCTTAACATGTTTTGTCCACAAACCAAAATTACTCAGCTTTAATGGTTTCTTTGTTACATGGAGCAAAGAATTGAGAAAATTTTCACATTTTAGAAGCTGAAAAATCTAAAAAAAAAATGTATCAATGATCAAAATATTAAATTGCAGCCCTAATAATAATAATCATAATAACTTAGATTTATAAAGCGCCTTTCACAAAAATGAAGGATAGAGAAATATACTTTACATCCTGATAGTCAATAGATAAAGTGATCTAAAAGAAATAACATGTCTGTTCCCCTCACAATACTGCTACTACTACATTTGCCTGGTAATTTGGACGGGAAGCTGTCGTTGCTGCAGTGTACTCTGTAGATCCATGGTTCTCAAACTGTGGTACGTGTACCACCATAGGAAGCTTGCGTACCACTGGTGGTACAGCAGTGGTTTGCTTTCTTCAAGCTAACTTCCACTTTTGTATGATCATTGTTTGTTGTTCCTTATTTAATTTATACGCTTATCATATATATATGTTGTTTGCATGTTGCAAAGTGTGCTTTTAGTACTCCCAGGAACTGAACCTACATGATCAAACATCATTTTGTCAGAAGGAAACGTGACAACAAACTGCGGTTCACAGCGGCTCACGTCAAGATGCATTCAAGGAACATCTTGTATTGCAAATACCGATGCAATTCACAAACTAAATACTTTGCCAGTGGAATAGAAACGTTTTAACCAATGCAATATTGATTAAACATTTTGTAATGTAATGTAATGAGTAGAAAAGAATCATAGCATATTCATGCCCATAATTCCTTATTCAATGTAGACCATGAATGATGAATTGTGTTTTATAATCATTTGACTTTTTTCTCTTAAATTTGCTAAACATAATAATATTAAATTAACTTTTTAATCATTTGTTTGCAAACTCAATTTGTGGCGTAGAAAAAGACAACAGCTACTGAAGGAGGCAAGAAGAAAAGAAAAGCCTGAATAACTGTCAGCTATTTGTCACGGGATCACAAGGTTAAAAAGGGAGGCCTGCCCTGAACTTAAGAGGCCCACTGAATGCCTTAAGTAACTCCATAAAGAAAGGGAGGCTTGGGGCAGGGGCTTTCAAAGTGGAGCGGCCGTGGCCTGAGGGAAGCAGGGGACCAGTCAGCTGACTGGTAGGCAGTGGGCTGAGGTCTGTGTATACAGTCTGCTGTCTACACATGTGTGTGAGTCTGTGGAATCTGCGGCATGTGGGTGTCTACATTGTCCTCCTGTGCAGGATAATAATCGCCCTGTATATTATGTCCACAAAAAGGAATCGGCCTCAGACCCACTATTCAAAGTTTGAAAGATAAGGGTGAGGAGAAATGTAGTGCTAAGAAGAAGGGAATAAAGAGACAAGGGGTCAGAAGTGACTAAGATTAGTGTCCAATCCTATAAAAACAAGTTGGCCTTTTCACCCTGTAAAGTGTGCAAAGAATGTGTTTCACTTTAAAGATAAGGACGACAAAGTTTGGTTTTTTTTTTTTGGGGGGGGGGGATTTTTACACTCTTTGTGTACGTTTTTTATAAATAGCGCTACATTTCGTGAGAATATACAGTATGTCTTTGTCTATCATACTCATTTGTCCCCTCATTGTTTAGTTATGGTTGAACTGTCAACACAAAGCTCTGCAGGGCCCTTTCATGCTCCCACTTTGAAGCCACTGGAGAAGTAGGTCACTCAGTTTGATGCTCAGTGTTAATGAAGTAGCCTGCATTGTCCCTGGAGCCATGGAGAGGACACATGGTCTGTCCACACTGAATCGCAGGGTCCTTCTACTTCTTCTTTTTTTTACCAACCATGTAACCCTGTAGCTTGCACTTCTGGGTCAGAGGCGAATGCAAGGGGGTGGGGCTTTTGCACAGGAAGACAGTGTCAGGAAGTGGCTTGTCCTTTTACTGTAATCTCTGCAAGTACTGTGCACTGTCTCTTTCATTTACCTGACTGCTAAGTCGTGGTAGCAGTCATGTTCTTTCCAGCTGTGATGACACAGAAGCTACTACCCTGTGGCCTCATTTGCTTCCTAATCACATTTTGTTATACACATGTAAATAATTGCAATGCAGCAGTGAACAAACTAATATTACTAATGGTAAAAAAAAAAGTTTAAGTCACACCTGCAGCCAAAGACATTATAGTCAATAAACTGGTGAAGACATTTGCCTGTAACCGTAATTCAATGCAGAATCAAAGATGCAAGAATGTATAACTTATACTGAGACTATACTGAGCCCTGGATCATTTACATGTCCTGCACAATTGTTGTATTGTGGACCATGTATCACGTATCGTATCATGAGGTAACCTGTGATTTCTGTCCCTGTGTAACTCATTATTTAAAACCATTTAAATTGTATTGGTATGAAAACTATTCAAGTTCTTTCCCATATATTATCATAATATGAAAAATCTAATCCCATGCTGTGACAGTGCAGGCCCTGACCCCACCCCCTACCATCTTGCTGCATCAGGTTTAGTTTAAATTGGATTGAAACACCCAGAGCTATTGCTGCGACAGAAGGACAGACGGACAAACAGATGCCAATGACTACGACACACATGTTTCTCTCAGCGTGTGTAATAGCATGCTCTTATTCTTAAATAAAATTCATTTTTGAGCTGATGAGTAATACATTTGATCATTATTTGACCATTAGGGGATTTTGCAGCCACAGTTTTACATTGATATGTATCATATGTGTGGGAGTTTTATAGCTCAGCATTTCAACTTTTACTTTTAAATCCTCTTTAAAATGTGACTTAAACTCAGTTTAATGTATTTTCTTCATCCTAACTGTACCCGCATGCAGTAAACTCAACCTTAAAATGTTGTTTTCATCACGAGCTAAACATCATTGATATAAAACTGAGTTACTGATTTGAGAAGCAGCTGTTCTCCAGCAGTCAGCCTCCTGGGAGATCCTCTGTCCTGTCTGTGGTTTTGTCTGCTGCTCGGTGTCTAATTGTTTGGACCAATTGCAAGTGAGGCCACTTTCCCTGTGGCTGCACCTGTCTTTGCAACTGGGCCTTGTTTGTTTACTTATCCTGCGACCGTTAGTGTGAGCCTCATGCTTCGCTACACAAGAAACAGCAGCTGTGTCAATTTGATTGTTTTGAAGTTCAGTGGGAGGAGTCGATGCACGCTGCAGCAGTTTATCTGATGGTACTAGTGACAGATGATGAAGAGATCACTGGGTGCACGATGAGCACACGGATCCTGTGAGGTGGTGGATGATTCCCCGTAATCTAACGCAGGCCTTCTGCGTGCAACCATGTAGTTGAGCAGCCCAGTATTTAGGAACACACTGAGTGTTCCTAAATACAATAGATACTGTCACTAGAAAGCTTTAAACTAGAGCAATATACACCCATAACATTAAAACTGGTATCGTTGAGGCAGATTAAAGTTAATATTTAATACTGTACAATATATTAAACATCTTTTCAGGATATACATATAAATTTACACACATAGATATTCACCAATGAACAACAACATATAGTTGATCACATACAGAGATCCTTTTTTTGGGATTAAGTTTAAAAAAAAAAAAAAAAGTCAGAATCAAATTATCAACACTAACAACAAGCAAGATATTTTGTCCTCAAGAGCAGCAAAGAGCAAAGGCAAAGCTGCTTATTATTAGAATGGTTTTACACTGACATAAACTGGAAGCACTGCATCTTAGACTTTAGTGCAAGCTTGTGTTAAATGACTCCTCTAGCTGCTCTTAAACATTTATGTCACCTTCCTCCGTAATCCGGGCATGGGAACTCCCCTGGTTACTAAAAGAGGTCAGTGAGGATCACGTAGATTTCTTAATGGCCCACATTCAGATGAGCTGTCACGCAGCTACAGGTGCACATATTTTACTAGTTCAAAGATGATTAAAAGTAAAGGCCCGTGACAATATATTTTTAAAGAGAGGTTTAGCAACAATGAAACATACAGGGCACCTTGGGTCAGGCTTTCAGCGTAGTAACGTGTGAATGGGGCACTTCTTGAATTAAGAGGCAGGAGATGTCTTTTGTTCTCTTTGGGTTGAGGTGAGGTCTGTCTCAAACTAGGATTATCCCAGGCCAAGGAGAGAATGCCTCTTCCTGGTGCCCAGTCATCCAGTCCAGGATCTATTGTAGGCACTGATCAGAGGCTGTATATATTTGCATATTACCAGCATATGAGCCAGACATGTCATTTGGTTAGTTGAATAAAAAAAAAAAGTTAGTTTACTCAGTCTGTGCAGCACCCTGCTCAGATCACAGGTACTCCACTAATGACTCACTTCCTGCCTTCGCTTACGGATTGAGCTCATGTGAAAAGTGAGTAAAGGCGGAGAAAGGGTCACGTAGTAAATGGAAAAACAAGCCAGAGTATTGCATGGCCTTTTGTGCGTATCACTACGCAGCCACTTGGAGTGGCTCTGCTTCTCCCGCTTCCTCTGCTCCTGCTCCATCCAGCCTGTTTGCATGTCTCTGTCAGCGCCGGCTGAGGAGCTCGTGTTCAGCACACACAGTGAACTCATTGACCCCAGCTCCACCGGCAAAAACATCTCTCTCTGCCACCCCCCACCGCCCCCATTCTCATTTCGAACTCTATAACCTCATTCATGCACAGCTTGTCGCTATAGTATTAGGCTCCAGAAAGCTGCTCCTGATGTATAGCTTGGGCTTGAACTTTTTTTGTGGTCCAGCGCATTCATATGCCGACAGTTGTCCCAAAGAATAAGTCTGTTCCGTTTCTATAGCGATATAAAGTCCCCCGTCTTACTTGTGCAGTTCCCTGAGAAACATCCTCAATTATAAAAAGTCCCTATACAAATGGTTTATGTTACACAATAGTAATAACAGTCATAAATAAAAATGTACATGACTGAATGCGAGCCTAATTATCCTGCTTAATAAACACTGAAACCCCCAAACAAAGAGCAGCACTGTCGAGACAGTCAGACAATGTGTCTGTTATTTTCAATGTTAGTGTCTGCATCTCCATGCTTTGTACATCCCTGTTGAATCCTGTGGTTGGGGACATCTGGCTTTACTAACTGCAAGGAGCTGCTTTTGGGTTCACATGGGTATTGAGGGGAAATTCCCTGCTAGCTCATCTTTTGCTGCTCTTTGGTTTTTTGACGTGCCCGCCGTCGCCATCCAGCACAGCGTTGGGTAGCATTTGAGGAAGAGTTTGTCCAGAGAGACCTAGTGGCACAATGCATCTGTGTCCTGTGTGAAGGTCTCGCTGTTTCTCAACCGTCGCTGTTTTTCTTCCTAAAGAGAAGTACCGCAGGAGTCGCCTCTGCGTCCTTTTTATGGTTCATAACATAGCATTAGAGAGAAAATATGAACAGGGCTTTAGGTGTATACGTGGTCGCGTGAGGACGAATGTGACCACACGCAAAAAAAGGGAGCCAGTTGGGTAAAACCCAAAGAAATGCAGTTTGAATCAGCCCTTTCAGTAGCGCAGTTGTATAACAAGAACCCTTGGTCTGAGACAAAACACAGACATGATTGGATTTTCCTACAGCTGTGATGATTCAGATCTTTTTTTTTTTTTTGCTCTTACTCGTCTCCATCTTTTCTTGTTGTGTCTGCGATTTCTGGTTTGCAGGAGGAGTGTTAGTGCGGGGGGAAGGGTGGGATAGTGCTGTGCAGATAAAACTCTGGTGGAAATCACAGGAAACACATGAATATTGCACCCTGTGGGGAGTGACCAATGAGAGCTATAGCCAAACAATTTTGACTTAAAATACTTCGGTGAAACCCACAGTCGTAGGATAAACAGAAAGCCATGTAATGGTGATGTGATAAAAGAAGATGCTCAGACATGCAAAAACAGTAGATTTTGTTTGTTATCCCACATATATATATATATATATATATATATATATATATATATACATACATACATATTTGGCAGGTTTGTCATCAGTCTTTTATTCCTGTCTGGACAAAATACCTTTAAAAAAAGTAACCAAATGACATGTCTAGCTCACAAACAGGCTGGATGACATCATATTCATAATCAGTAATGTTCTCCATTTGCTCCGACATCTGCCCTGTGAGCGTTCCAAATATTTATTTAGGATAAAACAAGTGATCCATCCCCTGCTCTGTTGTGCCAGATTGAACATTTTTGGTGCCTTGATGATGAGAAGAGGGAGCAAAATAATTATTTCAAAATGCCTAATAAAAAGCAGTGGATATAGATGTCTGCAGACATTAAATTAAGTCACTTTGTCTGGTCTTTCATGAGGTAAGCAGTGACCAAGTTTTTGGTGGTTTGCATTTACCACAGAAAGCAATCTTTAGAAAAACGAAAGTGGTTTTCTCTGAATACCTCTAGAGACAATCTTACAATTGACCGAACTCTTTTCTCATTTAGAACTCCATCAGACACAACCTGTCGCTGCACAGCCGATTTGTGCGCATACAGAATGAAGGAACAGGGAAAAGCTCCTGGTGGATGCTGAATCCAGAAGGAGGAAAGAACGGCAAGTCACCGCGGCGCAGAGCTGCCTCCATGGACAACAACAGTAAGCTTGCCAAGAGCAGAGGAAGGGCGACAAAGAAAAAGGTAATATTGTATGAACACTATATTCATACAGTATAATCAGTTTGTTGAATCTGAGTTGATTTTGGTGTTCTTTTGTGTTTCTCTACCCAGGTGGCGCTACAGGAAGGTGTTGAGGGAGGAGGAGCTAGTCCTGGTTCCCAGTACTCTGGTAACTGGCTGGGCAGCCCGAACTCCCACAGCAACGAGGACTTTGAAACCTGGAGCTCCTTTAGGAAGCGTACCAGCTCTGATGCCAGCACACTGAGTGGTCACCATTCGCCGTTCCCCTCTGAGCAGGATGACCTGGGAGAGTCCGAAGGCCACATGATGTATTCTGGGGTGGCGGGGACAAAGAAAGCCTCCACCCTGCCTAGCTTGTCTGAAGTGGCTGGATCCCTGGGCCACGATGACTCAGAGATCGTCATGGAGACTCTGCTGGATAACCTGGACCTGCTGCCTTCTAAAAAAGCCCCACTGGGCTCTGACTCCTCACATTCGTCAAATGCTGCCATGCTTCAGAGTAGCCCCTACAGCTCAGCGAGCTTGACCCCACATTCACAGCAGGACTACCGAAAGTGTATGTACGGCCAAGTGGGAATGAACTCCCTGCCCCCTGCTCCCATGCAGACACGACCAGAGACCAAGCCAGGCTTTGGGGCTTATGAGAACCAGTACATCTGTCCTGTTGGTCTCCTCAAGGAGTTGCTCACCTCAGATGCAGATGCCAATCGGGACATGATGCCCTCAAGGGATACATTGGTATCTCAGGTTGGAAGGGGAGATTGTCTTCCTCCTCCTCCTCCTTACATCAGGCAGTGTCATGTGGGCAGTCACAGTGGAGTGAAAATGATGAATTATCCGCATCCTGTGCCTTGTGTAAATCCACAAGCTATTCATAACCAGGGACCTTCAACCTCACGAGACTTGAATAGTTGTAACATGATCCCATTGACTTGTCCCTCAGGACCCCCTCCTCGAATGACTAGCCTGAGGACATGCATGCAGCAGCCCCGTGGACACCCAGCACACACTAATTATGTCCCAGCAAACTGTAACAGAAGCAACGGCTACAGGGAACTTAACTCAGTTCACCCACATGGTCATCATCCTCATCATCATCATCATCATCATCATCAGGAACGGCTGCCCAGTGACCTGGACAACATGTCCATCGAGAGGTTTGAATGTGACATGGAGTCCGTCCTCCACGACACCCTCATGGATGGTGGGGCGCTGGACTTTAACTTCGATCCCGCAGCAGGGCCTCATGGGTTTCCACAGAGGGTAAAAAGCACCACACACAGCTGGGTGTCAGGCTAGGAAGCGTGGTGTGTCACAAAAAAAGGTAAGAGTGGAAGCGAATACAACTGTTTTTCAACCAACTTTCAACCAACAAAATGTCTTTCAAATGTCTCTTATCCCTGAACATTTTTCATTGTCCCTCGCAGGATTTGTCAGCATCATGCCATTGCCTGCCACCATTCAGAGATGGGGGAATTCAAATCCAAAGAAGCAGCCACATTCCTCCTCATGGAGCATCGGACACCCTTACTTTGTTCAAAATATTTCAGATCGCAGCTCCATATGTAAAGTGTGTTTTGAAATGCATTTGTCTTCGCGACAAAACAAGACCAGAATTAGAAACAAGAGTTTCACAGCTGCACTGAACATTTTTGAGAGACAGCGACAACCTGAGTGAGATAATTAGGCTTAACTGATGGATAAACCAGTGTATCATCTGCATAGTGAGTCACATGAACATTACTTTAATAGTGATTTGTGATGTACTGGTGACCCTCATGCGGAGGATAAAGTGGTAGAAGATGAATGACTGTATGAATGAATGAATGAATAACCCCGAAGACAGGGACAAAAGGAAAAGATAACTCCATATACCAGATTATTATCACATGCCATGGTACAGTAGTGACAAATTAAGGATTGAAACTAAATATCAACAATATCTATTATTACAGACAAAGTCCCCCATCACAAACTGAATAAATAAATATTTATTTGACATTTTTTTTTTAAATGCAGTTGTTGGACATGTACTTGTAGTGTAAAATTCATTTGTTTATGCTGTATATAATGTATATAATTATTTGAGTCGCATTTCATTGTTATGCATCATTTCTTTTCATCAGACAAATACTAAAGAAGGAAATTACAGACACGAGAAAGTCTATATCAGTTTAAGACGCTGTACTGAAACACAAAGCTTTCTGAAAGCTCCCTGTTTCATTGTGTATGTGCTTGAGAACACGGATGAAGGATAGTTGCTCTTCTCATCTTGCCTTACTGAAATTCTTAATCATGAATGTTGCCGTCAGTCTTTGTACAACTGCACAAACCTCAGTGGCCGCAGGAAACTCTGTTTCTAACTCAATTCTTTGAGTTAAAGAGAAGCTGCAGGGTTAACAAGTTGTAAATCAAAGCCTCCTGCAAAAAGGAACATTTTTGCTAAAAATGTGTTCACTTAAAATGTTATTAAACAGTATTTCATGCACCAATGATCTACTGTCTAGTCTACCAAACAAATTTTAATGGAAGTATTCTAGTACATTGTGCCTATTTGGTCTCACGGACTTATAAAGTTGTACATATTATTCTCTTTTAGCAGTACATTTTTGTATATGAAGGTTTTAAACGGCTTGTACTTAAGTGTTATATACTCTTTTTTTGTTTGTTTTTGTCAGAAATGTTTGTTTACATATGCAGTCTGACTTGTACCAATAAATATATGAACACTCGTACCTCAAAATATTTTACCTCTAAAGTGTTGAAGGGATTTTTCCTGCCATTTTCCAAAATTTTGACATTCATCATTTTATAGATACTGTATTTTTCTTTTGTTTTTCATTTTTTGGATTTGATGCTTAATGCTGAAACAAGTGTATTTGCATTGCTAATGTTTTACTGTTGGATTTAGGAATGTACCATGAGCATAGAGTATATGTAAATGGACATTAGTGTAGGTTTTAAATTAAACAGAATTTGAATGAAATTATACATTTTAAATTACTTTTTTTTTAAAAAAGTGTTTTCATATATTCAACTTTGGTATCATTAAATATAAAATACGTGTGTGAATAACATGCCACATCTCAAGTGTGTTCTATGCATCTCATCCTTTTCACATATTATTTCACACTTTGTCCTCATTCTACTTTTAGGAGTGTTGAAAATGACACAACAGAGTCTACTCAATCAAACCTCAATGGAAAGAACTCTTATTTAATGATGTTGTGACATTAAAGAATAATTATATAATAAGTGAAACCAACTAAAGAATAGTTGCACGTAATATCCGACATTGTACACATGATGACACTGATGCATTTTCAGGAAAAATTCACTAAAATCTTGCCTCGTGCCTACTGCTGGGGTAGTTTTGTGATGTGGGGGTTGCCTCAGCTGATCCGGTCTATGTTCAGAACGTGATGTTCCCCAAAAATAAAGTAATCTGACAACATCAATATACCGAATGACCAGGTTTTTCAGACATATTCCAAGTTGGCCATGCCAGGATTCATCAGGTGTGAATTGTGGTTTAGGGAGTCTGAGTATCACCATGAGTCCAGACCTTGGATGTTGTGAGCATAATAAACTTTCATAGATTGTATAAACAATATAAGCGTGTGCCTTTATCTTAGCAATAAATGCGAACCATTAAACCACCGTGATTGATATCTTAGCAGACATCCGCGAATTTAGTTGCGAGCGGGGAAATAAATGAATGAAATCTTGTTGCTCATTCACAGTAAATTAGCTGCATCACAGGAACATAGTGGAACTCTCTTGTGTGGTGTTAGTTTCCAGGTTATCAGCTCAGGGAGGCAACTAAAAGCTCTTCATGACTTGATCCTAATCAGGACTCATTTTCAATCCTTTCAATAGAGACTCATTCAGTGTCGACACTGACCTGACACTGAATGAGCTGTACCGGTTGTACAGCGGCTGCAGTAGTTGGAGCAGAGGGTGTGTAGAAATACATCAAGATATTTCCTAATGAACGCAAATGGAAACCATTAGAAGAGATTACACTTCTCCAAAAGCCTCTGTGTGTCGTAGACAAACCAGGTTATTCAACATGATGTCCGACCATGGTGCCTTTTTCCAAATGCTCACCTGCAGAATCAGGATGAAAAGTTGCCGTTGTATTTCTCCCGCTGTGACTTTATTTTCTTTAATGAAATATACATATACATAATGTATAATGAGTAAAGTGGTTTTGCGCTCGTCCTAAGATCCTTTCTTTTAAGCCGTATTTCCATCGAGTGGAACAGTTGAGTTTGGTACAGTACGGTACATGTTTTTTTGCATTTCCATTAGAAATAGTACCAAAATAACCAGCCCCTTTCGTGCCATTTCTTAGCACCCTTTCCTTGGAGTACCAGAGTAGAATGGTATGGTATAGTCAGACAGTCAGCTGATTGAGCCACGGAAAAACGTCACTCCCTTTCAACCGGTGTTTCTTCAACGCCCACAGTCTGTTCTCATACAAAGCTTGATGTCTACTTGAGATTAACAGCCACAAAAAGAAATAATGCACTGGACATAATTCCAAAGCAAAACATGAATGAACCAATGAA
This sequence comes from Solea solea, assembly GCF_958295425.1. Classification (NCBI taxonomy): domain Eukaryota; kingdom Metazoa; phylum Chordata; class Actinopteri; order Pleuronectiformes; family Soleidae; genus Solea; species Solea solea. The sequence continues at coordinate 6,588,759 of NC_081137.1, read as the reverse complement.
TGAATGAATCTACTTTACTCTGCTTTGAATAAATTCTACTTTTTCTTTCCTGTCATTTCAAAACTAAAACCGTTTCATTTTCATTGAGCCTCGAACGGCTCAGCTGAACAACGTACTATTTTCAAGAGAGTGACCCGAACTGATGAAACACAAATTGTAAGTAACAATCAAATATTCAAACATAATGACACACCCCGTGTACTTAAAAGCGAAAGGTTCATTATAATATCATTGAACATTTATTCACATGTGGTCATTGTCATCACAGACACCAGGTTCATTTCCTGTATGAAAATAGGCCACCAAAGATGTAAGTGTCGGAGCAACGTTCAGTGGCTTCAGCTTCCTTTTAACCAGTATAACAGCAGAATTGTTTGAAAAAAAGATCACCGTGGTTATAGATCATAGATACCAATCAATTCATGATTTGTCAATTGAGGGTTTGTTTTTAATCCATGCTCACAGTTAAAGCTAAGATTACATTTCTATTTACAGCGTAGCCTCTTAATAGTTACACACCCAGTCATCCTCACACTCAATTAATCACATAATGAGAGTCATTCACCTTCAGGGAGGGCGACCACAAATGTGCTGCCTAAGTGCTTGTTGTTTTCCACTGCCACTGGGTCACCTCTCGTGCCTGACTGGTCAGTGAAGTGCGTTAGCAGAGGTGAGGTGGGTGGCTGAGAGGTGAACACTGCTGTCACTTGTTTGTTTGACTCGGGCACATGTTCTCTGCTTCACTGGCTGCAAAACACGTCTCTCAGCGACTGCGTGTGCGCTGAGGCTTCATGAATCTAACTTGTAAATGAACAGAGGCAAAAGACGGAGAGGCTGGGGGAAATGTGGCAGAGAGATGTGGAGTTTGGTTGAGTTCTTGGATCAGTTATATGCTCTATTTAGGGTTTTTTATGGTTCGTGAAAGTCAGGTGGGGGATGGGAACTGAGGGGAGGATGTGATAAGATGTAACAAAATATAATTACAACTGAAATGGAGGCTCTGGTAGGTCATAAAAAGGCCAACTGGATTTTTCTTTTTAAATGTTAAGTACAAAACTTTGAGTACATACAGTACATTTGGCTGGTCAAGTACAGGGAAAAGGATAAACTAATAAAAGAATGCAAGACTGTATGAAAGGAGAACCACGTAGCCTGGCTCTGTCGTGCAACTGTCTTCTTTACATGTCTATTTATGTACAATTTAAATATTTTATGAATGTTTTACATTTTACCTGACCCGGCTCAACGGCTGTAGACGGAAAATATTAAAATAAAATGTATATATTCACTGTGTTTTCTTCCTGAAACACATTTAGAATTATTCATCACATAATATGCATCAATATTCATCCGTCTGCCACATCTGTTATGTGTTGGTGAAGGTGAATGAATCATTTATAATTTATAATTGTAGTTAATATTACTCTTCATGTTGGTCTGATCATTGTACACATCATGGCATTCAACTTAAATATGAATTACTGGTTGGGCTGAGATTACAGTAACGGGAAGATAATCTGTTAATAACCTATAGCAAATTACAAACATTGTTTTTTGTGACTGAAGCATGACTAAATGAAAGATTCTGTGTTTTTGTCCCACAAACGTTGCATCATGATGTGGTTTAAAGGTGTCCTGTTGTGCTAATGACGAGCCTAATCGACTCATAGGAAATGCAGCGAAACCTCTATTAACATCTGCACAGAGCAGAAGATGAATGTTTGTTTAATGCACCGCTGAGCTGAATTAGATTATTCCCACTAAGCTTAAATAAATAAGGTGGACCTTTGTTCATAAGTTTCTCCCACGGGTGGTCGACGGAAAGCCAGAGCCTGGATAATTTATCCGCGTAGTCATGGCACAAAGCCAGGGAAATTAGGTGGTTTGGGTCATTGGAGCATTGCTAATGTAGAACACAATATGCACATGCACACTCAGCATCAGAGCTGCAGTGCATCTGTGTATCTCTCAGAGGGAGGCCAGGATGAAGATTAATTCATGATGAGGTTAACTTGGCAGCAGCCTGCTGATCAGTCAAATCATATAACGCTCGAGCGGGAAACAGAGAAAATCAGGTTGGTGGTATGGATGCAAAGTCAAACAAGTCCGTGACTCAGGGCTGGATCTTGGAAGCTTGACTGAATCTCAACCTATTTTACATTAAGAAGCTTGAGTATGTTGAGTTTAGTTTAAGCCACATTTAATTAAAGATCATTTGAGCTTTAAAGAGTCTAAATAATAATGTGTATTTTTGGCTATAGCTTCCATATTATGCGACCCAGTGACTCAAAACCATTGCCATGTTGTTGTACCCCTCTAGATGACCAGCCGCAGTGTGAAACCTTCAATGAATTTTGCTGTTGTTGACGTTGTTATTCTATCACAGCTGACTGAGGGAGCATTTGTTTATGTACTCAGTGTTGTAATGTAACAAATAACAACAAAAATACTTTGTTACTGTACTTAAGAAGAAAATTTAGCAACTTTTACTCCACTACATTTCCTAAATAAATTGTATACTTTTACCCCACTACATTTCCTACCTTTGTTACTCGTTACTACCAAACGGTCTGTATTCATATAGTGCATTTCTAGTCTTGATGAGCTGCTTTACACTATAGTTTTGTCATTCACCCATTCACATATCTTTCATTCACCCATTCACACAATGCAACATGGGTTAAGTGTCTTGCTCAAGGACACATATAGACCAGCAGAATTGAACCCACTGCCTTCCAATTGAAAGACAACTGGCCCTACCACTGAGCTGCCATGACTTAATCCTAACACCTCACTTTTTTTTTTAATACTTTCACTTTTATTTTATAACGTAAGTACATTTTATATCAGAAAATGACTTTTGATACCTAAGAGCACTACATGTCATATACTTTGAGACTTCAACCTCTACCGAAGTCATTTTCTGGTAACATACTTGTATTTTTACTCAAGTATCCCTCTAGGGTACTTTGTACAAGACTGTTTGCACTGCAGCTTTAAGCCAATGCCAAACCAAAACTATAGTTTTAATTCATCATCTATCTATTGCATCCTCCATAGTTTCTAAATCATACATGCACTGTAATCTTCGAGTTTATTTATTTTTGGCGTTGTGATGATGATGAAGTCAAGGTGAATGTTATTCAGGGCAGGAAGCAGTATTTTTACATGTCATTTCCATGCAGAAAATATTCTCACTAGTTTCACTTATCATCACAGGAAGTGCCTTCAGCTTCAGTTTTTGCCTCATGTCTTCACCATTCATGATTGTTTTAGTGCATGCTGCCTAAACCAGTTACCATCTCCTCTCAGTGACAAACCACTTTTATCTTTTAAAATGTTGTTCTTTTCCACCCTTTAGCTTCACTCTGGTGTGAACAATCACAATTGCACAATCACAAAAATGTGACTACTTTCAACAATAACTAGACATAAAACTTCCTAATCAATTGCACTCAGCATTTACAGTGTGTCCTTAGGTCACACTGTCACTTTATACACGTGTAATTACACGACAATACACTAAAAGCCTCAGTGTTACGTCACTGGGAATTACAAACAGTGGAGCCGCTTATCCAGAGTCCATCTTGTATTTCCCTTTTCATGTGAACTGAGTTCCCCAAACCTACTACCTGGATTCAAAATGCAGTTTTTGAAACTAACATGATAACTAACACTATTTATAGGATTACTTACTCATGCATATAAAAGACGGACAGACGAGGGGGTGTTGTTTTGCCAAGTATCAAATAACAATACATAAACCATGTGAGTAATGGGAAAAAGAGCATCAAGTGCAACATGTAAACATGCAGCAGGTTGTTATCAGAGACACAGCTTTGCTGGTCAGTGATCTGGCTACAGTGACAGAATCTGAATGGAAAACTGGTGTGATGTGATGAGCTTTTGGCCCCAGATGGTGCTGTTGGCAACTTAAAGGACTAATATGCAATGGAAAACACATCTTAAAGTCCACATGTTAGTTCAAATGAACATGGTAATAGTCATTACCATAGGCAACAGACAATGGCAAAACAACTAACTTGAAATAAAAGCAATAATGATAACATCCAAAAGGTTCAGTGGAACAGAAATAGTGACATGACAGGATGACATAAAGAATACAGAATTGAGGGTGATAGGAAATACGGGAGAGTGGGTTCAAGTCATGAACTCTGCACAAATATTAAATTATTACAATTTTATTATTATTAATTTATTAAATTAAATTAAATTAAATTAAATTAAATTAAATTAAATTAAATTAAATTAAATCTATATATTATAAATGACCCGCCATATATAAATCATCAATATATATACATATATGTAAATATGTACACATATACATACACATCTTCATCATATAATCTAGCATCAATCTAGCACATCTAACGTATAGCTGTTCATCAAATCCGCTACAGCGTAAAACAGAGCTACAGCACCATCTAGTGGTGGAATTAATCATCTAATCTAATTAAATTAGATGAGATGTAAGGCAGTAGAGGCGTCAGTAGGTGGCGGTAATGCACTATTACGTTGTTGCCAACTGCCAGAAAATGTACCAAGTAAACGAGGAAGATGATGATAGAGGAAAAGGAGACATGGTGGAGGTCTTCCTGTCGGCTCGACACCTGCATTTGACAAATGTTATATCCTTAAAAGGCCTTTTTTGACAGCAATGATGATTCACATCCCGTTTGCCGGCTAACATGCTAATAACGCTGTGCTACGTCTACATGTGGGTGCGCTTTCACAAGTGCTACTCGGTGCTGATCCGCCACACTCTGTCCAAACTGAAGAGCAGCAGCTTCTCCTTCAGCGTCTGCTCCAGCTCGACCTCAGCACCAAGCAACACACCGACAGCCGGACTCCACACAGCCGCACGTCGGGGTGTCAGCTCAATTTCACCCGAGGAGACTGTCTTCCTTCGACTGGGAGACAAAGCCGTCTATGTCACAGAACCTCAGGTTGGACACTTTTTTGCTGACACTCAGTTCAATGACACGATGTGACTCAGATAAAGTCAGTGACACCTAGACTTGTAGTCAAGACCGCCTAAACCGAGACCAAGACCAGAGGTTATCGAGACCAAGAAAAGACCAAGACAGACCAAGTCGAGACAAGACTGAGACCGGGTTGTAGTGTTGAAGTTACACCATAACTTGCATGACAAAAACGGCAGCATACTGGGGTACAACCAGAGGCGGACAGAGTACACAGCTTCATTACTTGAGTAAAAGTACAGATACCCCTTGCTAAATGTTACTCAAGTACAAGTAAAAGTACTGCAGTCAGATGTCTACTTAAGTAAAAGTACTGAAGTACTTGTTTTTAAAAGTACTTGAGTATCAAGAGTACAAGAGTACATTTTCTAAATATTGCATTACTACTGCCACAGTGCTTACATTTATGTACAGAAATTTCCTACATTGGAGAATGTAAAAGGAATTGAAAGTAAAATCAAGTCATTTTCATCTTTTGGATGGTGGAGGATGAATTTTTGTAGGTGGTGATGAAGTTCTGTTTTGGTAAACACAGCATACACTTCATGAATATTGAAAGAGTACAATATTTGCCTCTCAAATGTACTTGAGTAAAGTCATGAGTACTCCCCAAAAATGATACTCGAGTAAAGTACAGATCCCTCATAATTGTACTTAAGTACTGTACTCAAGTAAATGTACTTTGTTACGGTCCGGCTCTGGGTACAACCGCAGTTTATATCGAATACATATTAGAAGGTATTATTTCAACTACAGGCAGAACAACACAGAGACAGAGTATGTCATGTGAGCTCACACACTGTAAATGTTTTCACAGACTGGGTGAGTTAAAAACAAAAAAATGTGTAGCATGACGGCTGTTACTGCACTATTGAGACTCCCTTAACTTTTGTGTGCTGTTGAAGACTGACGTGACTGGTACTGACTGGTCCCAAAGTCATCTGACAAAACAGCTAACACCTCCAACCCCATCTTTCACCTCCAACAACTGTCTAAAGAATGGGAAATATGTAACTCATTTAAATCATACTTAATTTGTAGAGGAAATTGTAACATCAAATTGAAGATACACAATTTACGCAAAAACTTGAAATTGCATCATGTCCCATTGTAGTAGCCAATTTACACTGTATGATATCAACTTCCCTGGAATGGATTAGGCCTAGGGCTGAACGATTTTGAATAAATATCTAATTGCGATTATTTTGACTTGCGATTGCGATATGATTTGCTATATCAGAGAGAATGGTAATTTTTACATCATTATCATTTTAATTTGAAAACTTATATTTGTGCAGATGTGTGAGAAACAAAGATATCCTCTTCAGTCTTTAGAATAAGATTTGTATAGATCAAGACAATCATTAATCAAAAATCATATTTTGACACACGTTGGCTTGAAAAAAAAAAAAAAAATTAAGCCTCTTGCAATTTGTGACACAATTTGTGACCACGTGGTCTCGAGACATACAACTCTAGTGACAACTCAGTACTATACTAAGTATAAAGGCCATTATAACATTGTTTACATGTCCCAGTTTACTGCATGGCCATTATAGCGTAGTTTACATGTCCCAGTTTACTTTATGGCCATTATAGCATCGTTCACATGTCCTAGTTCACTGTATGGCCATAGCATCGTTTACAAATATGCAGCACAGGGCCACATTATTGTGGTTGAGCCTCATGACAGAAAAAATAAAATGCATATAATTAATGTGTTGTGTACTTTCCCCAGGCATGTGATGACCTTAGCAAATGGACTGTGCTGTTGGGTTCTTCTCTGGTTTGTGATCCACAACTAGAGAATGTTTCATTCATCATAGAATCTACAGGAAATAGAGTGGATTGCAGTTCTGAGAAAACAACAAACAAGAAAGTAGGTACCACACATTGTTTCACAATTAATACTGTCAAAGTTATTATTCTTATTTAGCAATGCAGGCTCTTTGCATACACATAGTGATCTAAATTCACAGTTTTGTTATTCTGTCTTGCAGTGTAGTCCATGTGTTTATGTATTATCAATACTGTATATTTTAAAATGTATCATTATTATGTTTAGAGCTGGGTATTACTCAAAAGGTTTGAATACCGGTACAGTCCTTTTGATACCAGTTTAATTTGTTTTAATGAACAGAATACATTACCCTTTACAAATCATAATGTTATTTAATGTTATAATTCCATGGCACATTTAAAGCAGTTTTGTGAAGAAAAAAACCCAAACCTATCTACCAAATTTTGGTTTTACATAAATTGTCTTTGTCAACTCTTACTTAAATGTTTGAACAACAGTCCTGAACAAATATAACAGTGTTGTGCCATAACCTTGAGTAACTGGAAATTGTGTTATTGTGCTGGCCAGTCACTGTGAGTGGATTTTGCACTCTCTCTCTGCAGTTTCTTTTGCTGAATACCTAGTTATGGTTGTCATAAATGGTATACAGTACCCACTTTTACCAGTCAGAATTAGACACTTGTTTAACTGGCAAATTTGTAAAAAAAAAAAAAATACAGACCAATTAATGTCAACTAACCCGTGCTGTGTGTTGTGTGTAGGTGCTGAAATGGTCAGATTATTGTCTTCCTCTGGCCCGCAGCCCTGGTCAGCCATTCAAGGCAGTCGCTCAGGCCACTGTTGAAAACTTCAGTCGACTGGGAGTTGCTTTCATTGAAGATCGTCTTCAGCTAGACAATGGACTCACACCTTCAAAGATAGTCCGTATGTTGCCTTCAATTACACTTTAAATGAGCTTTTATTTGAATGCATTTTAATTTTATTAAGTGCAATAATCCGTTCACCAGTACATCTTTATTTGAATCTCTTAGCCCACAAACTCTGCTTACATCAGTCATGTAGATCAAGCTTTAACTTTTAGCTTTTTTGTGGAAGTCAAACCAGAGTTAAGGGCAATAAAAATACAACTAATGTTCATCATGACTCCAGGTGAGACTGAATGCTGGATCTGTAAAGAGGCTAATCTGATCACATATACATATATATTAGAGCGGCAACTAACGATTATTTTCAAAATGGATTAATCTGTCCTTTAATCGAGTATTTGTTTGGTCCAAAAAATGTTGATTGGATTTTCTCAAACCTCAAAATGATGATGTTCCAAGATGTCTTGTTTTGTCCACAATACATATTAATGCATTGTGTTAATATGTCACATTTTTATGATTTTTCTAGCTGTTGTCCTTCAAGAATCCATTGTCAGTGAGCTCTTGGAGAAGCAGTGTACACCAAGCACAAAGGGCTTAACTGACCTCAAGCCCTCACCATCTCGTAAAAGCAACATTCTTCTTCTCACGCCGCGTACAAAGAAGAGAGTTGAGGAACGACGTGGGTCAGAGCCACTCCACAGCAGCCAGCGTCTTGCACAGGTTGGTGATTCTGAAGACCATTCCTTGGGGAGTCATCATATGGAGGGCCATGGACGCCACCTCCATCTGTCCAGCTGCCATGAATGTTTGGAGATGGAGAGCAGCACAATTCTCTCCGTCAAATACGCTTCAGCTGAGAACATTCCAGATCTTCCTGATGATAACTCTGTTGAGCCGGATGACAAAGATGACATTCTGGATGAACATCAGCAAGATGATACAGGTTTTTTTGGCCAAAGTGATGGATCTGACAGGAACAGCAAACCGCCAAATGTTCTGGTGTTCACGGATGGTTGCCAGAAACGCTTTGAAGCAGTACGTCAGCTTTTATCAGAGCGAATAAACATGGAAAACAATATAATATATCCCCTCCTACCACAGCAGGTTCTGAGCGATCCATGGTTGGACAACACCAAGCTCCTTGTAGTAGCAGAAGAGGAAGCTCTGACCCCTGAGCTTCAGACACGTTTCCTCACCTATCTGAGTCAAGGTGGCAAAGTGTTGGGCCTCGCTTCCTCTCTGTGTCCTGCAGGCCTCACTCTGGAAGTCAGGCAGGAGCAACGAGAGCAGGTCAGAAAAATGTGCTTCATCAGGGAAGACAGCACAGAGCTGGAACTGTACGTGTTGACGAGTGGGAAGGTCTATGTCAGAGATACTCAGGGAGGAGGGGAAGTGGAACTGTGGGCCGAGCTGAAAGCAGAGGTCACTCATCAGAGTGATATGGTTATCGTCAAGGTAACCCATGGAGAGGATAGTGGGGAAGCTGTCCTTTGTCAGGTAAAGATACTGGACATTGTTGAAAGTGATTTGTGAGGTTGTTTAGAATGTTTGAAGATTATATTTATTTGTGTTATCACCATTATCTTTGCTTTATAGTTCATTACACTACGTTCTCGTGTATCTTGCTGGTGTGGAAGTTGAATTTTTTTGAGCTTTGTTAAGAGTTGCTGCTGCGCAGGCCTTGTTCAGTCTCATAACTCAAAGCATTTTCCAAATAGCCTGATCAAATAATGACTAAGAGTAACACATGTAAGCCAACACTTTGCAAGAACTCTTTCTTACATTATTTGTGTCCCTTATCTGCAGGCACACCTGGAAATGACACCTGAGAATTTAACAGCAGATGGTTTTAATAAATTGAAGCTCAGTAATGCACTGCGGTATGAAGTCTTGACAGAGATTCTCATCTCTCTGGGCCTCAGCTGTGACCAAAACCATACTTCAGCTCCAAGCCCAGTTCACTTGCTGGCCACGTCTCAGGTAAGAGTCACAGCACGGATCTTTGTCAGGCCACAGGATTAAGAATTTAAGTGAAAATGTTCCAAGGCAGCAGATACATAAGCATACTTCTACTATCTCTGGCTCCAATCAATCTGTTTTCTGTGACTCTCCTGAATTTCTTTTGTAAAGTCTTTTCATCAACATTATGTCTTTTAACATCAACCACACAGATTTCGGTAGTGTCGTTTGGAAGAAGGTAAAAATACACTTAAATCAAATGTCCAAGCTATGAATAAATACCTTCCTCCATCATCATCATTATCCATCATCTAGCAATTTGTACAAATTATTTATTCATTCATACAAGCACTCCTACACATGCAGTGAGCACCAGATTGTTTATAATGAAGTTAATTGTGTGAGCAACATTCATAGTTCACATGTGGAAACAATTTGTCATCCTAAATGTATGCAAATGTATGAGTTTCAGGATTGCAGCAGGTCTTTGAACAGGAGGCCAACACAAACATGTGAAGGCAGTAGGTCTGTCTTTGGTCAGCCATTATTGGCCACATTGAGTAGGGCTGTCACTTTTTCCAAAAATCAATTTCCAACAAATTCATAATGACCCATAATTCTTTCGAATAAATTTGATATTCTGGATTGGTCCATCTACGTTCCAGCCCTAACCTACGGTCATGCGCTGTGGGTAATGACTGGAAGAACGAGATCGCAGATACAAGCGGCGAAAACAGGTTTTCTCCGCAGGGAGGCTGGGCTCAGCCTTAGAGATAGTATGACAAGCTCAAAGGAGAGCTGCTTCGCGGTTGAATGTGCACTAACACTGCAGAGAATGTAAGTTGCAGAGTAGAATTTAATGTGACAAAAGCCCAACTTGATGGTTTGCTGCTGTTTTTCTAATTCACATATTGAATAAAAATAGGATTCACATCACATCACACTTCAGAATGGTGTTACAGTTATGTTCAGTTAAATGCCAGACTCAAAGTCCAAAGGGTTAGGGTTAGGGTTAACCCTATAAAAAGGGCACTTTTGGGCACTAAACCTGGGGTTTGACAGCAGCAAAACAAAAACATTCAATGTATTATAAATTAATTGATTCAATTTTGCAATAAAGCTTTATATGTTCTGACCCTCACTGTACAGAATAAGTCACCTACACTCCTGCACTCAGGTTTCTGTTTCAGTCCTTATTGGCAACCTAAAGATTTTGCTGATGCTGGCTTTTTAAAAATTAATCCACAAAGGAGCAGTGTAGTACAATATGCTTTCAGCTAAGCTAACACTTTTAGAGCATATAGAACATTTTCTTGCCAGTATGTGGAGGGAAGAGGTTGCTTTTCATTGATTCAAGTACATAAGAACAAACACAAGGGGGAGTCAAAACTCCAGGTTGCTGAGGAGCTAGAAAAGAGTTGGTCTTCCATCTATGGGGTGTCAAAAAGCCTAGGCCTCCTAGAAAAAACAAAATAGTATAAAGTTAATATATATAGTATCAACATTAGTTCTGCAGTTGTTTTTGTCTTAATTATTGTATATTTGAGTTACTGTGTGACCTCTGACCCTACTCTCCTCGCCACTTTGTACCAACAAGCAACATGCTAATGTAATTGGTGGCTTCAGAATTGTTTCCAGACTGTCGTGAAAGTTGAGGGAGACCGCAGACTTGTTGAAAGACCACAAAAAAAAGTGGCCAGAGAAGTGTGTTAAAAGTAAGAGAAAATGGATAATAATGATGCTTTGTACTACTGGTTAGGATATACAAGCATGGCTTCACATCAGCAGGTAAAATAATCAACAGATCAATCCAGTTTGAAAATAAAGATCAGTAGCAGTCTGAATAAAAAATATACATATTTTGAGCTCCACATACAAAGGTTTTATGTCTAAAAAATTATGTAATATATATTAAAGTAGTGTAATAGTATAATGTATGTGGTTGCAATGTTGCATTTTCTTTAACTTGTCAAAAAATATTTTTACCAAATCTTTATCACTTTGTAAGAAAAGTACCAGCGCAGAGAAGTCCATATGTATGTTCTATTACTTTAATCAGTCTCATCCAATCAAGCTTTATTTATAACGCACTTTAAAAACAACTGCTGAAACAAAGTACCGCCATAATTTAATGTTTGTGTGTTAGTAAAATAATTTTACTACGGCCTTTTTCACAACCATCTTTACCTGAGAATCTGCTCATACTACCCCAACCTTCTTCCTTTATGACATTGTTTTGTGCTTTTTCAGGGACATTTTCTGCCGCTGACACGTTGCTGACTGCTTGTAGGCTTGAACTAATTCTAATACAATACGTACAATGCGTTTATTTAAAAAGGAACCGGACGAATACAACTGAATTTCAATTTTCAATTCAATGCTGATACATCTGTCAGGAATAGTTTGAGGTTTAGTGTTTTGCCAAGTGACATTTTGACAAAATATGATTTATTTTATGTAGTTTAATGGCAGCTAGCAACTATTAGTTTCTAATTGGGAACATCTTCACATTTCTGTCTGTAGAGCAATTATGGCCATATTTTATATAAGATAATTTTTTTTTTGTCCTATTCTGCTCTATTCTCCACACAGAAGGCCAAAGCTAGCTTCTTGAAGTGGATCCAGACACGAGCAGATAAAAATGGCCTTGTCACACTGCCCAAGTGCTCCATGAGGATGGTGTCCTCTTCGGAGCTACAGGATGGCCCATCTCTGCCTGAGAGCTCTTTAGCCCTGGTCACCGACTCTTCTGAGTCCTGTAGCTGGGCGGAGTTCTGCATGGAGACCTACAGAAAGAACCTGAAGACTAGTCTACTGGGAAACACCCTGCTGTACGCTGAGAATGTTTCATCTACGATGGATCTGTTAGAAGGGTAAAAGAGTACTTTTACTATTTGTTATATCAGCTGATGCCTGCAGCGTGGTATGGTCACAGAAACAGTTGTGCTTTTTTGGCCAAAACATTTGCATTTTACAGTTAATCGAAACTGCAGTCATTCTTACAGTAATGTTCAAAAGCAAACCTGCTTTATCCTTTTAACCTCTCCAATGTGCCCTAAAACACTTTTTCACAATTCAGCAATACACCAGCAAATCCCTCTGAGCTGCAATGGCTGAGCCTTAGTAGAATGTTTAAAATATTTATATATATATATATATATATATATATATATATATATATATTTATATTAGGATTTATTTTAAGTAATGCCTTATTCTTGCTAAACTATTTTCAGATCAATAATCTCCTCATCTGTGAAATTTGCAAGTCACAGCTTGTCCTAATTTGCACCTGATCAGTAGCCACTATGATTTAAATATTAGAAGATAAGGCCCATGGAGATCCACAAATATCTCTCCAACACGCCGGTAGACCGCTGTCTCTTTTCCAGAAATTTGAACCAAGTTCGCGACAAAGATGTGATAGCGTCTTAACCGTGAATAAAATAGATGTTCATCAGAGAGAGGAAAAGGGGAGAAGGAAAAAGAGAAATACAACATCTATAAATGTTGTATTAAAAGATTACAAACAGCACTTCCATAATAAATATTCAGTGACCTGAAATGCTACTGAGCGAAATTTAGCCTGATTTCCTACATCATGGCCCGTGTCACTTCCCAGTGGCTTTAGTGATCACATCTGTTAGTGGTGAAAGATCGTGTCGTGTGTGTGTGTGGGACCTCTCCCATCCATGGTTGTTTGAACTCGCAGTGACTGCAAAGACTCCTGATAAAAGGACATCATGTTGCTCCCGCTGTCACTGAAAGTCATGTGGTATGAACTTAAACGCAGTAAACACACACACACACACAGGTTCATGCAGTTATACTTTTAAGGACACTGCATTGACTCTATAACCTGTAAATGCCTAACCGTGACCTTAACTTAACTTAACCACAATTAAATTCTTAGCCCTAAACCTAAGCAGTTCCTTAGATTTGAGGTTCTGCCTCATCAGGACCAGGTTTCAGTCTCCATGTGGACTACTTGTCCTGACAAGGTCAGTGTTTTTGCCAGAAAATATCAAAAGAGGTATCAAATACAAGTACACACACATAATCTTGTACAGCATTCTTAGTGAGGACACTAGACATAATACATTCCCCTTACCCTTACCTTAATCATCACAACTAACCTAACCCTAAAATCAAGTCTTAACATATAAACCGGTGTGACAGAACATGAGTACCAACCAAATTGTTCTCACTTTCACATTTCTTCAGAAATCTTCGAGTTGTAGTTGATCGTTGCGTTGTTTGTTCTGTGCAAACTTAATGATGCACATGAATGTTTAAGTTCTGTGTTGTTTTTCTTTGGGACCGATCTTAAAACAAGTCTCTGCTACCGTGTTTGTTGGTTATTTTCTCGGCACAAACTAAAAACTCTCCAGTTCAGAAACTTTACTGTGAGCTTGTTGTGCTAATCTGTCTGTCAGTGCTTTAGCTCAGTGTGATGTAGTTGGCACTTTTTTGTGTTGACCTTGTTTCCCTCCACAAGGACACACCAAGCTCAGTACAGTAGATATTTAGCAGAAGTAAAATTCAAATGCAGCAACTGTATAGCTTTTAGGTGGGCGGTGCCACAGTAGACATTCAACATTCTACAATTAAAAATGTAGTGTTGGTGGTCTGTGTAATGACAGTAATTAAAAATAGTGTATGAGCACTCATTAAGATGTCAGTAAATGCCTTTGTGGCAAGGATGACAAATGAAGTTGACACCACTTGTATGAAGGACATAAAAGATAAATTTCTGCAGGATAAAAATCATACAGTGAGTGAATCCAGCATTTGGCACTTCTCGTACTTGTGTGAGTGTGCGTCTGTGTGTGTATATGCACACGTGGGAAGGAGGGTAGACAGGCTGGAACTAATTTAATGCCTTAGTGACCTCACTGCTGCAAAGTCAAGTTGCACCTAATAGACTTCTTTGTCTTCACCCACACATGTGAGTGAAAGTGGCTGTTGAGCGGGTCGATCAGGCGGCAGGTGGAAGCAATTAAAACTGTCATAAAGTTTGAAAAATGGATTGTGGAGCAACACTGACCTGATTGGAACAGACAGTGTTGTCATTAAGGCTATACAAAAACGAAAGCAGGGTGAATGAATAGGCCATATAACCCCCAAAACCTGTTGCTGCAGTTTGATTTCATAGCTAATGTTTGAGTTTCCAGATGTCCCTCTGGAGCAGCCTTGATTAATGTTATTATTAAGGAATCCCTGTTTTATTTCTCCAAGCATTTCATATAGAATTCATTATGCTGTATGATACTGAATATTTTCAGGGGGGGATTGATTTGAGTGTAAACTGTTATAGGGGAATGCTCATGTGTGCTGGAGAACAAGTTGCATTTTGAGGTTGTGGTTTCTTTTGTATTTGGTGTTATATCATATGGCAGTATTTTGTTTTGTGATTCAGCACATAAATGTGTGGTCACATACATTGTTTGTTAGAAATACCCATTTTTGCCTTTCAGATTTGTTTTTAAGTGGATAAAAGTGGGACAACGTTTTAATTAGGGCTCAACGATTTGGGGAAATATATCATTTCATTATTCCTAACAACAATTTTTGTTGTGAATTGATTTGTAAATTGCAAATTGAATTGATTTTGTTTAAAGTCAGTTTTTATATTTAAAACAATTGATGGAGCATTACCATTACCACCCAACACCATTAACTCCTCTATATAACCTACAACAAAACTCTCCATTGCACAGTGTTTGGATACTTGACCTCGACATAAAACAAAAATCAGGAGTTATACTTCTGCTTGATCATTCTTTTGACACTTAATTTTAATTCAATTGTAATCATAATTTTGAGTAAACGCTGCGAAATTAGATTTTTCCTGTTTTAAGGATCATAATCGTTAATGTATTTTCTAAATATATACATTAAACATTAAAGCACAGGTTCACAGAGACATGTGTGAACCTGCATATTCACTAGTTAACCTAAACAAACTTAATGTGGCTGTGACTCAAGATAAGTTTGTGTTTTTCTAGTCATGCACAGTCTTATATATTCTTCCCTAAGAATTCATTCAACCTTGGTTTTCTTGTTGTGGGCTGTCAGTTGTTGAGTGTGCAGTAATAATTATTTGTGGAAAACAGTAGCCTACACAATTGTGTCCTCAAATGGACACCATGCTTCATGTTTAGTATACTGTATGGAAGACATTTTCTCTAGCCTTTAGCCACTAGTCATGTTTTATTCCCGTACAGCTTGAGTCTGTAATTTGGGTTTATGTTAAAGTCCTTATCATGTCAGGATAAGGAGGCTACACTGCAGCTGATGTGATGCATCCCACCTATTTGCTCTCTCATCGAAGCTCAGTCCTCCTAACACACTGCCTGAAGCAGAGTGGAGGAAACAGCACTGGGATGACAGCTTTGTTGATCATGTCTGAATCATCTCCATGAAAACGTTCAATACCCAATCCAGTTTTATTTATAAATCCAGGTTGATAGTATGACAGCAAATCCGATCTGAATAAAAGGATACATTATTGGTTGTGTGTTTTTTCCACATACATGTATTTATTGATTGCTATCTGGATGTAAATCATATTTCAACAAATAAGACAAAGTGTTTAAGAAACTAATTATGCACTTTAACTACCACTCATTTAACAGTAGTAGTAGTAGTAGTTGTTGTTGTCCAAATAGGAACAGAGCAGTGGATATGAGTAGGATTTTGAATGGTGCAGCTTATGGCAGCTCACAGTTTTTCTGTGTGTCAAGTATTGAAAAATAAAAACTCTTATTGAACTACCTAATTTCTGTTAGAAAATCCTTTTAACATCATTTGCGTAGGCATGATTCCGTCCCATTTGTAATCCATGTAATGTGGTTGGTCACTGTAATTGTGATTTGATTGGTTTCCATGTGAGTTGACAAATTATTTTCTGTCAGAGAAAATTACCTGAACCAGTTTGTTTCTGTAACGTGTGTGTGTGCGTGCGTGCATGCGTGTGTGTGTGTGTGCGCATTACACAGTCAGTAGAACAATTTACTGTCTGGTGTGTGTTAGGAATAATATGCTGTTGGTGTTGAGTTAAAGACAGTAACAGCGTGGAAGTGTTTATCTGTGAAACAAGTTGGGATAAGAGACTATGGGCTTTTTCTAAAACCACTTAGCTGGTCCTGAGAGCATAATGATTCTTTTCCTGCTCTGCTAAACCTAATCTCTGAGCCTGGAGCAACACAGAGATGTTGACTTTTTCTTGTGCGCGCTTTGGGTTTAGACATGAAAACCCAAAGGCCCACTTTTCACTTTTGTATTGTGTAAAAAGCAGCAATGAATGTAAATGTAATTAGGATTATTTTCTCTTCTACTTGGTGTTGTACAAATTCACTTTTCCGTACATCTGCAAATGTGGAAATTATTTTTTGGCATTTGTCAATTTTGGAGTAAAAAAAATCATACTTCATAAAATCACACCTTCATACTCATCTGAATTAGAAAAAAACACCTTAACATCCTCCATAAAGCTCTTCCAGTTGTTTGGCAAAGGCCTTTGCATTCTCAGTTTGTTTTGACAAGTAATCCAATATCCAAACTGAGACTATGTGGAATTAGTGTCCTGCTTCCTGTGAAAAATACAAACCACAGGAACATACATGGAGGTTTGGTGTAGAGGAAAATGAATTCCTCACAACCGTGGCAACAAGTGCAACCATAAAAATCAAATTGGCCCAATTGGCCTTGCATGCTCCCCTTGCAATTATGAAAGATTGTAAGCAGATGCCTAAATGTCTTCATTTCTTATTCTGGAGAACATATGGTGCAGTATTTGACATGTCCAGTGGAAGGTATGTTTATACTCCAGAGCCCTGAGCCCTTCCTTGCATTAGTGTCACCAACATAGGGAAGTCATATAAGGGCCAAAGGTTTTAATTTCAACTTCATCAAGACTGCATCAACCTGCCAGCAACTGGTTTAAGCAGTTCAAACCCAAAGACTATATTTAGTGTGAGGAGGAAAGAAATTGAACAGAAATGACTGCAGTCACAATGTTTTTTGTTTGTTTCAGTCTCTTTATCTTCTTCAGGTTAATAATTGTCATTACATTGAGGGGAAACCTTTGTGATGGAGGAGACTACTACTTTATTTTTAATGTTTCTACGCAGTCAAATGCTCAATTTTATATTTTTCTTGTGAGCCTTTGTGAGAGGTACTGTAGATCCAAGTCCAGACAAGCAGTTTGCAAAGCAAGGTCAGTCATCCGTGCCTCAGCTGCTCGACTGTAATGGAGTAGCTCTCACTTATTGATCAGTTCCTCTAGTGCTATTTGGAAATGATAATTTCTGCTGTTTCCTCAGTAAACGGGATTAGCTCAATTAATCACATTTACAGATTAGCTGGTCCTCGGTTATTGATCATCCCTTTTGATTTTGTTGAATGATCAATGCAAACGCGCTTATGTGCTGCAAATCCTGTTTCAAAAATGAGCATTGATGGCAAAATTAATCTTTTTGTCTGCGATATTTTAATCTGGGAGGTGAGATGGGGTTTTTTGAGAGAGAAAAGCAGATGCATGTCTCGAGATTGACGCTTCAGGCTGGTAAGAAGTGGTTGTGTCAGCATTACCTTGTAACGGTTACACAATGGTTAGAAACAGGGTGGCATTGAGGGCTATATACAACCCATTAAATGCTCTTTTTAGTTACTGATGTTGTACTAAAACCACTACTCACATGTGTCATCACATACAGCAATATTAATAGTGGTGTAATTAGCAGAAACAAATTTGAAAACAAGAAATTTAAGTGTGCAGTACCGCTCTTTGCTCTGCAGTCATTTTGACAGTTCACATCACAGGTGTAAATAATCAAATAAATGATGGCTGAGTTCCATTTAGCTTCCTCAGACTTGTTCAGTTTTGCATTTTTAATCTGATCACATGTGCTTTTTCCAGCTAAAACATGCCAAAATGGGCCCATTAGTTATTAATGGATCAAAACCTTTGTTTATTACTGCTCTGATAGAACTTGACCAATGATGGCTAACACCTATAATTAACAATTTGTAAGTCATCACCTAATAGGATGATAATGACTACTTAATGAATTTAAATATATAAATGAGTGTGGGTCTGATATTGCTAATTGGTCATGTATGTTATCTTCTAAAATGAGTTTAGACATTAGTGTAATTGTGAACAGGTAAATGGCTCTGTAGTAAGGTCCTCAGGATCTAATGGGACAATGTGGAAAAAAGGATTTATTAAAACTTATTTTGGATTTAAACTGAAAATACAGTCTGAAAACTGACTGGAAAGTTATTTTGAATGGATTGAAAAAAATTATTCATATAGATTTCAGCTACAATCTTGAAGTCGGCTACCATTTGCAAACTCAGCTGTTTAGTTTTTTTTTGTTTTTTTTTTCATTCCCAGAGGAATTAGCCAGAACTTACATCTGGCAGCACTTCATCTTGACCTTGCTTTGAGAGAACTTATTCCACTACCACTGCCTATGATTTCAGTGTTGACATTTGAAATCCGTTCAGCATTCAGCAGCATGCTAATGTGTTTGCTTGTGTGTTTGATTTTTTTTTTCCATCTAGACACAAATAACGTAAATGAGTGCTACCACAAATATAATCACAATAATTTAAAAAGAAACATCCTGTCCTTTTTGGTGTTTTTGCATATTAAATAGCAATTCTACTTTCAAGATTACTTAATTTAAACCTTAAATATAATCGACAGAAAACATAATCTCCATTATGGAGGATATTTGACAATTACAGCTGAAACACCGAAATGCCTTCAGCTGTGTTCAAATGTCTGGTGGCTGGTGCACATGTTTGTTTCCTTATGATATTGGAATAGGACACTTTGTAACACTGGTCTTACTATGGAAGATATATACTTCATTTGTGTAATAAATTCTTATTTTAAAATGGCTCTATTATTATTCCGTCTCTCCCTTCAGGATGATTCTGAACGTACCGATGGATGTGGGTTTAATCGCAGTAGCGAGTCGACAAAGCTATGGGAAAGGTATGCGCCTGACGTGCCTGAAATGCATTTCAGTCAACTTATGCACTTTGTTACCCATGTTACATGTTTCTTGTGTCTGCAACTGTTTCAGGTCGGGGGAAGAACATGTGGCTCAGTCCTCTGGGTTGTGCCATGTTCACTCTGAAGGTCCAGGTTGAGCTGAACTCCAGGCTCGGACACAGGATCTCCTTCCTCCAGCACCTGGTAGCTCTGGCAGTGGTGGAAGCTGTTCGCACACTGCCTGGATATGAGGTTACCACCAGCTTTTTCATCACTATCACCAGACAGAATTAGACTGCACCTCTGCTGTAATTTGGCCAATGCCTTAATTGAAAATATATTCAAAGCAGGTGCATTATAATAAATAAAGATGGATTATTTTAAAGACTGATGTTTGAACATGTTTAATCCTACATCAGGACATAGACCTGAGAGTGAAGTGGCCCAATGACATCTACTACAGTAACCTGATGAAGCTTGGTGGAGTGCTGGTGACTTCCACTTTTATAGGATCAACTTTTCATCTGCTCATAGGTAAAAAAACAAACAAATAAAACCCTTCCCCATAACTTCTGCGACTTATATGAGAGACAAATACAAAGTATTTTATACGCTGTATTTTATGTAAGTGCATGTAATCTCAGAGTTCCTGAGAATCATGGGATTTCGGAATGATTGAAAACTGATTTGATTTTAATGTTTCTTTATTTCAAGACACTGTAGATTCAGGTATTTTAAATCCATACTTTTTTAGTTTGTACAAATACATGACTTTAAAGGTCTAGTGTTTAGGAATTGGTGATATCTAATTGTGAGACTGCAGAGTGCAACACATTTAGGACTTCCTTCCCTTTCCCTAGAGCATCAGGGAACTATGGTGGCCTTCATATACAAGAAAGGATGAAGAGAGAGATATGCAAAGAGCCTTTTTCATCCTTTCTGGTATATGAAGGCCAACATAGTTCCTTGATGGTCTTTGGAGAGGGAAGGTCATGTATTTGTTAGTTAAAAAAGTTAAATGACTAAGTGAATATATAAAAATGTCCACATTAACCTGATGGATTAATGTGGGCATTCTTATATCTTCACTTAGTCAATTGGTGTGTACATTTAACTGTAATGATTTTGGTGTGTGGCATAGGATGAAAGTTAATTTCTTTTTTGTATGAGTTTACGCTTAAATTAATTTCTCTTTCTAATAATGAGTGGGACAAATAGTAGTAATACAATTGTTTGCATAACCAACACCAGCACCAGTCATGTTGTTTGCTTTAGAATAACGTGACATGATTAATAGTTGAACATAATGTGTTCTACAGGCTGCGGGTTCAATGTGACAAACAGCAACCCAACCATTTGCATCAATGACCTGATCCAGCAGCACAACATGGAGCATCACTGCAGTCTGCAGCCGCTCAGCTGCGCCCAGCTCATTGCTCGCACAGTCAACTGTTTGGATGCTCTCTTCAAAAACTTCCAAAAAGGAGGCCCTGACGCAGTACTGCCCACCTACTATAAAAGGTGGCTTCACAGGTGAGCACTGCTAACACCATCCTCTGCTTTAAAGGAATAGTTCAGGTGTTCCCACTGGTCAAAAACCCTGATTAATCATAGGGTAAACAGGTTTTTGACCAGTGGGACTGTGTTTAATCAGCATTCACTTCAGTGTCAAAAGCATGCAGGTTTTTAACGGCTGCAAGTTGGAATTAGTGCTTCATTTTGATTTTTAACAAACTTTGATTTTTACAGCTTCAGACAGAGCTAGATGTCTTTTTTTTTTTAATTTCATCTTCAGTTGTTGAGTTTGTCACGGAGCTCCATTTATATCTGGCATGATGTCACATTTTACACAGGGCTTAAAAAAAACTTGGTGGTAATCACCTTTTTTTTAAGCAGGTTCGCCTGGGTTCAAAAAATCCCAGGTACACCCACTCATTTGAGTGTGAATGAGGCTGTAATTAGCACTCAATGCTCTGGTTTTGCCCCCTGTGATGAGAACCAGCTTGAGACTTGGCTGCTCATTTCACTGGAGACATGGCTGCCAGTGGTTACGCAAGGAAAAAATAACGTTAGTCATTTAACAACTGGTTCACTAATGGAATTCTACAATTTATTAAGAATAAATCTGTCATTTAATCTTGACATTTTCCCACTGGAAATAAAGTTTGTATGCAGCTCATTCTCTTTGCGCCAAAGTCCATGAAGAAAATCAGCAATTTTACATCAAGAAGTTGTTGATCCACTGCTGTCTCCATCAGTAAGTTCAAAGATGTTATTTTGTGACTTCAGTGTTTGAAATCCGTCATTCAAGTTTAGTAACATAAACTTGCCAAACAAGGCAGCAGTAAAACAGCAGCTTTCTGCCCTGGTTGATGTCAGCTAACCCTTTAAAAAGTGGTTCTCCCCTAAACTATGTAGTTATTCTTGTGCTGAACTATGAAAATAGTCTGTGAAGCAGGAGCATCAGAGAATGAATGGCACATTCTTTAAAATGATTGACAGTTCAGTAACGTTGTTCTTCATAACAACAGTCTGAAGCAGAACTGTAACCGTTCTCCAACGTTCTCTGCCCTGCAGCGGGACTACGGTGCGTCTCTGGAGTGAGGATGGACTGGAAGCTGAAGTTGTAGGTTTGGACCAAAATGGCTTCCTCGAAGTGCTCACCAAAGAACACGGCGTGGTCTCAGTGGAGCCGGATGGAAACTCCTTTGACATGCTGAAGAACCTGGTGATCATGAAGAAGCATTAGAACCAAACTCAACAAACGTATCTGTTATCATTAATCTCTCATCATAGTATAGTAAAGATTTACATTTATCACATCGCAAGTTATGTTCTGCTTTAAAGCTTTTGCACGTTAGATGCTTTTTTTTCACATTTCACACAGTGATGGCATTTGCTGAGTGATTTTGTGGCTTTTATTTTTTTCGGAACAGGGTCAAAGTTTCTCTTCCAATGGGAGTACATGTTGTTTATGACATGACGCTAAAAAATAACACAACCCTCCTAAAATGCTCCCTCGGTCTTGGCTCTATTTAGTTATTTCTTTTCTTTTTATCAAGTAAAATTATCACCAGAAGGTGACTCCACTTGTTTCTTACCATGACCCGTTTTTCCCCCCTTATAATTTATTCATGAATAGTGAGGATGAGTCTAAATTTATTTTTTATTTATTGCAGTATATTCATATAAATTGTATTCTTTTTGTACAACAAAACATACCTCATATGCAGTACAACATTTAATGAGACCATTACCAAAATTAGAAATAAGTTTAGACCATCATGCACACTAAGGACGCACGGCCATTGTATTGATAATAACTGGCTTAAAAGGCAGCTGCATACAATGGTATCTGTATCAGTGACTGAATATGACCTGCTGGTTTAGGACCAAGTTGTGGGATTTGTCACGAAAAAATGCACGTTTTGCTTTTAATAATTTAATCAAAGTAATCATTCCCACATAAATGTGCTGTTCACTTCTTTCAATTCATGGCCTTTTTTTCCAATCACTGTCATTAGCAGTTTACAACATAAAAAAGAGACGGTATGTCAGCTTTATTTACTCGGCACCACATCAGTGGACATTTTAAGCGCTTTTTTATATTTTTGCAATGACTAATTTGTTTGTTTCAAACTAAACTAAAATGTTTACTATTCAATATCAGCAATGTAGAAGTTTCTTAGCAACATGTTTACAAAAGCAAGAACAGTGTCGGTGAAATAGATATATGGTCAGAGTGAAAATGTCTCTGTACTGAAGGCAGTCGATCAGAAGGAGATTAAGCAAATGGCTGACGCTTGGATCCATATGTGCCCTACTCTCAACATCCTATTAAACAATTTGAGTGGGCTCCTGCGGAGGTCAAAGGGAAATCTCCTTTTTATATTGACCGTCTAACGGCGTCCTCAGGAGGAGAGTTCTCTGGCTCACCTTCAGACAGGATAAAACACTGACGAAGGAAACAAATGTATACTCCATCGCTCTACACTTTGAAAATGCATATTTAGGACATATAATTGTGCCACTTGACCTTGGGCTCTCATGGTACTCACCTGCACGCCTCACGCCGACATATACAGTCGACTTATCGTCGTCGTCTCCATCCACATCTTATTGGGTTCAACTGACACATTTAGCACCTTCTTTCTCTTTTGTCCTTGCAGTAGAAGTAAGTTTAAAATATCTTATAATCTCTTATGAAATATGCAATTTACTCCACATCAGCGTTATCATGTATGGATAGAATTTAACAAGCTGATGAGAACATAATAATTTAAAAAACTTTTTAGTGGCATAAATTAAAAAAAACATTGCATCACCATTTATGCACAATTTTGTGAACTAAATATGAAACTGTCCAGTTTCATATTGAGTCCATAGTAGCAAATAAGAAATCATACACACTCTCTAATAACGTACAATAATACATCTATTTGCTATGGTTTGTGACAGTGAGAAGCCCCAGAAAATCAGTTTATTTGTCGTGAGCTTTGTTTTTATTTAAGAAATAAAAAAACTAAACAGAGAATGAGCTTTCTATGGAACAAGACCAGTTTGAAAACACACACTTGCCACAAGCAGATGGGTTATATGCCTAAACCTAACTACATCCATAACCAGGACACATGTATCATCGCCCGTATTTGCAGTTAAAACATTGCATATCAGGTGCATGTGCAGGTCTGTAGACAAAAGAGTAGTTTGGCTACATTTTCAAGGTGCATCTATAGCACAAAAAAGGCAGTTTTATTGTTCTATAGAAACATGAGGTCTGATCTCGGCTGTACTTATTTTATATCTTTTTTGCTTTATTCCCTTTTCACACCAACATGTGTTGTTGTGAAACTTCTAAATCAGCAACAGCCTGTCTGGTGTCACACAGTAGTCATGTGACATCGTGATATTAACTACAACACTGACAGAACTGGACAAACACAGTGGAGAAATTATTCCTTAACAGAATTTTTTTTAAAAAGAGAAAAGAAAAATCAGAAAATCACAAAAACATCAGCCAAACTGACGGTGGTCAACTTCTGGCTCAGCCACTGCACATGTCAGTTTCTTTAATAGGATAATAATAATAATAATAATAATAATAATAATAATGCAGGGCTGCATTAAATGATCCCTTTTAAACAAAAGCACGTATATAACATGTTGAGGAAAATCACAGTCCATTAGAAAACAGGTTTTACTTTGATAGCTCTCGCTTCCGTCACTTCTGACTTCTGACTTCACTTAGACGTGAGAATGAGGTGACTAATCTCTCTGTGCACAAGAAATCTGTGCAACAGCAAGTATAGGGAGGGAGTGATGAGGTAGAATGTCGATCTTTTACCTGTAATGGTGTTTGACTTTTTTATTTCTGAGGATAAATGTGCGCCTTTAAGTCTGACAAAGTCAGTTTGACAAACTCAAAGGTTTGTTCCAGATGTGTCTGATGTCATGTCTGCTCGTGTTTCACCTCAGCTTCATGAATGATATAAGTAATAAAGTCTGTGGAAATGAATAAAAAAGATGTAATTTTTCTATTAAACAAAGCTTTTAACATGATTTATTGTTTCCAGTTCCAATATCCATACGCCATCTCACTCAGCAGTGTGAAAGCTTCTCACTGTATTGCATTATAATACATTATTTAACTTATTTATTACGGTATATTCATGCTTCTGAATCAAAAACGTCCTAACAGTCACAATTTGCAAAACTAACAAATGTTTATATTACGCTGTTTTAGGCCAAGGTTAACACACACTTATAAACACTTCCGATCAATGTTTCCAGCTAATAAAATTATACACGTTTACACAGTAAAAACTGAGTTTCAAATAATATACGATCCTTAGGTTGTAGACCAGCTATGGGTTGAATAATGATAATTTAAAAAAAATAATTAACAATTCAATAAAAGAAAAAGCTCTTTCGTAACACACAAATTAATTAGGATAATACAAACTTCCTATAATAATATGTTTGGTTTATAGATTAAAATTAAGGTAATTTACACTAAATTTTACTTTCAAGTTGTGCGACAACTTAATTTATTTACTTTTATTGGGTTAATACAAGATTATAATTAACTTCATTCGAAGTCAATTTAACTTCAAGTTAACATCCATGCACGTTATATCACATTATGTTCATAACTCGTTAACTTGAATTTATACATTTTATTTTATTAAAATGTGATTGAACATTGTTAGATGAAGTTGAAGGTGCAAACAACTAAACCTTAATTTGTAAGTTATAATTAAATGAATGTACAGTATATCACTGTGTGTATGTATATGTAACTTGTTTACATTAGGCTTAATTAAATTGTGTGTTACCAACTGAAGTTATTCTTTTAAGTTTGTCCGGACAGTTCCTTCAGCGTGCAGAAAAGTCACATTGGATTTCAAACTATCCTGCAGGAGTGCAAAATAACCGCGAGTCTTCAGGGTTTCTCTCTTCCATCACCTCTCATTGGTGATAATGACTGATGTGCCGATGTAGTGTGGGATGTCTTTGTGACTCTCCGGAGATGAACTGGAGCTGTGGGTTTGACTGTCACAGCTGTAGGACGTCAGCTCTTTGCCATGATAAATGTGGCCGTCTGTGATATGGCTCAGTGTGGTAAAAGGGGGCGATTTGATGGTACCGTGTTTGCCCAGAACTTGGTGAAAGTTCCAGGACATGTATGGAGCTTGAGGGAGTCCCATCCCAACCCCGACACCTGCCAACATTCGCCTGTCCTCCTCTGCAGACTTGTGCTGCAGATCTGCACCATCATCGTGCAGCTGCTGGTCGTCATGAGCAGCGTGTGGATACCCTGCGGCTGTGTGACTGTACGGAGCCTCCATCATACACAGCCTCCTCTGCTCCAGCACCATCTGGACTGGAAGAGACTGGCCTAGACCATGAAGGGAGCCCACCTGCTCTCCTTTACTGAGTACCAGTCCACTGAGCAAAGGCCAGGCCAGGGCCCGCTCACCTCGTAGTCCTTCAGAACTTCTTGCGTGATGTAGAACGTCCTGGCTGAAAGGTTTACTGTCCTTGGTTTGACGGTGATGGGAATGAATATCCGTCACCCCGTGTTGGTCAAGCACGTGATGTTTGCAGGGTTCTTCCTTCAACCTGCTGGTGGACTGTTTGTCCATGCTGTTGGAACAATCGTGGTAGATGTCATCAGAGTATCCACAGTCCGCTAACATCATGGGGCCTGAAAGAGAGGACAACGTTCAGAGGCTGAAATTACGACAGAAAATCCATCCATCCATTCATCTTCTACCGCTTTACCCTCCACATGAGGGTCGCGGGAGGCGCTGGTGCCATTCCCAGGGTGAAAACCCTTCATCAGTCTATCGCAGAGACAAACAACCATCCACTCTCACACTCACAGTGTCCACTTTGCCTAATCCCCAAATCTGCATGTTCTTGGACTGTGAGAGGAAACCACAGAACCCAAAGAAAACAACAGAAAATATCATTCAAAATGTCCGTGTCAGCATCTGGCAGCATTTATCTTCAAGGCTGCTTTATTGTCCCTGAGGGGAAATGTGTTGTACCAGCAGTAAAATCCAAACAATAACAATAAATACAATCACAATCACAAACACGATGATAGTGAGTCATTTGAAAGGGCCAAAAGCAGCAGACTGACTTTTTAAAGCTGTTAATCCTCACAGTGCAAGTGGTAACGGGAATCATTCAGGACTGATGTGACCTTTATTGTGATCATTACCATATGTACATTTTCATGAAGGTCTCTGAGGGCCGTAGCAGCAATTTCGCTGCGCACGTTTACAACGCCCTGCGGACAGTTCTTACTTGTGATCGTGAGTGACCCGTACTGACAGAGAAAAGAGAGAGAATAGGAAAACGAGAGTGAAACAATCCCACGCAACTATTGCGGACAGTTAAATTCCAAAGATTATAATGGAAAATGTGGACTTTTTTTCATTGAGCGCATCAAAGCTCAGTTTGTCATCTGTCAACGTGCAACTGCACTAACTCAACAGCCTGATTAATCAGCAGTGGAGCGTCGCACGGTCTTTGAAGAAGTACTTTCAGTAAGATATAAGAATGTGAGGCAATTTAAACGATTCTATTTAAGAGGTGTTTAAAGAGGAATGTTTGCTACTTTTCTCCATCTGAGGAGCTGAGCCAATATTTCACCTCTTTTTTTTATTTTATAAATCCTCCCAAAATTAGACACATATAGTTGTGCATATGGTAAAAGTATGAAAAACACATTAAAAAAAAATCTATTTAAATCAATTTGTACTAGAGTCACGACTCAGGTGAAATTGGTGAAATTGCAGGTGAAATTGGTTGTGATCATGTGAGTCATGATCACAACCAATTTCACCTGGATAACAGAAATGATCATAATCAAAGTTCCCACAGGTGATTATGAATAAGGTGATTATTTCAGAAGAAATGGTTATGCCACGTCAAGTTGTGTTCATAAACAAGATCCAGACCAAAAGGACCAAAAGTTATCCCTTTCAGATAAAATGATGGGCCTGTAATTTAACCAAACAGTGACCAGAACCACAATGTTTTAATCAATCATGACGAGAGCAAATCTGTGCATAATCTGTAACATCTCGTATCATTTTGAATCAATAAATCAATCATTTCCAAAAGATGTTTGGTCAAATTAATAAAAAAAAAAAAAATAGCATTTTGCATTTTATTTAAAACATATGCACAAAAATCTCTTGTGGGTCCTGACCCAGTCTTTGGTATACCTGTGTGTTTTTTGGTTGCTGGCGTGCTGCTGATGTTCCATCCAACAGGCCCTTTGCTGTGTAGAGAGCTGTGTATGATCTGCTGAGCCAGCTGGTCACGGAGGCTCAGGTTGTAAATGGGGCTGCAGGACACTGGACTTGTCTCAGGGCTCAAGCTGGAGCTCTTTTCCCTGCAGGGAGTCACCGGGTGTATAGGTTTCTCTTTCCATGGCGCCTTCTGTGGGGAGCAGCTCACATGGTCCGGCTGAATGAACCTGTGCTGCTATTCACACAAAACCAAAGATCTCTTTTATTATTTCTACGTAATGTTTGGAGTCTGCCTGTGGTAAATTCAGCTGCACATGATATTGAAAGACACATGTCTATAGATGAATCTGATGACCAGTTTATGTGTTCCTCCATATAGCAGAGCCGCCATTACTGCAGTAACAGCAGCATAATGACTGATTTAATCCAGTCCAATCCAAACAAGTCCAGATTTATTTATAAAGCACAATTTAAAAAACAGCAGATAACATGATAATGTAATTAGAAGAAAAAGATAGAAGTTGAAAAAAAACGAACACAACAAACGCCACTCTCATTCCAAAATAAAAGCCAAGGAGTACAAATTAGTTTTAAGACAAATTTAAAAACATATATAGTGGGATGAAGCTCTGGTTTTTAAGATATGTACGCGCGACGACTTAGAGCTGCTGATCCATGGAGCGCGGCAACCTTGACCTTGGTTTTAAAAGGTCAGCTGCATGCACGGGTGCTAGTCCATTAAGCAGATGTGAGGAGGATTTCAACAATTAACATTAAAAAAAGAAAAGTGTTATTATTAAGCTTTAACATAATAGTCTCAGGTCTGTGGCAAAAAGTACTACTCGTAATCCGAGTGAAAGTCCTACCTCGGGATAAGGAGCTGCTCTGAGTTTGGTCGTCATCCTGACCGCTTTGGTTCTTGGTTGTTTGCGGTGATCCTCGGAGGAGAGAAGACTCAGACCAGGCTTAACAGCTCCATGCTGATCTTGAGATAACTGCAGCTCGTTGCACTCAATGTCACTGTGTGCAAACAGACAGACAGACAGACAGACAGTATGTGTTTGTGGTGATTTCACCTGAGGTTTGAACCAGGGATTTACAGGTAGAGGACAAGTGCACTGACTCACGTGAGGACATAGTTCACGCTGACAATACAGTGAGGTCTGGAGGAGCGGCTGTTGTGGACGATGGTGGCGTAGCTCTGCACCCACACCCAGCCTCCATGCTTTGATAACATGCGGTAGTACTTTGTGGTGACCTGCCCCTTCACCAGTACTACAGGGAACAAAAAGAGCGGGGTCAGATAGAAATATGCATGGTCAACTTATTCAAGGAACTAGAACTAGATATTTTTGTGAGAATGTAACCACATTGTAATACAGCCACATCGTCCCCACATCAGTTTGCTGTCGGGAAAGGTTGTCTAACCTTCTTAAAATTGTTGTACTTAAAATACTGCAGATTTAAGTGACTTGAGGACTCACATAAATGGTGAGAATAGCGTAGATGGAAAACATCACAGGCATGAACGTGGTGGTACAGCGTCTTCTCTATCAGGTCCTGTGGCTCGTACCCAGTCAGCTCAGCTACCCTGGTTCCAGCACAAACACAAGTGAACAGTCAGTATGTCCAAATTTCATAGTATTTCATGAATGTGTTGTGTAAAGATGCACTTTATTTTTGTCAATTATTTGTGATGTTTATGGTCCGTTTAGCTCAACCACCCACTCGGCAAGAGTCTTTTCTACCTTGTGTCCAAGAAGATGAGTTTGAAGTCCAGACTGGCTCGAAACATGAACATGTTGCTGTGGAGTTTTATCTCAGTGATGCCACTCGGGGGCAGTGAGTGACCCACTGCCACCAGACCCACAGTCTGGTAGCAGGATTCATACAGAGCCATGTCCATCATGTACTGACGTACTTTTAGGTAGCCACTGCAGTGAATGACCTAGGAAACAGTAGCACAATACCAGTGTCAGTGCACATTCAAAGGATATCTTTCTTTCTTCCTTTCTTCCTTTTTTTCCATTACTATGTTAAAACGTACGGTATATAGAGTTTATTATATCCTTTTTTTCAGCACAACCTCGGCAATCTGATGAAAAATGTCTTTCAATTTCACCAACGATATAAACACACCTGAGCAAAAAGTACTAAAAATGTTTAAAACCTGATTGAATTTGTGAAATTTGGAAAACCATCACAGTTCAAAGTTCACTTAAGAAGACAAAAGAGAAGGTTTTTAAAGCCTGAATATGTGACCTATAAACACAAACCACCAGGGTGTATATAAAAGGAGTTGTGTATTCTTCCCACGGCCATTTACCATGTCTGTACTTCACTAAGGGTTTAATTGATGGCAGCTATTACGTCTTACACCGTCTTTGGAGAAGTATTTTCAGTAAGATGTTAGGATATGA
Organism: Solea solea; assembly: GCF_958295425.1. NCBI lineage: Eukaryota > Metazoa > Chordata > Actinopteri > Pleuronectiformes > Soleidae > Solea > Solea solea. The sequence continues at coordinate 6,557,924 of NC_081137.1, read as the reverse complement.
AGCAATATTAATGATTCTATTTAAGAGATGCTTAAAGAGGAATGTTTGCTACTTTTCTCCATCTGAGTTACTGAGATAACATTACCCCTCTGACACCAAGACTTTTTGTAAATTCAAAACCATAGGCGTGCATATGGTAAAAGTATGGAAAACACATTTTAAAAATGCACATTATGTTCATACACAAGATCCAGTATATAGTATAGATCCAAGAGAAACTCATCCATTGTGATTCTCTGTATGGGGTCTTAGACCAGTCGTCTATCCAACAACTCCAGCTTTTTGAGAGACCGCATCACACCTGTGTTGCACTCCCTCTACTGGCTTCCTAATGTTATTTTTAAATTGTATTGTTTTTTTATTGTCTTAATGGTTTGGCACCATCTTTCCTCTGAACTCCTTCACACCACATCCAGAGCTCTGAGGTCAAAGGACAGGTTGCTTTATCGATGTACCAAAAACCTGACTAAAAACTCTTCTGTAGCTGCCCTTATTAAACGATTTATCCAGCGAAATTAAATCACTTTAAAAGACAATTCTATTGAGAATTTGTATTATTTTTCACTTGTATGTTTTTTTTTGTGTTATACCTTGTTATGCCTTTTAATTTGTAAAGCACTTTGGTCAACCCTGGTTGTTTTGAAATGTGCTTGACTTGACTAGACATACACTTTTGACATGTACATGACTCGGCCTCACAGAAGCACAACATATAACTCCACACTCATGTAACGAGGTGTTCTCTTTGCCCCCTCTGAGCTGGAGGCCCCAGGAAATTGCCTGCTTTGGCTGCTCAGTTGTAACACACTTGCACGGGCCAACAGTTAGTTATTAGATGGCAAAAGAGAGAAACCACAGAGAAAGGACCGAATCAATATTCAGAACACCTCCATCTGCTACTGCTTTCTAAAGACACGTTCTAGGATTCAAAAGGATATGGCCTCAGTGTTTAACTCTGTGGTTGTTTAAGAATTAGATCAACAATGGCTTTTAAAATCTGTAGGTTACATTGAATATGTAAGAATGAATGAAATAAATCCTTATTTTCAGGATTTCACAGGCTTTTACTGTTATTATTCACATTATAGAATCATATGTTGTCTTTTATTGTAAAATTAAGTGGCTATGACAGGAAATGTGTATAAAGTGAGTTTTTATTGGGTTTCTTTGGTGGAAATACTACTACTACATCAGAGTAATATGGAATAACTGTGAGGTTACAGTAAAATAGAGGACTTATAAGGGTAATACTACCCAATTACAGTCTTTTATAGCACAAATATGGTTACAGGAAACAGCTGTCAGTTTAAAGCAATTCACTACAGTGACCTGAAAGTACAGTATCTAAGACAGAGACATTTGCTGTAATTTTCTGTGAAGTCACTTACCTTATATCCTCCACACGTCAGTCCTGCATTTCGTTTAGCCAGAACACACTTCATCCTCAAGAAGAAGGAGCGCTCTATTTCATAATCTATCACAGAAAAACACACATTATTTACTGTATTGTGCATTACGGTACAGTACACACACACTTGGCCAACTCTTGGTTGAAATAAAGCTGGTAGAAAAATGTGACTGTTTAATGACTGGGAGGGAGTTTGTGTTGCTCCTGGACAATCAGTCAAAAACTCTTCTCAAGCACTGGGGATTTATATTATACATAATAGTAAAGGCCACCCACGCTGTCTAGTGATTTTAAGTTCAAAACAGGGGCACGGCAGCAATTTTCAAAACTCACAAGGTTAAAAACAAAGCTGTTAATAATCAAAGAAATACATAATTTAAATCGGGGGACTCAAACTAGCAGCCTGCGGGTCAATTCTGGCTCCTCCCCACATCCGGTCAGCATTAAGTGTCAAAAATAATATAATCAAACCTTTTTTATTTTTTTTTCGCTTCACATCAGTTTAAACTACTCTTACTAAAGATGTTCATCATTCTCATCAACAATAAGAATTTAAGTTATCAGTTCAGAAAGTACATTTACAATGAATTACAACTGTAAATATTTGTTAGTTTAGTGCAAGTTTTGATTATGTTTTCTTATTTGATATTAAAAATTAAATATTATAAAGCTGAATTGAACTGTTTATCCCCTTTTCTAATTACAAATGATAAAAAGGTTAAGAAAAGTATTTTTTTTAAATTTTATGACAATATTAGCAGTTTGAGTTAGAGGCGCCTGCCTTAGATCACTATCAGATACATGATACACATGTAATAGTATTGTATAAAGTACCTTGGGGATACTTGAGTAAAAGTAGAAGTATCTTACCAGAAAATGACTTTGGTAGAAGTTGAAGTGACTTTTTTTTATAATATTACTTAAGTAAAAGTTAAAGTATATGGCATTTACTGCACTTAATTATCAAAAGTCATTTTCTGATATAAAATGTACTTAAGTTTTAGAAGTTGCCTGGTGGTAGGGCGAGTTGTCTTTGAACTGGACGGTTGTGGGTTCAATTCCTGGCTCTGCTAGTCTATATGTGTCTTTGGGCAAGACACTTAACCCCATGTTGAAGCGTATGAAAGATGTGTGAATGGCAAAACTATAGTGTAAAGCAGCTCATCAAGACTAGAAAAGCTCTATATAAATACAGACCATTACAACTCTTCTTCTTCTGATTTTATTATATATATATAATATATTATATAGTTATATAGAGGAAATGTAGTGGAGTAAAAGTAAAAGTTGTTTGAAATATAAATAACAGTAGAGATACATACATTTTGTACTTAAGTACAGTAACAAAGTATTTGTTATATTACAACACTGGTAATAGTGGAGTTTTCATAAATCAGTGAACATGGGAACTCCATAATATGTCCAGTGAAAGACTGTACCTGGAGGGAAGTGATGGTGTGGGGGCTGGTGAACACCCAGCACAGCTGTCATCTCATCATGGTCTGACGGGTGGATGTACTCAAATATACTGTTTCCTGTGAGCTCCACCTGCAGCACACATGTTTCCAACAGGCGCTCATGAATGTGCAGTGATCACACACACACACACACACAGTTATAATCACCCACAATGCAAGACAAAACATAGAATGGTATTGAACCCATGCAGAAATCAGAACAATCCACTTCTGGCACATTCCATGATGTGGAATGTTTGTGTAATCAGCTATTGCACTGGATGCTACATTATACTATTATTATTATTATTATAATAAATACTTGATTTAGTTTCAGTGTGACTGAGCTCTTACCTGAGACAGGCCGAGATGGACTGATGCTGTTTCTGATATATACATGATTTTCCCATCAGAGGCAACAATAAACACAAAGCCATCCAGAGTCTGAGAGGAAAATACAAAATAAATGTGTTAGAAATGTTCATGATTCTTATTCAACCCCGCCGCTCATGCCTTTGACTCTACAGTCAAGATAAGATAAGATAAGTGAACACAGATTTCACGATTCCTGGAAGGTAACATCACAAACATAGGCGAAATTCTTTCTGAGTCGGAGAGAAAGTGTTTAAACGATACATTCAAAACAGTATTTGAATGTTATTTAATCCACATAAATATTGAGTCAGACCCTATACGCAGACCAATTATGGAGGGAGGAATTTTGAGGGCAAGCAGAACATCGTGCTCTCTCGTCTGCAGCAGACCACACATTACCACCACTCAGCAGCAGCTGCACTTTCCTAAATCCTCATCTCTCAGGACTTGAGGGAGACGATTCACATTCATACCTACGATGCTTTAGGCTACTTATATTTTTCATCTTTTTTTAAAAATGGACAGTAGTCAGTTTGGTTGGGTATAAGGTGTAAGGTGTGGAAAATTAAATAAAGAAGGTAAAGATGGGGATCTATCTAAATTTAAAGTTATTTAAAGCACTCAGTGACACCAGTTCCATGAGAAGCTCTGGCTGTAACAGCACTGATGTTGGCTTCAGTAAAAAAAAAAAAGGGGGGGGGGGGGGCAAAGGTCACTTGGATACGGGTTGGGATCACAGGGAATAAATAAGCATAAATCATACAAATAAATAAAAAAAAATGCACATATAGTAAAGAAACATGTGGAGAAAGCAAATTCAATCAGTTAAATATTTAAATTATTGGGTGTGGTGCAAAGTGCCAATTCTAAATTGAATTCCGTGAACTAACGACAATGTTGTAATGTACTGTGTATCACCATTGAGATTTTCACTGGCGGTTTCCAATAATACACCAGAGTGTGTGAGCTGTGTGGTTTTTGGTGAAGTGGAAAGTGAATCTCATTTTCTTTTGCACTGGACCAAATATGATGATTTAATGTACCTTGAAAACACTCGACAGAAGCCTGACATTTTTATTCTGCTGTACCACCAAACAAAAACGGAAGTGAATGTTTCATTCAGATTTACATTTTCTATGTTTGTGTCAAAGGCCTGTGCAGGCCTAGTATTATACTACACATGGCACTCAATTTCATATGATGTTCTTAGTTTATTGTATAAAAAGTATAGCATAGTATATCATATGTATAGTATAGTACAGTACAGTACAGTACAGTACAGTATATTATATTATATTCTACTATAGGGTAGTGTAGTCTATAGTACAATACAGTATAATAAAGTATAGTATAGCATAGTACAGTATAGTATAGTGTAGTGTAGTGTAGTCTAGTATAGTATAGTATAGTACAGTATAGCATACTATATTGTATTATAGTATAGCATAGTATAGTATATTATAGTATAGTATAGTACAGTATAGCATACTATATTGTATTATAGTATAGTATAATATAGTGTAGTATAGTACAGTATAGCATACTATATTGTATTATACTATAGTATAATATAGTGCAGTATAGTATAGTACAGTATAGCATACTATATTGTATTATACTATAGTATAGTACAGTATAGTGTAGTACAGCATAATATAGTATAGTATAGTATAGCATACTATATTGTAGTCTACTGTAGTATAGTACAGTACAGGATAATGCAGTATAGTATAGTACAGCAAACTGTATTATATTCTAGTATAGTATATAGTATAGTATGCGTAGTGTAGTGCAGTGTAATGTAGTGGAGTCTTCTAGGATTTTCACCCACAACCATCTGTAGGGTTTACAATAAATAGTCAGAAAATGAGAAAAGCAGCAGTTCACCGGGCAAAAACGCCTTGTTGATGTCAGGGATCAGAAGAGAATGACCAGACTGGTTGTCTGAATGTACTATATACTGTGTGTATATATACTGTATATCAAAGCAGAAGACCACACCAGGTGTCACTCCTGACACTTCATTAGGTTACTGAGTACTTAGTAACTAAGTGGTCCATAAGTGTATTTTAGTTAGACAAGCATAATCATAACAGAAGAGGAGCACATTAGAGTGTCGGACCACTATGTTGTTTCCTGTACTGACTTGTAAAAGATGAGATCCCAGTTCTTTAGCCGTGCTGTCCAGAGAACTGAACTGTGGTGGCTGACCCCATCCATCACCCAGACCTGCAGACACACACACGCACAATAAACAGATACAAATTAAACAGTTTGTTTTCGAGTCATAAAACAACAGACTACAATATATGAGCAGATAAAATAATCCATTATTTATTTAAAATCAGATATTAAACATTATAAAAACCTCTCATATATCTATCCGTCTATATACAATATGAAACAGCCAAAATATATTTAAAATAATTTAAAATTTATCCTAAAGTGGATTGTACTGCTTAAATTAAACCTGGAAATTCAAATCAAGCACTCCCTAAACAACTGCCTGCTGTTCCCTGAACCACGCAGCTCCAGGTGGTGCAGTAATGGCAGGTACAGGTTCACTTTCCATAATTCTGCTTCTACTTCATAGTCTGGCCATAAATCCTTGTTTTTGCATTGATTTTTTTTACACATTATTTTCTTCTGGTGTTGATATTGTTAATATAAGGCTGCAAATTTTACTATGTAAATATTTTGTGTCACTGAAACCTGCTGTGGTGTGTGTGCGCTTGCATTTCCTGTAAATATTGAAGCGTTTGTGGTATTTTGAAATTTAAATTTGTGAGTAAAGTTGGTGCAAAGGTTCTGGCAAAGGGTTTGTGGTGATATGTGATGAAATGCACATTCCAGTCTCTGCGCTCAGTCACGAGCACATTCTTCAAACTCACACTTTCCACTTTGTCTGTAACAAAATCTAACATTATTAGACAAACTGGATTTAAACTACTGAATTAATGTTAATCATCCAATATAGTGTATTAGATACACTGTCATTTCTTTGGGTCACTTTCATATTAACAGTTTTCTAGTTTTACAAGCACTCATTATTTTTTTTTATCCCCTCCCAAAAAATATCCCTTCCTAAGATACACATCACTCATACAGTAGTGAAATGACTGAGCCATTTAAACCCACATTTAAACCCACAGGTGAATAAGGATATTTATATATTGGATAGACACATTTGAGGATCAAATAATATGTGATTTTCCTTTTTTCTGTCCTGGCATTGAGTGATTTCTGCATCTAAACATCCAGTAAAGACTCATTTTTTATCAAAGTCCTGGGATTGTTTTCATGATCTAAGCCCGGTGATGATAAAACCTTTTGTTTTATTTATAAGGAATTCTGCTCCTGCCTGCTTGTCCTTTAGCAGAAACACATTACAACATACATGATTAGTGTTATATGCTATATGATTCACATAATGGACTGTTAATAGATTTAGTCTAGTTTTAGTTTTAGTAGATCAAGTATGCAATGCTACTTGTCATCTGCTACAAAAGAGGGAAAACCGTCAAATCTTTGCTCTGTGGAACGCATCACTCATGGTTTTAGCCTCTTTAGACTGACTCTACCAGTACATTTAAGATTTAAAGTTAAGGATCTTTTCATTATTAACAAAGCATTTACTGGTTATTCACTTACAAACTTGCTCTTACCTTAAGATTATCTTTTTTTGTGTGTGTGTTTTTTGTGTGACTTTTCTTACTTACTTTCTTTTTCTTACTAAAAACTATACTTACTTTGTTTTTTTAATTTATTTCTACACCAAATTTTTATTTGTGACAAACACTGTTTTGAATGTGATAAATAGTGATTATTATCATCATTATTATTATTATGCACTTTTATTTTGGTTTAAACTTTAGAGTAAGCACATCCCAAAATGTATAATTTGGATGTTGCAGGTTAAGCCCTGACTGATTAAAAACTTGACTTTCTATCTTTCATTATAACATTATAATGTCTGTTTTAATGATGGTCGAGTCTCAAGAAGTGGTTATTTTGAAATAATGTTACTTTAAAACATTTGTGTTTGTGAAGAAAAAAATGATAAACGAGTAAACAAATGCTCTGCATTTGTGTTTTTCATCGAAAACTTCATCTGGATTTGGACGTTCTTTGAGTAATAACTCCAACTGAGTCAACTGACAACTCTGTAAAATAAATAAATAGCCTCAATATGTGGCATGAGAGAGAGCAGATGAATGGGTTGTTGTGTTTGGAAAAAAGATGGAGAAACATGAACTTTTTTTTTCTTTTTTTTAACCAGAGAAATAAATTTGGGACAGAAATGAAAATCATTTAAAAATGTAAGTGAAAAGACATGAGCATACAAAAACCCAAAACAACTTAAATGAAAACAGAAACAATGAGTTTCTGAAGGAGTGACCTTTATTTAATGTCTAAAATTCTAAAATGAACATTCAAAAATGATGACAGCTCCCATGAAGAATGAGAATACATCTCTATATGTGCATGTGTGTACATGTATTCATGTGTTCATATTGTATAAGTCATTTTTATTTATATAGTGCGTGCTTCACAATAATTAAAAAGAAATTAGAAATGAAATAGAATGAATTGTTTATTATATGTATTTTTTTAACGTTTTAAGTGTAGACCGTTCACAGTGATCTCGCTGATTTTTTTGGGGATTTTCTTGGTTTATATTAAATTATTTAGAAAAATCCACAGGGTTCAGGATTATTTTTTCTTTGAAGGCACACCGTCATTAAATAAATAAATAAATAAATACATTTTCAAAACTCACACCAGGTTAAATAAATGTGCTGTGTGTCGGGTCTAAGAAGGTCTCGGGTGGGTGGCCCGTCCGTGTGATTGCTCTGACTCGATGAGGAATGACAGAGAGGAAAGGTTCTGTTTTTCTGCCCTCTAACCTGAACCCATGTAGCTGCATGCGGCCCTAATGAAATAATTCACGGTGACGAATGAGCGCGAGGCTTGGACGAGACTTCAAACGTTAATCACGCCGAGAGAAACGAAAAAGCGACAACTTCTGCAATTAACCAAATTAGTTTAACAGCCACGAAATTACGGCGGAGTGATGGACAAATACACCGAAATGCACCTTTACTGCTTCCTTTCTACAGCTAAAAGAGGCAGTATACTATAGAAGTAGTACTACTAGGAATATAAATAACAATAATGAAAATAAATTGTGAAAAATAATATTAATAAACTATTTTATTTGAAGCTGTAAAACGGACGGTCTATATGATTTCAGAATAAAACACCAAAAGTCGGGACTTTTTTAAATTTAGCTTTATTTTAAAAGCTGTTGGTAAAAACAACTTTGTCCTGAGGCGCTGAGTTGTTTTTTTTACATGCAATATTAATGCCTTTATTAACGGTAACAGTGTTATAATTAACACTCATCAACACCAATATTTAAACATTTTTTTAATTTAAAATTGTCAGTAAATAATTTGTTCAAATCTCCTTATTTTAGCATTTGTCTTTTTTACACAACAGTCAAACAGCTAAATTTAATAAAAACTAAGATTTCGTAACTATTTACCTTTATATCCATTATATCTCAAATTATTATTATTATTTTTAAATTCATAAATGACCTGCTGTCAATAACAAATAATGTGTTTTGATCACAATTCAAATGGTTGCGTCACTGAGGGAAATATCGAAGAGCCGTGTATTTTATGTCAATGTAATATTCATAAAACATATATATTATATTTTTATTCGATCGGTTTGAATTTATTTCAAGTGATCAAACAATTATCTTAAATCTGGGTGAGGACACGTCACGTTTTTGTCACACGAATGTATTTGGATTAATGTTCATTTTTATGTTTTGATCACACTTATAATGTCAGTTTCTCACTTCACATGTCACTTCACATGTTCATGCATTATATATCATGGGGACGCCCTATTTATTTATTTAAAAACACTTGTATTTCTTTTATTTTGTGCTTTGCAATAATTAAATACCGTTTTGTCTGCACTGACACTGACCTGCTATATATATATATTAATTCAGTTTTTATTTGTTGTGCCTTTTATTTATTCTTCTGTACAGCTTTACAAATAAAGTTGAATTGAATCTATCTATCTATCTATCTATCTATCTATCTATCTATATCTGATGATGCTGGATGGAGGTCCTACCGTCGGGGAAGACCGCTCTCATCTTCAGGTAGCTGCTGGTCAGTCTGATGATGGAGGCCTTGTCCAGTTGTGAGGTGATGGCTCCGGGCAGAGGCAGCAGCTTCGCCAGCTCATAAAACTCTCCGTTCTCCTTCTCTCTCCGCGTCTTCGCAGCGTTTTTGCATTTTTCCTTCATCTCTGCACGTTTGTTTTCTTTCACAGAGCGATTCTCTGGCTCTCCACTGAGATGCTTTCCATAGACTTTGGTGACATCTATTTCACCTGGAAATTAAGACAATGATCCACTTGGTTTTGTGGATTTGTGAATTGTCCACATCATCATAATCCAGAAATGTCCAGCAAATGTCAGATCAGAAAAAAAATTTGAATGATGGCAAAAGTTTTAGTGGCTGATCAGATCTCGAGGACACTGCAGTAGAAGACTGACTGAAGAGAGAGTGGTCTACACCGTCCTCTCTCTCTCTCTCTCTCTCTCTCTCTCCCCCTCCCCTCACAGCACAGTGGGCGATCAAACAGGTCTCATGTTCACTGAGGAAGAAAGATGCTTCACTCACCCTATACTGTGTGTGTGTGTGTGGGTTAGGATTAGGGTATGTGCCTTAGTTGTGATGGTTAAGGTTTAGGATAATGCATAATGTCTATGAGGTGTCCTCACTAAGATATAAACACAAGTTTGTCCAGGTATTACTCATGTTGTCCTCACAGGGACAAATATCCAGTCCCCATATCATCATTTTATGTTATTTTAAGGTGAAGACATGTTGTATGGTTAGAATGAGATTAGAATGAGGTTACTGTTAAGGTTAATGTTAATGTTAATGTTAATGTTAGGGAAAGGCCAGTATTAGTTATAGTTACGGTTAGAGTAAGTCTATGGGAAGTTAATGTACATCAATGTAATGTCCTCTGAAGTCATGGACTCTCTGTGTGTGTGTTTGTATTTGTCACCTCTTTAGGACCTTTTCTGGCATAAATATTGACCAGTAGTCCACATGGAGACAAAAGCCTGGTCCTAATGAGGCAGAACCTCATTTCTGAACAGCTGGTTAAGTGTGGTTAGGGTTAGACATTAACTGGTTATGGTTAAGGTTGAATTAATTCTGTCCAAATGAAATGGGAGTTAATTCAGTGTCCAAGAACAATAGCTCAGGAGACCTGTGTATATGTGAGAGACATGAAGTAAAACTTGTTTTTGGGCTTTTTAACATATTAATGCATTAATGTCTGTGGGCTTTCCAATAATTACAAGATGCTACAGTAACACCACTAAAATATCATTTTAAGATAAGATAAAATAAGATAAGGAAAGATACTCCGAGATAGTCCCACAGGTAAATTTGCAAAAACATGTTTACAGAACTTTATCAGTCCAATATCAGACATTATTTTAGGACAATGTTACATCAGGTACCACAGATACAGTGGATACCTGGAGACAGCATTTGTACACAAAGACCATTAGGGTTTTACAGTTTTACAGTGATACTGTATATCATGTTTACTGCAGCTTTATTTACTTAGCTTAGTTTATTTAAAAGAGAGAGAGTGTACGTTTAAACATAAATGCTCCACTATGTCAGACTTTAATTTACATCTGCAGTCACGTAACAGGTCGAAACAACAGAAAATCATCACAAAATAAATAAAATTAATTTTATGAGATTTCCAAGTGAGCTGGTCAACGATTATGCCAAGAAATGTATGTTAACTTGGCAGTTTGAGAATAAAGCTCTTCATTAACACAGCCATCAATTATTTCTTTCTAAACTCAGTTACTAATCTTTTTATTTTTGCACTGAATATCTTTATTTGTGTCGATGTGTGGTTCAGCTTTTAATTTGTATGCTCTGTTTTGTTGAATTGTAACGTCTTTGCTATGTTAATAAAGTTATGAATAAAAAAAACTTGCTGTTTCCAGTCGGACATATTAAAGAAAGCACATATCTCTGATCACGTGGTGTGTTGTGTGGTTCCCCTGAATCGTAGCAGAGACGGTGAGTGAGATTTAAAATGTTTATTCTGGCGAGTTTAGTTTAATAAAAACACAACGGAACGACTTTATCTTCTAATGTGAGCACAGGTGAAGGCGAGTTAATCAGCAATACTGAAATATTCCGGTAAAGTCAGTTCAATAAAAGGATTGTGTTAACAGGGCGACACCTACTGGTCAGCTAGAATATAGAACATACGAATATTACATTATGTTTAGAGAAATTGCGATTTTTTAAAATGTTTTTATTATTTATATTTTGTCCTCTGAACATGTATTATTGGGAAAGTCATTTGTAACATGAATACTGTTATCAGCCAGTTAGGTGTTCGATATATGTGGTTTATTATACAGTGGGGCAAAAAGGTATTAAGTCAGCCACGGATTGTTCAAGTTCTCCCACTTAAATGATGACAGAGGTCTGTAATTTTTTTATCATAGGTACACTTCAACTGTGAGAGACAGAATGTGAAAAATGTATTGTCAGATATTGTGAAACACTCAAAGATCTGCTGATAGTATGTCTTATGAGAACAACAGTAGGCTTAATATGTTGCTACCTCCTCGACTTTCTTTCCACATTTATTTATTTTTGCTCGATTAAAAATGTATATATACATCTGCTGCGACATGAGTAGGCAAAATGTTATGTTCATTTCATTAGAGAAGAGACACATTGACCTCTGCATCTGCCTCTTGATCAACATTTAATTTAATATCATAAATATTTGATATAACTCAATATCAGGACTATAACAGCCTTCAAAACCAGAAAAAGACACCACGAATAATATGATGATATGATGATGTTGCCTTAACTTGATTTGGTATTTTTTCAGCTCTCTACTTATTATCTATTTATGTATTTACGTATTTATGCATTTATTTATTTATTTATTTGTTTGCAGATTAAAATGCCAAAGAAAAACAAAGCAAAGGCAGTAAAGAGACAGAGTTGTGATGATGAGCAGCTCCCTCCTAAACAGACCAGGGTAGAACCCACTGCGTCCCCTCTGTGCTTCGACAGCCCACTCAGCTTGTTCGAGAGCCTCATCCAGCCAATGGGAGTCCAGCAATTCTTCCAGGAATATTGGGAGAAGAAACCTCTCCATCTGCAGAGATCTGATTCCATCACAACCGCCTACCACCAGTCTTTGTTCCAGCTGAGTGACCTGCAGAGCTTGTGTTCTCAGGGTCTGGAGTTCTACAGGGACGTCAACGTTGTTCGCTGCATCAACGGCAAGAAAAAGGTTTTCAACAAGGACGGGCAGCTTAAAAGCAGCGTTCTCAAAAAGTTCTTGGCTGAGAATAAGGCCACCATCCAGTTCCACCAGCCACAGAGGTTCAAGGTGAGAATGATGCCAACTTACAGGAAATCATTGCTTTGTTATTTGGACTAAATTATGTTACTGCTAATAAATCATCTAAGTTTCAGGTCATTGCTTTCGGGTGCTGTAACATTTTCTGTCTGACTATATAAACCTGATTCTGTTGTTCAGCACTTACATTATTACAAAAAGACCTTCACTAAGTTATATATAATTATCGTTTCACTATGCAAAGCAGTTGCAAAAGTGTGTTTGTGATAATTCTGACCGACACTGCGATTGTGCAGTTTTGACTCATACATATTCAAGTAATTATTGATTCCTGTCCAATAAGAAGTTAACTTTTTGTCTTTACTAAGGAGTAAAACTCAAATTTTAATTATGTAAAATATCTAATGATAATTATTGTTATCGACTGATTTGAAAATGTTTATGGTGATCATTTTCTTTGGCTACATCACTACATCCTCTGTTCAGATTTAAAACATGATGGATCATTACCGTAGGATATACCATCAAGATATTAACTTACACAATAGTCAAATTCATATCATAAAGATATGGATTGTTTTACAATGAAGTTTTACTCTAATACTTATCCTAATTCAGGCTTCTTCTAAATCTATTTCCTGAAAACCCGCAAGTGAAGGTTTGTCAGACTCATGTAGATTTTTCCCGTTTGATGACAGGATGAATTATGGAGGATCCAGGAGAAGCTCGAGTGTTTCTTTGGCACCTTGGTTGGCTCTAACATCTACATCACACCACAACAGTCTCAGGGACTTCCACCTCACTATGATGATGTCGAGGTACAATTATAAATCCTTGATTGTCCATGTTAATGTAGTATCTTGGTGTTGGGGACCTCCCTCTGCTTATTGCAAAAAAAAAACGGTTTTTAACATATAAATATGATTTTAGTTTCTTACATATACTTGACACCAAAGCTTGTAATTTATAAAATGAATCAAATGTCTGTTACATTCAGACAATGACCAAATGAGGCACGCATCAGGAGAATGTCTGTGTTTCTCAGTATAGCTTTTTTTGTTTGTTTTCATGTCAGTGACGACATTCCCGCGCTGCACATAAAGTGACACACTTTACGTCATAACTAAGTTCCACTTGTTTTATGTTAAACATAAAACTTAAACTAGTCAGTATTCTTTACTTTATTGTTACCAGCTGTTTGATATTGAACATGTATGCTTGCTTGTATCCAAAAAAGTTTACACAGAGATAAATAAATCATTAGCCACAGTTCTCTTTGAAATGTATTGGAGTTAACTAAGAGATTTGGGACTTATTTGGACTTATTTAGTGAAACTATTGGCAGTTGAAAATATTGTTACCTTCCACTTTTGGCCAGTTGTGTGTATGTAACTGGAGTGACAGGAGCTGTTTCTGGCTAAAATTATATTTTAAATGATGTAATGCAAAAGGTGATTTCTTAAGTCAAATGGATTCCTAAAGTGTAAATTACCTCGATGAGAGACTGTTACTTCTTTATCCCCACACTTCTCACCTCATGGAGTCATTCATGTGGACATATTTAGCATATAATACAAATCCTTATCACCAATAATGGAGGTCTCATTGCTTCTCTTTGCCCAGGTTTTTATTCTACAGCTGGAGGGAGAGAAACGCTGGCTTCTCTACAATCCCACTGTTCCACTGGCAGGAGAGTATAGTTTGGAGTCAGAGGAGAGGATCGGCAGCCCCACCCATGATATTATACTAAAGGTATGGCTTCACTGACTTATTCCATTCTCCGTATTCCATATTTAGGAATGTAGATTTCTACATTCCTAAATATCCTCTATTATTGCAGCATTAATATTACACCATGTATGATAGAGACAACCTGTAAAGCACAAGATTCTCAGCTTTCTCCGGCAACTTAAATGACAAGACGTCACTGAACTTAAAGCTGTAGTGTGTAACTTTTACAGTATAAACAAATGTCCATCCATTTAAGATGAGATTGTTCTCGTCACAGGCTGGAGATGTTCTTTACTTTCCCAGAGGCACCATCCATCAAGCCAGCACTCCAGCAGGAGTGGACCACTCCACCCATTTAACCCTCAGCACCTACCAGAGAATGTAAGAGAGCTCTCACAGCAGAACATGAGCAGAACATGAACAGAACAGAACAGTAGTAGCAGCTGTAGTTTTTCCAGTTGTGTCTACATGTGATGCAATCTTGGTATTGAGTCCTGAGTCACAGTGATTATAGTTTATTATGTGTAAATCAGACAAAAGCAGACAGAGCTTAAAAAATAGTTTTCAGGTTGCACTTTTAGTTTCAGTGTGTAGTAGACGTAAAACATGCTGTTATGTTTCCTGTGTAGGCAGCTGTTTGACTGAGATAGCAGCCAATCTCTTCTGTATGTGTAGGAATTAACAATAATATTAAAGGAGGCTGAACTGTCCTCTCTTGCAGACGACAGGTCTGTGTTCAGCATTTGTTTAAGTGTGATTGATTTTAAAGTGAAACTCTGTCTCTCACCTGTCCTCACCTCAGGTCATGGGGAGATTTGCTATTGGACATATTTCCCAGCATGCTCTATGACAGCAGCAGGACTGATGTCAACCTGAGAGAGGGCATGCCCCGGAGACACTTACTGGTAATACCGTGTAACCAGAAGTACTTCAACTGTCTGTGCTGGTTCTGTGTCAGGACATTTTACACATATGTACAGTGAGTAATAGTAATAGTGTAGACAGAATATGCCTTTAACAGCCAGCCTTAAATCTATTACAGTCCTATGGATGCAGTTTTATGTCCACATTGCAGTTCAGAACTAGGTTGAGTGCTGGTGTTTGAACCCTCGACACATTTTCCTACAGTATATTATTGGGGTGTCAGGTTGTTTGAGACATTTTAAAATATTATTTTCTCCCCCAGAATCTTGACATTTTTACTATCTCACATTTGTGCTGTGCCCTGTTTATTTTGTATGGTATTTATTTTATTATAAGCAGCTGCAGCTAAATGTAAAAGTTAAATTGTGGGTTATTGTATCAGCAAATAACAATTATCAATACTATGAATCACAATAATTGCAGTTGATCTGAAGAATCCCAATACACTGTGATGTCATGATTTAAAAAAAAAAATGGTATCAGAGGCAGTGCCTAAATAAATAAAATTGTTAAACAAAGATACTAGTGATGCAACAGATAGTGTTTGTTTATTTAAAGGGCATTCAACATATAAAATTACCTGTATAAGTACATTTAAACTTTATCTACAGGCATAAACATTCACGCTGGCTGTGTCTCTTTCTTTTTTTCCCTGCAACTGTTTGCGTGTAGGTTAGTGGTGACAGCCAGGACACCGGTAAACATCTGGCCACTTGCCTCAGATCTCTGGCTGATGAAATGGAGAGAGGGAATCTAGACGTGCGCTCCACTCACATGAAGAGAGACTTCATTATGAACAGACTGCCACCATACAACCAGCAGGAGCTTGTACCATGTGAGCTTAATTGTGCTTATATATACTGTATATATATACTATATGTACAAAAGTATTGGGACACCTGACCATTAAACCAACAGGGACTGTAATGATGTATTCAAATACATATACAGATCAAAAAGGAATTTCCCACTGCTGTTTCTATGTGAATGCGTGTCCATTCATTCTGTCGAGCATTGATTAGGACGCAAAGGACTGGCTCACAATCTGTGTTCCAGTTCATCCCAAAGGTGCTCGATGGGGTTAAGGGTCTGTGCCAAACCATGTCTTTATAGTCCTTGCTTTGTGCACCGGGGGCACAGTCATGTTGGAATAGAAAAGGACCTTTCTCAAACTGTTGCCACAAGGTTGGTAGCAGAGCATTGTCCAAGACGTCTCTGTGTCCTGAAGTGTCCTTCATTGGAGATAAGGGGCCTAAACCAAAGCCTGATTGAAACACCTGAATTCAATACTTAACAGGTGTGACCAAATACTGTTGTTCATATAGTTAATGTATATGTTACAACATGCACAAAGGGTTGTATATGTGCCATTTTCGTCTATGTCAATGTAAAGGTGTGTTTCTTTGTGTGTGACACAGCTGGGAGGATTCCTACCTTAGAGGATAACGTGTGTTTGAGATTTAAGGACCACATGGTGGTAACAGTGGAGTCCAGCCAAGAGAGAACAGTAAGTCAAATCAAGCTTTTATTCTTAAATGGGAGATAATCACCTGCTTAATAAGTGATATAGTAGAAATGGGGACTTCAGTGGACCAAATGTAAAGCAACTGATGCGAAAATAAATACATCCTATAAACAGTGTAAATGTATATGACAGACCACATAGATTTATTTACCAGGCTCAGCATTAACATCCTGTTTGTATCTTGACTTGTTGGTCAAGTGATTGATGTGTGTGTGTGTTTTTCAGGATGAAGCCACAGAACTGGTCGTCTTTGTCTTACACTCTTTGAAAAACCAGAGGAAGAGTCACATGATGGGCGGCATTTCTGATGAAAATGAGGAGCAGGAAATCTCGGCGGTAAAAAGATGTTTGACTCACTTAATCCCTGAGCTTCTGTAAAGCTGTGTGTTGACCTTGTAAATCACTGTTGGGTTTTTTTGCATTGTAAACATGGTATTTTTAGGAACACCTTTCACATTTGTGAGCTGAAGGAATGATTGAATGTTCATTTGAACATCATAACAAAAACACATTCAATAACAATTCAACAAACAGAAAGTATGGTTCAGAAAGGAGTAGGATTATCCCGTCCTCTCCTTATTCTCTTCTTTCAACTAACATTCAATTTAAATCAGGTCTTTGGGATTTTCTTACAAAACAAAACGAGACACTACTGTACAATATTACCATATACACTCAATACCTCCCCCTTCCTCTTCTCTATATCTTGAATATATAGTATTTTAAAGCATTTTCTTGAACTGTAATTAGCTCTTCCCCCTCCCACGATCTTCATGTGGAGGATAAAGGCGTATAATAGTTCTGCTTCCTTTGATTTCATTATCCAAACTTTGGACTCATTGAGTAACCGCTCAGACTTGGGTGGCACAAATGTCAAGGTTATGGTGGCCTCAAAAACATGTTTGGGGCTTCTTTGTGAGGTCAATGTTGGGGGAAAAGTGGCATGTAAGTACTGTGCAGTAATTATAGCTGTCTGTGTTTTTTCTGTAGGGCCTTAAATTCCCTCTGTCCCACCTCCCGGCCCTTCGACAGCTCCAGCAGGCAGAGCAGCAGGCTGTGGCCGAGCTCCTGCTGCCCACAAAGGAGGCTAAACTCAGCCTGGTCATCGCTCTCTGGAGTGAGAGCCTGCTCGACGTCGTATAACTCTCACCACTGTGTCAACATTTCGCTGTGACACCCAAGATCATCACATCTGGATTTTTACAAACACTTCTTAATTAAAGTTTCTTCTTGCCTTATGAATAAACTGCATAGTGAGGCAATATTACATATTCTGTCAAAGTGAAGAGCAATTTCAGGACAAAAAACTGCTCTATCAAAGATAAATGGAAACTGGTACTGAGTTGGACAAAATGGGTGTGGATAAAATCTGACAAGCAGTTTTTTTAAGAGCACATTCTGACCGAGTGAGCTTAAAGATCCCGTTTGTAAGATTTGGATCAAATTATGTCCATGTGTGAGAAATGGAGGATAAAATAATTATACACATGGTTTACTTGTTTGTTTATTTTTTTCTTTTTGGAGTGTACAATGTGTATGTGTGAACTGTTATATAATTACCCCACAATGATACTTTTACATGTATAATTACAGCAGGAGCAAGTCTTCTCCATGGAGGCTACACTTTGTTATGATAACGGAAGGCTACCATAGGTTCTCCTACCCACCCTGGAGAAAAGGAGGGTGCAACATGCAGAGTCAACAAATTATTTCTTATGCCTACACTCTGTAATTTTAGACCTTGGATTGAGTAGTTGCTACTGTAAAGCAGTTTCAGGGGAGTTTGGGTGTCTTAAAGGACTTCACATCAAACGACACCAAACTTCCAAGCCAACCCAAAGTTGGAAGCAGTAGTCCATATATTTTCATAGTATATGCAGAAGATGGGCTATTGATAAAAAGTAAAAAATAAAAAGTTATTTCTGTGGTTTCAAGTCGAAAAATGCCCTAGAAAATTGCATTTAGCGCATGATGAATGTTTCAATGTGTGAAAAGAGAGTAAGAAATAATTTTGTCATATTCCCTGACAAAGTTCGAAAGTAATACAGCTTTTTTGTTGTTGTACACACTTCAATGCGGTAGGGGGCGGTAATGCGCTTTAACGCTGGTTGACAAACGCTGCAAATGGATGGAAAAAGAAGAGGCGGAACGAAGGCGTGACGGCAGCAAACGCGACCGGACAGATTTGTTAACGCACTAACGGATGAATGTTTTCAACTGTTGACAGGAAAACCGAGGTTTATTTCTTTTCATTTGCGTTTCATTACACAGTAATATTCTTCTGTACCGTTTTTTTCTGCTCATTGAAGACCTTTTCTAGTCGCTACGACTGGAACCAATCGTTTGAAATTTCGTTTTTAGTTTTATGAATATGACATTACGTTTTAACGCAGCGAAGTTTATATCGTAAATAAATAAATGATAAATGTGATTTTTTTTATGTGTTGTCACAGCAGCTGTGTGGACCTACTTTATGTCCATTGATTGAGAAATACGAGGAGGGCGCTGTCGTTGTGCAGAAAGTCCCCAACAAAGCCTGCACATAGCCCTGATATCAACCCATGAAAGGTACGGGAGCCGTATTAATCATTTATTGCATGTAAATATTTAGTGATTATGTCAATGAAGTGATCTTTGGGAGAAACTTCTGCACCTCCTCTGTGCTTTGGTTGGCTGCTGCTGGTGTTTTACAGCATTTCGGATCTGTTATCACATTACTGCCTCCCTTTGGATTTAACCATACGTAAAGCTGAGGGATTTTGAATAATATCTAGTTATTGGTTAATTTTTAATGAAATTGCAAACGCAAAATTGATTCACGATACGAGAGGGAATGGTATTTTTTAAACATAATCATTCTCGTTTTCAGTTGAATAACATGTGAAATAATGACTGTGTGATATTTGTGCAGATCAGTGAGAAACCAAGGTGTTTTCTTCAGTCTGTAGAATATGATGTGTGTCGGTCAGGACAATATTTAATATAAACTGGTCATTTGACACACATTTTGGCTTTAAGAAATATTGTGCCTCCTGCGATTTACAAATTGCAGTAGGCTGTATTGCGATTTTGAAAGAATTTTCATGATCCTACATACGTCCTACTTAACATCTTCTCTTTCCTCTCCCCTTCTTTAATGTTGTGTTGTATGTTATGTATGTTTTTAAAAATCAACAAATGCTCTCTCTTGTAGTCCATGTTGTCTTCTCTGTCCACGATGATGTCACATGGTTTCAAGAGCAGTAAACAGGACTTTAACTTTGGACCATGGAAAGTGACTGCTGCCAAAAACCACATCATGAAATCCAAAGACATTGAACGGTGAGATGTTTCTCTTATCTAAGTGTCTGTAATTGTAAGTAAAAGTTAGCCGTCTTGGAATTAATACATGTTTAATTACTTTATTTTGCCGTTGCTTTTCACTAAAATGTTTTGTGCCGGACCGGACAGAAAAGGCAATGTGTGGGTGGTGGGTTGCGTTGGCATTAGAAGACCAGCCATTTCCTGTGTGTAATTCCAGGTTAGCAGAGGAGATGAACATGCCCTCCCTTCCCGAGATGCTTTTTGGGGATAACATCCTGCGCATCCAACACACAGATGGCTACGGCATCGAATTCAACGCCATTGATGCCCTTAAGAGAGTCAACAACATGGAGGATGCTGTGAAGGTGGCGTGTGCCCAGGAGTGGCAGGAGAGCAGGCAAGATGAGCAAAGATACAGTATTTGCTGGAAGATTGTTTGGCATTTGACATGTGCAAAATCCACAGATGTGGCCAAGTGTTTAAATTCACAGAGAGCTGTGCTTCATTCTCTATCACCCTTCAGTCCAGTAATATATGATACTTGAATCAGCTCTCTCATCCTATTAAATTTGAGATTGTTGCCAAAGGGGTATATTCTTTGTACCAGGTCTGGCCAACTCGGACTGAAAATACATTTTTGCAAGAGAAACAAGGACATGACCACAAAGTAATTGGTCCGATGGCCCAGTGCAGACTGGGTTACATTACTTAAGGAGCTTGTGTGTAAATGTACCGATGTATGTACTGTGTATAACAAGACAACAGAACATTACTCTTGTTTTTTATTAGAATGTCACCAACATCACATGCAGGAAAATTAACAAAATAAATGATGAGACGATATGAAAAGTATAAATTAGCTATTTAAAAAGTACACTGTTTGTTGATATGTCACAATAAAGGTGCTGTAGTCAGTACTAATACCCGTAAAAGTACACAATTTTCTATACCGACTTTGGTAGCACTTAAAAAAAACATTTACACTATTAAAAATGCCATTTATATACAATAGCCTTACAGAACAAATGTTTTCATTGTTAGTAGTGAACTTAAACAATCTAAACGTACACAAGATCTTGAAGATTTGCGTTTTAACTAGTCAAAACAAAATTAAAGATATTGTTGCAGCTAGTCATAATGTTGTTATAAAAATACTTTAGAATTATTATTCACTCAGTGGATCAGTCAGACTTTGTTAAGGGATGTTAAACGTCTTGCCACACAGCTGCAGACATAGATGTGTGTCTCTGTCCCTCACAGTATAGCCTATATGTCTATATGGTCAAATCAAATCAGAAGCTGCACTTGACTTAGTTTGTGTCTGCATTTATACTGAATCTTCCCGCAGCTTGTTTTTGTGCTGTAGATCGTAGCTGCTGTGAAACATTTAATATTCACATTCAGTACATGTTCTCCTCATTTACCCATTTGGTCTCTTACCTCTACTCTAACCTAACTATTTTAACTAACAGCAACTAGCAAATCCAGTATATATGCAATTGAGTAAATGTGTAATATAATAAAATATGGTATCTAGGATACTTCTGAAGTGTGACTCGGTTTCTTAACGTGAATCTTTGTGATCTTGTTCCAGAGCTGATTGTGAACATTCTAAAGAGGTGGCAAAACCTTATGATTGGACATACACCACTGACTACAAAGGCACAATGATAGGCGACGGTATGCAGATAAAGGTATGGCTCTTTTTCTTCCGCAGAATAAAAGCAGTGTCATGAGCGCCCGTCGTCCTGTGTGTTGTGAAAAGTCTCAGAAATGTGGAGAAAGGAATTGTGAGCAGCTCTTCTTCTCATCTGAAGGTGTCAGAGACAACAGAGCGCATCGACATGGAGAAGCTGAAGGCCCGGGAGCAGATCATGTTCTTTGATGACGTGCTGCTGTTTGAGGATGAGCTGCACGATCACGGAGTTTCCATGATCAGTGTCAAAATTGTAAGTGGTGTCTTCAAACATTGTCAAACAGCTGATACAGTTGTGAAAATGAAGACACAATTTACATGCAATGTTTAAAGCTTAAATGGATTTATTTGCATTAAACTTGTCATTATGGTGTTAAAACTGATTGTTAAAAGAAATCTGCACTTTTACAGCATGATCCTCCATATATATGTTCAGATGGGTTTTTTTTGAAGTTCATTCACAAAAACTATAAAACAGTAAAAGCCAAAGAGAAAAAAACGTGTTTTAAATATAAACAAATAATCCACTACATGCAAACCAGCGTCAAATGAGTTTACACAAAGCTGATTAAGGTTATCAGCTTCACACAACAACGACTGAGTAGGCAAGGCAGAAGAATCACAATGTATGGGCTTCATACAGTTAAACTGTGGCTGAAAAACAATAACAAACCCACAAATAAGTGAATTCTACTGCTAAAAATAAACCTGGACCTTGAGTACAAGTTCCCTGTCAGATTTTAATGTGATAACAGAGCAACATTTCGATCTCTTGTGGTTTCTGCAGAGAGTAATGCCCACCAGTTTCTTCCTGTTGCTTCGCTTCTTCCTACGAGTGGACGGAGTTCTGATTAGAATAAATGACACGCGACTGTATCATGAGGTAAGTCATAGAAATCAAATGTGGCCAAGTTATACACACAGACACTGTCTATATGGTAAAGAATGATGATCTTGTTTTCATTTACAGGCTGGAAAGAATTACATGCTACGGGAGTTCAGCACAAGAGAAAGTAAAATATCCGAACTGAAGGTGAGATCTTGATTAATAACAGGATACAAGTGTCAGCTACAAACCAGTAATCTTTAAAGCTCTGGTCAGAGCGCTGCTCACAGTTCCAACAAATGTTTTTGACTGTGGGAACCACTTAAATCAAATAATCTAAACTGCTTTCAAGTTAGTGTGGTTACTTGTTTACTGCTAAATTGAGACTTATAATTCAGATGATACACACACAAACACTTTGCGGATGTTGAGTTTATGTATGAGAAATTCATTCTACTTAGGATGTAGAATGTCCCAGAGTTCTTAATTCAGACATTCAGACATAAAACATTTAAAATGTGGTTTTATTTATTGAGTCTGTTTTACTCTTTTCTATTTCATTCTATTTTGCTTCATTATTTTATTCATAGCTTTTCTTTTTTTATCACTCTTTTAACTTAACTTTTTAATGTTAATCTCCTGGATTGTGTCCCTCTGCACGTTTTTATAGATTCAGATTATTTTATTTGTTACATGCAGGTTAACACACAGTCAACAATGCAATGAAATGTTGTGGACAAGAAGAACCGATCAACTCACTATTCTACAACATGAGAAAAACAATAAATGCTAAAATATAAGCAAAAGTATCAGAATAAAATCTATAGATAAAATAGATTATTTTATTTACTCCCGGACTAAAACCTTAATATTACTTATTAGAAAATTGCTGCACAAATAAAAGTTTGATGGGAAGTTTCTCTCTTTCAGAGTGTTCCTGCTGCACTGTACACTGATCCTAATGAGATCGCTCAGCATTTGTCCCTGAAGCTGACCGTGTGTGAGAAGATGGGTTTTCCGGAGACGCAGCATCAGACGTCATTTCATGAAGTCCTGTAGTGACCATATTAAGGTGTTCCAGTAATCTGCAAGTAACATAAAACAAAAAAAGGGTCTGAATTGAAGCTCTGCAATTTGGCTTTTTACACTTCATCAGCACGAACCATAGTTATTTACCCTCAGTTTAATACTTTTGTCAAGCATCATGATTTATTAGTATATGAACAGTTTCAAGTTCATATAAGTCAAGGCTTGTTTCCATACTCGTAATATTAATGTATTGCTAACATGTTTTTGTTTTTTTAAAGTTACACTGTAAATACAGCTACTGTATTTTCTACAGTGAATTCTCGAACAACTTCAGAACGTGTGAATATAACAACCCTGATGCTTAATAAACCTTTGTGTAAATATCGCTATTTTGATCTGTATGTGTTGTTTTCTTGAGAGGAATATCTATTACTCTTCATGGTTCAAAGACTGTTTACCTAGAATCACATAATCACACATGGTAATTTGACGTTGCTTTGTATATTTATTTAACATTTCTTTGTGATTTGTTTTATATCTAATTTATTGTTGAGGGGTTTAGAAAAAACAAGTATTATGTGGTTATGTGATATAATCAGCTGTGTCTTTAATAGACTTGTAGTCCCTTTCTGTGCATGCAGCACAACATTAGCAAAACAGTAAAAACTGAGCTGATGGATTCTCACTACATTGTTTAAATCAAACATTTAAGACCATCAATACTGGTGTGTTACCCTAAAACAATAAAATAATAAAAACAAACAATTAAAAATGAGGGGAGAGGCTTCCATTTATTACAATTGAGTCCCATTAATGAGCCATTAATGCTTCTTCTTTTGACTGTATTTACACAAACTAATGACAATACATCATCTATGTTGTCCCTCACATATTCGTACGTACACAAGAGTAGTCCATAACAAAATCTGAGGTGAATATTAGCTGTTATTTCCACATTATTTCCCACAATGTCCCTCTGTAGGCTGAGTATTCAATGCTGCTTTCAATAAAGCTTTTTTTGGAATCCGGGCTGTGGTGCCGGAAGTAATCAAGGACTTAGCTTAACAATATTACCGTCGACGCCTACGATATATAGCCTTTACCGTGACATTTTCTTACTTTTTATAAGGCCTTACCAGTTCATCTTGGCCCTAACCCGAACCTCACTTCTTCTCCATGCCCAACCCTAAACCACGGCGTGCACTTTTCC
This sequence comes from Solea solea, assembly GCF_958295425.1. Taxonomy (NCBI): domain Eukaryota; kingdom Metazoa; phylum Chordata; class Actinopteri; order Pleuronectiformes; family Soleidae; genus Solea; species Solea solea. The sequence goes on along the minus strand of NC_081137.1, from coordinate 6,532,972 downwards.
TCGTAATTGAGTTGTTTCTTGGACGTGATATACGTAGAAGTCGTCTCTTTTTCCACTTCTCTGAGATCTTCGGGACTTCTACCTTGGGGTTGCCGGCTTCTCATTGGTAGCCGGCTCTCAGTGCGTCACTTCCGCCGCACTGAGCGCTAAATCGTACGTCGACGTCGCCGCCATATTGGATGTGGCAGATCTGCCCGTAAACTAATAAAAGGAAATGGACTGAACTTCATAAAGCGCCTTTTTTTTTTTACAGTAAGTGCTTTAAGTTAATGCCTCTTATTCACCCATTCACACACACACACACTAATATATCTGGGAAACAAATAGGCACTAAAAACAACTATGTAACTTTTAAAAATGATGATTATAAATGTTTACTCCTTATGATTAGGATATAAGTAAGCACCAAACCAACGTATGTATTTTTCTAATGCTGAGTGTATATATATGTATATATATATATACATATATATGTATGTATACATATATAGGGTTATATGTTATAGGGTTATATATGTATATATGTTCATCAATGTGAATATAAAAATTTAACCACACAAACAGACAGACTTCAATTGTATAGCTGTATAGATATGTATGTTCATCAATGCCCCCTGTGTAGATATACAGTATGTGTGTATATGTATATGTATATATATATATATGTATATATATATATATATACATTGTTAGAGCCATACCTAATTGAAGGCCACAGTAGGTGGCGCTCTGCACTGGGCAGGAAGGTGTTAAATAAGAGCAAGAGGTAATTACTCGGCAGGTGTGCTGCTGACTGGGGAAGCACAAAGTTTTTTGACCGTCATCGTCGCCTCCGCTGTCCGTTTGTTAGACAAATAAATGTTGGTGATTGCATACGACGATCTTGTGTGTAATTCATTCATTGGACCCGGAAGACAACGCGTCAACTACTACAAGTACCAGTACAGCAGCCCCCTCAAGTGGCTTAGGTTCGTTTTGTTGTTTTTTATTTTAAGAACAAGTCACTACAATAAGTCAAAAAACTGCGCTTCGGTTAGAGTCGTAGTTAGTCGCGGAAAGGATACCGCACGGAGGCAGAGCCAACGCTGGAGTCAACGCCGGGTTTCCGAACCAGCCGAGCCGCATGGAAGACGTCAACAGCGGCCGTGTTTCCCGGAGTGACGCCGATCATCAGCTGATTCATCTGACGAGGTAGTGCTGCCGCCGGACCATCTTACGGCGCCCACCGCAGGCATCAAGGTATGAGGAGTAGCGCTACCGGTTTCATGGCCATAATAAAATAAATAAATCAAAGTGTGCACACTATTTTGCGAGCATAATCCCAATGCATTGGTTGCTAAAAACAATGAGGATCGCGTCTTAAGACTGAACTTTTCTCATCGCTTGGATTTTCATTGTGGAACATTACAACAAAAGGAGGACATTATGAACGATCTATCTGATGAGCCGGTCGCAGAATCGGCTGCTGTCGCTCCTTCTATTGAAGTGGGAATTTCAAATGAAGCACAGTTGGGTATAGGTAAAAGAGTTGTTAAACTAACACATAAGGCTTTTGTTGAAAAGTTGGAAAAGTTTCAAAATGTAAGAAAAGATCGATTAAGCAAGGTAAAAATATGAGAAAGGTAACTGAAGAGTATATGCATAAAAACAGTGTTGCAGAGGTAAAAGGTGCACTGGAAAAACTTATTGGTTTCATATAGACATTCAGTCTATGTTCTACCAGGTTAAAGTGGCTGAAGAGGACAAGGACTTTCTTCGCTTCCTATGGTGGCCTGATGGTAAAGTGAGCCAAGAGATTGTGGAATATCGGATGACAGTTCATTTGTTTGGCGCAGTCTCATCCCCAAGTTGTGCCAGTTATGCACTCAGGAGGACAGCAGAAGACAATAATGCTCACTTCCCATCAGAGGTGGTAAAAACAGTCAGGCAAAATTTTTATGTTGACGACTGTTTGAAGAGCTTGCCCTCAGAGGAGGAGGCCGTTGTGATGGTTAAAGCTCTTAGGGACCTCTGCCTAAAGGGAGGCTTTACTTTGACAAAGTGGATCAGTAACAGCCGGACAGTGCTGCAAACCATTGAAGAGGAGCATAGAGCTAAAGACTGGAAAGAACTGGATCTGGATAGAGATGAGCTTCCAGTCGAGAGAGCCCTTGGACTACAGTGGTGTGTGGAGTCGGACACGTTCAAATTCAAAATGATGGTGAAAGAGCAAGCACAGAGCAGAAGAGGATTGTTGTCTATAATCTATTCAGTTTATGATCCCTTGGGGTTTCTTGCACCAGTGACACTGCCAGCAAAGGTTATGCTGCAAGAGCTCTGTCGCAGACGTTGTGGGTGGGATGACAACATACCTGCAGACATTAGCCATCAGTGGACAGGATGGCTGGAGGATCTGAAAAGGTTGACTTCATTCAAAGTGAAGAGATGCATTAAGCCAAAACACTTTGGACAGCCCATTAAAGCAGAGCTGCACAACTTTTCTGATGCCAGTGAAGATGGATTTGGCACTGTCACCTACCTCAGAATTGAAAACAGCGAGGGCCAGGTCCATGTCTCCTTCTTGCTGGGAAAGGCAAGAGTCACCCCATTGAAACAGATAACCATTCCTCGTCTGGAGCTTACAGCTGCTGTCCTCGCCGTTCGAGTGGATCAGATGTTGAGAGCAGAATTGGAGCTGCCACTGGATCAGTCAACTTTCTGGACAGATAGTACTTCAGTGCTCAAGTATATAAAAAATGAGGACAGACGTTTCCACACATTTGTGGCGAATCGGGTGTCAACCATCAGAGATGCAACTCATGTGTCTCAGTGGAGGTACGTCAACACCAAAGACAACCCTGCTGACTACGCCTCTAGAGGTATGAAGGTTGGAGATCTGTTGAATGGTGGTAGCTGGATTGAAGGCCCAAGGTTTCTTTTTGACCCAGAAAAGGATTGGCCTTCAGACATCACAGAGGCCACAATTGCAGCCGATGATTTAGAGGTCAAAAGGGATGTCACAGTAAACACAATCATTACTCAGGATTTCCCTAATGCTACAGACCAGCTCCTATTATACTTCTCTGATTGGAGGAAACTTAAGGTGGCAGTTGCATGGTTTCTCAAATGGAAGAGGATTCTTCTGCAGTTAAAGCAAAGGAGAAAGGAATTGTATGCTCTTGAGATCAACAGAAGGGATGCAGCTGGATCACATGTGTCACTGGAGATGGAGAGGGCCAAGAAAGCAATGAGTCGAACTTTGTCAGCTGAGAATCTTTTGGATGCTGAAGTTTCCATCATTCGTTACAGTCAGCAGAAAAGGTTAAAAGAGGAGATTGCTGCCCTATCAGCTGGAAAATGTGTGTCACGAGACAGTTCTATTTACAAACTAGACCCATGTCTGGAGGATGGACTTGTGAGAGTTGGAGGCCGATTGAGTAAGGCAGCTTTACCAGAAGAGGTAAAGCATCCACTCATCTTGTCAAAAGATCAACACATCTCCACACTCATATTAAGACACATGCACCAACAAGTTGGCCACGGTGGAAGAAATCATACGCTGTCAAAGTTGCGAAAAAGGTTCTGGATAACAAGCGCCACTTCAGCTGTGAGAAAAATCATATCACAATGCAGCTTCTGCAGACGATACAAAGGGAAGTTGGGTGAGCAAAAAATGGCGGACCTACCAAAGGAAAGGCTCCTTCCCGATCTCCCTCCCTTCACAAATGTGGGAGTAGATTACTTTGGGCCTTTAGAGGTGAAGAGAGGTCGAGGTGTGTGTAAACGTTATGGTGTCATCTTTACCTGTTTTGCAAGCAGAGCTGTTCATTTGGAAGTAGCTTCATCATTGGATACTGATGCATGTATTAATACGTTACGAAGGTTCATCAGCCGAAGAGGACAGGTATCTTCTATGCGCTCAGATAATGGTACAAACTTTGTGGGAGCTGAAAAAGAACTGAGAGGAGCACTTGCATCTCTAAATCACAAGCAGATACAGAGAGTGCTATTGCAAGATGGCATCCAGTGGAGATTTAACCCCCCTGCAGCATCACACCATGGTGGTGTCTGGGAACGGGTCATTCGTATGGTAAGGAAAGTTCTCACCTCTGTGTTAAATCAGCAAACTCTGGATGATGATGGGCTCCACACCGTCTTGTGTGAGGTTGAGGCTATATTGAATGGTCGCCCCCTCACTAAGCTCTCTGATGATCCCACTGATCTTGAACCACTCACTCCTAATCACATTCTCCTGATGAAAGGGAAACCAGTCTTATCACCTGGATTATTTAGTAAGGATGATGTGTATGTGAAGAGGAGATGGCGGCAAGTCCAATACATCGCGGATCTGTTCTGGAAAAGATGGGTACAGGAGTACCTTCCTCTGCTTCAAGAACGCCAAAAATGGAATCAAAAAAGGAGAAATTTTGTTCCTGGAGATATTGTTGTTGTGATGGATTCTGCTGCTCCACGTGGATCTTGGCTTCTTGGCAGAGTTGTGGAAACCTTTCCCGACAAGAAGGGTCTGGTACGCTCTGTGCGTCTCCAGACGAAGACAAACATCTTGGAAAGACCCGTCACTAAGCTATGCCTATTGCAGGAAGCTGCAAGTTGTTAATGTTGACATTTATGGTGACCTCTCAGTGAAACCAGGTTATGTGTACAAATATTGGGCATTGTTTGGTACAATTTGTGTGTATTACTGGTGTTATGGCTCTGTAATTTAATGTGAAGGTAATTGTAATGTCTGTTGTCATTTACAATTAGGGGCCGGTTTGTTAGAGCCATACCTAATTGAAGGCCACAGTAGGTGGCGCTCTGCACTGGGCAGGAAGGTGTTAAATAAGAGCAAGAGGTAATTACTCGGCAGGTGTGCTGCTGACTGGGGAAGCACAAAGTTTTTTGACCGTCATCGTCGCCTTGCTGTCCGTTAGTTAGACAAATAAATGTTGGTGATTGCATACGACGATCTTGTGTGTAATTCATTCATTGGACCCGGAAGACAACGCGTCAACTACTACAAGTACCAGTACAGCAGCCCCCTCAAGTGGCTTAGGTTCGTTTTGTTGTTTTTTATTTTAAGAACAAGTCACTACATACATATATATATAACGATTAATAACGATTAATCAAAATCAGTTAAATGTAAACGTTAGTGCTCTTTATTCAGAAAACCCTCTACATCTACATTTCAGGATCTGGTTATTATAGACACAGATTAAATGTTAAATATAAATATTTCAATATTTCTCATCACTGTAACAGTGTTACACACATAGCTGTAAACACTGGGGTGGTTGATAGGTACCACACAAGGACAAATAGCTAATGTGGTTAGGTGAAGGACTTCAGTTCCTATGGTCAGGGGTTCAAATTTTACATAAAGGAATTCAACGGTCAACGTCAGGACTGAAAGTCTGAGCTAACTGTCTTCACTCTTGCTCAGGTTTTCTCAGACCAATTCACTCTCTGTGTTGAATATTGTGCTTAAAAAAGTTGTTTCACCCAAGATTCAAACCTCAGGAACTCAATTTATTTGAATAAACCACATGTCCTGAGTCTGACACCTTGAGAACTTGAACAACACAACTTCATGTTCTTATGAAGTAGATCAGCTGATTAAAGTTATTTTAAGTTTGAAAAACTCTGAGAGTTTGTGATCATCAGCAGAAATAGCTCAGTCAGAGTGTGTCTCTGAGGTTGTGAGTTCAACTCTTACTGTCAACTGAACTTCTGCACTACTTTCAAACATCAGACCAAAATAAGAAGTTAAAAATACAGCAACTGGTTGTTCTGCAGCTCAGTAAGAATAACTCCTGCTGGAAGAACAAGACTTGTATGTCTGAGGTTGTCAGTTCAAGTCTTATGATGAACTTAAGTGTTTGAGTTCAGTGTTAAAGGTAAACAGTCAAGAGCTCTAAGAGAAACTGAAGAACCGAGAAGAGCAGATAGCTCACTGGACAAGAATGCTGCTGTGAATTCCTGACATCGTAGGTTCAGTTCTTGTGACGAGCAGGTGCTTTTAAAGGTCAACATCCAAACTCAAGATTATAAGCAGACAGCAATCTTAGACGAAGGCGGCTTTAGTGGCGAGGTGGCTTTGTTCCAAACCAGTATGTTGTGTCTCAACAGTGAGATGGCAGGTTCAGTTCCCAACCCAGCAGTTGTTCACTGGAACAGAATCAACCTCTTGCTGACTGACACAACCACACAACAGGTGACCAACCCCGAGTCCGTCGTACCCCCGGAGTGCGTCGTACCCCCCCGTGGTCAGCATGTGTCACCTTGCATCTGGCTGACTGGCTGACTGGCAGAGTGTTGGAGTGGCTAGAGTCCAGCAAGCAAAACAGTTGGCTGCGTGGTGGGGGCCAAAGGCCCCCACCCCCAGGACAACTGGCCGGCCACCACCACCTAAGTGTCTTAATGTGGTTACCTTTTGCTGCACAGTGTAATATAAAGTGTTTGACCTTTGACCCCTTCCTGCCCTGCCCCTCCTCACCTCACTACCTGCCCTGCTCCAACCTCACCTGCCCCTCCTCTCCTCTCCTCACTTCACTACCTGCCCTGCTCCAACCTCAACTGCCCCTCCTCTCCTCTCCTCACCTTACTACCTGCCTTGCCCCTGCTCCAACCTCACCTCTTGCAACCTGCCCCACCCCTGCAAGGCTGTGGAATCGAACCGGTCACCTTGTAACTCACACATTCCTATGGTTGTGAACAAAACCACTGCACCACCAAATCCTACTATAATTAGGACTTTCGGTCCCCTTTCAATCTTCACTTTGGATGTTGACCTTTAAAATTTCCTGGTCCTCACAAGAACTGAACATATAACCTCTGGATTTCAAAGCAGCATTCCTGTCCACTGAGCTACCTGCGAATTTTCTTCTTCAGGTTCTCTTAGAGCTTTTGACTGTTTACTTTGAACGTCGCACTCAAACAGTTCACCATAAAAGTTGAACTCATAACCTTTGAGGTACAAGTCTTATTCTTCCAGCACGAGCTACTGTCACTGACTTGCAGAATAACATGTTGCTGGTATTTTTAAATTCTTATGTTGGTCTGAAGTTCTAAAGTCTGAGAAAGTTTAGTTGATTGCAAGAGTTGAACTCACAACCTCAGAGACCCAAGACTCCTTCTGATGGTGTGAGCCATTCATGCTGATGATGACTCTGACTTACTTGGTGTACTTAACTTTCTCATCCAGGTCAGAATTCTGAGAAATCTGAACTGGAATTTTGAGAACAGTCACTTGGGGGTTATCATAAGACTTCAACTAACAACCTCAGACATACAAGCCATGTTCTTCCAGCAGAAGATATTCTTCCTGAGCTGCAGACCAACACGTTGCTGGTATTTTTAACTTCTTATTTTGGTCTGAAGTTTGAAAGTAGTGCAGTTGACCTCACAACCTCAGAAACAGAAGCCATCTTCTGATGGATTGAGCCATTTCTGCTGACTATCCATGAGCGAATTTCTTGGCGTTCTTGAGTTTTTAACATTCTCAGAGTCTTTCAAACATTAGTCGTCCAAAATCAGTCAAAAAAGTCATAGTATAGTATGTCATCCAAAATCACCTGAAAAAGAGTTTTAGAGACAAACAACCATTCAACACATTCCCTCTCACACCTTTAAAAGTCTTTCAGTAGTAGATTACCCATGACTTCACTGACCTCAGCCTGATTGACCAGGTCACTTGGTCAATTTAGAGTGACCAATTAACCTAATCCCCATATTGCATGTTCTTGGACTGTGGGAGAAAGCCAGAGAACCCAGAGAAGCACCACGCACACATGGGGACAACATGAAAAACTCCATGGAGAAAGATCCTGGTTCCAACTGGGTCTCACACCCGGGACATCTGTTATTGAAAGACATCCAACCTGAAAGAGATGCTACACAAATAGCGCATGTGGTTTAGTTAAAGACTAGAGTTCCTGAGGGCAGGGGTCCAAATCTGGGATGAAGCAACTTTTTAAGCACGATAGTCAACCCAGAGAGTAAATAGGTCTGAGAAAACATGAGGAAGAGTGTGGACAGTTAGCTCAGCTGGTTAGAGAGCTGCCTTTGAGTCCTGATGTTGAGAGTTCAACAGGTTCCACAGCCAAAGTGAAGACTGAAAAGCACCAGGAGGTTATTCCATCTATCAAAAGGGTTCGTGGCATGGTGGATTTGTCCGCAACCACAAGGTTGTGTCAGTCCGGCTGTGGCTGGTTCAAATCCACCACGCTCTAATCACTGGCCCCGGCGCTGGGGCCAAACTGCGCGCTCCCACTGCAATTGTAGTTGGGCTGGGATGTGCTCCCCCGGCTCCCCACACAGATAACAACAGGGGGTTATGCCATTTTATTTCACATTTTTTCCATAAAAGAAATGCCATAAAAACACAAACAAAATTGACAGGGGTCCACTCGCTGGACAGGTGACCACACAGTCAGGGTACCCGTGTCACGTAACTGATGCTTAAAAATGAGCACATGAATTAGACTTCTGTGTGATTAATGTGTGCACATGATTTTTCCATTGTTAACAGGTGAAAACTATGGAAAAAATTCCATCAATAAATACACCATTAAATAATGACTCATATACGTCATTCATTCAAATTGGAATGAAATACATAAATGTCTTATTAAATGTGGCATCCATTAATTAAAAAAACAATTCATTTGACGTAAAACAAACAAACATATAGAGTTACTTGACTATTGAAATTAATAATTTCATGGTCCTGTGTTGCAGTGCATGATGAATTGATTTGATGTGTCAAAGTCACCAATCAGCCTCAAATCAATTGATGATGCACTGCAACACAGGACCATGAAATCATTCATTCAATAGTCAAGTTATTCTATATGCTGTTTTTTTTACATCAAATGAATTGTTTTTTTGAATGAGTGAATGAATATCACATTTAATAAAACATGTATGTATTTAATTCCAATTGTAATGAATGAATGACACATTTGACTCATTATTTAATGGTGTATTTATTGATGGAATTCTGCCACTTTCACTCCTCCATAGTTTTCACCTGTTATGTTCTCAAATGTCTTGTTTTGTCCAGAAACCAAAATGATTCATTTTTAATGATCTGTTTGTTATCCAGAGCAAAGAAATTAAGAAAATACTCACATTTAAGAAGCTTAAAAAATCGGAAATCTTGTTTTAATCATGAAAAAAGCTTCAAATCGATTAATCGATAATCAAAATAGTTGTTGATTAATTTAGTAAAAATACGGTGAAATATGGCGACAGTTTGTGTGGCAATAGTATATCGTTTTTGAGACACAAAGTATTCTTTTTTATTTGCATATATTTTTTGAACTGATGTTACAAATACATGTCAAACTTTGTGATTAGTATTAAAAAAAACGACTTAATAAATTAACATTTCAGTCCACTAGATGGTGCCAAGTGCTCACTTTCACTAGCGCTGTTGTGTCAGTATATCACAAAATATGATTTTACAAATATCGTAATAATGGTGTCTCTCATGATTTTTTGTATTAAAATACAACGATTACTGAAAGAATTGTCAAATACTCTAATAATCGATTGTTTGTTGTATTTTTTTATTACAAATTATAACAAAGAAATAATTAAAACTGAATAATTTTTGGTTTGTGGATAAAAAAGACGTTTGAGAAACAGTGATCAACATTTTTCAAACATTTTCTAGCCCAAACAAATACTCGATAAATGGAAAATAACATTATCATTTCCTGGATTCTTTGTCTTTCTGTAACAAACAGAAAGAGAAATGCAATGGAAGGTGTGCGTTTCATATTGCATGTGGAGCAGTGACGTCACATTAGCAGTAGTAGCAGGTGTAATCTGAACACCTGTGATCGGATCACTCAGTTGGGCTGTTAACAGCAGGTGTGAACAGAGCGTCAACAGAACATCTAAGAAAAGTGCGGATCATTTTTAAGCAGCAGCTACCACACACCTGTTCACGCTGCTCCTCGTCCTCATCCTGGTCCTGCAGCTCAGCCCTGCTCCAAAAATCCAGATCCACTCTTGGAAATGAGATTTTTCTGGGCTTTTTATGACCTTTAGGAGGTTTTACAAATGTGAAACTCCATTAATTAAAAATAAAGAATATAAAGATCTATACATGCCTATGTACATGTCTCCAGGTTTTACAGGCGTTATTTTACTCCTGTGGTCAATGGGAAAATTGCTTTTTGGGCCGCACGAGTATTTTTTGTTGCAGTACCACAAGTGGCCACCATGACAAAAATGTGTTCAAGGCAGACGGGGCGGTGCTCTATCCAGTTCTTATAATACAGCCATGAGCGCGAGCCACCGACACAGATCTGACCAATCAGCGTTCGCCAATCCTGAGCGCTGACCAATCACAGAGTCCGCTTCAGGCTGAACACTGTTCAACATGGAGTCAACAGTTGATAAGCTGGAGGTGATGGTAAGCGCTGTGAAATATAACCTTGTATTTTTACTTAATGTGTTGAATTATGAGTGTGTGCGTGTGTCGTTGTCGCGTGCTTTAACAGCAGTATCAGCTGCTCGTTACTTATCGATAGTTTCGTCAAGCAGGGACACGTCACGACAGTCCTCGTCATGGCGAGTTTCTCTTTGTAACGTTGACAATTAACACTTAATAAACTCACCTGCACATTGGATGCTCAGTTACAGAGCGTCAAGTGTTTCACCCAGCTGTATAACATTCCAGCTAACTATCACAACATGGTACTGGCTGTAGTGTGAGCTGTTTACAGTCCGGGTTCAACGTCAACAGCCGTCTGTAATGACGTAATGTGGGAAGCAGAGAACTGATTAAATGCTGTTTTCTGTGGTGAGTTGTCAGCTTCTAAACAAAGCAGCAGATGTTGCTCCAAAAGCACGTCAAAAATGAGGTGCGTTTCTTCGAGTAAAATGGACCAGGGAGTTTTTCATCTACGGTGGCCTGGAAGTGCAAAACTGTATTAAAAAGTGTGGCAACCTTTAACAATGCTTGAGACGGATTTACATTTTCAAAAACAAATTTACAGAATGCAAAAGACGTTTACAAATCCTAAAGCAAATTAACACAAGTTTAAACATTTACCAAAACAACACACACATTCCAATATTTCTGGACTGCATGCAGATGACAGGACATGGAGACAGGAGTACATGTGTACTGTTGTGGACATGGACGTATGATGTAATTTATTATATGGATCATAGCAGACAGTGTATGAATTAGCCTCAAGAACAAACCAACACATTAAAAGTGAGGGCCTATTAATTCTGCTGTCCATCCATTAACAGTTAAGACTAACTAATCGAAATTTAATTGTAATGGCAATATGGCTTGCTGCAATTTTCAAATCGCAGGACGCACAATATTTCTTAAAGCTAATATGTGTGAACAATGACCATTTTAGATTAAATATTGTCCTGACCTACACGCATCATATTCTCACAGGTCTGCCAAAATATTAATTTTAGATATTTATTCTTCAGCCCTAGTTAAGACAATAACTCGGCAGCTGATTAACTACCGGTTAGCATTTAATGAACAACCAATCACTTTGTCTGCTGCTAAAAAATAAATCCTTGTTCTGAAATTATTGCTCACAGGCAATCAAAGATTTTAAGGGTTTTTTCCACAAATTCCTGGATTAACGTAGTCACCCATTCTTCTTTGCGTACCGTTTTGCAGTGTCCCTGCTCTTAATCCAAAAATCCACAGAGAATGTTCTTGTCCTTGCAACAAGGGAAAAGTTTCAGCTGTTGGCAGGTGCTCTGACTTCATTGCACTACTGTATCACTGCAGCTAGCAGTGCAATAGTATTGTCAAAGCAACTGAAAACTGCAGAGATCAGCTGCTCAGTCATTAGATAGTGATTGAAAATAGCCTAACCGGTACATGTATTAGTGAAGTTTTTTATGTTGACTTGTCACTTAACGCTGTCTCGAGATTGTCCTGCACTCAGTCGCAGTTTGGTGTCTTTGTAGTTCCAGAAGTCACAGGCTGACCTGGAATACATCGAGAAGCGGCTGAAGCTGGACTTCATCAACAGCACTGCAGAGAATGGAGCTTCTGCTGAGGTGAACACTAAATGACCTCTGCTTTTACATTCATTGAACCAAAAACATCATGTGCAGCCTATAGGAAACTAGTTACCAAGTGTAGTTTGGAAGCATTCTACTAATTAATTGATTGATTGATTAATTGATATTTATTGGCCACTATTTGGTTGTTACTGAAATGTTGTCATTGACATATTGACTAATAACTCTTAACCTAAACACAGGACATGCTGGGAGGTTTTGCCACTTAACAGAGTTAATTTTGTAGTTTTTCAGCATTTTCTCTCTTATATAAAAAGGTAAATCTAGTAAATCAAGATTCAAATCTAGATTTCCAGTTTGTCAGTGCATATATATTCATAAATACATAATGATAGAAAAGAGATACCATTTTCATTTTTATCATTTTAAAAATACCTGTGTACAATTTTTTTATCCTTACAAATTCTAACTTCTCATTATTTTTACCCCACGTTGACTACACATTTGAGATTGAGGGCTTTTACATTAAGTCTCTATAAACTATCGATTGATATTTTCCTGCAGGAGAACCCAGCCGTGGTGCTGGAGAACCTGAGGAGCCTGAAGGCCAAACATGCAGCATTGAGTTCTCAGGTGAAGGAGATCGCAGCTGCACAAAAAGAGTCCATGGACTCCATCAGAAACAACCTTGACAGTGTCATGAAGGTGATCCAAAATGTCCAGCAGACTGCCGATGTGGAGGTGGGTCACCACATAACCAACAGTACAGTCATACACAAACAGTATTCTCACTGTTCAGTTAAAACTTAACGCGCACTGATATACCATGTTTTCATGTATCCATGGTTAGTAACAACTGACTGTGTCCATGTCAACATGCTGCAGGTTCAGCCACTGACAGAGTCAGAGCGAGAGTCAGTAGAACAGCTTCTGGCTTCAGCTCTCATTCAGACCACTCCAGAGGTGAGACACTCCACTCTCAGGTTACCACTTCATACTGTTGCTGATAAGGGGGGGATACCAACTCTTGTAAAACAGCAATAATACAGGATTGTCTACAGTAAATACAACAGTCTGTACCTAGATGAGCTTTTCAGCTCCATATCAGAATTGATCTGCTTCAATACTATCACACCTATAAGTTATATCACATGACCTTTTAGTTACAGTGGGCATGCAGTTGTAAACAGAGAGCTTATTCCCTCTAATGCAGTTGTTTACTCAGTTGCAGAAAGTACTGCATATGAGAAACAAATGTCTCAGTTTCTGCCTGACCAGATTGAGATGCAGGCCCAGATTTTTTTTAAATGAAACTGGAGAAAGATACATTTTAAAACTTCACAGTATTCAGGTAGTTTAGACAGCATGCATGTCTGGAGCAGAAAGTATGTGTTTTGTGGATCTTAGTCTTTCTATTTTGAAGCCTACTACTATTATTATTACTCTTAAGTAGACTGACAGAAGAACATTTTTCAGGGACAGATTAGTTTACATTAGTCTGGGTTGTATTATTGTGTTCATTTGAGTGCTACAGTGATTAATAGTTGTTGTCATCAGTAGCTGTTCTTATAACAGACATTAATAAATCTTCTTCCTCCAGGTACCTACTGCTGTAGCAGCTGCAGGTCACCAGCAGCCCCCGAGTGAGTCTGTTACCTTTGCTTCTTTTACTTTTCTCTCAATACTATTATAATGGCAACATATGTAAACTGTTGGTTAGTCCAACACTTTGAGATTTTGTGAAATCATAATTTTTTTTCCCCCTTTTTAAAACACCCATTCTGATACCTACATCTTAAACCTACATCTTTTAACCAGGGTTAAACCTCATGCTTAATGAGACAAAGATGATGACATCCAGTTTACTTTTTACAGCTGCTCTGTTATCTAACCGAGTTTGACTTGTCCACAGGCTGCGAATATAAGGAGCTGAGTGTCGCCATGTTGGAGGCTGTTCCTTCTAGTGTGCGCTCCAACGTCAAGCTGGCTGACCTCAATATGTTCTACCAGCAGCTGCAGCAGCACTTCAGCAAGAACAGGTTGGAGAGCACAAGAACAGTGTTACAGTTATATTTTATAGATAATAACGGTGTTGGTAATTAAACTCAAATATGGATCTGTCCTTCCATCAAAATGAACATGCATAACCTGCCTTTCTTTGCCTCCTGTCCCCTGTAGTGGATCCCTCAGTGTGCAGAAGATGAAGCTGCTGAAGATGAAGGTGAGCGATGCTAAGCTAAGGGTCCTGCAGCACCTGTCTTTAGTAGAGCAGGACAGGAAAGGCAATGTTCGTCTTGTGTTGTGAGGCTCAGCCTTTTGACGGGGCGAGGGTTTCTGGATCCAGATGCTTCTCTGCTTGTTCTGAGCTGGACTAACAAACTAAATGCACTGCCTGATCAATCTCCTCGTGCCCACCATATGTTTGTACCAGATATTTGTGGGTATATCAGTCTTCATTTCAGATACAGATGTGATGTAAATTGTTGCACTTAAATGGATATTGTCATATGAACTGTTGCATAGAGGCTCACAAGTCTGCCAGCGGAGACACAAGGAAGAAGAGAAAGGATTGTCTTATAAACTCTATGCATGCTTATGTTATTGTTATCTCTCTAATATGTCTGCTGCTTTATCTCACTGTTGGACAGCATTTTCTGACTGACAACTGAAGTTTAGAACTGCTCACTCTCTTTTGCCAAACAAAATTTCACCAAAGTCTCAAAATAACTCATTCGAACTTATGTTGGAGGCAGCAGTGGATCAACAACTCCTGTGTGCTGTGATCTTTAAATATTTATGGCCTTTGGTGCAGGGAGTGAGTGGTTTACAAAGCAACACAAACCTCAGTTTCCAGTCAAAGGCTGTCTCATGGCAAGAAAAGGTGGCTAACTGATTCTTTAGATATTGGACACGTAACCAGGTATAGATTTCACTAGGTGAGTCTCAGTCTCGTTCCTGCTGCCACAGAATCTGTGCAATGTGTCATTTCCCCATAAAACCAGACTTCAAAAAAGCCTGAACTATACCTTTAATAAATGGGGGTACTCTAAACTTAAACCCTATGGGCTGTCAAGAAAATGAGATTAAAAATGAGCTGTATTTTTCTGTATTTTTCTGCATCTTTAAAAAGAGCACAATGTAAATAAAAACTTTTTCCAAACAGTATTTTTTTTACCTTAATTTAATTCAGATGCTTCTAATGTTGTACCTGATGAAACCTCTAGGAGGAACTAATACCTGTTGCACAAAGGATTTTGAGTATTTCTTTTTAACATTTTCAAATAATTAATGCTCTCGCCTAAAGACATATTGAAATAAAGCAAGTGAACTCTTCCAGAACAACAAATCTTGCATGAAGACAACAAATTAGTAACAACAAAATACAAACGTCAATGGAAATTCAAAGACCTGAAACAAAATACAGCTAAATTTCCAAACACACCTTTGTTTGGCTCACAGACTCTGGATGTGCTCCAACCATCCTGTAATTAAAAACACAACAAAAACAAAAATTCTCTCATCCATCCATCCATCCGTTATCTACCGCTTTATCCTGCTGTGCCAATCTCAGCTGACATAGGGTGATAGGCGGCGGCAAAAATTTCCGTCAAATAAAAAAAATTAAGCTTTGACTTGAAGTTACTATTCCATTGATGGCATCAAACAAGAATCTCAAAAAGACCTGTGTTATACTTTCTTAATCAATTAATTAGACAGGATTGTTGTTGATGTATCACTGTTATAATCTAAAAATGCTGAGTAAGCTTTAGTGACAGCTTGGCTCTGCCCTTCAGAGACCCCACAGAAGAAATATACTTTTATTCCATATTTTTCTGGGATGTAAAGAATCCAGTTGCTGAAGTGTGACATCAACTATGAATGAAAATGTGTTGCATTAATTACTGATGTCGTCCATGTGTCTGCTTATGTTTTTTATTTCACTTAACCCAGCCATTAACTCTGCACATGTCTGGAATGTAGCTTTAGGTACCTGAGCACAGGACTCTATGTGGTGCCCTCCTCCCACTCCTCCTCCTCAAACTGCTGCAGCACATCATCAAGTGTTGAGTGAGCTCTGAAACAGACAGATAATTTTCATTTAAGTGTTTCACACATGACAGACTCAAGCTTTAACAGAATTATGCTGCTAATACATGACTTTCAGCGAGAGAGCCGTTACTCACCTGTTGGTGTCCTCCGATAAACTGAGACTGTGCCACAACTCGGAAGAGAAGCTGAGCTTTTTCTCCTTTGGGTCTGCAGAGCAAATCAATTTCAATGTTTTTATAATTAGTTTTACAAGGGTTCATTTTCAAAAATTCAAAAAGAAAATAGCAACTGTAAACAAATCACACATGCAGGAAAATATAAATGACATTTAATCTGCACAATAATCAAAAATGCATCAACAAAATCAATTGCAGTCAGTTTTGCACCTTCTACAATGGTTGTTCATTTTCTTTCTCTATTATTAAAAGCTGTATCAGGCTGCACAATGCTCCACTTAAAGGTTCAGAACATCATTTATAACTGTTTGTATTGTGACTTCATATTTTGTGATATATGTAAGGCAATTTTCTAATATTGTGACTTATTAATTGAATATTTCAACTACATTAAAATGAAAACGCCTCTCATTATGTTTAACAAGTTATGAATAGATTAAAAAACGTTTCCATAATATTATAAATTATTGAGATGGTTTTTTTTTGTTTCTCACCCTTTGTGTTACACTTGTCAGGCTTCTCTTCTTCACTGCATTTTTCACCACGGTTCCCTCTCTCATCAGTCTCTTCCTCCCCTTTTGTGCACTGTTCATTATGTCCTCTTGCTATTTCCTGTGACTCATCAACTGCCTTCTTTTCTTCTTCTTCATCCATCACATTTTGACTGTCAGTGCTTCTCTCTGTCTCCTCTTCACTTTGCCCCTGCTCAGATACTCCTGCACTCTCTCTGTTCTCTTCTTCTTTGTGCTCGCCCTCCACAGAATTGCTGTAGCATCTGTGGAAACTGGAGCTGGGAGATTCAGAATCTCTGAACAGCTCTTCCCCCTGGATGGCTGTGATGAAGCCCTGAAGACTGCTGGCAGTGTCGGCCTCCAAAGATTGAGGCAGAGGAGTGTAGGAACCCTAAAACAAACAAGATTATGGGTCAACTATAAGAAGCCAGGCAGAAAATAATTTGTTTTCCAGGGTCTAGCACAGCTGCCATTACTGCGGTGGCCGGTCGCAGTGTCAGCTGCAGGGCTGCAACTATGAAACAATTATTAAGCGATTACTAAATTAATATTCCAACTATTTTAATAATCGGTTTGAGCTCCATGTAACAAAAAATAATGAAACTATTGTGGACAGAAAAGCCATTTACAAAAGTCATCATTTTAAGGTTAGGGAAACGCGATCAACTTTTTCTGATGGTTTTTGGACCAAACGACTTATTGATTCATGAGGGAATAATCGACAGATCAATATAATCCTCACATTTATAATAATCGTTAGTTGTAGCTTTAGTCAGCAGAATGGAAAAAATTAGATTTGGCAGTGTCCCCCATAACTAATAGAGGTACATTATGAATTTAGTTCAAATTATGAATTTGAACTACATTCAAATTTTAAATAATACAAAAAAGAAGAAGACACACTGGCCAGAAAAATACAGAGAAAAGACGCTTCAACACCTCCACTTATTTCCTTCAACATGGCCACATTTCAATACATAAAGTACTGTGTACTATACTGAATGTGAGTGTAACTTCAATTAATTAATTAATTAATTAATTAATTAAAAAGGGGCAAACGTGTTGGTTCCCTTGCACTCAGGGAACCTGTGTAAAGTGGACTGTTATACACTCTACACAGGTTCATATATCGCCACTGGAGCAGCAAAAATGGTGCAGGTTCTTCCAGAATATCTGTACACTGTTGTAAACTTCTAAAGCTAAATCGTGCTAAATTCAAAGTCAGATTGTTTGTTTAAGTTGTGAAGTTGTTTAAAGAGAGTTTGAGTTGAAATGCCACTGCAGCACTGGCGTCTTGTTTACATCTGGATACACTATGAGTTGGAATGGAGTGAAACAGAAGTAAGGAAGTTAAGGCTTTTTCAAGAAGAATGGTTTAGGTTTACCCAGAGTACATCTGAAAAAACCCACACTGGTGAATGAAATGAGTATATGAACCTTTGATGAGCTTGCTTTTGGAATGGAGGAGCTCTCAGTCCACGGATGTTCAGTACTGCGGTGGCTGCAGGCAGGGAAGTCTGGGAGTTTGGCCTTCATAATATCTGTCATCACACGCCTGTGTAAGTCTGATAAAATACAACACAGGCACCAGGTTATGAGATTTTGTTGTGTTTTCAGTGACACATGTAATCAAGTAATAATCTAAATCTAAATAGTGGATCAAGGAAACAGGATTTCTTCAGCAACTTGTGACTTGCGTAGAAATATGAATATGGATCCTAGGAATAGAATTGAATAGAGAGTATAATTTACTGTCATTGTTCTGTGTAGGTACAACAAAATTGAGGGTGCTCCCGTAGAACAACCATCACATATACAGTAAAAATATATATATATATATATATATATATATATACACACAGGTTATAAATATATATACTGTATGTATATATATATGTATATATATATATATTTATAGGTTTTAAATACATATACACATGTTATATATACATATATATATACATACATATATATGTATGTACATAGAAGAGAAATGATATGTATGTATTGCGATGTAACATTATTTGGATGCTGGGTTCTCCATCTGGAAACAGGTTCTGTCAAGCAATACTGTAGGCCCTGACTGAGGGAGCAGTAGAATTAACTTCTGAGAATTTCAATGGGTATTTCTTAGTGCTTTAAGTCTTATTCCAATCTGTTCTTTACTAGCACAACGCTACTATTGTCTCTGTCTATCTTGACATCAAACAAATCACTTCCTGAACAGGACGGTCACTGAGCAAAGCGAGATCTGAACACTATTGTGGTGAGAAACACAGAGAGTTGTGTGGAGTTGATGGTCTTAATCAGCAGTGTGTAAACTCATTTGTCATATCAAAGACATTTGTTTATATTTAAAGTTAATGCACTACAGTTTTAGTGCTGTCCATTTGTAATTAGAGCTTCTTTTCTTCTTCCTCTCGTTTAGTGTTTTTCGGCAGTTGGCATACTTAAAGTTACATTACTGCATCCTGGATTAAATCAGCCAATACAGTGTCCATGATGTTGGATGTTAATAAATGCCAGGTCTGAACAGGGCCTAAGACTGATTAAACAGTAATGTGCTGGTGGCAGGATGTTGGGTCTATTTAATAAACACTGGTTTTCCAAACTAAGGTCTTTGCACTGAAGACAACCATGTCAAGTGGTGTAGTAGTTAGGAGTATGTTTTTCTTTAACTTGAAGAACAAGTTTCCACAGTGATCACAATGTGAATGCCTTTACCTGAGTTACGTGGGGTACTGTTACAGGGTGGGCCTTGTCTGTTGCTATAGATACTGTAGAGTTTCTCCTGAGGGACAGCCGGGGAGCATGTGATACTGGAGAGTTCAGCCAGCAGAGCCACGTCTGACGAAGCCCTTCACACACACACACACACACACACATACACATTTTCAAAAATCACAACATGTAAAACAAGTGACTTACTTTAGGGAGCGCTGTCGAGCCATTTTTGCCATGCCCATGAATAAGTGTGCCAAAAATGAGGAAAAAACATGTAAAAAGTTGATCTCAATAAAACAACTTCTCACAATAAACCAGTTTCCATCATGTGACCACACATACAACAACAGTTGTGTGACCACAGGTGAATGATGGTTAAGGCTACGTGCTAATTTCACGGTGGACACAGCTGTCATTCCTATGTTTACCTATAAACCTCTCTCCTCAATGGAATGTAAAAAACTGTCTATTGTTTCTGGTTTGGAGTAAAGTCTCAGAGCTGCTCTCACCTGGAAACAACATATATGCTGCCAAATGTTATATGAGACACAGAAAGTAGCAATAAACAAAACAAAAAAAATCTATATAAATAACATTGAATCTCAGTACATTGGAATATGAAGAACACAAGTCCATCTATGTTCTTACATGTAAGCGTTGGGTTTATACTGTGTCTGTGTTCCACTGACACCTGGATCCTTACAGGTATTTGTAAAGCTCTCATAATCTGAGGAAGAATACAGAGAACAAACAAGTTTAACCATCACGCCCCTTTGCATTAATCTTAATTTTTCCAGGTAATAGTTTAATTTCAAATATCAATATCTTACTGGTTCTGTGAGAATCCATCAGTGGATTTCCACTTGCTGCTGCTGGCCTGCACGCATCTCCTGAGACATCTGAACTTTCCTGTGAGCTGGTTGACTGGAAGACACATATCACATGTTTCCCACACAAGCATTAGACCATGTTGTGTTTGCACTACAAATTCTCCTGTAACAGTTGGGAACATTACTGTTTTCCACTGACAGCATCTGCTAAGTACAGCTCTTTATCACTGTTTCAATATCAGCAAGCAAGATATATATATATAAAAAAATGTAGTATAATATTATAAATATACTCAATGGAAAATACACCTTTGGAAACTACTCAGCCTTTCGTCTTTGCTGGTAGATCCATTTGTCAGTGGACATGCAAATAAATGCATGTACTTGTGTGATAAAAACACATATTAACCTAATTAAGTGATTAATATTGTATATTCTGTGCCAAAGCTGACAAAACCTAAACATATAGTGCTGGTCTGCGACTACATGATAAGTTCTAAGTTGATAAAAGAAATTCTATTAAAAAGTGTGAATATGCAACTTTTAATTTCTCTAAAACTGTACAGTAAAATTGTTTCTAGTATGCTAGTAGTCATAGATGTCCTGAACACAACCTAGTCAGTCTTGTCCAGAACTTGCACATTTCTTTGATTAAAAAATGCTAATGTGGGAACTAACGAATGACAAAAAATGTATAATGTATTACATTAAACAGTACCTGTTGCTTTTGGCTCAGCTCCATTTCGCTGTGATGAGTTTTAACTGAATAAAACTCTGCCATGTCACAGTCAGAAGAAAGCTGCAGCAGCCGGTCCTGCTCAAAATGCTGCTGTTCAGCTGGATAGTGTCTCAGCCATAAGGCCAGCTCCACCTCGCTCAGCAGTTCCCAGTTTCTGTCCTGGAGCTGAGCCTCCAGATTCTTTGACCAGTCATTTCCTCTTTGTGTTAAGGGACTGTACTGGTTTGAATTAAGTCCAGCAGCAGCAGTACCTTCTCCAGGGTGATTTGTAGATAGGGAGAACATAGAGGGTGCACTAGAGGAGACTGTGATACTGGAAGGAGCATCTCTAAACCTTTCTGAGTCCAGGTGATCCTCCACCGTGTCCAGGCTCTGGTTGGCCTGTCGCAGCAGCTCCTGAGACACTTTGAGGTCGACCACAAAAGTGTTGATCTGCTGATCCGCTGTAGGTTTGGGCAGCTTCAGGATTTCCAGCTGCTCCAATATCTCTCTGTCTATATTTTCCTCTACATCAGGTTCTTCCTCAGAACGTTCTGTTTCTGACTCTGTCTCTGTGTGAGTGTCCACTTGGTGGTGCACAGATTCTTCCTCTGAATATTCTACTCTTTCCGTCCCCAGCTCAGACACTGCTGCACTGTACCACTGTTTATGAAGTTGTCTGTCTTGGTGAGACTGTCTGTCCACCACTGCCTTCATTTTGACTGGCTTTACAGTGCTAAAAACAACTGAGACATACATGCAAATTTATAATGTGATCACAAACACATTATTATTAATTATACACATGTAGATTTCTAGATCATGGGTTGAAAAATATGCAAAGCATTTGTTTTTCTCATTTCTCAAATCAGACTTAAATTTCTCAAAGCTATCTGTTGTTCAACCTCCACATTAGTACATCACAATTTGTAATTCTTTTAAACAAATTGCAAATGCTTTGGTGCATAAATGCAAATAATTCTGCACAATAGTCTACTTTTCCTGCATTATCATTTCCTTATGTTACCCTCCACAACATCTAGGAATTATCAGTTCATTGTGTAAGTCACCACATTAACATCAAAATAGTTAAATCAGATGTCATAATTTTAACTAATCTATAGCTTATCTGTACTTCTCAGATTTTTTTTATACAATTATTAGACTTTTTTGTAAATGTGACCTATATTGATATGTTACTCTATGTAGGGCATCATCCTGATGACACTGAAAAATACTTTGTTTTGAGAGGTAAACTAAGGGTTTTGGGTTAGGGTAGGTCTATTATGTGGTGCTGTTTGTAAAGATTGTAAGAAATGCACTTTGCAAATGCACCAAAGCAGTTGAGAAACTGTAATCTTTCAGTAAATACAGGAACACCTATAGTGTTTGTATGTTGTGCTCAGTACCGTGCTTTACTGGCTTTCCCACAATCCTGTGCTGTGTTGTGGTCTGAATACCAGATCCCAGATCTTGTTCTGGATAATCACTCAGCTCACCACCGCCCAGCTGATCCTCCGGGGACAAACACTGTAGCTCAAACACAAACAAATAAGTGCATCATGTGAGGAATTGTTTCCAGGCACTTCTTGGGCTCATAGAAAAGGAAAAATACAATTATCCATTAGCTGATGTGTGCATACATACTTTACTAATGCACCATTTCCCAGACTCATAACATGCACTGGATGACATTGAAGGACAAAAGTATGAGGCCACTATGACCTTTGGCATCCCAAATGTTTACAGTGAATCCCTGAACATTTGTGTCTAATTTTAAATGATTTTCTCTAAGTGTTTCTAAGATTAACACATTCACAAGTCAAAAAGTACAAATAAATCATAAAGATTGACACAGTAGTGTTTGCAGTGGCTGGCATTGTTGCCTCACAGCAAGAAGGTCACCAGTTGGGATTCTGGTGCAACTTACAGCCTTTGTTTGTGGAGTTAGCATGTTCTCCCTGTGTGTGTGTGTGTGTGTGTGTGTGCATGTGTGTGTGTGACCAAATTGACCAAAGGTGTGAACGTGAGAGTGAATAGTTGTTTGTCTCTGTATGTTGGCCCTGTGATGGACTGAAACCCTAATTTGGAAGACAAAGCACCAGAAAATTGTTGGATGTGTACATAGATTAATAAATAATACTAATACAGTATCATAAGGATTTGGTGGACCTATAATGTTGACTTGTAATCGAAGGATAGATGTGAGTATCAGGTCTGAACTGGCATGCCAAGGTTGTTTTTGAGATAGACCTAAAATGTGAACCTCAACACAACATTCCATGACTTAGCAAACAGTGACACTGAAGCTTTTAAAATCAGACACACCTTGATATCCTGTTGCAGTATTTGGCACAGGCAGTGCAGGCTGTATGTGCGGTCCTGTGGGTGCTGCTGCAGGCCAGTCAGCACCACATCATAGTAAGGCTGTGGAATGCTGCTGTTTACTGCCAGGACCTGGCCTGCGTCCATTGCTTTTTTAATCATATCCAGGCTCACAGCTCCCCACGGTTCATTGTCTGAAACATATCACATTAAAAATACTATCACCTACAGGCAGTTAGCAAGCATCACTGACAGCTTCTTTAACTACTGCAAGATGGAAATTTCATCTTTGATCAAAAGTCTTCTGACATTATTTCTAAACAGCAATGCAATGGTATTGTTATGTATAGACACATACACACAAACACATATATATATGTACACATATAGATATACACAACATACAATATAATAATCTTTATTTCCTGGTTTTGATGCTGATATGTCAGGGTTCGTACAACAGAGCTTGGATCCAATAGACACAAGACTGAGTCAGATATGTAAAATCAAAATTGAGACTTTATTGCTCTCTCAAAAACACAAACAAAAAAGAATGCCGAAGGCAAGAGCATAAATGCTATTTAAAAACACGAAAATAAAAGAATGCCAAATGCAAGAGAAAAGGCGAAAAAACAAACCTATAACCAGAAAAGGTAAACTAGATCAACTTGGATTGTAACTCTAAACATGAAAACATAAACTAGATCAACTTGATTCAACACTCTAAACTGTAACAAGGTAACGATGAACATGGAGACGAAAAACGCAAAGGACGAGGGGAAATGAGTGACTTAAGAAGGGGAAAGGGAAAAGGGACCAGGTGCTGACAATCAGGGAATGTCATAATCAGGACTATATTGCTTCAAAATTAAATCAAACAGGTCTACTTGAATTCAAAATGGAAAAAAAACTTGCATCTTTCAAACTGGTAAACAACGGGGTAACTAAAATCATCTGAACAAATAACAGAGGAAATACGTTTTGTTCCTGACATGGAGGGTCTAATTTGAAAGTCAATAGGAGGGAGCTACCTGTGTACACTTCCTGGATCAGAGCACATAGACTGTAGATGTCAGCCTCCACTGTGCAGGGTTTCTGTTTAAAAACCTCTGGAGCAGCCCATCTGTACAAGCTGGGGGGCAGGGCTATGTGCTTGGGGGGTTTGACACATGAACTGCCTTTGCTGGACACACACACACACACACACACACACACACATATGCATAATAGAAAAATAATGCTAATATGGAATTCAAATTCAAATTCATACATACTTGTTTTTTACTTGCTGGGTAGTGTGAACCCTTTTATATTAAATAAATTCAAATTCATTGTGTTGTTCCAACACACCTGATTCCGATGAACAGCTCGTTATCAGGCTTCTGCAAAGTTTGATGACGAGCTGACCATTTGAATCAGGTGTGATGGAGCAGGGCAGTGTTCCCTGAGGACCAGGGTTGGGAAACACTGGCTTAAACTATATAGACCAAAATATTTGAAGATTAAATTAAAAAAATCTTATGTGTTTCCCTGCTTTAACACACCTGATTGATGGAACCAGAGCTTTGACTGTCAGTAAATGAAACAACCTACATTTCTGCTGAATTTACTCATTGAAAATCAGCTTCTCTGTCATTTTTAAATGACCATTGACAGAGGACATGTCGATGCAAAAAGCCACACTCAGACAGAACACTGAATTTTGGAGTTAAATTGATCAGAATCAAACTGTTGCCTACCTGGGGACCATGAAGCCTAAATCAGTAAGTTTGGCTACTGTGAGCTCTGTGAGGACCACACCATGTGAAGACAAGGCTCTCATCACCAGGCCTTGCCCATGGAGATACTGCAGACCTTCACAAACCTGCAACATCACTGACAGAAGCCATTTTTCCTGCAGCACCGGGAACTCGGTGCGCTGCAGAGACAAGGAGAAGACAAATCTGTGATCATAACAAAAGTTAATGGAAACATGACATTTTAAACTGCTCACTCTCTCACACCAAAGTCCAAAGAGAAAATTAGAATTTTTAGCTCAAGGGAACCCGAGTGAAGATTTCATTTTTACTTGACAGGTTTAATTATCCCATAATTGACAATGACTCTGACCACCACCAAGGTTGAAGACTTATTTATTACTACATCTGACTTTCATAATTTTTTATCAAGTGACTTAAGCAGTGACTTAAAAGAGTTCTAGAAAAAGACAAGCAGCCACACTTTACAGTGTGTACGTCATGTGTCAGAATGTGCTATGAAATCACCCAGGTGTACTTTGTTACCCTGTTGTGCAGCAGGTTGTGGAGTGTACCGACAGTGACTCGCTCAAACACCACACTCGTCTTCTGGAGATCATCGGAGAGACTCACTCCCATCAGCTGCAGCAGTTGTGGGTGTAACAGTTGGCTGTATACAACATCCGCACACACATATAAAAATATAGACAAATCCACACTGACACACGTACAAGTTAACAAACCTCAACCAAAGTTTTGAATTTGCAACACACATCCTGCTATTTCTCACCTGCAATATTCTTGTTCTTTGATGAGCAGATCCAAGTAAGTTGCACGACTGTCCATCATTTTCTTCACTGTGACCCTGGAGTGTCTCCAGCTGCAACTGAAACACACAATTGGAAAATGCAATAGAAAACTTTCAAATATTCCTTTGCAATTTGCAACTTAGCTCATTCCATCATGCTGTGCAGGTTTTTAACAAGGTATTTTACAGATGTTAAGACGTTTTGTGGTTGCAACAAATTGATGAAGAGGAGAGTGCATAAAAGTCACTTGATGACTGAACCCACTTTTCTTAAAACTGCAGTAGGCAGAATTAGTGGAAAAATAATTGATTGTTTTGCATTCACAGGTCATTTACAATTTACAATTACCAATTTCTGTCCTGATTTATTTTCATCAGATGAGGATAGACAGAAATGCTAATTTCATGACACATGACCTGAGGAAGTCTCTCTATCTCTGAAAGACTTTCACAATACTGACACATTTAATGGCATTTTTTTGCTGAATCATCTTTTAAACTCTTTTTTCTTTTAATTTTCTCTGCAGCAATGGAAATCTTTGTCAGTGCTACCTGTAGGTAAAGTAGGTGTAGTGGAACCGCCAATAGCAACACCCAATCTCTCTCTCTCTGAACTGCCTTGTGAATTACATTACATTACATGGATGAATGGACAAAGTCTCCTTGTTTGTGTTTATCACAGTACACCACAGGCAGTAGCACTTTCAGAGTGACTGATTCTATCAGAGAAGAGTTAGAAGTGTTTAAGAAACAAATTACTGGGCCTAGCAATTGCACTGCTATATCAATACAGTTGCTTCTGTTCAGCTCCATCTGACTGACGACTGGAGTAACATCCCCTCTTACTTGGTCATGGAGGTCAAAGAACCACAGGTGAAAGACAGCACAGGTTCATCATCAGCCTGGGTCAGATCACTTTCTTTGATCAGTGGAATAGATGCTGGCCAAGCAAAAGCCTGACATGGCTCATTTACACACACCTGGACAAACACACACAGGAGAATGAGCAGGTTTGTATGACTAGTTTTGTAGTGTGACACAGACGTATATTAAATGGACTGTAAATCTAGGACACCACAGAGGCAGTTCTCTCTGAACGTAAGGTTAGGTTGTCCCCAATACAGACAAAAATCAATGCGTAAATCAACAACAACTGTACTGTACATTGTTAATGATGTACTGTACCTTTCCAAAGCCCAGACACAGGGCTGTTGTGTAGGGGGACGTGATGCGTTTCTTCTGATTGAACTGCATGTCAATAGCACTGAATGGAGTAGAAATATAAATGTATTAATCATCATCATCATCATCATCATCATCAGACAACCAACAATGGGATTGCAAAACATATGGTTAATTCTGATGTTGATATTATGTTGAGTTGATCAATTAATTTAGTATTATGTTGTAAATCTCCAATTTCCAATAGAAAAGTCTGTCTAATAGAGAGACTAAATATTCTCAAGATATCACATATTTAAGCAGGCATGGATTTCTTTAGGTGAGCCTTTTGTTATGAGGCAGCATGACTGAACCTGGACAGCAACACTGAGGGGGGCTCTATGGTCAAATTTGTTTAGAGTCAAACTAATTTTTGTACAGTCAGAGATAGACAGAATAGCAGTGGTCATACATCCCACCTACTCTGATTGTCAGTCTTGTGTGCTCTGAACAAATCATGTACTCTCAACTTAACCAAAAAAGAGAGAAATCTGTTTTTATAAAGTGCCAGTGAAAGAACACATGTAATTTCTTATAAAGCAGAAACATGCCTTCTAAAAATGAAACAAACTCACAATATGGTTTCTAAACCAGACACTGAAAATTAAACAAAACAATGTTGTATGTGCACCATGACCATACCTTGTCTTTATGCGATCTAGTAAAGATGCACGTTGTAAAAGTATGGAGCTTGACATGTGTCTACCATAGAGCTTCTTCGTAGTTGGGTTCTGGCACAGCTGTTGCATAGAGGACATACAGTTTTCCAGGAAGGCTACCATCTAATGAAATAGAAGGAAGAAGCATGAATTCTAGAATGAAAACACTCAAATTAATAGAACACTAAGTGGTCAAAGTTTACCTTGGTGCAACACATTTATTAATGGGAATTGTAGAAGTCACTGTTTTATCTTGGTCTTCATTGCTTCAATATTTTTAATTTTTTTAAACTAGGATTGTTGCAAAAATCACAATGTCACATTTACCTGTGCACTGTCACTCTGCTTTACAGCCCTGAGCCAATCAAAAGGAGTCCTGCCTTCCATATCATGGAGCCTCAGGTCTCCTCCAGCATCCAACAGGTCACTCACCACCGAAGCATTACAGGAAAATACTCCTGCATGAACTGGGGTGCTCCAGTCCTCACAGCAACTACAATAAAATTATAGAATAATATCAATAAGCTCTTCCGACAATTGGGACATTGATTTATCATATCATATGTAGACATAAACTAATCATTGATAAACTTGTTATTGTAATGCAATGTGAATGAAATGATTATGATAATTCTGTCTGTTGAAAATGATTTAAAATGGCCTTTTCACAGGAGAAGAGACACCATTCTTTTGTCCTTGTTTAACACTAAAGAATAATGCTTTTTACCTCACAGCTTTCATGAAGGACATTGGAACTACAGCCAGATCTTTAATCTTGACCTTTTTAAGTCAAGTAACTTCTACCATTAACAATAGCTATTTGAATCATGAGTCACTAGTTTGGTATTTTGTGATTTTTAAAAGTCTTCTGACAATGGGCAAGCTATTTTAGTGATTGAGTGCAAAGCTTACTGGTTTGGGTCAGCTCCATAATGAAGAAGCAGCTCTGTCACCTTCACATGGCCCAGAAGAGCAGCGCAGAAGAGTGGAGTCTGACCCAGGTGATTCACACAGTCCACATCCACACCTGGTATGCATCGCAAAACACCAGCGCCATGTTTTTTTCATTTCATTTGTTCAACATTTTGTATATTCATATTTATTTGCAACATAAAAGGTTTCATTGGTATAATTGCATTACAACATCACACCATTACAGAAGCTATGGTGGATACCTGTCTGCAGCAGTTTCTTTAGCTTTGTAAGATTCCCCTCCAAAGTGTATTTGTGCAGTAATGCATGAAGTCCTCCAGAGGTGACGACACCCACATCTACAGGATAGAGGAATGGCAACGCAGTCATCCTGTGTCCACTGGTCAAACTTCACCAAGTTGTCCAGGATGGCACTGGCAGTACAGTGAGGCAACATTTGATACAGTCAGTATGTCTTTATGGTTGTTTTCACACTTAAAATATATGGTACAAGCACATAATTATGATGTAACCACCTAAACTAAATTAAAACATAGGATGGAGTTAAAATGCAGTTGTCAGGTACATCTAAATCTTTTTAGCACTTCCTCAGTTAAGAGTGAGTGAGTGAGTGAAATGTGAATTTCTATTAAGGGATCACAGCACAGATTCACAAGTTTATAAAATATATTATTTTAATAGACTGAATTCCCCCAAAGTATACAGTATAAGGAATTAGTGATACTATCACTTTATCCAGCTGAGGTAAGTTTGTGGTTGTATTTGAGTTACTATTGCATTGCAAATGTGTATTTTTATGTTTAAGTATATTGTAATGTATGGCAAGTAATAATGGTTACCATAAAATGACTGTCAGCCTTGGTTTCTGATCATTATCAAGACAAACTAACATTAGCATGATCATAAGATAAAATACATACTAGAATATATACTGTAGATAAGCATTAGAAGTGTAGTTTTTGCTAGAATCTAACACATGATAAAAACAGGTTCCACAATTCACATATAAATGATTGGATGTTAGCAAAACGGCTAATAGGAAACTAGATTGCTGTGAAACAATATTAAATATAATATAAGTTTACCACAGCATATGCTCCAAATGACGAGTACTACAATAAACATTACCTGTAACCGTTTTTTCACTTTTCTTTATGCTGCAACCCGTCTTTGATGAACGTGTCTCTAATATTCCATAGGGTCATTCAAGTCTCTACAGTGGCGCCAGGTGAGCAAATCTGAATGGCGGCCATTTCCTGCTCCTCCTGCACTGTTTTCTATAGAAGCCCGTTTCAGCCACATGGGGGGGAGAAATCAACGAATGTAAGCAAATAATATTTATGATATACTAAGTAATATTTTTGAGATGTTAAGATACTAAGTCATAATTTTGAGATAATATCCCATAATTTTGAGATAATATCCCATAATTATGAGATAATATCAAATAATTATGAGATGCTATGTCATAATTATGAGATACTATTTCGAAATTATGATTTAACATCTCGTAATTATGAGCAAAGAAACAGGAAAATATTCACATTTCAGAAGCTGAAAAATTAGTTTTGTACTCTGTTGCTACCGTGTGGCTAAAAATGGTATAGCAGCAATTGGCTGCCTGTAAAACACATAGAGCGTGATAAAAAAGAAAGAAAGAAAATCTTAGCTCAGAGCAGATTTAGAGCAGACACCCACGGTAACAAAAGGCCTTTATTGTTATTTTCCATCTCTTCCCTCCTTTTCTTTCTCTCATTTCATGACTGTGACTCATGGACCTAACAACATTAATGTTAACTTGATCAGATGTCAGCATCACAGGGACATGGTTATTGTCAGACTTTGTTTTGTTTCAACATTTTTATTTTACCATAAATATAACTGATATACATGATTTAGTTTTGTTGTAGTTATTTTTAGATACTGTAGGTAGCAACGTTAGTTACAACCTCCGGTACAGTGTGTAAAATTTAGCAACATCTATTGGCGAAGTGGCATGTAACAGCTGAATATCTTTAATTCTTCCAATCAATGTACGTCTGACAACCGATGTAATCTTCAGTCAGTGTCAAAACTCAAATGATAATAAGTCTGTCCATTGTGGGCCATTGTAAAAACATGGTGGTCCAAAATGGCAGCCTCTGAAGTGCTGACCTGGCACTTGATAAAATCAAACATTTTGATTGTACACTGTACAATAGGTATTATTATTATTTTATCTTCAAGTTCTGCCAAATGAAAAATATTATTTTAATCTAACTCTACTTTTGTTGTCAACTTCAATAGTTCCCCATAAACATTGGCAGATAGGAACCAAAAGCAATAAGAATGTCAATGGTATCATTATTATCATTATTAGGAATAAACATGTTAGCACTTTAGCACTTAACATCTACTACCATTAAATTAAATTGTAATAATAACTAGGGGTGCAACTAACTGCTGAATATTTTCTCGATTAATTGAATACTTTGTGTGAGAGTGTTAAAGAGAGACTTTCCATGCAATACTCAACTCTGTTCCATAATGGTATTAAAAAGTCAGGATTCATTAGAAATAATTATGAATACTACTAGCTATAATCAGGGTTGTAATGATACAAATACAAATTTCAGTACAAAGTACAAAATCTGTCCTGCATGTTTTAGGTGTTCCCCTGCTCCAACACACCTGATTCAAACAAATGGGTCGTTATCAGGCTTCAGCAGAGCTTACTGACGAGCTGACCATTTGAATCAGGTGTGTTTGAGCAGGGAAACATCTAAAACATGAAACCCCTGATATAGAGCTTTTTTAGTCTCGATGAGCTGCTTTACACTGCAGTTTTGTCATTCACCCAGCCTTTCATACCCATTCACACACTGCAACATGGGGTTAAGTGTCTTGCTCAAGGACACATATAGTCGAGCAGAGCCAGGAGTTGAACACACAACCTTCCAGTTGAACGACATCTCGCCCTACCACTGAGCTACCATGGCTCACTTTTTTAGCACTTATACTTCTAAATCTAAAGTACATGTTTTATCAGACATTTACTTCTGACACTAGTACAAAACATATAATATAATTTAAGACCTTTACTTAATAATAAGTAAAGGTAAGTAATATTATCAAAAGTGACTTCAACTTCTACCAAAGTAATTTTCTGGTAAGATACTTAAACTTTTACTTGAGTATCCCTTTAAGTTTCTTTATAAAAGACTTGCTATAATCAAGTAATATGAAAACGCAAAATCACTATAAATATCAAGCTGTGATTTATTTCGTGTATGGACTGTATATGTGTTGTTTATTTGACGCTAATAATCTAATTTTTTTGCGACTGAAAAAAAAGAAGTAAAAGAAGAAGGCGAAGGGAGGAGGGGGCTGTGGAGGATGAAGAGGAGGAGGAGGAGGGATTTCCCTGCTCCAAAAAACTTTTTTCCTCCAGTTGCTTGGACTGGGGGGAGGGGGGTGAACATTCCTCTCATAGTGCCGAGCAGGCAGGGGGGAGCTTCCTGCCACTTCTCCCGCACCGCTTCCCCTTTTTTTTTTTCCTTTTACCGTTAAACATGAAATTTGCCGAGAAAGACGACGACTTTGCGGCCGCGGACAAGCTCCTTTTCCCGGAGGAAGGACTTAGATGTACCGCGAAAGCCTCGACTGAACGGCGGCAGTGGGCTTTCCCTTTGTAGAGGGAAACTTTTTGTGGAGTCGCTTCAGTAATCGCTTGAAAGGAGAAAACTAGAGAAAATGATGTTTCATCGAGTTGAAGAACCGAGAAAGTAAACGGAAGAGGCTGCGCAGAAAGGTAAAAAACAACAACGGAGCATTTAGAGACGTGCAGTTAGTGAGACTTAAAGTAGATGAAAGTGTGTTTTCTGGTCACGTATGACAGTAAAATATTTTAGGATTGTAACTGAATGTTTAAGGGGAAAAACACACTCTGTGTTTCTTAGCGAGTTGATAATTTTTCTTTGTGGGCCAGGGGTTCTCAAACTTTTTTGGGGGCCAAGGTGGACCCCGTACTGCCCATACGGAAATGTAACATATGACATATATGTCCCTATGCTATGGTAGGTGTCGACATATATGTCACCTACAGTATATATGGTGAATTGTTAGCATCACATATATAAAATAACCACAAAAAATTGCATATCTGTATATATTTTGTGTATGTGTGTATATATACATGCTTTATTGAGCACATAGGTATATGTTCATATATTTGAAATATGTTTATGTTCATATATAGCAACATACTTCAACAGAACATATATTACACATTTTTCCATATTCATATATTTTATACATGTATGTATACATGCTTAATGAGAACATAAGTATGTGTATATATTTGAAATATGTTTATGTTCATATATATATATATATATGAACATAATTTGACACACATTCATGTATAAGACACAGGAATTTAAACAAATATTACAAATGTGTCCATATATGTATGTATATATTCATACATCTATGTTTTTTTATGTATATTGTATTTGTATTTATAAGTTGATATACGTTCATTTAAAAAACACACAGAACATTGCAAATGTTTTGCATATTATGACTATATGTTCATCTATGTACAAAACATGAACATCTATTTAAAATACTGTATAAGTTCACGTAAGTAGTATATGTACATGTTTTACATTATTATAAGTATATGTGCATTTAGGTACAAAACATATATGAACATGAGTTAGAAGAATATGTTCATAGATATGTCATGCTTGACCTGTGATGTACATACATTTTGGAATTTACCTTCATGAACATTTACCATGAACTTACCCTTGTAATCCTGACACCAATTAAAAGGGAACGTAGGCTAGATTTCTTTGGGCGTTATTGATCCATAATTCTATAAGAACCTTTCAGCATAATGTAAATCAAGTGTTCACTCCTGCGCCTCCTCTGGGCAACATTAACAGTTTATGGTTCTGTCATTCATTCTGCCCTCTGTTCTCTCTCCACTCATGAATGAAGAAAGTGTTTTCTGCAAATAGCCTAAAGCTATCTGAAGTGTAGGTGGTGTAAGTGTAACTACATCCCTGCCTGTGTTACGGTCACGTCCTTTGTTAACTGCTGTTTCAGTCTCAACTTTAGACTCTCCGGTCCGTTTTAGAAGATCCCTTTGTATTATTACAGTTGTCATCAGATGCGGCTAAACAATTAATTTCACCAAGAATGTTCACATGAAAGCTGTAATGTGCTTATCTTGAGATTTTTATCATATTTCACACACTCCACAGTAACAAGATTTTGTCCTGATAAACAAAGGTTTGGTGTCTAAGCCCTGCAACATATTACTGTGTTTGTAAATAATCAACGTGACATTTGGCTTGAAGGAACAAGATCCACATTTAGGGTGAGAAAAATCACAGGCCTTTGTGTACTGAAAAAGTTGTAAAAAAATAATGAAGGCAATGTTCTTGAATCTTGAATAATTTTTAGTGTATTGACCTGAATCCTTTTTGAAAAGAAGGCAGAATCTGGTCAGTGCACTCAATTGATAACTCTGTATTTTGAAGTGGGGGTTTATTTTCTTGTGCCATCCCAACAAAAATATCCAAAACTTGAGTGCCACTGGCCATTGCCTTTTGAGTATGCATCTCAGTCCTGAATAAAAGTGATAGTGACTGCTAATGACAGTGAGCTATCCTGTCTATTCATGTAACATAATGTCTGCTTAATGTTACTTGCAAGTCTAGTAGGACAAGGGTTAACTATGAGCCATTACAGCGTGCAGAGCTTTCCATCACATATCTGTCATATGCATTTTAGAACAGAATACATTTAACAATGGATACTTGTGTCTTTGCTACATTAGAGAACATGTTTGTCTTAGTGTCGTACATGGCCGATCATCTACCTGATGTATAAGATTGTAAGGCTGCAGAAGTTTTGCCTAGTGAGGGTTTTGGCTGTTGTTGTCATCTGTGAGGTCATAATGGCCTCTCAAAAGTCTCCCATTTCCATGTAGGAAATATCTGAGTGTGAATGAAAACCGCCTACAGATTAGAGACAGAGAGGCCCACTGGGTTTGACCCAGAGCCTAGAAATTCCTCTCACTGCTCTGCTCTGAGATATAAACACTTCTTGTTGGACTTTTCCCACTTTCCTCCAGCATTTGTCCCCCCCCTCCCTCCATTTCTCTAACATCCTGTCATCTGCTTTGCACATTTTTTTTATTTTTTGTTGAAAGTTCTGGCTTGCTGACTTGCCTAAATTTAATTGTGAATTCAAAGGTTCTCATATCAAGTTTGAATGGGTTCCCAAACTGTTTTCTGAAATGAATTATCGTGGAATATCAGGGGAGGGCATTTTCTTTTTCAAAGGCAGGAAATGCCAACTGATTTGACAAATTAATTTGTCTGAAGGAGGAGAAATAGACTGGTATGTATTACTATATGAGTCACTTGTGGTAGTTTTCTTTTTAGTTTTGCTTTCTTCAATTCAAAATACTTCCTTGATTGAAAAAAGATTTGCTTAGTTCAGTGAAGTCAGTGAATGAACATCAAACCTACTTGTGGGAAAACCTGTAATGTTCATGTTTACATGATCCTTTAAGATAAAATTAGGCAGAAGGGATATTTTTAAAGCAGCTAGTACAAAGTCAACACTGGCTGTATGTAACAGCGTTGTTTATGGTTGGATGAGCACATATATTTTCAACCAGGAGAGACCAGTGAAAGAAAATTCATTTATTAATAAACGGAACAAAAGAATGTGCTGACTGAACAGAATATGACTGCGCACAGAGCAGAGAGCACTGACCTTGTGTCAGTACCTCATTTTATCTCATTGACCGTTAACAGAGTAAACGCTACTGCAGCCGTTACACTGCTCTTCAGGCACGAGGGAGTGGCTCAGCACTGAATGGTTGCCAGATCCACCTGTCTCCTCCCGGCTCTGTCTACGAGGAGGGGCAGGCGGGTGGAAAGAGAGGTGCGTCACCTCAAACCTGTAAAAAAAAAAGAAAGGAAAAAAGCAGGCAGGTGTGAGTGATACATCGACATAGTGAATTAGACAACTGCTGGACTACCTCCTAGGTTTTTACTGTGGGTCGATTTTTAGCAAAAGAGCAAATTTCTGAGGAGGCTACACTGGTGAGCATTCTTTTTAAAGAGTGAGTAGTTTTTAATCCGTTTTTCTAAAAGTGCACCTTTCATGCTGGCCTACAAAAACAAAGTTGGCGATAGTTAACTAAGCATTTTTTTTTCAGGAATTACATTTAAATATTGAATATTTCAGGAGCATAAGGTGGAATACAATTACACTTATAGTTTCTGGTCAAAGTCTGGAGTGAAAATCGAAAATATTTTTGAACAACAATCCAATTATTGAATGAGTGATGGCCCAAGAATGTGGCAGTGTGGGAAAAGTAATGTATTCATGTATCGTCATGTACACTTGCAACTCAGCCCTGAGAGACAATATTCTCGGCTGACTTAGCAAAATGAGCAGATTGTACTCTTATTTATCATTTATTTACCCTTAATTTAACCAGGTTTCAACTGCTTGCAAACATGAAAGTGGAATTTAGTTAAAGTTATGAAATAGTGACTAAGCTTAAAAGTGTTCATAAAAAGTTAAATCTGAAAAGTTTCAGAATATGAGGAAATTAGGAAAGGCACATGACACACTGAAAGTTTGTAAACACTTAAAATTGATCATATTATCAATTACATAGTCCACTGAACTGAAACACTTGATTAGATGTATCAGCAAAGGCTATTTAAATAAGCAAAACTAAATAGGAAAATCCAAAGCTTATGGTTACAGGTTATATAGGTTTCTGTTGGCTTACTGACACCTGAACCCACTCTGTAACACATACATAGACTGAGCGTTTTCTACGTCTGTCAACCACATAACAACAGCCCTGACAATGGAGAAATTTGAAAACACTGTCGGGACAATTTTTGTTTGAAAACTCTGGGGCTGCTGGATGGTTAGAAACTGACACTTTTGTGAACAAAGACACAATTTCCAGAATTAACTTTTTACGTTGTCCCCATTAGCCATTACTTGACTATCGACTAGGAGTGAAAATGACATACAAGAACGAGTTAAGGAGAATCCACAACTTTTTTTTAAATTTTTTATCGTATTGGCTTTCTATCCACACAGAACTGGCGTTTTGGGAAAATTAGTTCTCAAAACCCTTGTGTTTTTGTGTATACAACCATTACACAACTTTAGGAAAACAGTGATGTCATAGCCCCACCTCTATAACCAAAGCTCTACATCTTCTTCTGAGTTTTTGGTGTATTTTTTTAGCAGCATTACAGTGCCACATACAGGCCTGGCATATATACTACAGAGTATTTTTGTGTTTATGAAGACATTTCTTGAAACAATGCTGTGTTTATGGAACGATAAAGAAAAGATTTTATAGGGGGAAGTTCCGCTTCTGTGTGGATAATGCCTAACTGTCAGTTTCACCTCGTGGTCAGTCTTAACATGAATCATTGGTTTGACCTTTTCACTGTAGCAACTATATTTCCTGAACCTCAATTCCTTTGAAAATAAATCTAGTAGTACACATGTAGCCTAATTTAAAACACTAGACTTTACCTTTAATGTTGAGTGGCATCACATGGAAGCGTTTGTGTTATCATAGAATTTGTGGATCTGAACTTTCACCAGTCAGCCTACTGTGTTCCATAAATAACCTTTTTTCTGTTGTGTTTTGCTGATATGCCAACCAAACTGACATTTTTCTTTTTGTCTCGAATATTTTTTTTTATTTATCTGCAGATGTCTCGCAAAAAATCGTCTTCCTCACTGAGGATGAGAAGAATAACAGAAAGTGATAAATGTAATAATTTTGTTTTACTCTTAAGAAAAAAAAAATGTAAAATGGTGAACAACATTCAGTGTTGTCAGAGGAAACTACAACAAAATAAACAAAGTCACTTGTTTCTCAAGGGTGGAAACAGGATGATTTATAGAGTTTTGGGTTTAAATTGCCTTCCAAATGGTTGGACTTGTAAAAATTTGTATTGGCTGTACTTACTACTCATTTGATTTATCATCTTTTATTTGTGGTTTCAAACTTTGACAACATTGTATGCATATTGAGAATGGTTCTTCTGTCTTTCAAGCTGTCTAAACATTTCTCATCACATTTCTTGAAATCAGCTGTGACAAAATCACTGGTTTATTTTCTTGTAAATTTGCATAATTGTTATTTTTGTGTCATAGTCCATGAAATAATCTGGTAAAATTAGCATTTTCCTTTTCCTATGGAGGGATGCATTGAAGTACCTGGGATCATGGGTGGTCCTCAATGCTTTGATTCTGGGGTTTAAGAGCATATAATCACTTGTTTGAAGTTTATCAATGTCTGACTGCCCGTCTGAGAACAGTGTTTTGTGATTGATTTGCTGTCATAGACATCAACAAGCGTTGCTAATGGTAAATGGTAAATAATCTGTTTATATTTTCATGATCGACTCACTCAAAGCACACTTAAGTTTTGCCATTTGCCCCTTCCCTCGCACGCATGCACACAAATGCCATTCACACACACTGCCAGCACAGCTGTTGGGGAGCAACTACTAACCTTGTGGTTAGTGAACAACCAGCTCTACCTCTATAAAAATGTAATCAATAATAATTTACCAGTTACCATCACACTGACTTGTTTATCAGACTAGTCTTTTCAGGAAAATAAATTTAAATACAGAAATGAAAATGTATCTGATAAGTTATTAATCTGCATTTATTTATTTTGAGCAAACATATGAGTCAATATTGGCTTTTAATCGTATCCAATGTTGGGATTTACTACATTTCTGTTTTATATGATCGTTAACTTGATATCTGGTTGGGCAGTGTAAGATTATTTTAGGATATCGGTGTGTTCTTGTCAAACCACATTAGCTTTGGTGCGGACTATGCTACATTAAAGCTACTGTCATCTTTTGTCAAATATATTAAAGACGTTTCGAGATGAACTTGCAGAACCCTTAGGCTGAGACCCATGTCACTGACTAAACGGTTGATAATATAGACTATTAACATAACATACAATTTGTTTTTTACAAAATTAATTCACTGACAGCAGCTAATGATCTTTTTGGTTAAGATTTTACTTTTGATCTTTGGGGTATATAAGAGGTTCATGGTTTTGCTGGTGGTTTGGTTCCTTGGGTTTTTCAAGAAATTGTTATTCCTTTGATGTTGTGCATAAATGGGTCGTAGAAGGCTTTGTGGGGGGGCAGTGATGTTGTGGATGGTCCATGGGCATCCATGACCTCACTGATTTATGTTCTTATCTTTTGTCTATTTCTGCAACATTTTTACTCCTACTAACTTTCCTCCTCTCAATTTCTTAACATTCCATCCCTTTGTCATACTGCATCATTTTCTCTTTCTCTCTCCCTCCACTTTCTTCTCCTCTCAGGGAGTGTAGACCGTGCACGGAGCTTGTCCTTCCATGAAGTGCGCGGCCGGCGTGAGGCAGAGATGAGGGCCGCAGCTGAGGAGTCGTCAAACAGCAACAACAGTGTGGGCAGTGGCGGCAACACCGTTCTGCAGCGCCTCCTACAGGAGCAGATGAACCGGAATTATGTCCTGCAACAACAACAACAACAACAGCAACAACAACAAC
Organism: Solea solea; assembly: GCF_958295425.1. Classification (NCBI taxonomy): domain Eukaryota; kingdom Metazoa; phylum Chordata; class Actinopteri; order Pleuronectiformes; family Soleidae; genus Solea; species Solea solea. The sequence continues at coordinate 6,493,656 of NC_081137.1, read as the reverse complement.
AAGGAGGGGGAGGAGGTTATTCAGGACAGGGACAGGTAGGCCCCTCTGATGATCACTCCATGACCCCCCACATTGCCCGTCAGGAGCCTCAGGGACAGGAGCTGCAGACGGACAGTGGCCTGGAGAAGCTGGTTTCCACCAGAGTAGGAGGAGGGGGTGGCAGCAGTGGAGGAGGATGTGGCAGCAGTGGAGGTCTGGGCAACCAAGGGCAATGTCTAAACCCAGAGGACCTCCCTACATATGAGGAGGCCAAAGTGCAGTCACAATACTTCCGGGGCCATGGTCCTCCTCCTCCTCCACAGCCTCAGCAGCAGAACAATCAGCCCCAGCAGCCTCCTCATCCTGTGTCAGTGGGTGCTGCCTTTTATGTCACTGGTGTGACCAACACCAAGTTGCGCACTGAGGGTCGCCCAACTGTGCAGCGAGTGAGCGGTGCAGGGAAGGTGCACCAGGATGATGGGCTGAAGGACTTGAAGCAAGGCCATGTTCGCTCTCTCAGTGAGCGACTTATGCAGCTCTCTCTGGCCACCAGTGGCGTGAAGGCCCATGCTCCTGTTACTAGTGCCCCACTCTCCCCCCAGCTGCCCCCTCCAGGCCCACCAGGTGACTTCTACAAGCCACAGCATCGTGGTCCTCCTCCGGACTACCCTTTCAAGGGAATGGGCTCGCCCACGAAGCAGCAGGAACCAGGAGGCCATTACTACCAAGAGCATAGAGGGAGGGAACACTCGCGGGAGGTTCTTCCTGTCCGATACCAGCCCCCACCGGAGTATGGTTCATTCAGGTGAGAAAAATGCACACATTCATAGATGTTTAACAGCACATAAACAGAAGACTCCATGTGAGGGTTGCAGAGTAATGATGGAGGTTTACGTACAGCTGCAGAGACTCTTCAAGCGCTACTCTTAATGCCAAGTTCACACTGCATGAATTTCAACTTGAAAACCGAGTTTGCAACATGCTGAAAATTTGATTGAGTCTGTGACCATTCAAACCGCCCAAGCCAATGACAAACAAGTATGAGGTGAAAGCCTAAATAGGAATACAGAGACGAAGACGAGACAAAGGAAAAGTGAAATACAGCATAAAAAGAGAGCGACGGATCACAGACATCGCTGCTTCAGTAAATGACCAGTGGTCGACCGGGGGACTAGAAACCAAGCTAAATTAAATCTGGTTTCACGCATCATTCCTTTGTCACGTGTTTTCATGGTGGAACATGTGTTTTCATGATATCAGTTGGTGTGACACCCCCCCCCCCCCCACCATGCAGAAAGTGCAACTGTCAAATAGTTTAACACTGGCATAACGCCACTTAAATGTACCGTGAAATAATGAGCAAGCATAAAGGAGTGCAAGGTATGCTTGAGCAAGACTGGAAATCCTTTTCAACTGCAGGAAATCACTGACCTTTGACTTTCATGCATGGGGATTTGTCAGTGTAGATAATCATTAAATCAGCTCTCTAATTTATAAAACCATTTAGTACCATAAATGTCAAGTTTTAAATTTTTATCATGGTGAATTTGTTTCTCAACAAAGTCATGTGAAGTGTTTCCACAGCACTTACAAAATTAAGTGGGGAAATTATAGAAACGCTGAGCTGATTGTTCACAAAGACACACATTCATTATTACCTCCCCGTGATTATCATACAACTCTGTTTTGACTCTTAACTTCTGAACTAAAATGATCAATTATCAATCAATTAAACTGGGAGAAAACAAATTAGATGAGGTGAGATCATTACCTGGTCTTCCCCACCTAAAGATTGTTGAAACTCTTAGTTTGACCATCACAGGCTCATGGGCATTTTAATTCTTCACTGATGTTTTTTGTTTACGTCACAGACGAGCCGGAAAGTGATAAAAACAAACATAAAAATGGTGAGATGTAAGAGGTCTCCATATTTTCCCAATAGTGTTTTTGAGATGGTGAGAACAGAGCTTGTTGGGCCTGTTTTACAGCAGCACATTTACCTCACAGCAAACCAGAATTAAACAGTTATGATTACCGCATCAGACCAGGGCAAGTCGAGACACGATCTGTTTCCTTTAAGGGCTAAAGGCAGGAATGTTGCCACTGTTCAAAACCAGTTGACAGCTGGTAACTGGTCCATTCAGTTAACAAGCAGGTGAATCTGACTGGTCAATAGGACACAAAAAGCTTTTATGTAACGTGATCCATATTCTTAACCTTTACTGGTTCTCTTAAAGTAATTGCCCCACATAAGTTTAAGGATATCATGATCAAACCTGATCAACTTTGATCAGGTTTAATACCTTTTTTTAGCTCATATATATGTAATTTGTTTGTAAAAATTACTCCATAAACATATGCTAAGTATTGACTATCGATACCCTAACCCCATTTTCTGTCAGGTGCAGTGAACACAGTAATGCGTGATCTAAAACAATACACCGTTTACAATTCAATCAATTGGCCGGAAATCAATCCACAAATATACCAATTTTCTCAAGTCAAAATGCCAACAGCCCGGCTAATCATGCTGGCAGAAAATTTGCCTCTTTTTTTGTTGTAAACTAATTTAATGTACTTTTTCTTTAAGGTTATTTCGACCCCAGTGACATTTGATCTAGAGGCTCTGTCTGAAATTAATGTAAAATATTCTCAACATTCTTACTTATGTTGAAGATGTACTTAATTCTAATTTATTAATCTAATATTTAGCCTAAAGGCATATGGATTTATTATGACGTGGCAGCTAATGGCCAGAAAACAAATGAACAGTTGCTGCAAATTATCTCTAAAGCTGTAGTGTGCAACCTTTAGTCCTTTCAGTTCACACAATACTGATTAAGCCAATTAGATCCACATTTCTCTAAATTTTTCTTACTATAGTGGTGTTTTGTTTGTCTGTGGTGACACCGAGTTATGTGTTTTGCATCACGACTGACAGCGGGAGGGCTGAAGCATAACGGCTATGCTTGTAAAGTAAGACTGCAATGAACTTTAGGTTGAGGAATTGAACATGAATGAGCCAGTGAAAATACAAAAACAAATGAGAATATGGACCAAATGTGTCCATTCCACAGTGAAGTTCAGCAGGCTGTGCTGTAATAACATCACCCTAAGACATCAGGTGAGGTGGAGAGTCATGTAATCACACTACTATTCTCTTCTCAGGTCCTGTAAAGAGGGTTCAGTTCACTCCCAAAGGCCTCTTCACCAGCACAGTCCCACATCCTCTGTCACCTCTGTGGGCTCCTTGTCACGTGCTCAGGCCTCCGCCCTCAGCAACATGCTTAGTGCCTCCCACTCCTCCCATCCCTCTTTCCCCCACCAGCACCTACAGAACCAGGGAGAGCCTTTTCCTGGCATGGGGCCACGTGGCCTCCAGGGTCCTGGCTCACACCATGCAAGTGAGCCCTTTAATTTGGGACACATTCACCCATCCTTACAGAGAGGTCACGGGTTCCCACCCGATCCCTATGGCTCCACCCCAAGGATGCACCATCAGCAGCAGCAGCACCATCAGTATCAGCAACAACAACAACAACAACATCAGCAGCAGCAGCAGCAGCAGCAACAACAACAACAACAACAGCAGCATCATCATCATCATCATCATCAGCAGCAGCAGCAGCAACAACAGCAACAACAACAACAACAACAACAACAACAACAACATCATCATCATCAGCAGCAGCAGCAGCAACAACAGCAACAACAACAACAGCAACAACAACAACAGCAGCAACAGCAACAGCAGCAACATCAGCTCCAAGGACCAATATCTCCACAGCTCCAGCTACCCGTCCAGGCTGGACACTTTCCTCACCCACACTCCTTCTCCCACATGCAGGGAGAACCCTTTGCCATGATGGCACGTGCCCACCAGATGGTGGATATGCTGACAGAGGAGAACAGGATGCTGAGGCAGGAGATAGAGACCTGCCGTGAGAAAGTTACCAAGTTGCATAAGGTAATCTTTAGCAGAAGAAGGTCCAATATGCTATAGTTGAGCAACACTAGTCGTTGCAGTTGAGCCTGCATGTCGGACCAAAACAAACAGTTGTGACAGCTAATGCCAGTAATCATCGTACCTTTCTAGCCGGTCCATTTGGACTCTTCGGAGCGTGTAGAGCTTATGTCATGAAAGGCCAGGCCAATATTAACCCTGGTCTTATCGCTCTCCTTATTAGAAACCTTTTTAAGTCAAACTAAAAGTTTTCTTTGGAAGTGAGCCTTGAGAGTCACTTTCAGCTGATGCTTAGAACTGCTTGTTACCACTGCTTTAAGTGGAACTTGTAATGATGACACACATCAGGACGTCCTGAACTAATAACAGACAACTGTTATTAAACATAGTAAATACCACCATTGGAATGTAGCATATTCAACACAGGACTGGACCAGCTATTAAAACTCAGGCTGTGATAACAACTAACACAGTGACATCACTCTCTGCTCAAGACAATTAGTGCTCTGCTACAGATTTACAGACTGTACATAGTGTTTGTTTCATGATATCTGTGATGCAGAACATTGCATAGTGGGCCTTTTGAGAGTTTGGTGAAATGCTAAGACTTGCATCAAACTTTCACATGTTGGTTTGTAAATATGCAGGAACATTTATGTAGCATTAATCATTCAGTCGGTTGGAAAGTCAGCCAGCTTTGAAAAATCCCAGTATGACTCAAGTTTGAGTCCGTAAACTGTTTCTGAAACACTTGTTATTTGTTGAAATCTGCTTCATGTCTGGGTGTAGCCGTCAATAAATGTAGAAATAGTTCTTGTATTACCGTTTTTGAATGTGAGGGAAAACAATTGGTCAGTGTTGACATTCAGGTGACTTGAGTTAATTTGTTTCAACTAATTAATCCGTTTGATCTTTGGTGTGTTTATGAAAAACACATGGGTTGAAGTTTTTACCCTCATCCCATATAAAACATGAAGACCTTACATTTGGTGTAGCTTTATTACTGGGTCTCCATTAGATTGATTATCAATTAACCTTCCGTGATGCCAGTTCAGGCACATCAATAAAAAGGTTTCATGCTTTTCCTTCACACTCCCTGTGCCTCTTCATTCCTCCTGCGGCTGTGGGCAGTTGGAAACAGAGATCCAGCTGGTGTCAGAGGCCTACGAAAACCTTGCCAAGTCCTCCTCCAAGAGGGAGGCCCTGGAGAAAACCATGAGGAACAAGCTGGAGCTGGAAGTGCGCCGATTGCATGACTTCAACAGAGACCTCAGAGGTGAGACAGCAGCGTTGTGAAATCAACACTTTCCTGATTTATAATAATATTGCTTCTTCGCTTGTGATCAGCTGTGGATCACGAGGTAGAGAGTCATCCTCTTATCAGAATGTTGGCGGTTTGATCCTCTGCTCCTCCTGTCCAGTGTGTGAATGGGGTGATGTGGGTTATCTTCTAAATACAGAAAATAGCATTTATTCACAATTGAAATGCGTATTTATGTCAAACACTATCATTCAGATCTGCCCACTTCTGACTCCTCACACACAGGGTTCCTAATAATGTGTCCGGTTCTACCTTCCTTCTGTGAAACTGTAATGGGTGTTTTCTCTGTTTAAGGAGGTTTACAGGCAATTCACAAGGAACTGTAGCTATAACTTTGAAAATGTTGAAAATACAAACAAAGAATTTGGGCTCTGAAGATGCAGTGTGTGAGTAGATGTTCAGAGTAAAGTAATCACATGTTTTTAAATTGCAGCTGATACAGGTTCTACTAGTGAACCAACAACCACATTGTCTGGAACCAATCAACAGAACATTAACAAGTATTTTAGTTTGCCAAAACTGATACTGTTCACATTTTTGAAAAAATCTGAGTTAGAAAATAACAAATACTCCCAGACCTCAAAGGGATTTTTGTATTTAGTTGATAAAAGAAAAGTTTGGCACACAACAGAAACCTCGTGTCACTTCCCCACATCCTTCTAGAGATGGCTTGTATTTCTAAAAAACAAATAAAGCAATTGTTTGATTTTGTTTTTCTAAATCACTGGGCAACCAGATCCCAGAGGAGCCTTTACTGTAGAATAAAACAGAGACAGAGTGAGTGAGTGGGACAGAGAGACGGTAATTGAGAGTCAGGAAATAAAAAAAATGATACAATGTGTGTTGGGTCAAAATCAAGAGTCAAAGACAATGAGACAATTCTAAGCCTTCAACAGTCCGTGCCGACAATATGGGCCCCATTTTTACTCAAAGCAAAGCTGCTTTCAGACCTGCACTGAAGTCAGATTGTGTGTGGATGTTCAGTCCAAGGTGATTTCACAACCTGTTGTAGATTGTAGAAACTGACAGAATTTAACCAAAGCCAATATTGTGTTGTGTGTTTTTAGAACGCATGGAGACGGCCAATAAACAGCTCGCTGCTAAAGAGTGTGAAGGATCCGAGGACAACCGCAAAACCATCTCCCAGCTGCTCACTCAGCGTGAGTAAAACATACACAAACCTTTAAGACCTCTCGTCAGCGTGTTCTTCACTTTAATTTAATTTTGTGGTGCATTCGTGTTCAGACAAAGAGACACTGCGGGAGAAGGAGAAGCTGGAGATGGAGCTAAACTCACTGCGCTCCACCACTGAAGACCAGAGGAGACACATCGAGATCAGAGATCAGGCACTCAACAATGCTCAGGCCAAGGTAGTCAAGTTGGAGGAGGAGGTAAGAGCATCACTCGTCACCTCTACTGAATGTATTTCGTATAATGTACCAGCCTAAGGGAAATCTTGATTTAGCTAGTTTTAAAAAAACATACAGACATAGGTTGCTGATAATATCCGTATATATAGTAGTGTCAGCAAAAATTAGCTGTAATGAGCTTCAACATTTAACAGCCTGAGAAATGCTCGCCTGGTTTTTGTGAAGAAAAGCTGAAAATCAGGTCACTTTCCTGTTTGTTTGGATTCTTGGCGAGCAGCTTGTGTCTCCTGGTTACCAGTGTTTTACTTGAGTGGAAAATCTCTCGGAGCTGCTGCCTCAGTGCTTCACTGGTGCTGGTCTGCTATCTGACACCAGTGTTCCTTCAATGATCTGCTGATGTTTTTGTTTCGCTGAATGTCCTTAATACTGTCATGACCACTGGTGGATGTGGATGGGAATAGCTGCAGTGTAATCACAGCTGAAGCACAGGATTATTCGACGTCTGTGTTATTCAAACACTCTAAATGTACACAGGACTTTCTTTTAAATGACTGTTGCAAGTATTACACATAATATTTATCCAATGTGGATACTTTGGCTCATCTGGAATATTCAAAACAAGATGGGGAACAGGGCAGGAATTAACAGAGAAGCAGCTTAAAAGACTGCAAGCTGAATACATTGAAATTATGTACATGTATATTTTAAGAATTACCACACAAATATAGAGTATACACAAACAAACTTACTGGTGGCAGCATTGCCTCCAAACAAAGGATTATACAAGTCCACAGGAGCAGCAGGAGAATCTCTGAGAAATCTGCAGAGCAATTTCTGCAGGCATTTGTGCTCACATGTACAGCCCCTCTGCAAAATCAACTTTATTGCGTGTCTAAAAGCAGCTGTTTGGTCCTGTGTTACAGTATATTCACCAGTGTAAAGTAAAACAAAACTTGTGTGCGTTTGTGCAGCTGAAGAAGAAACAGGTTTACGTGGAGAAGGTGGAGAGGATGCAGCAGGCTCTGGCTCAGCTTCAGGCGGCCTGTGAGAAGAGGGAGCAACTCGAGCATCGACTTCGCACGAGACTGGAGAGAGAGCTGGAGTCATTACGCATGCAGCAGGTGACACAAATCAGTTACTCAAATATGATCAAAAGCCCCTGTGATTTAAAAATAGCTGATTTTCTGACTCACTGAGGGCTTTACAAAGTTGACACAAACTTCACTTTCTAGAAGGGAAAGACTGCCAGTGAAATAAAGCAGCAGATTCTTGCAATGAAGCAGCCAGAGAAGTGTTTGAGTGCATGTTCCTACTTTAAAAAGTTGTTCCATTTTGCTGTGCCTGTGACTTTGTGGAAAGTTTTAGGAGAGTGATGTAATTTCAGGAACAGATGTGACTCTGCAGCCCTCAGCTGACAACACACGCTTCCCACAAGAAATTAGCACGTCACCAGCCTGTTTAATATCACAAATGGCAGATTCCTCATCTTTCCTCCTTCACGTCTTCATCCCTTGCAGCGCCAGGGAGGCTCTCACCATAGCGGTGGGGTCCCGTCTGAGTACAACGCCACAGTGCTGATGGAGCACCTGAGGGAGAAGGAGGAGCGAATCCTGGCTCTGGAGGCCGACATGACCAAGTGGGAGCAGAAGTACTTGGAGGAGAGCGTGATGAGGCAGTTTGCCCTGGATGCAGCTGCCTCGGTCGCCACTCAGAGGTGCATATGCATAGAGTTATTTGCAGTAGAGTAGGAACAGATTTCTTCTCAGTATGCAAGCAGTTTAAAAGAATTTGATTAGCTTACTGTATGATAATCATGGCTGCCAAATAACTGAAAACTTTCTATGATGTTAGTATTTTTATTCACAGCAGTGTCGAGTGCTTTTCCCTTGTACCTGACAGGACCACTTTGCTAAGTATTTTCACTTTAAACTGAGCTATGAACTCTTAATTTCTGTCACATTACAGGAAAACGGTGTGTATGGATGTTAAAATATGTCAGATGTTATGCCCTGTTACTACTATTTCAATTTATTTTGACATTTGCGAGAACAGCAAAATAATGTCTCTGTTTTCCTTGATTGCCAAATTATGCAGGCAATGATATGATGTTTCATATCTTTGTAGAGTAGTTATAAAGTGTTTGAGTGTGTGAAAGAACTTTTTCAAGACCGTGTTGTGGTCTAATGGAGGCTCTGTCCTGTTTCGTAGGGATACATCAGCATCAGTGATAAGCCACTCTCCCAGCAGCAGCTATGACACATCAGTGGAGGCTCGGATCCAGAAGGAAGAGGAAGAAATTCTCATGGCCAATCGGCGCTGTCTGGACATGGAAAGCAGGTAAAACATGGTCTCATGCAGGTCGCCATGCCTTGGAAGGGACTTTGTGGAAGAAGAAGCCCATAAAGGTTTAGAAAATGTTACTTGTTGGGACCAACATAAAGAACAAGACAAAAGTTCAAAATTCTTAATCATAAGCAATATGGCTATGTGTAAAATATAAGCAGTTTGACTCCTACGTCTCATTTTAGATTAAATAAAACGACCAACATCTCCATATGACCTTAATCAAAAGTGTCACTTCACACAGTAATGTTTTGCTGTATGTCTAAAGGTCTGCTTTTTTTATGCCCGACGAGATCCCCTTTACAGTGTAGATGTGCAATGTGTAAGAAGATTGATGTGTGGCTTTCTCAAAGCAGGATAAGATTAAAACTTATTTCACTCCACATATCTGTGTTTATTTGTCTTGGTAAAGACATGAAGTGGACCAGAACTAAAAAAAAAAATTTGTCCTGGTTCTCCCTCATGTTTTCCCTTAATCCAGGATAAAGAATCTCCATGCACAAATCATAGAGAAGGATGCCATGATTAAGGTGCTCCACCAGCGCTCAAGGAAAGAGCCTATCAAGTCAGACCTGCCTTCTGCTATGAGACCCTCCAAGTCCCTGATGTCTATCTCTAACACTGGCTCTGGTGGTTCAGGACTGCTCTCTCACAGCCTGGGTCTTAGTAGCTCTCCCATCACTGAAGAACGTAAGGACACCAGCTGGAAAGGCAGTCTGGGTAAGAACCAGCATACCTCATAGCTAATAGCTGGCACCTGGAAGAACGACAGCAGAAATGACACTATGTTTTATTTTCTACCAGGTGTTCTACTGGGTCCAGAGTACCGTACAGATTCTCTCAGGACAGATTCAATCTCATCATCGCCCTCCCCAGTGCTACCGTCCACTCCGATGACTGCAGGCCACTCCAAGACGGGCAGCAGGGACAGCTGCACGCAGACTGACAAGGGCCAGAGTCAGGACACCAGCAAACCCAGCACTCCAGCCCTACAGAGCATGACTTTGCCTGCCCGCCTGTCCAGCCCCAGCCCTGTCTACATTCCTGACCGCATAGCAGGTCAGCTGGCACTGTCAGACCTCAGCGCAGTTCACATTACATGACATTCAGCCCGATAATCCGCTTTCCATCAGGTTTTGAGAGATTAGGGGCTAATCGCCTCTAATCTCCACATGTCTGTGCCGTGTCGCAGATCCTGGTCTCTTTTCCAGCATGATTACAATTTGATCTAAGTTGGAGAGATATGAAACAGAGCTAATATTGTAATCCTAGGTTTGTCTCGGATTATTTGTTGGAGGGTGCAGAAATAATACACTGGGAGAGAAAAAAAAGTCTTCCTTAACTCAGAAGGGGACACTTTATACTTCCTCTCTTCACTTGCACAGCAGGATGTCACTCTGCCCATCCCAGTCACAACACTGCATAACAATGTGTGCCACACAAAATAGTTCCTGGTCCGTCCCATAGAACAAAACAACCACAATAAAAAAACAACAACAACAACAACATCCATTTTACCATGTCAACATTTTGTGTTGGACCTAAAAAATAAGTCCACAAAACAAATCATGCAAAAAGAAATAATCCAAGTCCATGAGTTAATAACCAAATAAGACCAAATAAGTGATGAATATGCTGCTCAGTAGAAGTTAGTAGTTGAGTTTCTTTGCTAAAAAGGCTTCAGTGAATGAGAATAATAAGACCAGGGTTATTCTTGTTTTGTTTTTATGAGCCACAAAATGACTCAGCACTGGCCTTTTTGACTCACAAAGAACTGGATGCATGCAGTATGTCTGTTTTCCTGGACGAGGCATTGATCATTTTACTGACATTAGCTTTTGTTGTGGCCTGACATGCGTGCTCTGCTGTGTGAAATATTGCATATTGGACCTTTTGTGAGATGTTTTACCCATCAGCACAAGCCCACCCAGTTTGCTGGCTCATTTATCAGGAGTAAATCTAAATGCAGTTCTCACTGTGTGTGAATGATCATACACTGGTCAGAAATGCTAATTCTTCTGTGTTCTTTTTGTCTTCTCTGTGTAGACGTAGGAATGTTTCACAGCAGCACCCTGGAGCGCAGACATCCTCTCCAGTCCCACGTACAGCAACAGCCCCCGCCGCCAACGCCATCCACGCAACAGGAGGTGGACAACGACATGGTGGAGATCCTCATTTGACCCAATGAGCTCTGGAACAAAACCTCCAAAACGAAGATGGTAGTCCCATCAGAACAGAAGCAGTGACATGTAGATCATCCCAATTCATCCTTCACACCTGTAGCTCTGTCTGTCGACACACACCAAGACATACTTTCATCCTCTTTGTTTACATCTGCATCCATTCAAACACTTGTTTCACATTCCCTTCATTCCTTCGCTGTTTATCTTTGGAAACTCCACAAATCAAAAGCAAAGAAGCAGAAGCATGGCTTATTTCAGCTTGTGTCACTATGAAGTGCGACTTTGTAGCCTCGTATTTATCTCTCTGACGCTTTTGGCACTTTTATCATAACGCCGGCGGCTAAATTTGCCGACTCATGTTTGAAGTTGAATGAAAGCTTTCAGTCGCGATGTAGGCCCGCGCTTGTAAAAAAAAAAGAGACCAAGTTTACCGTTTACATGACGACGATTAATGAGATGGAAAATATAAAACAGAGTAGATGGAGCTGAAAGCCAAAATCTTTCTGTTCAATTGTAATCATAGAGAGAATACATGCATATTTACACCCACACACACTAATGTATTTTTACTTTTACAATTGAAGCTACTGTCCCTAATTGGTTTCTAAAGCACTTTTTGTCATGTGTGTGAAAATCCTCTTTATGTCCTTGATAGCCATCAACAAATAACATTGTCTGGGAGTAAAAAAAAGCACAATACTGTAATCAGCAGGACCAATCATTTAGTTTGGACCAAAACCCATGAATTCGTTGGCATTCCTGTCACTAACCGATCTGTCTACATGTGTGTTTCATTATCATAATCTTTAGTGTTCTCTCTGTGGAGCTCTCTGCTCCTCTCGGCTTCAGACAGTGTCTGTTTGACATGGATGTGTCAGTTGTGTCATCAGCAGTGTAGAATGCTAAAGAGCTCCAAACGTCACATCACTCCCATCGCTCCGTCTTCAATGTCGGGCTTTACAATCTATCAAAATTTTATCACGATCACAATGTGGCCGCAATATTTCTTAAAGCCGAAACGTGTGTCGTCAAATGACCATTTCAGATCCAATATTGTCCTGACCTATTCACATCCTATTCTACAGACTTTGTTTCTCACAGATCTGCTCAAATATCACACAGTGATCCTTTGAAATGTGTTATTCAAATGAAAATAAGAGTGATTATGTAAAAATAACCATTCAATTTCAGTCAAAATAATCACAGTTAGATATTTATTCAAAATCTTTCAGCCCTAGTTCTATGCTCACCACTGATCTTTAGTGATCTGGTAAAATCCTCCCTTGTTTGCTTGTCCATGACTGTTTTTGTGGTACAACAGCGATCCATCATATATACTTAGTTGCCTGGTGTTATACCTCTAGGGATTCGAACCATGTTGCTTCCTGCCAAAATAGCGTTTTGATTCCAAATATTGCACAAGTAGATTAAGTGGCATCTGCTACCAGAGCTTTATTTCAACCATTTCCTGACTCCTACACTCCATCATATTCCCCCCCCCCCCCAACTTTATTGATGGCTATTTGGACATAAAGAGGATTCCAACAATCAACATAAAAGAGTGTTTAAGAATTACAGACTCCTGCTCTAAGGTGATTTATCTACACCTCACCTATTTTATGACTCACTGTGGTTGGTGATGAAGGCTGCTTTTTTTTCCTTTTTTTTTCTTTTTTTTTCTTTTTTAAACCTGTGGGTGGGTTTAGTGTCATTGTTTCTGCAGCACTAGCAGCATGTCAGCAGATCTGGGAACGGTTAGGCTTTGTAACAGTTTACCTTCCCAACATGCAGGCAAATGACAATTAGAAGTTGGTCTTAACAAGTAGCTTGTTACTTGAGCTGCTTTCAGACATGGACAGAACTCTGGCGAGTGTTCCGAGGGGCTACACAATGTCTGCAGACGTTGCACTGGAGACTCTCCTGTCAGTGTCATCTCTGGTTAATGTCCAGGGGAGCTCATGTGAAAACGTAGCGGGGAGAAACTGCGGAGAATCCACAGTGAGTCAAAGTTGGAGTGTCCTGCTTCCTGCATTTTTAAAGCTGGGCGTCACCAACTTGCCTGGATCCTTCAGAGATTCTCCTGCTGTTGTGAATGCGTCACGCAGACCGTGCACTGCACTGCGTTTGTTTTTTGTGAAAGGCAAACTCCAGAGAAAGTCCCAGCCCCAAATCTGTGGACATTACCCAGAGTTCATGTCTGAAAACGGCTTCCTTAAGTGTTGCTGGAGGCTGGTTAGCTCCATTGGACCAAATGTCTTGGCTACCTTTTTATCGCATTTTATTGCACTAATTATTGTTGAAGTTGTTTTTTTTGCTATTTTACTTTAAGACTTCTGACAATTAGGTATTGTATTTATGTTTTGTTTTTTTTACTGTAGTTAGACATAGCACTTGGGTAATCAGAAATGATGTCAAATATAAAACATTATTAACTGTATATATAGAGTATTTACATTTTGTACGTGCTGTGATGGTGTGTGTGTGCGCACCTGTGTGTCGTGGAGGTTTCGAGCTGTGTCCAGACACATTAGTGGGCTGTGGTGCAGATTTGTTTGTTGGTGCAGACACACATTCTTTATGAAAAGGCCACAGACTCGTGTGTTGTAGTCGGTTGGTCACAGATCGGAGAGTTTCAGACTGTGTCCATGTCATGAAGGGAACTGTTTTTTGTGTTTTTGGAAAAACTCAAGAATCTCAGCAAAAGATGGGGAGGGCGGGGGGGACGGGGCACAACCCCACTGGTTGGGGTCACTCTTAAATAGCAGCATCTTAAAGAAAATAATTCAGTATTTAACCTCCCGTCACGTGCTTGAAGAACAACATGAATGAAGGGCTTTTACACCCCCTTCATTGTTAATACTTACATTTTAGTCACTTGTATAGATTCACTACCCTTGTTCGTATATATCAAAAGTGATTGATTTAAATTGACACTAGCTCTTTCACTGTTATGCAGTGTTTGACTATGCATATTAAATATGATAGGGAATGTTATCAGGCGAAGACAATTTTCCATTGCTTTACACTATGCACAGTGGAGTCTTGGGTATTGACCAAAGGTCACAGAATGGACTGGTTTTCATCTGTAGATGAACCCGAGATGAAAACGTCTGTCTGACTCCAGTCACGCGAGATAACGTTCAAAGTCTCACCGCACAAAATGGTTTAATGGTTTGTGTTTAACCTGTTCCAGACTGCAGCACTGTGTATTTTTACTTTAAGTTTGTGCTTAACATTTCCAGTGAGGGTAAAAAAAAAAAAGTTGGGAGTCCACTGCAAACCAAAAAAAATGTTGGACCAAAGATGTTTCATGTCAGAAGGTCAGCAGGATCATTTCACCCAGAACAACTTGATTGGGAATGCACTGATATGTACTTAGACCACTACTAAAACTCAGCAGCTGAAATTGATCGTTGTTTTTTTCTTCTCCACTACATAGATCTACAATCCTCAAACATTGTCCACAGCTGCCCATCCATTTTTCTTTTTTATTTCACCATTGTCCTGGTGTCCACTGCCACATTAGTATTGGTTAAAGGTCCAATATGCAACACCGCAGCGGTTAATGTCACTTACCTGCTGTTTTATCAACGGACACGCTGTTTTAACTAAGTGACGCTGATGTGATGAACTCCTAAGTGACCGAAATGTGATCTCTATTGATGACACAGTTTCGATATTAGGTGATTCAAGGGAACTTCAGTACCACAATAGAATCCTACTTTGGAGTAAGGGCTAGAGCACTCATTACAGAAATGCCCGACTTTGCTCTTATGTCTTTTGGAAGCAGATCGTACGGGACGTCCTCAACTCTGAGCTTTTTATAAATCTTAGAGTTCATAGGTCGTGAATGTGACGGGAGAGCATGGTAAAGAAAAAAACATGGTAAACAACCTCATTTCAATGCAGCATATTAACATCTTCTGCTCCTAAGGTGAATCAATCACAATCTGAAATGTGTAACTTCTGTTTCTTTCCAGTATCAAACACATTTCATCGATTGTTCACATTATAAGCAGCAGCATTTCACTACACAGATGTACTTTCTTCATAGA
Organism: Solea solea; assembly: GCF_958295425.1. NCBI lineage: Eukaryota > Metazoa > Chordata > Actinopteri > Pleuronectiformes > Soleidae > Solea > Solea solea. Next base: position 6,478,441 of record NC_081137.1, on the reverse strand, counting down.
TTTGGAAGATGAATATGCCCAGTGTACAAATCATTCGGACCATTTCACTTTTCTATCATGGTTATCAAAACTGGGGCTACAACAATTAAGTCATTGTCAACAATTTTGATGATTAGTTCATCGGTATCAGTGTTTGTAGAGTTAAAAAATAAGCGCTCTGTGTTTTCAGCTTCTTGAATGTGAATATGTTGTGGTTTCTTTGCTCCATATGACAAAAAAAATCATTAAAATTTAATCATTTTTGGTCTGGGCCAAATTGTCTCAAAATAAGACATTTGAAAACATCGATATAACATTTTTACAAGTCTGTCTCACATTCATGGAAGAAACAACTTATTGATTAGTTGAGAAAATCAACCGATGTATTTAGAGTTTTTGAAATCTAGCCAGTGTGTTACTCCAATAAAAGGACCGAAAAAACTTGCATATATTCACATTTGAATTCACAGTCGGAGCTGAATCGATAACTTTCAAAATACACGCCAACCAATTTTCTGTTCATGAGTAGTTTGAGTTCTACTGCAGTGTTGTGACAACGCACTTGTGACGATTCTTATTATTAACAAAAATTGTTCCCAAGGCACCGCTGCACTGTGAAAAGCCGTTCCCTTCTCTTCCATCATCTACAATGTGACTTGTTTTATACACTCCTGTCACGGAGACCTGCCGTGACGGCTCATATCAGTGAGGACCTGCAGAAGTGAAGAATTTCAGCAGCTGTGTTTGTCTTTACCGGGCACTTGAGTCATTAACAGCATCGTTTCCGTTTTTCAATAATGTGACAAAAAGCTGGCACAGAGTTTTCAAGGGGACTGATGCTGAAAATCAAAATGTTTACTTGCTGTAAACAATAGTCCAATGTCAGTGTCTTTATTGTGGTGATTATAATTTTTTTTTTTTAAGCCATTATATTTTCTGTATGTTTCTATACATGCCGTTTAATGTTGCCATTGCTGTACAATCACAGTTCACAGACAACAATATTCATCTCATAGTTTCTTGTACTATGGTGTAAAGTCATTTAGTTTTCTCTCTCTGACCGACTCCAAAATAACCAAATGATTGTTATGATATAATATAAATGAGTTAAGTTAGTGTGAATTAATTCTTTTCTTAAATAAATTAATGAAGAGACTGGTTGTTCCTTGTTTTATGTCTAAATGAGCTCAGTTAGCGTTGACCAGAGAGCGATGAAGTCATTAACACCACAAACACAAAACATAGCATCTGCATGTGGCAGGTTGTGTTCCACAACCATACGATTGCTGACTCGAGGCTTTGACTGTTTGCGTTCAAAATAGGATTATAAAACATGCTTCATCACACAAGATTTGAACCCACATTTCCACTTACACAAGACGATGTCAAAAAACTAACTTTAAGTTGTGTAGCTCTTTGTGTTTGACATTGACTTGAAAATGTGAAGACATGGGTTTAATTTAAACATGGATGTTTAGAACTTATTTATCCCTGCGGTCTAAAGTTGTAGGTTCAAACCCTTCCATCTATTTTTGTTTATCTGAAGCTTCAGATTCTGATAAAACACCTACTTTGTTACATGTTGCATTTTCGATCTTAAAATGTAGGCGAGATGAAGTTGATTTTAAGTCCAACAATGAAATAACACTTAAAACTTGTGAGTCAGTGAATGGAAAATAAAAAAAAAAGCGTCCTGTAACAACACATCTAAACATATAGCCACAGTCAATTAAATAAACCATTAAATTGATCATTTTAACCTCTAATTTTGTCATTATACTTTTCAGCTTACTGTATTCACTATCGGTTGATTTTGCCATTTATTTATTACGAGTTCGAATTACATATTTATTCATTATGGGGTGTTCCATGTAGACATTTCTACGGTGGCCCTGAAGTACAAATCATCACCACAAATAGGAAGAAAACACCAACAAATAACTAACAAAACACAACGAGGAAAAGTGGACTCCTCCTGGCTGAGTGCGGTCCGCGCCCTCCCCTCTCGATAAATCTAATTGGAATCATCCACTTCCTGTTTGCCACTCGGACCTTCCACGCACGCGGAGCCAGCAGGAGCAGCGGGGACTAACGTATGGTAAGTGCTGTTTAAAAATGATCCACACATTTCTTAGACTTTCTGTTGACGCTCTGTTCACACTTGTTGTTAACCTCCGACCTGAGTGATCCGATCACAGGTGTTCAGATTACACCTGCTGCTGCTAATGTGACATCACTGCTCCACAGCAAACACACGATCACCGTCTAACCATGTACGTGTGGTCAATGCGATAGTATGTCTTTAAAACTGTCATAATATGAACTTTTCGAGTATAGAATGTCATCAAACACGTTCAAATATAAACTGTCCACATATGTCATCCAAAAACTGTCCAAAATGTCAAAGAATGTCCTCAACAAAATATGTCAATAAACCATTAAAACTGTTATCTAGTCTGGCCAGTAGGGGGCAGGTTAATAAAAAAAAACTGTTAAGGAGTAGTGATTTAGTAGAATTTCAAAATAAGTGTCCCTGTTGATATGGACCAATATATAGTAAACAATAACAAGGTTTGAATGTATTTTACTCTCATTGTTTTCACTCATTTACTGCAATGACCACATTTTAACTACTGGACACTACTTTGTCTCATCATGTCCCCTGACTGAAGACCTCCCAACAGCTGCAGTTAAAGGCACAGTTCATGTGTTTTGAAGCATTGTTGAATGAGGACATTATCATCAGAATTTAGGGCAATAAGAAAAACAAACAAAAAAACAAGCGATGACTTTACAGTGAAGAGTAAAATGACACATGACACACAACTGACAATGGCAGCAAACTTTGTCTGTAACTGAAACATTTGCAGACATTAATCAGTTGACAGTTGACTGTCACTAAATACACCAGAATCCTCTGTTAAATATTGAGATTTTTTAAATGTTTTCAGGATTTTTAAAAGTCTTTGTAACTGATCTACAGCATTGTTTGGACCAGGACCATGACCTGGCTGGAGGAGGACCTGGAGGAGGACCTGGAGGAGGACCTGGAGGAGGACGAGGAGCATCGCGGACAAACGTGTAGTAACTGCTGCTTAAAAATGATCCACACATTTCTTAGACGTTCTGTTGACACTCTGTTCACACTTGCTGTTAACATCCCACCGGAGTGATCCGATCACAGGGGTTCAGATTACACCTGCTACTGCTAATGTGATGTCACTGCTCCACATGTAAATACACACAAACCAAAAATGATTTAGTTTTAATTATTTCTTTGTTATAAAGAACAAAGAAACCGGAAAAAAAACAATCGATTATTAAAGTACTCGTACTCGTAATAGTTTAATAATTCAGTAATCGTTGCATCCCTACTTGTTTTATATATATATTTTTAAAAATCATCAGAGACCCCATGATACAAGTAATCAAGATATTTGCGAAATCACTATTTATTTATTTATTTATTTAATGCTAATCCACAAAAATGTTTGACGTGTATTTGTAACATCAGTTCAAAAAATATACGCTAAAAAAAATTAGTAACAATCTGTCCTTGGGGCTCATTTACACCTGTGGTCATGTGCTATCCCATTACAATCCCATCACAGAAAATATGCATTTTTAGGGATGATTGGACTTTTTGACCATATCCAATATGCTCATATATCACAGTGCTGGGGCCCATATCAATACCAATATACTGTATATGTCTTTCCTTTTGCACAACTGCAGAGGTCATTAAGTCTCTTCTCTAGTCAAAATAACAGACTATGTTTCATACTTATGTCGCAGCACATGTGGATATGAAATATCTTTATTGTGCAAAATAAATAAGCAGAAAAAATAGCTGTAGGGGGCGCGAGCATACAAGTCAAGGAGGTAGAAACCTTTTCAGTCTACTATTGTAGTCATTAGTCATATCGGCACATCTCGCCGTCTTTGCCCACATCCCATAAAACTTTTCAAAGCCAATATCTGCCCATACCGATAATATCGTCATATCCCCACACATTTTCATGTCGGGTGTAAACTAACAACATCTTTTGCTCTCAACAAACTAGGGCTGAAACTCAAACTTCTTTTTTAAAGACTTAAATTAACCTTAATGATTTTACAGCTTCTTAAATGGCAACATGTTCTGCTTTCTTTGCTCCATAGAACAAAAAAATCATTCAAATGCAATCATTTTTGCTTTCTGGACAAAACAACACATTTGACAACATCATCATTTCCACCTTTGAAAAACCCTCATCAACATTTGAGCACATTTTATGGACCAAACCATCACTCTTTCACCCGTCATTTCATCACCTCACACGGACGATGTTAACAGCACTTGTCAACAGAGCCTCTGTTTAATGTGTGCACGTCATTTTTACATTGTTAACAGGTGAAAACTATGGAAGACACAAAGTGACAAAATTCAATCAATAAATTCACCATTAAATAATGACTCAAATGTGCCATTCATTCATATTGAAATTAAATACATTTCTTATTAAATGTAACATTCATTCATTCAAATACCAATTCATTTGATGTAAAAAAAAAAACAACAACATAGAATTACTAGACTATTTAATGAATGATTTCATGGTCCTGTGTTGCAGTGCATCATCAATTGATTTGATGCTGATGGGTGACTTGGACAAATCAAATCAATTCATCATGCACTGCAACACAGGACCATGAAATCATTCATCGAATAGTCAATTAACTCTTTATTGTTTTTTTTTTTCATCAAATGAATTGGTATTTGAATGAATGAATGTCACATTTAATAAGACATGTATGTATTTAATTCCAATGTGAATGAATGACACATTTGAGTCATTATTTAATGGTGTATTTATTGATTGAATGTTGCCACTTTGACTCGTCCATAGTTTTCACCTGTTAACAATGTAAAAATGATGTGAACACATTAATGACACAGAAGTCTAATTGATGTGCTGATCATTTTTAAGCATCAGTTACTGGACACCGGTACCCCGACTGTGTGGTCAACAGTCCAGAGAGTGGACCCCTGTCAATTTTTTTTTTTTTGTGTTTTTATGGCTTTTTTTGGGGAATTTCGTTGGCCAAAAATGTGAAATAAAATGGTATAACCCCCTATTGTTATCAGTGTGGGGAGCCGGGGGAGCACAGCCCAGCCCCGGCCCCAGTTAGGCCCCGGCGCCGGGGCCAAGTGTTCGGAGCATGCTGGATTTGAACCAGCCACAGCCGGACTGGCACAACCTCCTCGCGGTTGCGAACTAACCCACCACGCCACGAACCCTTTGGAGGTTTGGGATGGAGCTCCGGGCGTTTTTGAGTCTTCACTTTGGCTGTGGAACCTTAAACGTTGAAGTATAAAGGAATTGAACTCTCAACGTCAGGACTGAAAGGCAGCTCTCTAAGCAGTTGAGCTAACTGTCCACGCTCTTCCTTATGTTTTCTTAGACTTATTTACTCTCTGCGTTGAATAGCGTGCCTAAAAATTCACTTAATCCAAGTTTCGAACCCCTGACCTGAAGAACTCCAGTCTTTCTCTTAACCTTGTGAGCTATTTGTCCTCACATGGTGTGTGCCAACCTTTGGAAGTCTTTCAATGATAGATTACCCATGACTTCACAAACCTCAGACTGATGAGATATTTAACAATGTCTATCCTCCCTCTTGGGCCAGATCTTTGGTGTAGTGGTTATTGCTCTTCCCTTTGAAACAAGAAGTCCTGGGTTCGAGACCCAGTGGGAACAAGTGTCTTAATGCATGGAGTTTTTCATGTTCTCCCCGTGTGTGCGTGGCTTTTCTCCCGTTTCTCTGGCTTCCTCCCACAGTCCATCAATCATCTACCGCTTTGTCCTACACTGGAGGGTTGCGGGGGGTGCTGTGCCAAGCTCAGCTGTCATAGGGTGATAGGCGTGGTTCACCCTGCACTGTTCGCCAGTCCATTCAAAAACATGGAGTACAGTGATGAGGTAAATTTCGACTTAAATAATGACTTCATGTAAGATTCAAACCCATGACCATAGGAACGCCAGTCCACATCTGAACCGTGTGAGCTACTTGTCTTTGCATGCTTCTTTGCACAATTTGGAAGTCTTTCAATAATAGAACCCATGACTTCGAAAAAATGTCAGACTGATGAAATATTTCAGAACGTTTGTCCCCGAAGATGGACAACATGGTTGGTGTAGTGGTTAGTGCTCTTGCCTTTGAAACAAGACTTTCAGGGTTCAAGACCCATTTGGAACAAGTATCTTTCTGGAGTTTTTCATGTTCTCCCCGTGTGCGTGGCTTTTCTCCCGTTTCTCTGGCTTCCTCCCACAGTGCATCAATCATCTACCGCTTTGTCCTACACTGGAGGGTTGCGGGGGGTGCTGTGCCAAGCTCAGCTGTCATAGGGTGATAGGCGTGGTTCACCCTCGACTCTTCCCCAGTCCATTCAAAACATGCAGTACAGTGATGAGGTAAATTTCGACTTAAACAATGACTTCATGTAAGATTCGAACCCATGACCATAGGAACGCCAGTCCACATCTGAACCGTGTGAGCTACTTGTCTTTGCATGCTTTTTTGCACAATTTGGAAGTCTTTCAATAATAGAACCCATGACTTCGAAAAAATGTCAGACTGATGAAATATTTCAGAACGTTTGTCCCCGAAAATGGACAACGTGGTTGGTGTAGTGGTTAGTGCTCTTGCCTTTGAAACAAGACTTTCAGAGTTCAAGACCCATTTGGAACAAGTATCTTTCTGGAGTTTTTCATGTTCTCCCCGTGTGTGCGTGGCTTTTCTCCAGGGACTCTGGCTTCCTCCGGCTTCCTCCCACAGTCCATCAATCATCTACCGCTTTGTCCACCACCGGAGGGTTGTGTGGGGTGCAGTGCCAAGCTCAGCTGTCATAGGGTGATAGGTGGCGTCCACCCTGTACAGTTCGCCAGTCTGTTCAAAACATGCAATACGAGGATTAGGTAAATTTGCAAAGTGTTCTACTTAAAGATTCACTTGATGTAAGATTCGAACCCCTGACCATAAGAACAACAGTCACCGGCTAACCACATGAGCTATTTGTCCTTTGTCTGGTATATACCAACCTTTGGAAGTCTTTCAATAACAGATTACCCATGACTGTGCAGACCTCGGACTGATGAGATATTTAAGGATGTCTGTCCTCCATCCTGGACCGGATGTTTGGTGTAGTTGTACTATTCTTGCCTTTGAAACAAGAAATTCTGGGTTCGAGACCCAGTTGGAACACGGATCTTTCTGCATGCAGTTTTTCATGTTCTCCCAGTGTTTGCATGGCTTTTCTCCGGGTTCTCTGGCTTCCTCCCGCAGTCCTAGAATCATCTACCGCTTTGTCCAGAGGGTCGTGGGGGGTCGTGGGGGGTGATGTGCCACTCTCAGCTGTCATAGGGTGATAGGCGGGGTGCACCCTGGACAGTTCAAAACACGCAATTCCAGGATTAGGTAAATTCACACCTGTTCTTGTTAAACATTCACTAGACGTAAGATTTGAACCCTTGACCATAGGAACTTGAGTCTTTCTCTTAACCAAATGAGATATTTGTCCTTGTGCTGTTAACATTAAAATTTGGAAGTCTTTCAATAATACAACCCATGACTTCAAAGACCTTAGACTGATGAAATATTTAAGAATATATCACTATATTCATTCATTCAGGATGTGTGAATACACACAGGAATACAGTGTATAATCAGGGACATATTAGAGACCACGTCCTCATATGACAGCCACTCATCAGTGCTCTTATGTTAATTTATTCCTTCTTGAAAATTAGCAAAGACTTTCCTGCCTAAAGTATGTGGATGATTTAATGAGAGTAGCCATTTTGAAAAGGCCAAAAATAAAATCCTGCAACAACAAATCACCACACAAATTAATTATTTTAATATATCGCCTACTTTTATTTTATAAACATACAGTTACACACATTTACATACAACTCTATAACTTTGGGAGAAAATAGTCTTTATCTTTAATGTCCACATTAAACACCTCACACAAGAGAGCGCTTTAATGCAGCGATCAAAAGTGCATGCAGTCAGAAAAACACTGTATGTGCATTGTATTATATTGATTATAATACAAATCATCAATCACTGTCACTGAATTCTTAATGTACATTTTAAACAGTGTGATAAACCTCACAAAACCTGTAACAGTTCACCTCGAATAAATAATGTAAAAAAAAAAAATACTTTAGTGTCTGGAAGGAGCTGAGCATCATTTGCTCCAAACTGAACTCAGTTTACACAGCCACACAACTTCAGTGCATAATATTAGCTGTGATTATTATTGTTATCGTTGAGTAACTGGACATGCATATACGAGAGTGTAAAAGGTTCACGTTGCACTTGAATATCCCTCACATCCAAGTGTGTAACGTAGCTTCATTTAACTTCAAAACTCAAACGTAGTAAAGAGGAGTAAGGAAAAACAACATTTCATTGATTGAACACTGATACAAATTGAAATATAATGATTTTATCTTCAATTCCTGCCAAATGAAAATCATTTCAGCTAAAACTGGACTGTTACTTTTCATGGTCAAATCACCAGGAGGAAGTGTTTTAAGGATTGTGGGGAACAGTGAGTACCTACTGACAGTGGTCAGAGCTACAGGAGGTTGACAGCGGTTCACCGGCGTGCGTTGTGTGCGTTGTGTGTTATCTGCGGATCCACAGCCAGGCGTTGAGCAGACACGCAGAGAACAACAAGGAGAAGAGGATGACTTCAGTGCTCCTGTGTTCAGAGTTGTGCCGCTCCAGTGCCGCCAGCCTACGGCTCATTTTCATCACCTTCAACATAAGAGAGCCACAGAGTTAGACGGAGGCCAGGAGACAGACGCAGGAAGTGACAAACAATGCCCACCTGTCGCCGCAGGATGATGAACTCAACAGCTGCAGCTCCTCCCTCCTCTTCTGGGCTCCAGGTATCCATCGCCCTGGACACAGACACAGAAACTGCCTGAGACTGAGCAAAACTTTCATATAAATTCATCACCTGGACACCAGCTTAGACAGAAGCAGGGGAGTGTGTTCAGCCAAACTCAAAGGATGATATTAAACCACTACAATCAGCAGGGTGAATACTGGTGAAAACTAGACTAGTGAAAAGGATATAAACTATTAACATCAAACATATCTTGTAAAGATGAGTGTGAGAGAGAAAAATAAGAGAAGATAACGTGGAGTTTGTATGAGAGTGGTCCACTGACAATCAGATCAAAGAACGTCTCTCAGATCCATCAAACGACGTAAGCTCACATTTTTCTGATTGTACGACAATAGATTCATCGAATGTGTTGTCAGAAAATGTTGATCTAGTCTAATCTAATCAGCCATGAGTTCTAATGATTTCAAAAATCTGAAAGCTTGTTTTAATTACCAAAAAGCAAATCAAATATCAAAATAGTTAATTTATTAATCGATTAATAATCGAATAATCGTTTGCAGCCCTACAGAGAATTCAAACCAACTTATTTATTTTATTATTGCAGCCCTACTTAAAATTACTTATCATCATAGACTGTGAATATAAGTAGTAAGTTGGTAAGTAAGTACATTTTACTTATATAGCACCTTTCTCATATGTGGAATCACAAAGTGCTTCAGAAAAAAAGTTTTAAAAAGCAGATGTCTTCTGGTTTGAAGATTAATAGGACATAAGAATATACTAAACGGCCACAAGAGGGCAACACAACTGACTGCAAAAGGAACTCAGTTTGAATGGACGTCAACATCTCACTTGATTTATAACATCAGTTCCTGGTTTAACAGTGTGATTGACAGCTCCAATAGGAGACGTCTGTGACCTTCCATTTGCAAAACATCAACATGGCACCGGCTGACCTGCTTCAAAAACAGGCTCAGATTCTTGTGTGTGACGTCACCACCCGTTGTCACATAATGACACGAAAGTGACGTTAGTCTCATACACACTCACACAGGTCCTTCCCTCAGTCACCTGTTCTCGCCGTGCTCCACGTGTGCTGAAGCAGGAATCTCCGGCGTGACCCGCGCTGGTGGCGGCCTCTCTTGGCTGCTAAATCTTTTCATCCAACAAGACAGAAAAAATCAAACAAAAACAAAGCGCAGTCTGAGCCCGAGAGCCCCCGACAACATGACACACAACCAGCAAAGACGAAGCCAGGCGATTAGAGGCGACGAGGGCCGTGTTAGTCAACAACAAAACAGTTGAGGAGATGTGATGAGACAAAGACGTAAAGACAAGTGACGTCGAGTTAAAGGTGCTTCAGCTTTGGAAGCAGATATTAGAAAGATCCACTGAATTGAAAGCAAAGCAGTAACATGTCTTCATCTGCATGCACTCGCTGGTTAGTTCCTCCACTGCAGAAGCAGAGATGTTGTGAAATAATGAAATAAAGAGGATTCTTTCCCCGTCTCCACAGCAGAGAACGTCGTCAGGCCAGAGGTGAGTGATTTCAGCCAAAGCAAAGATTAAAACCTCAACAATTAAGTTACTGTGATGCATTTGCTGTGAGCTGCATGACTGAAGCCAAGAGTGACGGATGATTTGAGCTCAAAATCAGTACAAAAAAACTGAAGAGACCCATGGAGACAACACATAGACAAACCTAAGAAACAAAACAAAAAGATATACGTAAACAGATTAAAGGAGGAAGAAAGAACTCAATCAGGAACAATAGTGACATCTATGTGTGGCTGATATTACAGTACATACAGGTTTAAATGTTTAAAATGTAATGTGTATTAACTCTGTGTGGTTTCAGAGTCTAAAAACTAAGATACGTCACCCTGAAAAATGTTAGTTTGCAATTTATCTGTCAGATTCTGCGATTGCAAGTTAATTTAAGATACATAATGTTTTAAGTTAAGACATTAAGCAACCTGGCTTCTTAAGGTTATGTATGTGATAAAGATATTAAGTGCTTTCATTGTATTAATTGTATTTTTTTTTTTTTAAATTGGCAACAAACATAGAGGAATAAAAAAATGAAACTATTAAATTGCAGTTTTAAAATTCGCTAAATGTGTGATTTCACTTTGAAAAAAATCTACTTGTAAATTCCTCACTCGTAAATGAATAAATAATGGTTAGGACGTTTTAATCCACGTGTGCTTCTTTGTGCCTGACAGAACAAAATACAACATTAATTATGTTTAATGTAATAATATATAAATAGTTAAACCTTTGATTGTAGGCAGTAAACCCCCTGTCATATTTATATTTCAAATTGACTGTATAGATTGTGTTTAAGCTCCATATCAGAAGTAATTTGCATCAATACTAGCACACAGATAATTTAGGAATAATGAGCCTGTGTGTGTTAGGAAAAGTAAGATAAAGGATTTCTAGATTTACTGAGATGAGGTAATTGCTAGATATTGTCAAGAATGTTTTACAATTTAACATCAAATGTACAATTTTTTTTAAATGAAAACAGTGTGGTGTGTATGTAGCCCTCCCTTGGACAACTCACACCTGTATTTCTGCGTGACCGTCTGCAGGAGGCGCTGTGAAGCTTGTCGGCCCAGCTGCTTGGCAGCCTGCACCAAGGAGTGTGACGACAGGGAGCTGAGGGGGGAGGCGGGGAAAGACTGAGCCGGGATCTTAGGGCTGGTGGTCTGAGCGGTGGGGGACGCGGCGCTGTGCTCACGTATGTGATGACCCGAACCTCGACTACAGTCGAGAGAGATGAGGGGGAGGCCGGAGGGAAGGAGGAGGAGAAGGAGAACATCAACTCAGAGACAAAGTAAAGGATTGAGTCAGAAAGGAAATTAACAACACAGACCAGAGGGACTGAGGTACTATTTGGGATAGACAGGATCGGTGCTGGAGTGACCTAAGATTTTAAAATAAGGTTTAACATCAACAGCAGATCGTCCAAAAAACACAGGCAAAGTGAAAAAGAAAATAGATTAAACCTCTAATGAAGGTTCAAGAGTAATCTGTGTGCACCAATGTAATCAAGTCTCTATCAGGGTGAACAGGTTTTCAGTGTCTTATATTCTGGAACATTAATGTCTTCAAGTTTCAGACAAAATAAGACATAACAGCTAGAGGTGGACTGGAATGGTATTTGCCTTTTTTTGATTGTTAATTGTTAATTAATCTGCACATTAATACAAATCAGAAACTTGATAACTGTTGCTCAGTCAAAAACAATTATTATTTGGTGAGTTGTTCAATGTATTTAATATTGAGTGGATTGTAAATAGCTGGTGACTGAAGTTAAGCACTTTTTTTGTAGTATTTGATCATTAAAAAGCTTTTCTCAGATGAAGATAATCAGCTACATATATGGACCAAAAAAATCGGCATCAATCATCAGCTGCCCTGATAACTGATAACAGCCGGAAGAGTGTGGTGAACCTTCTAAATACAAATGTCTGTATTTTTATGGGATTCATGAATTTGATGAGAGAATAATTGATAATTTGAGCCACAAACAAGACACAAACACCCAGTTCACAACATAAGCAACAGAGCACAAACAGGCTTTACCTCTTGACTGTGTAATACACATCACTCCCAAAAACATCTGGATAGAATTATTGTGTTAAAGGGCCACTTCAACAACCTTTAACATGAATATCAGCTTCTTTTGGTCACTCTGGAAAATAATTGTCAAGCTGATAAAATAACGCCTGAATGTCAACACAATGTCAAATTCAGCCTTACTAGGCGAGGAGAAACTGAAGGCAAGGAGGTTGCTGCAGAGTTGCATTGTGGGAAGTGTAGGTCCCCTGTCACTGTGTGACCGGCTTCACAAGGAGAAGTTGAAAAGTGTTGTACCGAAGACCGAACTGGAGGACAAGCCAGAAGACGTCCATAGTCCCTGAACTGGCAACCTACTTTACTGTCCATACACACTCAGGCAGGGCAAGCACCTGTTTCTCTGACAGTGTGGTGGGACGTGTACCACCAGTGGTACTCGGAGGAAAATCAGAAACACCGTTCTACTGTATATACCAGGGTATGCTGAGGAAGTTTGACCAGAATGCACAGAAAATGAAACAAAAAATAAATAATAAAAGTAATAATAATAATATTTAGAGTCGTCTTATCTCTTACCCCATCATAATCTAATTTCACTAGACCAGTGTGTGAAGTATATGTGAGGATGAGGAGGATGATGAGAGAGCAAATGATCTTACTGGGATTAAATCTGCCTGCTGTGAAAAGTACACAACTGATTTTGCTCTTGCCTATTTACACCACTGTATTTTAACCTTGGTGATAACGGTGTTACTTTAAGAGCTCAATATTCTCTCAGGTTGTACTTGGTATAAAACATTTGAGAACCACTGGTCCTCCACTAATGTAAATATCAGGGAAAAAAAGATTTTTGTGTCTGTTGTGCTTCTGACAACCCAGCAAAGTAATGTTTTACTTTCGGCTGGCGTGAACATTTATTCTTTCATTATATGCGCCCCCAAAAATGATATTAAATAGCCCTGTTGCCAAGGCTAAACTTCCAGTACTTACGAGCTTGATGGGTGTCTGGTCAGTGCCTGTTTCTTCTGGGTCGGGGTGCCAGGTGGCGTCCTGCCAAAGCTTTGGTCACTGTAAGATCTGCGTATGGGACTCTGTCATACAGGAAACGACAGGCATGTCAGGTTCTGTCATTGAAACATACTTTAAAAGTTGTTGTATTAGTGTTTAAACATTTCAAATGAAGATAACAATCATTACAGAGGAACTCTCGTCATGCTCAGCTACCTGCAGTGCTTCTTTGTAGAAGACTTCTCCAGATGGACTCTCCCAGCACGGTTCCAGACCCATGGGACCACAGATCATCGGCTTGGACGGGCTAAACAGAGGCCTGGGGCTCATATCAGGGGCTTCTGTGGAGAAACATTATTAAGGAATGAAATTGAGTGAAATTATGTATGCAATTATTATTCTATCTAAAATAAGGAAAGCAGTTATTCCTCATAGACTTAGTCAGTATGATATTTTTATATATTTCTATACATGTTATTACATATTTTTAACATTTATTGTGCTTCTACACTTCTATGTCCTAGTACGTGTACTTAATACAATTGCTCTCAGTCTGTCTAAGTATTGCAAACAGCTGGTTTATCCACAATGTCAGCCTTTAAAAGACATGATGTTTTATCATGCAAAAATGTGTTTTAATTGTGATTCATATTGTCATCATCTTTCGTTTACTAAAGGTAAAAATCCTGCACACTGTTCATCGCTTTCATTCACTGTGGCTGCATTTACACTGCATGGTGCAAGTGATCCAATTCTGATATTTTCCTCCCATTTGGCACAAATTAGATATGACCCATGACAGTGTAAACAGGAAAAAAGGACATGGATTCAGACATCTTCATATGTCAAGCTATAATTTTGAAATTTCAGAACAACACGTGGTTGGTGTAGGGGTTAGCACTCTTGCCTTTGCATCAAGAATATATGGGTTCACAACCCGGTCTGAGCAGAGTCCAAAAACATGCAGCTTTTGGCATTAGGCAAATTGGACCCTCTGAAGTGAGTGTCAGAGTGGATAGTCATAGTGACTTGTCCTGAATGTACTCCACATTTTGCTTTATGTCAGCTGGGATTGACACCAGCACCCCACATGTGGAGGATAAAATTCACCACTTTCACTTCCGTTTCGGCCTACTATTCATTTTCAGGTCAGTAGCCACGCCCACCCTGTGGTTTGTATCCCCAACAGTTACACATTTTGTATTCTTTTTATGTCTTTGTTATTGTCTGTTGCTCTCAGGTGTAGCAGGAGTTCCAATAACTTATTTCACACACATTTTTTTTTTTTTAAAGTACCTGTGTATGTCAGCCTTTCAGGGACCTGCATGGAATAAACTGGTGGGGGCTGCTCTCCTTCCTCCCTCTGCCACTGCTGCCTCGTGCCGACACTCAGGCGATCAGGAACACGCATGTTTTTATTGATGATCTCCATGAAAATCGGATCACAAATCAGGTCTTGGGACATTTCTCCTAAGTACAAAGTGCATTAAATCGCCATGTGAAAACACATCATGCAAATTAATACAAGGCCATTTTTGTGATTAACTCCCCTCTACGATAAAAAAAAAAAAAAGTGACACTGGTTTGGTGTGAACACAACTATTATTAATGGAATTTAACCCTTCTGTTACCATCCTGTTTGCATCACATTTGTGACATCTAGAAAATTCAAAAACTATGGACTGGCGATCTGGCATCCCAACTCTCATGTGGAGGATAAAGCAGTAGAAGACGAACGGTTGGATAACGGAAAGCTGAGAAATAGAGCTTAGCGCCCACTTGTTACAGACAAGATTCACCAGCGTGTTACACGTTTCTCAGTATTCCTAAAAGTTAGTCATATAGTTATATAGTATAGTTAAAAGAAAGTTGTTTTTTTTGCCAATTCTACAGCCAGAAATTCAAAATAAAAAGACATAGGAGAGTTTAGAGAAGTGTTTTATGAAAGCCCCCCCAACAAATTCAGTGTAGGGCCCCATAAAGACTTGGACGGGCCCTGCCCACAGGAGCATTTTGTCTCGGGGCTCCCAAACTCCCTTGAAAACGCCACTGGTTCTGGATTATACATTACTACTCTCGTAGACATTTTAAAAACAGTCTGAGACAAACAGCACCCGTATCACTGTGACAGTGTGACAACAAACACGTCAATGTCAAACGGCTAACAACACGAACGTCAGTTGACAGCAACAGGTTGTCGCGACAGTTGACAGTTTCCGGTTACAGGAAACTGTGAAATGGCGACAAGAGGCGTTTGTTGTCCTTTACTTTACTAAAGTCATGGATGTTCAAAGTGTAACAAAATAAACAGACCTGAATACACAAAGTTCTTTTACTTCTCTTTTCGCTCGTCTTCTGCCTCGTCCTCTTCGTGAAAGTATTATATACGGTTGGCAACGATTTAGTGCAATATACCGCCGCTGAGTGGTGAGGAGTATGAACTGCGGCCTACTTTATCATATAACAGTCGAGACTTTTTGACAAATTAGACAAATTGTTAAACCATTTTAAATGAACATATATGTACGGAAGATAATTAGAGCCACATGTAAAAAAAAACAACAACCCCAAAACTCGTAAACATAATAAAGAAATTAATTAAATAGACTTCTGAGATTATTTTCCCTCACAAATATGGCTTTTTATTTAATTTAATTACATTTTTAAATTTTGTTTACAAAATCTATTTCACATGTGGGCCTATTCCTCATTTCTCTCTAATTATTTTGTTTTGCTTCCCCTAAACTAGAAAACAAATGTTGCTCTACTGCCATCTTGTGGCGTGTTTCAACTCCTACACCTAAATCCCAAGAACAAAAGTCTGAAACGGACTCAAACCCTGAATAAATAATCACATATATACATTTAAAAATATTAATAATTTGCAAACATTGAAATTTAAAAAAATAAATGCAACACCGGTAGGAACAAGTGCAACAATAATCTCCATGTTACTTTTTGTTTATGAAGTGAACTACATTATATCACAATGTAAATATTCTACATCAGCTCATGTGTACGGCTTTAACAAAGCTTTAACTAAGCAGAGCAGCCATGCACGATATGCAAGAAATTGATTTAGTACAAGAGGTTGAGACAAAAACACACTTATGCATGTATTTTGGTGGAAAGAAGTCACTTTTATATGAAACATACATGATTAAATATGTCATTAGTCACTTTTCCCTAACAGTGTTTCTTCCTGGGAAGTGATCAAACAAAAGCCTGTGTGAAACAGCTGCAGGCTGTAAGTGAGGCAGTGAAGAACTTTAGCACAGGATACAAAATTAAGCCACTGGTGTACAAAGTGCACCTTACCAAGATGTAGTGAGGTAAAAGTCCACTCGTATATATGCAACAAATTTATCACAAAAACCTCACTCTGCAAAACATAAATAGAAACCTGACTACCAGACCCTTTAATCAGCCCATTGGTCAGGTCACATGTCTTATACTGTACAAGTGTTCAGGCCTGGTCAGGTCTAGATATGATTTAGAGATATTTGTTGGCACCAAAGCTGAACTGGAAACATACGGGAGATAATCGTATCCTCTAATTTAGCAATTTTGGTTAAACTTTTTAAATACACTTGTTTTACATTCGATATGTGTGCACAGTATATATGAATAGGATGGGAAGTCGTGTGTGCTGATGTGTGACAGATGCTGACCATGGCACTGGGTTTTCTAACTGTGTTCAGACACAAACTGCAGATTATGTCAAAAATCTGGGTGAGGTCTGCAGTTTGGTGCATGTCTGAAAGCAGCTATAGTGTTTTCCACACACTGGTTCCCATCATCCACTTTCTCACACTTTCTGGCAAGTTACATTATAATTTTATATACTTTAAAGCCCTAAAGACTTTAATTTGCATCAAAAGCATACAATAAAGTGTGAAAAAAAATGCACAAAAACACCATTTGAACATGAAACCGGCTTTTACATCATACATTATTTAAAATCATCTAGACCTTTCAGGGAGCTGGTTCTTAAACAGATGTCATCAGCGACCCATATTTACTCTATCAGGTTTAATTTTATCTTATGAATCAGTCTCCTTGAAGGCAACAACCAAACAACACACTCAAAGAAACTCGCACTCACATTTGCTGACCGTCGTCTTCAACACGTTGACACTTGGCATAACATTTGTAAACATTAAAGAGTCCTTCAAACGACTCAAAAGCTGAACATTTGATTATTTCACCACCAAGTGCTGAAAGACTGCTCTTCAACAACCGTCAGCCTGAAGGTCACATCTCCAGTGATGCTACACTGTGTCTCCGACCTTGCCTTGATTGTTTCCAGTCTCCGCACAACAACTATAGCGTCACAGTAACTGCACCATTTAAAACGTAACAATTGTAACCAGTGTTGTGTTTTAAAAGCAAAACAATGACATTCACTGATCACCTTGTCCTGCAAACAGGAACAAAGGCGCTTTACGGTTGAGTGTAGCATGCTTATCGTGAACGTACATAAAGATGTTTATGTATAAAGTACATGCATTCAAATACTGAGTACATACTAGGAAGATGATATATTAATAGTATGCAGCAGAAAGTCAACATTTTCCTGCAAGTGCCTGTTTATAATCAATCAATCTCTGCTACACACACATAATATTGATTGTGCACGTGTGAATAGTGTGTATTTGTGAAGCTGTGTTTCTTGTGGCAGTGTGTACTGTATGTTTTCTTCAAGAAGCAGGACAACGGGTAAATATTTTCTGAAAAGAGAACGATTCTTTGTGGTCTAGCTCCAGGAGTGGTTTTATAGTAAACAGGAGTGTAATACGCTACATTAGTTTGGAGGACAGAATGATACTCTTCAGGTCTGCCTTGCAATTATACTGATTTTTTTTTTTCATTAACAATAGCCCAAAACCCAAATATTAAAATTGCACCAATACAAAACAATAAAAAGCATCTAATCTGCACAGCTGGGGCAGACATTTGGTAATTTTGCAGCTAAATCACTAATTGGTAATGTGATTATTAATTTATTTGACTTAAATAGATTAACCAAAACAAATACAAAGGAATAGGGAGGCTGGTCTGTGGCAAGACAAAGTGTCCCTAGTTTTAACGTATTTATACAAAGCCCCTGTCTTAAACTGCAGGAAATAAGGCCTGTACAGAGTAGATATCAGTTTGGTCCACACATAGATTTATATATAAAGTACTGAGACAAAGCACATTTGGCAACGAATAAACTCCCACCTGTTTGGCACAGCAGGGGAGCAGAAGTCATTACTAAGGAGATTCAGTCCACACACATTTTAACCCAAAGCAACAGAACCTGGTTCATCACCACGAGGCCACAGCAGATGAAAGAAGTTAACTGTCTGACATGACGGGATTCACAGTGAGCGTGAAGCAGAAATACAGGGATTTACTCTCAGAGACAGAGCTTTTCTACAAACACTGTAACAAACTACACAGTCAGTAGTTTAAGTATCAAAAATGTGAGCATAGTCTTGTTCGTTGAATGGAAAGCCCTGCTGGCTTTCCATTCAACTTTTTATGGAAATCTGGATATAAACAACAATGAACAGCAAACAAAACAGGAAATTATCCATTTAACAACTTTGGCTTGGACTCCAAATACTCTCACTACTGACTATGTACAGTAAATCCAGTCTGTAGAGTCACACACCAGCCTGGTCTCTGAGGAAACTTTGCTGTTTTACGTTTCTGCAAAACATGGAAAAGTTACCTTTGTACATTGTGTACAGAAAACAACATGTTTAATTAAACATCGGGCTGGAAGATGTTTTGGCTTCCCTCTTGGTAGATGTAGTAGATGTTTATATACAGTCACTGGGCTGCACGCATTTACAGTGTGCTGCAGCAAAATGAGGAGCAAAATAAATGAAGTGCCTGATGTGACTGTGAACAAAATCCAGTGTGACTTAAGGTTGCAACCATAGCCGTGTTTCCATTGAACGGTTCAGTATGGTACAGTCACAGTACCAAAATAACCAGCCACTTTCATTCCATTATTTTTGCACCCTTCCTTTGGAGTACCAGAGTAAAATGGTATGGTACAGTCCAATGATTGGGCGTCAGACATTTCCTGTTATTCTCACACAAACGTGACGTCCTGTTGAGACAAACAGCAACAAACCGAGCAGGAAAAGAGAACTCTCGATGTCCTCCATTTTTGTCTGTTGTCACTCACATGAAAAGGTACTGTTCTCAGTCAAAACCCAAGCCTGACCCAGGGCTATACCATTCCAGACCATACCGTCGTAGGACGCCACGCTATGTATCTCGCTGACACGGCCATCAGGCACAGCCGACACCCCGTCTACCATGAAAAGGTACTGTTCTCAGTCAAAACACAAGCCTGACCCGGGGCTTTACCATTCCAAACCATACTGTAGCAAACCAAACCGTACCATGTTGGAAACACAGCACAGGAGTCAAACAAAAGTGTTTTATGGTGCCGAAAAACAACAAATAACATGGGTGTCACCAACCAGCAGCCAGCATTGGCCTCATTCAGATGCATTAGGAGATCATTTCTCCTTTATTATCTCCTCATATTTGGGTGGAGGGTCACTGTATGAAGGTGCTGAGGTCTCATCACCACTGCTCTCCAGGTGTCCCGTCACCTCTTCATAAGATGGAGGTGGCGTGGCACCAGACAACCGAGAGGCCACCGACACGGAGGAGTCCTGGACATAGAGGCCGTGTGTGTTCTGCTGGTGAAGGCCTTGTGATTCCATCTGGGAACCTCCTCCTCGCTCAGCACCGCTCACAACTACAGTGGGGTGTGAGCTGGACTCCTGGTGTGAGCTTTCATTGTGTGAAACTGTTTCCCGGTAAACGAGAATTCGCGGCAGGCTGCGGGTGCTGCGGTTGTTGGCTAAGTAGCGGTTTTGGGTGTAGGCGGGTCTTCGACGGGTGGCCTTCTGAAGCTGGCACCTCCAGAGGATGAAGAGGCCGATGATGATGAGCAGGGCCACGCCCAGCAGAGGAACCACCATGTAGACTGTGTCAGCGCGCTCAGAGCGACCCTCGTTGTTACTGCTCACTGTGTAGGCACCACGGGTTTTCCAAAACTCCATCTGGCAGGGGATAAAGACAGTTTTCAGTTTTCAGTCTGTCCTAAAATCATATCACACAAATGGTGGAACTGGTATGTTTTACCACACAGTTTAATTTTCTTTTTTCACATGACTAGCCTCCTCCTGACCAGACTAGACGCTCAGCGGCCCCCAGGTTATTTGAGTTTGAGACACCTGATTTAAATGCTGCCTTAGAGGTGAACTTATCGAAATTAGCACCTTGAAAAAAATAACACTAAGAGGAAAAACTGTTAACAGAAATTAAGGATCTGCAATGTTCAATCATGATAACATTATAAAAAATTAAACTAAATACAAACGGGTAAAATTGTGTGTGGAGGGAAAGCAGGAAAGTTGCAATGTCTTCTATTAGATTACCAAATAAGTCCATCACTAAAGCTCAGGATCAAATTAACAAGTTATTTACAGAGGAGGACAAATCAATCACTGTAATTGTCCTTATGGTTATAATGCAAAGTTTTATCAAGAGTTTAGTGATGATAAATCTCCTTGACTGTTGATAGGCATCATGTTTCGTCCCATGTTTAATTACTCTCACATTACATTAATTCATACAAAGATTGCAGCAGCTATCTACACTATCCAATTTCCACTGGCAAAATTGGATAATAAAGTACTCATCAACTACTGACACTGAGATACTGGAAAGCTGATAGAAATACAAAATAGATGTTCTTCTGATAAATAAAAGAAAACTACTCAATATTTTCAATCTTAACTCCAAATTTCTTTACTCCACAGTTGTCATTTTTTCACATGTTCTAATTGCTGTGCTATTTTCTAATAGCAGAATCTCTGCAATCGCTTTAGTCTGTCTTTAACTTCACAGCCACCATAAAGTGAACCTCTATTAGCTCTCAAAATCCACCACTCATGAACTCCTTTCCATTTACGATGTTGTAAATAAGACACGAAGCATGGACATTTCGTAAACACAACCTAATTTGAAGGCACCAAAAATGTCAAATACCCGCGTGTAGCTCAAAGACGTTTACTTTAACTTGGTTGCAAGACAGCGAGTCATCATTAGCCTTTTTTTGCCCTTGTCTAGATGTAAATGCACGGGCTGTTGTATGGCTTTTATTACCACAGTTATCTCACAACATGAGGCAATATAGCGGCACTACAGAGACTACTCTCTCTACCCCAGCAGTCACTACCCTGAAATCACACAACCATAAATAATGGAGGAGTGCTATAAAAATCTGGCTCACCGTTCTCTCTTTGTTCTCAAACACTTCATTGGCCTCTTCAAAGCTGCAGCTCTCCTCACCACACTCCCTCTCAATGTTGCCTTGTCTCAGCTCCTCCAGGTAGCCATTGGCTCGAGGGAAACGCTTCAGGACCGAGTGAGCATCCCTACCATCAAGGAACGCTACAACGCAGAAGTGAGACAAAATCAGAGGTTCACACAAACGTACAATGTCACTCGACAGTTTAAACTCTGTTTGAAATGGCACGTACAGCAACAAACCAGATGTTTATGAACTAGGGAAGGCCATGAGCGTTAGTGAAAGTAATGCAGGGTTCACAGCTTGTTAAGCTAAAAGGAGTATCTAAAGAGATGCATTCAAAGAGCCTGGTAAATTTCATCGTTTTTTGCAGGATCTACAGCATGTTGAGCTTAGAGGAGCAGCTTCTAGATTCATTCAAGAAACCTCTTAAATGAAATCACTTCAGCAAACACACATGAGGTCCACTCACTAAATTCTTGCTGCTGCTGCCACCTTGTGATAATAAATGCACCACAAATTAGATAGTCAGTCTTTTTTTTAAAAATATATTTCTAATAGTCTATTGATTGATTTATTATGAACTATTGTGACCATTGGTTGTGTGTATTGTGCTCACCTACCTGCAGCCATGCTCCTGCCCTGTTATTCACACACTGACAAGGCACAGACCTGCAGGGAAAACACAGCACATTAGACTCAACACACTTTTCACTCTATTCCGGAAGTTCATAGTTCCTGTCTGAGCTTCAGGAGGCATATGCCTTTGTATAGAATTTTTTAACTGATGTTACAAATAAACAAACTTATTGTGGATTAGCGTTAAAAAAAATATTGACGTTTCAGTCCACTAGATGGTGCCAAGTGCTCACTTTCAGTGGAGCTGTTGTGGGAGTATATCAATATGGTTTATCAATCAGTGGTTTGTTTTGTCTTTTTTGATGTCCTTTGAATATTTTCCTGTTTTACAACCGTTGTTTTAGTGTCTGTAACTGTATAAGCACTGTGTATATTTTCATTGTACTATAAATAAAATAATAGTAAAATAAAATAATAAATGTATTATTATTATTGTTGTATGATTTTGCAAATACTAAGTGTTTTGCAATATTGCATCGTGGTGTAAGCCTGTTTGCACTCTTTAATTTAACAGATACAAACAGCCATTACCCATTCTACCTCTCAAATGTTGAAATTATGTCTATGATTAGATTTTAAAAAAACGTCTTTTGTCTATGTAAATTATCTCAAGGTACTTGAAAGGCAGAAACCTTACAATGTTATAGAGAGAAGAGGAGAAGAGAAACACAACAGTTCCCACAACATTTAAGAAAAAATGAATCAATTATCAAAATAGTTTAGTAATAGTAATTATTTTACTAATTGATTTATTGATAAATCATTGCAGTCCTATATTTGACCTTCTATGCATGACCCGACCTGATTCAATCCACAACACCTCAATTTACTGTTCTTCAGCGGATTAGCTTTTGTAAGAGAGAAGATGTTATGTGTTGTTGGTCAGTCCCCACCTGTTACAATAAATATGTGGTTTGCTATACATTTATTCAATCAACTTAAATGCAGTTCATAGATTTAAACATGTAAAACCAATAGTATTTTTTTTCCAGGTCAAGGTTCTCCAATCTAATTTTAACAAGTGGGGTGACTCATGTTTAGGGAATAAAGTGGAGCTGCAACATGTTCTATATTCAAACGTATTAAAGGGCTCGCTTTTCCTTACAAATCTTGCTGTAGTGCAGTTTGTGAGTTTGTCCTCTTTCAATAAGACATGCTTGTGTCATATTGTCCTCACTCCCGTCTGTGTCAAATGTCTACAGTACATGAATAAATGGAATATAATGACTACATGCTGCGTACATGTGTCCTTCAGTGTTGAGACATTATTCACCAAATGTAAAAATACCCCCAGGAACAACATAGGCTTCTATAAATATAGATGGAGAGGGTGGGGTGGGGGTTGGTTTCCATAGCAACTGAGACAAAGATAGGGGAGGCTCTGACTTCAGAATAGCCTGAATAATTAGGATACAGAGGGACAACTGTTTTACACCGGATGTCAAATAGCCCTATTTAAAAATCTTTGACTCACACACACACACACACACACACAACACACACACACATTAAGCCTTTTCTTCAACTGTAAAACAACATACTGCACATTTATTCCGTCGATAAACATTTCTCTGTAACAACAAAAAACAGGACTTTAATGGACTAATAGAGACAGAGGGCTTCTTTGACATGCCAACACGGTATGACTGCTTTTATAACTGCTTGTGAAAAATTCATTGTCACGACCGTTATGATCCTCTTAAGTGACAAATGTCGCCATTTTGTCAACGGCTGCATTTAAAAACAGGTAAGTGTGTTTGTTCAATGACGGTATATATCTTTTAAAATAAAAATCTTCCTTACCTTCATTCCGTTTGATAAAGGCCTTTCCTGTTCCATCGTGGACTCCAGGGAACTCCCACACGAGTCACTACCCACTGAGCGTGATTCATGCGCCCGCGAGCCTATAGGAGACGAGGAATCCCTACGACTGACCAATCACAGCCGCCGTGAATGTCGACATGCTGGGAAGAAGGGCGGGACTAAAGTAGACGCTAAAAAATAATAAAATAAAAAAAAAAAAACTATAACCAGAGAAAAACGTCAACGACAGAGAGGTGAAGGAGTGGCACGTGCAGCAAGTCATTCTTAAAGGGGCCCGACAACATGCCGTGGTGACTCACAGAGGCACAGAGTGGGGCAGTTTTTTTTGGTGTTTGTGTTTTGTTTACTTTTATATTTTGAGCAACTTTTACTTTTTATCCACTACATTTCCTCTAACTATCTTTGTTGCTTGTAACTACCAAATAAAATCAGAAGAAGAAGAGTTGGTAATGGTCACATGCTACAACATGAGGTTAACATTAACATGTGTAGACTCGCAGGGCCAGGAATTTAACCTGCAACCTCCCAAGACAACTTGTGCTACCACTGAGCTACTATTGCTCAATCCCAACTACTCAAATTTATAATACTTTTACTTCTAATACTTAAGTACATTTTATATCAGAAAATGACTCAAGTACAGTAAATGTCACATACTTCAAGACTTACTGTTGGTTATGGTTAAGATTAGGGATAGCACTCTTGTTAGGCTGTCCAAATGAACGGAAGTCACTGCAAGTCCTTAAAAGGAAATCTGTGCGTACATGTCTGTAGATTGTCAGGATACGTTTTAATTTAAATCTTTGTTGCTGGTCCTCACAACTTTAAAGGGCCTTTTGAGGGTTAAAATGTGGTTTTGAAATGTAGGGTTAGGGTTGTTTTTTTGGTTGGGGTAAGGGTTAGGGATAGGCATTTAGTTGTGACAGTTAAGGTTAAGATAACAGAATAGGGAATGCATTAAATATAAATACTTGGCCTGAAAAATGTTACCCTGCTTTATAAAAATGTTTGTGTGCTTTGTTTCCTTTTTGGCCTCTTTTCTGGTATAAACACTAAGTCTTCATTGGGACTAAAACCTGGCATAACAGAGGCATATCCTAATTTCCATATATTAATTATTAATTAAGGTTGTGAATTGTGGTTAAGGTTAGAAATGTGCAAGAACTAGTTATGGTTAAAGTTAAGGATAAGGATTTCTAAGTTATTTTGTGGCAGATCATCAAAAAAGTGGCAAATAGAGAAGCATAATTAAGTCCCAAAAAAAGTTGTTTTATTTTGTTTCATAAAATCTCAGTTTGGGCAAAGTTTACACAGATGCACAGAATATAAAAATAAATCAAAAATAAATTTCTCTATGTACAGGTTATGTGCTATATACATTATAAGTTAGAAATGAGTGTGGATTACATTCTTTCTGTACACATAGGCAAAGATCCGACCCTGAGATTGACTGTAAACATAACAAATCTCCCAAATGCAGGAGCTCATGAAGCCTGGCTTTCTTTTATCACCAAACATATTGCATTGCAGATACTGCAAACCACTTCACTAATTGTGTGCAGTAACACACAGAAAATAAACAGTACAGTTTCTACTTTCCTTACGTCTTAAGGTTTGTGACAAACATGTGACAAACATCATTCAATGGCCTTTGAGTGTCACAGTGGTTTGAGATATGACAGAATACACGTCTCAAACACACTTCAACCTTGATGATAGTGGATTGTCTCTCACTTATGTGATATTTGCTTGGCTGTTACAATCTATCAGTTAAGTTTGTATGAACAAAACAATTCTCAAGTCTCTCCAGTTCTTTCACATTTGAAGACAGAGATGCTCTCATCAGTCCTTTTTAGTTGTAGGAGGTGAAATGTGAATGCAGTTTGTGGCTCTCTTCATCATCAGAGTTGCCCTCCTCTTCCCAGTCCTCTTCATCATCATCATCATCATCATCATCATCATCCTCACAGTCAGACTCGTCATAAAAGCTAATGGTTGCCTGTACAGGGAAGTTCCTCAGTAATGCCTCTCCGTCACTGTACAGATAGTCAAATGACTTGGTTCGGGGCCAGAAGAGTCTGTTTGTAGGACAGAAACAAGCTCATGTTAACATTCAGGTGCCTATAACCACAGATGCACAACTATCAAAACACATGATCTCACTGTACAAGCAAAAATGAAATAACAAGAACTATCTTAAGCCTCATTTCCACCAAGTGCAGTTCAGTGCAACGTGGTGTGGTCCAGCATTTCATGTTCTCTCTTCTTGATATGAAGACATGCTCTGTTTGTGTTTAAGAGAAGGCAGAATGGAAAAACAATGTTTTTAACAAAACAAAAAGTGACGGTTCTGTTACTGACAAAAGTGTTCCAAAATTGGGGATGAGGATTTTCCCTCAAAGTCTGACGATTTAAATAATTGCTGAGCTGCACAGGTGGAAATAGGGCTCTGGACAGAAAACCTGGCAAAAGTGAAAGTGCTGTGTTGTGGATGCATGCTTATAAGAATGAACATATGTAGAAAGAGAGATGCTGACCTGACGGGATGCTGGAAGGACTGAGATTTCCCACTTATCATCGAACAACCTGGCACCGTGGGTCTGGAGTAAGGCTGAGGAGTCAGAGACAAAGACTGTGAGTACAAAATGTCATGTCAAAATCCCAACAGTATGATGTCCAAAACTCTTTAGAAGAACTCTGTTCTGGTGCAGGATAACATGTTCTGTGACATGTTATAGCAGCAAAAGCACAAGTGTAGCTCAAAAAAGCTTAAAAAAAGGCTCTGTGCTAACAAAACACCAAAAAGAGAATCTATATGTTAAAGTGTTGGAACTTACACAAGATAGTTTGCTCCGTGGGCATCGCACAGGACCGTCCCTGTTGCTGGATAACCATGGTCTCCACAGTGAGGTCTGACTAAAGACAGAGAGAGGAAATGTGATCAGAACAATGAAAACAGTGTACTGACGATTGTAGGCTTCCTGCACGAGGAAAAAGATGGATGTGGTGATGCATAATTTTTGACTACCATAAAAAAAACTGATGGGATCATTTTCTGAAATTGTCCAGAGCGGCTATGTGAGAATGTCTGCCAAACGTCTGTCTGGACTCCTGCCAGCACCTTAATCAGTCAAATTTCTGGATTTTGGACAATGTCCTGCTGTTGTGAACTCGTCTGACCGTCCAATTTCCAGCGGTGTTCATTATATGAATGGAAAACCATTTTCCCATATGAACTCCAGGAAACTGTCCACAGAAAGACAACTTTAGAGATACATTCCAACAACTAGAAGAAGTATGGACTCTTGAGTGGGGATTGGTTGAGTTTGATGTGCTCTCTCCCCGCAAATCCAGTTTGCCCCACATTTCCTTGTCGTTATGAAGTTCCCTACTGTCCCTACATGACAGTGTCCCAAACAGTGTCCTTTAGAAAAAATTATATTCATATAGAAAATGCTCAGGAATAGAAAGTGATGCTGGGCTGTAAATGATGTCCCTGTATATGTATGATATACTCAAGTGCCTGCCCCACCGGTGTGTGCGCAGTAGGTGCCCCTTTTAATTTTCACCCCTGCCCTTCCCAATGTCTGTGCATGCCCCTGCTTCCTGGGGTCAAAGTGAACTTTGGATTAAAATATGAATGTAGGCCTTAATGAACCCAGTTAAACACCAAAACTAATGTCTGGAGTTCAGTTAACAACAGTGTTCGTGAAGCTACGTCAACAGCTACTGTCGCCTAGCAACCATTTGGTTTAGCTAGGTAGCCGTTTTGACTAGCCATTCTTCCACAGCATTAATGAGCCACCGTGTTAAACCGGTAAAAAGAACCACAAAACAATAATAATTAATAGTTAACTGTGTCCAGTTACCTGTTGTTCGTGTCCGAGCTGCTGCTCACTGTCTGCGGCCGCGACCGAGACACTGCGCCGAGAGTCGCCGGCTGGACGAGCACGCACGCGGAACTCATTCTCTGAGCACAAATTAACCACCAAAAGGGGCAAAATAGTGTATAAATGTGTTGAGTATTGCAATCCTCGCGTGTGGAAGAAGCGTAGGTTTGTTCCGTCTAACGCTGGACTGCGGCTGTGGAAGTGTCTCTGTCCTGAGGTGGAGAAAGAGTGTGTGGCGATGATGGCAGAGTGAGGGGTTTATAAAGCCGAGGTGGTCACTCACAGAGAGGGGGGGGGCGTCTGCTGCAACCAGAGGGGGAGGAGGGCGAGGAGGAGGAGGAGCAGACCCCCCAACCCCCGGGTCTATGTGCTGATACATGACAAATGATTTTAATGAAGAAACATGTGAGTGAATGGTCGTCGTAATTTCATGCCATCCTTTAAAGACAGTGCAGATAAAAGCCGTTTCCAAACACAGTGACATAAACTACAAAAATCAAGATGAGTTCAAATGTTTAAAAGGGTAAAAAAACTTAAACACCTGAATAAAAACGTAGGTAGATTAACGATGGCACGGTTTTGTAGAATAGTCAGTGGTTAAAAGCAATTTAAAACAGCCTTTGCCCACACACAAAAAATGCCTATAGTTTTAAGATGCATGTTTACGATAATATATTCTGAGAATAAAGTTGTGATTTAATTCTCAAACATATTAAGAAACTTAGAATCTCGCAGAAATAGCATTAAAATCTTTTAATTTGCCATCTTTGAAA
Organism: Solea solea; assembly: GCF_958295425.1. Classification (NCBI taxonomy): domain Eukaryota; kingdom Metazoa; phylum Chordata; class Actinopteri; order Pleuronectiformes; family Soleidae; genus Solea; species Solea solea. The sequence goes on along the minus strand of NC_081137.1, from coordinate 6,449,503 downwards.
AAAATGGGACCTCATATTCTTCTTATTTCGGTGTTGCACTTTGTAGACGGTCCCAATTTTTCAGGTCCAATGATGAAAAAAAATTACAAAGCTGAATTTCGACTTTGTCCTCGACATATTTTCCTCAAACTCGATCTTTGCTCCGTCTACTGGCGCAGATGACAATTTGACAGAAGTAATTTGTGTTTGCGGAGGTAAATTCCTCTTATTTGGCCCATTATCTGGCCCATTTGTGCCTTTTGCGCCCATGTGTGACTCTGAGCGCTCAGCGGGCGTCACGTGGCCCCTGCTGGTCCCTGACAGCTCTGTGTGACCCGCATGAGAAAGAGCCATTAGAGGCCATTAGAGCAGGCGACCAGTGACGATTCTCACACCCGCTATAATGGACTGCACACGCATGCAAGTATAAGTGATGATGCCAGTCAAGGCTGTTAAAGTCCTGAAAATAAAAATAAACTTGATACATTTTGCAGGTTAATGAAGTGAATTAATTGAAATGATTGTATTTTATACAGACAGAAAGAAACAGTGTGTTTGTGTGTGTGATTATGGCTTTGAGGGTTAGAATCAGTATTTAGTCCTCACTTACTTATAATGCTCTACAACCATGGTTCTCAAACTGTGGTACATACCAGAGCTGTTATTATAAATAATATATTATAAAGCAAATAACAACAATAAATGCATGAAATAATAATACTACTTAGAGTCACCTTATCTCTCGCTCCATCTTAATCTAATTTCACTGCACCAGCGTGTGAAGTATGTGAGGAAGAGGAGGATGATAAGAGAGCGAATGATCTTATTTGGAATAAATCTGCCTCCTGTGAAAAGTCTGTAGCTGTCTTTGCTCTTTGCCTATTTACACCAACATTGGCAATAATGGTGTCACACTGAATTAAAGGAGGCCTTTTGAGGGTTATAATCTGTGCTAGGTTAAAGATCAGGGTTTAGCATTTAGTCCTCACTTACAAGACTCGTATTTGCTTCCTTCCAGGACCTTTTCTGACATAAAATCTGACTTGTCGGAACCAGTAGTCCTCATGGGGACCAGAACCTAGTCCTAATGAGACACAAACTTGTTTCTGAGGAACTGGATAAGTTTTGGGTTATGATATGAACCGAGGTTTGGATAAATGAATTCAAGTCCACGTAGAGTCCTTAAATGGCTAGAATTACACACACACAAACAAACCTGTGTGTCACTCATGTGCAGCTTCTTGTATAAACAGCGCAGCACCGCAGGGTGGTGAGAAATCTCAAGCCCCCAGGTTGTCTGACAAAACAGTGAGGAGAAAAGTTAGACACCATCTGTGTGAGAGGCGGCAGGAGGCAGCAGTAAACTAATTAACAAGAGAAAATTAGATTGAGATTAGAAAAACACACAGACACACTCGCAGCACATGTGCCACAAACTCTGTGTATCCCTGTATGGGTATGACATTCACACAGCTGTTTGTGATTCAACTCCTCTTCACCTCACACTTACTGTTGTCTGTCTCATCCACTTTTTTTAGTACATTTTAGTATTTTCCACTACTTTGAATACAGTAATTTATGCAACAGCCTTTTAACAAGACATCAGTAATAGCACATATAGACAGTGACCATTGTTTTTAACAGCAGTGCACTTTCTGTGCTTATTTGAAATGTTTTGATTTCCCAAAGTCCAACATTTTGTATGCTTTACTTCTGTACTGTTGCCAGTATTTCTCATGTTGGTGAGTTTCTCATGACAGCCTAACAAAAGAAGGTAGCTTTTCACTACCCAGTCCTGGCCCAGCTCGACCTTGCGCTTTTCCATTAGCGATAGTACCTGGTACGTTTTTTAATACCTGCTCTGGTATTAAAAAAAACCCTCTAACTCTGTAGATCAATTAAAAAGACCTACAAATCCTGAACATGTGTGTTAATCTCCAACACTTAGCACAGAAATGTCTAAAATCTCAATATTTAACAGAGGAGTCTAGTGTATTTAGCGACCACACTGCTGAAAACTTGCAATCGCAAACTGCTGATGTATGTAAGTCTGTGCTCCGGTCATGCAGGAAGTACTGAACAAATCTTTTTAATTAACTGATTCTAACGATTCAGTAGTAGTCGTGGGTAACTGGTGAGGTCTCACAGTCTTGGTGCATTTCATTTTCATCAGGAGTTGGATCAGAACTGGATGTGAGGTCACCTCCGTAAAAAAACATGCTTCTCACATACTGTAGGCTAGTCGATGTTTGTAAAGCCAGTTGATAATAAGCGCCATACACCTACACAGTTTGACTGATTGACTGTGAAACAAATATGACAGACCTGCATTGTGTCAAGTAAGAGAAGCCAGGGCCAGACCACAAACTCCTTATGTAGTCTGCCCTGAGGGAGTTTCTGTGCAATTTCTGACACAAAGTGCATTAAAGACACAAAAAAACAGCAGTCAGACAAATGTAGAGCCTCTATCAGAGCCTCCTCACAGGATCAGGACAAGAGCACACAACACTCACCGTAGACACTCTTTGTTCAAACGTCTGCCGTCTGGAAAGAAGTTCAGAAAATGTAAAACTCCTGAACTGGTGACTCACAAAATATGTCCAATTTCTTGTACAATATATGCAATTTTACTGTAATGTAAATAGAAATAGGTTTCTATTTTTCTTATTATTTGCACATCGATTCTTCTAGTCTTTATTGTGAGAAAGACGCATATATCATTATACCTGTGTGTATAATGACAATAAAAACAAATTCATTCATAAACAGATGAAATAAAAAGAGTAAGTTTACATATGACAAGAAAAACATTATAAAATATCCAAATAAGGAAGCTACAGCAGAAAACTTAAGGGATGAATAAGTCACGTACCTCTTCCCTGGTGTATCACAGTGGAACGGACAGAGATGGTGCAGGAGACACACCCTTAAACACAGGAGCACCCACTAAATCAGACAATAGGGAAACAAACAGCTGAAAACAATGGGGAGTAAAAGATACATTCTCAGTAATCGATGATGCTGAACAAGGTTGCACTGTTGCCATAAAAGCAATTTCACTGTACTTGACATTAAAGTGATAGAATATTGAATCTTACACGTAAAAACAGAACAAAAGTGATGAAAAGTAAATCAAATTTACTGAAGATTTGTATGAGAACTTAATGCAAATACAGCAAATTTGAATGTATTCATAATTATTTCCTTATTCAGACAAATAAATAAATGTTGAACATCTGCAACATCACAGGGAAATGAATGGGTCTAAAAAGACAACTTTAACGTTCAGTTTACAATTTGAGTGGGAACTACGCCTTATTTACATCACGTCTTTCAACTCGGTACAAAACTTTTCAAGCTTTCTGTGTCGGTGTCTGCACATTTGTTATGTGCGTCTTCTCCCTTCTGTTGTCCCGGGTCATGACCAGTCTCTGACTCTGCACCAAATTGGACACCGGCAAAAGTTTGTCCACTCATCCAAATGTTCTCCCTGCTCTCCACAGCACAGGCCTGGAAAGAAAAAACAAGGACTGGTGTCCTTGTGTTTACCCTTCCCTGTGTACTGTGTGTGTGTGTGTGTGAGGAGGGGGTCACAGTAGTTCACCCCCACTGTTTTAACATTTGCCGACAGCAGAGACAGAGCCTGCTCCCCTCTGCTGAGCGAGGAATGCTGCTTATCAGTGACCAACTGCTCATTTGTTGTCTCTCTTTTTCTTCAGTGAGGTAACAGTTAATCTGATAAAACAAATACAGATAGTACAAACTTTAAAGAGAAAAAACAGAAGAAAAGGGGTTACTATCAGTGCACTCAAAGTATTTATTGGCTACTACCCGTAAAAATGTATAGACATTGTGTGTTTGAAACTATTTTAAATTTCAATTTACGGGACGAACAAAAACCTGCATAATTGTATAATTGTAGTTATGGAGTTAGTAATTGGATTTCAGAGTTTTTGTATATTTGAAGTGTTTTTCCAGAGCCATTTAGTCAGTATATTATTTATTTTTTCTCTTTCATTTTGCTGATATATTGGGTTTTCTCCCAGAAAAATATGCCTTGAGCTTCAGTCTATTCCTAAAGAAACAACAACATTTAAGACATGCAATTTACAGCCTTCAATGATTAATACAAATATTTTCACAGCAAATGGCCTGGTAGATGAATTCCAAAATTAAATTTAAAAAATTACATTTTTTAAATTCAAAAGCAGTTTTAAAACACTGGTAACATCCAGTGGCAAATTTAAGTTACATTTTCAAACCAACACATCTTTTACATTTGCCATTTTAGTACTATATTAATTTGTTTAGATTAGAGGAAAAAAGGTTAGTAGAAAAAAACAGGTTTCCCTGATGAAGATATGATATTTGACTCTTTACTACGCGGTGTCATTTTCACTTGCTGAAATTAGCATGGATGTCACACCCTGAGTGTAAGTTTCATGTTTGCTTGGTGTTCAATATTTTAGTTCCAGATTGGCACAGTAACAACATCACACATTAAAATCCAACATCAGAGCTGTTTGTGTGAAACTGAAGGACTCAAAACTTCTGCTTCTCTGTATTGCACAGAGCTGAGCTATTCCGTCCTCTGCTGGTTTACTGTGTAACCACATAAGATGAAAATACCCTTTGGTTTTAAGCAAATAATATATTTTTTAAAAACTTCAGGCAGCCCATGGCCAAGAGGAAAGGAATTGGGCTAGTGACCAGAGGGTTATTGGCTCAAATCCCAGGATTGAATTCTACCTTTTTTGGACATTTTTGGCATAAACATTGGCCTTGTCAGGACCAGTAGTCCTCAAGGAGACCAAAACCTGGTCCTATCTAACCCTAATTTCTGAGGAGCTGGTTAAGTTTAAGACAAATACTTAAATTGTGGTTATGGCTAAGGTTAAGGTTAGAGTTTTGTATTATTTGGTTAAGGTAAGGGGAAGTATTGTGTTGTGGCTTTACAAATGAATGGAGGTCAATGTGTTTGTACGAACTTACTCTCTGTAGGAGCGCGCCCTCGTGTGGATAATGACGATATTGAGGTGATGAAGTAGTTTCCCTTTTTACGACAGTGCAGATCAGAACAGGGCACAGGATGCCGGTGTGTTTGCGGACCTCTGCATGCTCCCTCTCACTTCTGAAGTTTTTCCGCAGTAACAGTCGTCCGGTTCTCGTCCAGTCTGCCGTAGCAGTCTGTTATTCACACCGCAGTGTTGCGCCGTTCAGCTCCGTAATAAAGTCTTTGAACACTCGAACCGGCACCGGCTTAACGTCCAGATTCGCATTCGGGTTTGACGTTCGTGTGTCTGGGAGAAGAAGCATCATGTCGTCCGCGGCGATGTCCAAGAGAATGGTGTGGGTGGACCTGGAGGCAAGTGACCGAACTGAGACCCCGAAACTCGGCTTTTAGACACGCCAAGCTAAAGCTAATGCTAATGTATGAGCTACACAGAGGCTAAAGAGATGATGCTCCGTTATTCATTGAACGGTGTACTTAAACTGCGTGCATATAAATATTTACAAAAAGCTATTTTGTTTTACATTATTAACGTGTAGGGATATATATCACAAATATTATTAATTCAGTTATTTTACATGCAACTAAATGATGACCATGCATAATTCCAGTTTAAAATATCTGCAACCTGCAAGACATCTTGGACTAGATCTGATCTAATGTACTTTAAGAAAGCTACATTTTATCTATAACGCATATCCTGTAAATCTGTTTAATTGTTTTGTTTCTAAATGTCCTTTCTCTTTGTTACTGGATGACGATCCCTTTATTTTTCTTTTTTAGATGACTGGTCTTGACATTGAGAAGGACCAGATCATTGAAATGGCCTGCATCATCACAGACTCTGACCTGAACATTTTGGCCGAGGTAACATAAATCTCAATTACTAACAATGGAATGACCTCACTCTTTTTTTTTTTTATCTGTAAATTAAACCCATCTGCTCTGGGTCGACAGGGGCCAAACTTGATAATAAAGCAGCCAGACGAGTTGCTGGACGGGATGTCAGAGTGGTGTAAAGAGCATCATGGAGAGGTAAAGTATGGGGTCAGCAGCTGAGAAAAAAAAGTAAACATTTTACACTTGTGGCCACACCCTAGTTGATGTCAGAGAGTGTAACCACAACACTGTTTTTGTATTGAAATGCATCGCATCTGTTCTGTTAAGATAAGATATAGTATAAAGATAGGATCATTTTTTGAAACACTGCTAAATCTGTTGGACGAGCAGGATCAGAGTTCTTTGACAACAATCCATCTTAAACTGCACAAGGCTCATTGTGCAGTTGTCGTTTTCACGCCCAGTGCCTACAATGCTGTTGCATTAATCTGTGTGCCCATAGATGTGTTGGCCTTAAAATGAGGTGTGGTCGGGGGCATGGTTGGTGCATTGCTATCATGAGGCAGCAGGAAGCCACTGCACCACTGACCAAGAAAAACCTGGTCTGAAGTCAAGTCATTCAGACACTGAATAACAACACACAATTGGGCACACCCTAATGCACTTGTGCCACACATTTGAGACCGGATCATGCGCTATAGGTTGTTTAAAGTGGGCCCACTATACCTCATTCACATCATCTCTTTTTTGCTGTTGCAATTTCTTGTACAGACTACCTGCTTTGACTCATCAAGTTATTGTTATATTCTGTCAGCTCACCTGTTTTGTCCACACAAATGTGTGACTCATCCACTGTAAATAACCAGTGTAACTGTGTCTCAGTCAGGACTGACCAAAGCTGTACAGGACAGTAAAATCACCCTGGAACAGGCAGAGTACGAGTTCCTGTCCTTCGTCAGACAACACACCCCACCAGGACAGTGTCCGCTCGCAGGTGAGCAGCAGCAGCAGCAGCAGCAGCAGCAGAAGAAACACTGTGATATTGTTGAACCTACAGTCATGTATTACTCGTTCTCTCCCTGCAGGTAACTCTGTGCATGCAGACAAAAGGTTCCTGGACAAACACATGCCACAGTTTATGTACCACCTTCATTACCGGATCATTGACGTCAGCACAATCAAGGAGCTTTGCAGGCAAGTCGTTGTGTGTCTGTTAGTGTGCTGTTGTGAAAATGTTTGCTCTTCAGCACAGATTGTATCAGTATATCTGAAAAAGAATTTGAATACTTTCCACATGTGCTCTGTAGGTTGCTGCATGCTGTGTAAACGCTCCGTTAACGCGCTAAAAACACATTAACCTACTTTATTTAGCATGTCAAATGGGTACTTTCCCTGCTTATTTAAAACTTGAGTCTAATTTGGTTTTCATACAGGTTTTCTTTCCAGACAACTTCATTTCCTGGTGGCTATCAAGATCAATGATTTAAGGAAACTTAATTATCATGGTGGTTGCAGGGTCTGGGTTAACAATTATAAAGAGATAAAATAAAGTGACTTTAGCTTCAATTAAAGGATATGTTATACAAGGTGCAAATTGAAATTCATGTGAATTTGTTTTGGTTCTGTTTACTTTCAGACGGTGGTTTCCAGAGGAATACAAGATGGCACCTCATAAGAAAGCCAGCCACAGGTAAACTAAAAGAAAATTAAAAGATGTACACAAAACCGCTCCGCTTGCAGCGTCCTTTGCAACAGGATAAAATGATATAGATTAAATTTAGTTTCTTCAAGATTTTTTTTTAGATTATTTCCTTATTTACAAAGCATTACAGTCTTTTGAAAATAGTACATACACACTACAGTTCACTTAAAGAACATGTCATGATTCTGTTTTCTCAGTAACTTAGTGTGTCATTTTTTAGAAATAAAGAAATGTCTCTTACTTGGCGCTGTACACACTCACAAGCTCCCTCAGTCGGGTCTGATTGTTTTGTTTGACAGAGCCCGTCTTCAGACGAGGGACGCATAATGTTTCATCATTTGTGTCCACTGAGAACAAGCAGAAGCAGAATAACATTAATACTTTTTACATATGTAAAGCTAAACACAAACACAAGAAACCTGACATTTTGTTTTCTCTTCAAAATACATTAGAATAACCTTTATTTAAACCTACCTTTTATTCTTCTCCAGGGCCTTGGGCGACATACGAGAGAGTATCAAAGAACTGCAATTCTATAGGACCAACGTCTTCAAAGCTTCGACGGAGAGGAAGTGCAAGGTCTTAGAAAACGGACATGACAGAAGTTAGCGGGCATCGTTGGTGCTATGCAGTCTGTAGAGTTGTGTGAAAAATAGTAAAAACTAATTGATTTTAGTTTGTATTCATCTTTATCTGCCCATTGATCCTTTGTTCCAGAGTGGTTTAAACTTAAAAGTGGAGGTTTCATCAAAGGGAGAAAGTTTATTTAAAAAGAGAGAAAAAAAAAAAAGGTTTAAAGGGTAAACATTTGACCTTTGCTTGTTTGAATAATTGTTTATTTTTTTTATGATCGAGACATCTTTAGTCTGGGTCTGATTTTGATTTTCCCTTGTTTTAAAATGAAGCCAAATAAACTCAGCGGTTCCTGAGGAAAAGTTTTTGTCTGTTTGACGTCTTTATTTACAAAAACGCATGTGCAGTACTTTCAGGCAAGACAAGTGATTTAGCACATGCTGTATTAAGTGTGTGTCAAATACACAGTATATTCTGGCCGTGGTGTTAATGGACAGTAGTTTCCCATGGTGTAACGCAGTGACATTACATACTGGACTATTGGATGTTCAGTCTACATTTGCATCACCACCTGTAAACATGTATTAAACACATGCATAAAAATAAAAGCTGAATTACAGTGATAAATATGTTATTAGTTTTTAAATAAGTTAACTAATTATAATTATTTATATTGATGTACACATGTGAGTTAAAAAAAGAAGACTTGGAACATTCAATCAAGTATGAATTTGGAACATCTTCATAAATAAGTTATCTGTTATCTGAGTAAAATCTGTTACACAGACACTAAAAATGTGTTTGCAAAGTAGCATCTCACTCAAATAACAGTGAGTAGATTGTTGCTGTAAGATTTTTTTCCCCTCAATGTCCATTCTGAGCCTCCATACCATTGAGATCATTTTTGACTATTAAATGTTTGATGAAAGAGAAATCTATGAACTATTTCAAATTACCAAGTGGAAATTAAATTACTGTTCCATGTACTGTCAAGCCTTCAGAAAAAAAGAAAATTACAGACCTACAGTTCTGTGCAAAGTTTAGGACACTGTTGGCTTTGTTGTTTGCTGCACTGACGCAATATTTTTGATTCAATATCTTTTTAATTCAGAGATCTGTGGCATTTTGAATGGAATTAATGTTATTATAAGTGAGTTTACTATGAGTTAAACTCGTGGCCTTATTTCACAGCAGCCATTTTAGACATGGAAAAAAATATTTACCAGACTTGTGCAAGTCCACAATTCTCTTCCTGATATCTTGGCTGATTTCTTTCGTTTTTCCCATGATGTTACACAAAGAAGCAGTGTGTTTCAGGTGTGCCTTAAAATACATCCACAGGTGGGTCTCTAATTAACTAAAAAAAAAAAAAATATATCAGAAGCTTCCAAAGACATGACATCTTCATTTGGGCTTTCCCAAATTGTTTAAAGGCATAATAATCTTAGTGTAATGTAAACTTCTGACTTTGAAGAAAGTAATAAAAAAATTGTCTAAAAAAATCCTTCTCTCATTATTCTGGCATTTAGCAAATAGAAATAATTTTGGTAATCCTAACGGACCTAAACCAGGAAAAGTAATTGTTTGATTTCATGTCAGACAGTAAGAAAAAAAGCATGTGTCTTTTTATATAGTATATCTAAACTTCTGGTTTCAACTGTATATAAGAAATTGTATCACTTTCCCTCATTTGTGATCCACTGCTTACAAAAACATGGATCCCTCTACAGTCCACAAATTCTGCCACTAGAGGGCGCCACTGTCATGTGACATGCATTAATAACAAACCTCTCCTGATAGTCCTCCATAGGTTTTGCAGGGATTAAAACACTAGTCACGTAAACTATAGTGGGTTGTTCTCAAGCTGTACTGGGATGACACTGGGATGACACAGAAACCCATGACAGGATATATATATATATGTGTATATATATATATAAATATATATATATATATATATATATATATATAGATATAGATATATATGTATATATATAGATATGTATACATATATATATATATATATATATATATATATATATATATATATATACATATATATCTATATATATGCACCTGAAATTACTACAATGTGTCTTTATATAGAGAAAGCCTGACTGCTGCACCTGACAACTCTGTGGCATACATTGACCTTGAAACCTCCGACAGTCCATACATTTAAAAAAAAAAAAAAAAAAGACCTCGGAACAAGGGCCTTTGTGCGTGGAGTTTGCATGTTTTCTCCGGGGTCTCTGGTTTCCTCACACAGGTCAAAAACATGCAGAGGTTAATTGGACACTCTAAAATGACAGCAGGTCTGAGTGGATGGTTGTTTGTATCTACAGTATACTGTATGTTGGCCCTGTAAAAACAAATTTTAATACCTGGTTTGATGAGCACTCATTTTGATTTTATTCCTAATTGCTTGATGTGATCTTTTTATTAGTAGTGTTTTTGTATATATATAGTTTTTATATGAATTACCATGCTTCTTCTAACATGTTTTCCTGTCTTATGTCTGTAAGAGAGGAAAAGTGTGTATGAAACATGCAAGCCTGTAAATCTAGGTCAATGTTTCTACTCCACTTCCTCTGCTGAGAAATGGGACTTTCAGACTGAGACAGGTTTATTATCCTTTCATTAACTTCCATGAAGCCTACTCTGTCTCCTTTTTGCACTCGGTAGATGCATCTAGCTCACCACACTGTTCCCTTTTTACACCACTTTCCCTCTCTGACTGTGCTTTACTGCACCACTCCCTGTTTCCCCACCCTCACAGTTCAACCTGCAGGACAGAGAAAAGGTGTGGCGCTTGCACACTTGCTGTTCTGGCAACTGTTGCCAGGATACTGCAGAGCACAGAGGAAGAATGATTGCTGTGCTGTGTGTGGGTGAGCAGGTGTGACTGTGAGCCGAGGTAGTGTACATAATTGATGAAGGAGGACAGAAGTGACTCTGCTGCCTCCTGATGGTTTTGCCTCTGCAGTGCGAGTAACCTAGTTGTACCAGTGAAAAAACATGTCATGACCTTTGTTATCATTTCCTCTAAATCACACGTGAAATGTTTGAAGGGTTAGTGCCACACCTTTCAAATCTAACAACCCTTCTTTGTGTTTCTGTTTCTCTTTCATCAGTAACAGCAATGACATAATGACAGTGTCAGTGTCTGTGCTATGTTAAGATGGAAGTTACCTATGATGGTACAGTAAAAGGGAAATATGCAGCACCTGAAGCAGATAGTTACACATAAATCATTTCCCCTTAAGCTTTTCAGTTAGTAGACCAAGACCAAAAATTCTGAATGAATACCCAACACTTCAATGGCTTCCAATAATAATAAAAGACAAAAAAATAAAATTAATATTGGCCAGACTGAGCTGTGTTTACATTCTCAAGTATCCATGTGTTTCAGCATATGTGGGTAAACGATAAGAATAACATCTCTGATACACAGCATTTTGTCTGTAATTCTCCATTAATATTTTAAGACTTGTACTTCTGTTTTTAATAATTCAATTTGACCACAAGAAGGTGCACTAAGAAAAGGGGAGAATAGTGAAAAACAATTATTGCTTTGGATGATATTTAACAATGTACATAACATGTAATCCATGTTTCGCCCCTCAAGGAAACAAACTGAAACCTTTCAAATTAAAAACACTGGACTTTCCAGACGCCAGAATTTTAACTGTCATAAAACCCCCCCACAATACTCGTTTTACACAGAAATACTGATTAAATATTTTGAGAATTGAGAGTGAAACCAAAAGCAGTTTGTCTTAGTCTTGTTTGGATTTAACAAAGGTTAGAACAAAACATAAATACCAAGTGAATTTGCAGCCCTTACAACAATGAATATACAATCCCCAGTTTTCATACCCATTCACACCCAAGGAAACTAAGTATGAACGCATCTTCTCATCTAATCACATGAATGCAACTCCATGTGCTTAGACATGTAAACGCGGTAAAGACGACTGCTGACGTTCAAACTGAGCATCAGAATGAGAAATAGGCTTTTTATGTGTCAAATAAAGGTGGTTCATGTAGTATGGACTGTTCTGCAGTGTCTGACCTCATATGAAACTCCCAGGCGTCATCCTTCTTCTCATCTCATCATCATCATCCCTCAAAGAAATCACACAGACAGATTAACTTATATTTACAGAATTTTATTTCATTATGTTGCAAACAATGACATCCAGATATATTGATACACAACTTTTACTGTGCGTGTGTGTGCGTTTGTGAGTGTATGTGTTTGTGTGTGTGTAAAGAGAGCAGTGACACCACAGAAAGCTGAATGAAAATCCCATGAGGACGCCCTCAGTGGGTTAACAAGGCAGAGATAGCGAACAAGAGGGCACCGGGTGATTCTTCTCGGCGAAGTACACACTCACACACAAATCTCATAAAAGGTGAGCAGACATTTTCCTTTGTAAAACACACGTTTGCGAATGGGGGGTGTGTGTGTGTGTGTGTGTGTCTGTGCTCTCAGCAGCTTAGGGATTGTTAAGGTCCTGTGAGTGTCTAGAAAGCAAGTTTGTTAAAAGAGATGAAGTAGAATGAATGAATGAATGAACACAGTGGGTGAGAAGCTTTACCTCCTCTCTGTCTTTCCTCTGACAATCAAAGCAGACAGTGGAGAGATTCTCCTGTCGTAATATACAAATACGCGCACGCACACACACACCATGTATACACACATGTACACATACACTCACCCACAGAACCTCATGTGATTCAACTATGAAGCTGCGCGCTTCATTTTTTCCTTCAACATGTCATCTTCTCCTCCTGGACAGCTTCCACTCATTCGTTCACTTATTACACATCTTCTCTATCAGCATCTGTGCAGTGACAGACCACAACAATGGAGGCATGGAGTAAAACAATACTAAACTCAAAAGGAAAAATAAACCTAAACCCCTTCAATGTGGGGCGCCATTGGTTTTCGTGCACTGTCAGTTAACCCGAAAGACTCCTGAGCCAGCACACAAGGATATTTACCCTTATACCCGACAGGAAGTCATGACAACGGTATGCAAATTCGGCAAATTTAACAGTATACAATTTTTTTTGTTTCACCATGCAAGGAATACTTCTTATCTTCTGAGTGTGTTTATGTGTCAGAGATTGCGTGACATTTATTAAGCGTACCCTACATCCAGAATAATTTACATAAAAGGACAATAGTCATCTTAATAGGACTGGAACTGATGTAGGGGAGGAGCTAAGGAACGAGGAGGGGTGGGGTGGGGCGTGGGGAGAAGATAAAGCGCCATGGTCAACTACGGTTCGTACTGTAGTGCGAGAGGTGAGAGGCTGGGTGTCAGGACAGAGGGGAGGAGGGTTAAGGTAAGCTCGAGGAGAAGGAAGCGTAGAAGATGGAGGTGGTCTCAGCGACACTCCCACACTTTGACTGTCTGATCAACGCTGCCCGTCACCACGTAGGGGGCAGTCTTGTGGAAATCTGCAAGAGGGAGACACATTTTAACAATATGTAAACAGCTTAACAATATGTTCTGTATTTTCACATTTTACCAGAGTCAGAGGATCGATGTGTGTCACACACTACCCACCACGCGGTCAGATTAGATTATTCACTTTTGCATTTAGTTATTATATTATAGCGTTTCCTAAACCTCTTTTTTCATGTATAATCAATTGTGGTCAAGCAGACATTTTGGCTGGTCCCCACAAATTTAAGGGCTTTTTGCGGATTAAGGGTTGGAATTGGGTTGAGGATAGGTTAAGGGTTAGGCATTCAGCTGTGATGGATAAGATTAGGTTAAGGGTCTGGGGGAATGTATTACGTTTATGTGTGTCCTCAAAAAAGTATGCACTGTGTGTGTGAACACAACTTTTGATTCAAAACTATCTCTGTAAGGGCAAAACATTAACTGTGACCTCACCAACACATGAGTGACCGACAATGGGAGGTCACACACTACATGATCTTTTGTCACACACACTACACAATATTTCACAAAAAACACAGGTGAGAAGTACCACAGGGAATGATGTGTCAACCCTGGCTTAATCTAGCTCAGCCAGGTCAACCAGCGAGGTTTTAATGCAGCAGTGCTCTCTGGTCTCTACCATATTTTTTACACATGTTGTATTTCTCTTTTTCCTCCTCCCTTTCCTTTGAGATGAGCCCCATCACCCCGTTCTGGTCCCTGGTTCGCTTGAGATGTTGCAGACTCTTATCAAATATTGAGCATTCTGGAAAGAGTTCAAGATCTGCGACATCAAGGAGGTTCAAGCAGTTCTATTTTACTCTTAGCGACTGCTGATTTCTGTGCCACAGTTGGCTCGTTGAAAATTGTTAGTGTGCATTTGAGGACTCTTACCCAGAGAGGTAACAAAGTGTTCATGGGCAAACAGGGTCTTCATGCAACGTTTGTTCTTGTAGTCCCAGATCCTAATGGTTTTGTCATCAGCACAGCTCACTATGAATCTTCCTCCAGGGTGAAACAACAAACCACGAACCCAGTTGTCATGTCCCACCTTAAGAACAAAGACAGATTATCCACCACTCCCCTTATTCATAAGCAGACACACTGAGCACTGAGTCACAAGAAACCACCATAACTACTCACCAGAGTCATAAGGCAGATACCAATGCTGACATCCCACATTTTAATGGTTTTATCTCTGGATCCAGAAAGAAGGAAGGGACCAGGCTTTCCACTCTTCTTGTTCTGCAAAACAAAGATACAGCTAAGTACAGTGTAAGAAACTAGACAGATGCTATCTATGTATGAGGTGAAAGACTCCAGCACTGACAGTGTCATGGCTTCAGGAATGCTGGCGTGTGGGTTGTTTGAGTTTAATTGATAGATACTTTGTGACTGTGCACAACACCAGTTGACATGCTTTTGTTTGGATTTAGCCCAATGAACCTCTGTATCCAAGAACAGCCTCACACAGTCACTACAGTCAGGCTACAAATATACAAATATATGTTGTACATACTGAGAAAACCTGACTAACCACCTATAGAGAAGATCAGCTTGTTTTGTTTGGGTGGTGGGGGTGACATCCAAACAAAGCATGTCAAACACTGCTCCTGTGTGCCATGACGCTGCTTTTATTTATGAACTTTGGCGAGGGAGTGAGTGCTTAACAAACATCAGCTGTGTAATGGCAAGAAAAAGCAGCAAACACATTGTCAAAAATATGATTAAGCATCACTCATTTCACTCACACATTAAGGTTAAAAATTTTAATTCAGGGCATACATTTGGTTTGGTACCAACACTGAGCCAGACATATTCAAACATTCTCTGTCGCTTTATATCAGGTCTTATAGCAGGTGACTTTACCTCTGAGCCTGTGGCCTCCAGGATGGTGGGGTGAGCAGTGTCAGGAGCCCAGGAGATACACTCTACCACATGTTCATGCTCCCGCAACTCAGCTTTGCACTCTTTTGAAGCGACCACCCAGACACGCACTGTCTGGTCGTTGGAGCAGCTAGCGATCAATGAGCCATCCTGATTGGGGCGCACCATCCTCACCCACTCCCTGTGGCCTGCAAAGGTCTTCACACAGTACCTGAACACAGAATTATGGTGAGAAAAATTGTAAACTAATGCTATATCATCAGGTAAACAATTAAAGAAAGAATAAAATATGGAATTCCGAAAATGTAAAACTATAACAGTCACAATCTATGACAGTGTGTGGGGGTGAGAGTCGAAATAAGGCTCCCCCTCACTTACCCAGTGGCCACCTCCCACATCTTGATGGTCTTGTCCCTGGAGGCAGACACTATGTGGTCACCATTTGGCATGATGGCTACGGACGACACGTTATGATCGTGGCCTGGACAACACAGTCAATCGTTTAGTTGTGCAACTGGTAATAATAATACATTTTATTTGTAAAGCACTTAGCATCTCAAAAGTGCTATAGAGGCAGGTTAAAAGATACATTATGAACCAATAGCACCCCCATTGGTATGATTTCCTGAAAAGAAATGTCTTCAGTTCTTTTGTAAAGATTTCCACGTTCTGTGGTAGCCTGGTCTGAGTATATGTATATTAGCGTTATTATAGTTTATGTCCAAAGCCTCTATTTACATGGGTTAGGGTTAGACTTAAATTGTAAGTCACATTTATAAAGTCAAACTAACCCTTCATTAAAATAATGACATTAGCGTCTAAAAATACGTAGAAAATAACCATAACGGTGAATACAAGCCTGACATTTTTTGGGATCATTTCAAGAGAACTGTAGTGAAACAATTTTCAGAATTTTATACTACATTCTTATGCCAGAAGATTCTGATAAAAGCTGCTAACTTAGCTTGGATTGTTTTGAATCATCAGTACTGCCAAGTTATTCAGTACTTGCTGGGTCTATTTATAATTAATCCAATTTTGCAAAATAACCTCTAATTTAAAAAGCAGATGATTTATTACCGAATTTCTAAATCGAATTGTACAGTGTACATTGACCACTATTACTTCTGTAAGTACCACTTACCATGCATTGTTCGGATACACTCAAAACCCTGGAAGTCCCAGAGTTTGATGCTCATGTCAGCTGAACATGAAGCCAACAGCTTCCCTGTCTGGTCAAAGGAGATGTCCTGCACTGAGTCTGTGTGACCCTTCAGAGTTCGCTCAAAGTCACCTGCCTCATAGTCCCACACCTAAAGTAACAAGTCAGTATTTTAGTGAGACACCCTTTCTGCCTGTAAAAGACAGCTGTACACATGATCATATTTCATACAGGAAATATTAAATCAATTGTGCATTTAGATTTTTCAAATTCAATATTAGGCATGATGGGCTGCAGATTAGACATTTTGTTTTGATCTTGAACTCAAATGTGATTACAGAGATTTGCAGTCAGACATCTGGTTAAACTAAACAGCTGGTGCCATTTCCTATAATAAAAAGTGTTAAAATACAAACAGGAGTAGAAGTTGCTGGAGAAAGACACAGATATGCATGTTTCTCGAGGTGCTGGGCTGTGGGAGCATTGCCTCTGACAACAATTGCATCAGCACATCTCCACACAGATAAGCAGTGACAAAGCAGAAAAAAGTGAGTTGACGAAGGAAGGAAGGGAATGAGAAAGGAAGGTGGGTGGGTGGGGCGTCTGGTGAAGCAGAAGCAGTGAGGCTAAAAAGGGAACCTCAGACCTGCAGTCAAGCTTTGATCTAAAGGGTCAGAGCTGCAGATGCCATGTTGTGGTGAGCTGAAACACCAACTGATAATGCTGATAAAGGCTGCTGCACTCAGCCAGTATTACACTCAAATATTCCTTATAGAGACAGATTTTTAAAAAGTACATTATGTGAATAACCCCCCAACAAAATTACTCTTGGCATTCCCAGAGAGAGGAGACGTCACAAATGAATGCATAATCTATCAGTGAGTGTATGAAGTAGGTCATGACCCATGAGTTTTTGCAAAATATTTTCCTAAAAAACTGAAGCTCTAACTATAACCCTTGAATAATAAAGTTGGTGTGAAATATAAAGCATCAACTGTATACACAGCACATCTCATGATAGATTAAAATTGCCAGTTGTACTTAAGGTGAATAGTTAAATATTGATTTTGACTCTATAATTAAAATTTTTTATTGTATTGCATTTAATAATATCCAATAGGTTTTCCTCTCGCATGGTCATAAAGGAGACCACTTTTATGATCATGCGAGAGGAACTTTAACTATTATAGGCTGCATAGTATTACAATTTATAATCCAAACTCTTGTATTGTGTTGTTTCAAGATGGAGCTTGTTGTACCTTATAAACTGGCACCACACTGTGTCAAGCTGTTTTCACACACCTTGATGGTTGCATCCTCTGAGGCAGTGACCATGACAGAGAAGACTGGGTGGAATATGACACGTGTGACTGGAGCGCGGTGCCCGCTCAGGGCGTATCTCTCTGGGGGACGGGGTATCCACTCTTTGGGGTCTCTCTTCTGACCCACAGTTCCACCATGTGTCATCTCCTCCTTTGCTTCATTTAACTTGGACTCCAACTCCATCACCTACGGGAACAGCAAAGAAACAAGGACAAGAGTCGTCACAGACCTTCAAAGAAATACATTTATTTGATTTAGACAGGTGATGATTTGCTACCAACAGTGTAAACCCACAATAATCTTCATTCTTTCATATGATTGTAAAGCATGTGTCAAATGTCACAAGCAAAACCACAAAATATCCCTTACCTTTTTCTGTAATCTGATGACTGAGGTCCATTTCTTTTCCAAAAGCCCTGCATACTTTTTATCTACCTCTTCATTCTATGAAGAGGAAAGACAAGAAGAAAGGTATTTGGTTTATTTCTATAAAATCATTTGAATACACATTGTAGTGTATCTATTGCTGCTTACCATGTCTATCTCTGCTTCTTTCTTGAAGGTAGAATAGGCCTCCTCATATCCATTGGAACGGAGATAGTCTGCTATGGCCCGATTTCTAAAACAAACAAAAAAAAACAAAGAAAGGCTAAAGGTGTTAATGTTCCACTAATGATTAGTATTTCAAAAGGTGCCAGCATAAATAAACTTCGATATGTAAGTTGTCATTATCAGGGCAATAAATGAAATACACTTCAATAAACTGAGTAGACTGAGTTCATCAACTATTAAATATCAACTTCAGCTCAACAGACACACCCTGTCTGACAAACGGGAGCAACAGGATTTAAGATGAACCCTTCAAGCATGAATTTTTGAGCATGAGCTTTAACAAATTACAAATCTTCAATGAAGACAAACAAAAGAAAAAAAACAATATAAGGACTGAATCATGGGGAAACTGTGTTTTGTGCTGCTGCTTGGAAACCAGAGGCTCGCCACAAGATGGAAAACTGTGCATGGACAACACAAGGACAGGGCAACCACAAGCACATGGAAGCAACCTTTTTCTCCCTCTCTCTCTCATGTGTGTGTGTGTGTGTGTGTGTGTGTGTGTGTGTGTGTGTGTGTACACATAAAGATGAATATTTCATGAGCAAGAGGGGCTAAATTTAGGCTGCTGTTGGTTTTGGGCAGCTTATGATGGTATCCCTGATACAACTGCGTTAGAAAGTGTGAACAACAGACCACAGGCAACAGGATTTCTACTACATCATCCCAATCATATATATATATATATATATATGTGTTTTAACACTTCACAATCAGTTCAGTGTAAGACAAAGATGACTTATTTTCATACAGCATATGTTCATATCACACGATCAGCCAGGCAGATACCACTGCACAGAACTGCTGACATAAATCAACCATCTTTTTCTTTTTAAATTCCACCTCCGTCCCATCCCCCTCACTTCTTTGCTCCTGTCATGTAGGTTATGAAATATTCACTAAGCAGCTATCAAATGAAGCACCTTGTAGCAAGATATCTCATCACATTTCCTCAGTGATAACACTTTCTTCTCAATTAATGCACTTTCTCACAACATCTGCAACAACCTATTCTGGATGACTAAATTCCACAGCTTTCTAAAAAAAAAAAAGTGTAAAACATGGGGATGTATGTTGGACTTCACGGACAAAAATAAATAAAACCTGCATGTACATGCATTTTAATCGACCCCTCCATGATCCCTAATTGTGTGTTGGTCAACATGTCTGTTCTTGTCTGTATGTGTAATGAGCCTGCACATATTTGCATCCAAGCACTCACAGTTCATCTCTCTGTCTCTGTGACAGCACCATGGTGGCTGCTGTTCTCTCCCTCTTGGGGAGGTGAGGGTGAGGCGATGTACTGGGGGAGTCTGGCAAGGAAGTGTGTGGTGGGGAGGCTTCGGATCCCTCAGTGATGTTCTTCCTTCAGGGACTCCGGAGGTGGCGATAACAGTGCCACACAGAAGGAGGTAAACTGGAGGTTCTGCTGTCAATCAGATGTCGCGACAAGGCTCCACAAGTAGTCACAATGGCCCAGATCTCACTCACTGATCAGACGAGCCCATCACCTGAAGAAGAGAAAACACACAGAGATTGAGTTAAAAAAGAAAAGAAAACGGCCATGACTTTCCAAGTCTCACGGATAAATTAAGTAAAAGTACATATAAAAGGTACATGAATTATAGGTCGTTACACCATTTAGGTTCCAACCTGCTATTTCAACATGCATACTTATTGCTCCATGTTATGTTGGAGTAAATGGCAAAGCAAAAACTAAGTACAATTGCATTTAATCAAAGAGTGCAGGGAAGTAGGGAAAAAGCCACTTTTGGGAACAGTTGTCATTTCTGGTCATTCATGCACTAATGTCTGCATTTTCAGGCCCTTCAATGCTTCCTCAAAAATTGTTATAATTTAAAGCTGAGTTCTGAGGATCTGTAGTGCATGACCTTAGTAATAGATCATTTTATATTTTATATATTTTTGCACCATTTTCTAAAAGAAAAGTTTCACAGTTATAAACAATATGAGTTTCACTTTTTTATTAATTTTGTCTGAAATTAGCCAACTATCCCAAAACAAGAGATCAGTAGCACATGATGAAAAATCAAAACTCACCACTCAGCGATTGAAATACTAATAAAGAATTACTTCCTAAGCTTGTACACTGCTGGCACCTGGGGCCACAATAACACTAAGCTGCTTAGCAGGAAGGCCAGACATCCTAGTTTGTGTGTGTGCATGAGATCGAAAGAGAGACCACTGGTCCTCTTTACGGCTGACAGTGCAATGTCAAGGGACTGGACGATGGCTAACAGGATTAACTGTAGACATTAAGAGAGGACTGGAACAGCAAGCTGCCCTTGTCTGTACCTTTGTCTGGTGCATCGTTCTTGTCTGTTGACAGTTGCTGCTGCACAACTCAAAAGACTCCCTCAAGAAATAAATATAAATATTGTTTATTTACACTTTAGAGATGAGTGAGTATTTCGCCATTAGCCAGTCATGCACCTGAATTGTCCCCAAATAGAACTCTTCTTTCCTGCCAATGAGTGCACCGAGCTAAGAGAACGGAGTGAGTGATTTTAACACAGAAGCACTCTCAGTGTGATTCAATAATAGCCATTAAACCAAATAGAACAACAGTCCAAAGGATTATATAACTAAGACAATCTCAGCAGCTTCTGCACCTGTTTCAAACACCTGAATTTAAACAGTGACTGTATCAGAGACACTGTATTGCAGAGTGTTCTGAAGGAACTCAAAGAAAAACTGGCATGAGGGGTTAAAGGTAATTTAAGTCTCTCATTATTCAGTTTGTTTTAAAATGGCAGTTGTTGCATTGGTAGGCAAATGTGCTGTTATCTATGCTTGGTGCTCTTGAATATCAACAGTTAAAGTGTCATAAATCAAGTGGGGATCAAAGTCCTGCGTATCACGTTTCATCAAGAGGAAATTATGTAGTGGGTTTTCGGTTCAAAGACCTGTTTGATCGTGTGTGTTTCTCGGAATGAATCTACACATATTAGATGTTGACAGAAGAAAGCAAGCACTCATGGAATCTTAGGTTGATGACATGAGAACAATGTTTGTGGTCAGTTTTTTTTTTTAAATAAACATAAGTTATTGGATTCAAACACAAGATAATGGTCATAATGCTACACACAAAATATGTGAGAATTTGCCTTTTGCTGATCTTAAGACTATCAAACAAAGATTTGATGACATGACCTAGGCCTTTGTTGAATTGTGATGCTGCTTATTCCTTAGACATTTTGTAGATTGCAATCGTCTCAGATTGGCTACAGTTTCACTGATCACTACTGAAAGTTAAAGCTCTTAATTAGATAGATACAAATAGCCAGTTGGAACACAAAATGTCCTGGCAAATCTGTTCTAGTAAAACACATTAATAGTAAACAACCCTTTGCTCAAAGAACCACTGTAGTATTTCTTCTGAACCCACAAGGACATGGAGCAGGTGCCCATTTCTCTGCATTCACTTATGATCAAAGAACCCAACATAACAAGTTTAAAACCTCTTCTGCAAGCTCAAGAAATACAATGCTCCCACATAACCCCACCTCCCCTATTTATACAGCTAAGTATGAAAAGGTGAATGGTTTATCTGACTAAGCTTCAATTATCTACAAAGACAAGCTGTGACGTCAAGTATGCCTCATCTGTATTTTTCAGAGCACAGAGCCTTGGTCAGTTCAACAAGCACCGTGTACAGCAGGGATGTGACACAGACTTTACCTCTGTTCTACAAACAAACAGCATGAATCGTACGTACATTAATGCAACATTCTCTATGTAATATAATGCAGTCCTTATAGATTGAAGACAAATATGCAGAAAATGCCATTGTGTCTCTTAAAGCATTAGCCGAACAGAAATTCCTCAAACTGGAGAATGTGGAGCGTGAGAATGGTTAATCTTGTTCAACAGTTGATTTATACAATAAATATATCAAAATTGTCGCAGATTAATTTCCCGTTGAGCAACTAATCAATCAACGAACAAACACTTCAATGTGCATGTTTCATAGAAATTTACTTATTTAACATACAGTGTTAATCATTTTAAAGTTTAAGAAAAGCAGGCCTAAATTAGTATTATTAACGAATGAATGAAATTCAGTCAAATTTGTTGTCAGGTTTGAAAATAATAACGATGCAGCAAAAAGCATTCGATATAGAATATGAAAAAACTCAATCACAAAAGGCAATGACACCAGTTACAGGCACTCATTTTGGCTGATTCAAGTGTTCAGTTATCATGCTGTTTGTGTCTAAATGCTGAGCAATGCCCCCAAAGTGGGTGACCTTCAGGCCAAACAAAACCATCCTGGTACAAATTGACAAGGCAATGTTTGATAACACATTGAAAAGCATAGCAAATTATTTTCACCCCATGACTGGCAGCCTACACAGAAATTTCCTTTTTAAGAAAGACAATGGTGAGGTCTCAATCTACTCTTGGATCCATTCTGATGAATTTTGATTATACAGTAAATAATGTATTGCCACACAATAACAAAACAGCTTTAGAGTTACTCATCCTATACTGAATGTCTTAAAAAAACACTAGGGGCTGAGATATGACAAAAAGATGGGAAAAAGACTGCAGTTATATACGAGTAGCTCAGCTCAAGCAAGAGAAAAAGGAAAGACTGATAATTCAAGCTGAAAAATTGCACAATAAAAGTCAAATTGTATCTGGAACATACAAAAGGGAAACCCTCGGGATGATGGCGAGAAATAGTGCATGTACATTTTCACATCCTGAATGGCTGATTCATAACCCTTGCTGAAAGCACTGGCCTTCACATTTTGTCCTACGCAATAGCAGCTACGAGGCAAATAGGAGGCATTCACTTGGCGAATGACATTCAGCTCATCTGACATGTTTATATATAAAGAAAACCTGAGTGCATTCGCCTCGGTAGTTATCATGATGCCGTAATGATCCGTTTCAGTCTCCACCCTGATTGTTGACCCTTAAACCTGATTTAGGTCCACTTAGGGGGCTAACATCATGAATAAAAACACATTGAACATGCTTGAGACAGCTTTATTAATGGCAGAGTAGTCTATATATTCGAAATCTGGCCTGAGTGATGCATTTCCAGGGTTTGATGGCCACAAGGGCAAAGTTGCAGCAGTGGCTCAGCAACGCCCTTCCCAGCTAACATTAGCTTAGCACAATAACGTACGCGTAAAGTGGAGCTGTCAGATACACAGTCACCAAATCAAAACACACACGGGGCGTTGGTCTACGGCAAAAGGTTGCGGAGCAACTTGAATTATTACGTTAAAACAACAGATAGCTCGTAATAATTCAAATGAGTATACGATATGTAACACAAGTTTGATTCCACGGCTATCAGCTGATTTTTTTAACCAGAAAATACAGCGCTACGTACACTAATGCAGTAAAATATTAACCACAACACTCCCACAACAAACACTGCTTACAGAAATGGGTAACATTTACCTTGAAGCATTTCTTGTGATATCATAATATTAGCACCCGGCTTTAGGAAATATGGCAGCCGGCTGACAGCACCCAAGTTAGCTATGTCGGCTAACGCATCGCGTTAGCTTGTCCCCACAGAACCACAGAAGCTAGCGTTAGCCAAATATTCAAGTAGGTTTTCACAACAAGTGTCTCCGAACAGGTCACGCGTTGATCACGACTCACAGGGCCAATGTGAAGGATTACAACCAGATTGAGCAAAGCCAATTATTACACCGCCAAGTTATCTTAACGTTTAGTCTCTGAATCGATGCTCTTGTGAACGCCAACTTTGCCACTTAGCGTAGCTTAGCTTAGCTTAGCCTCCGGCCTCTCCGCCATTTTGAGATGGGAACGGGAGAACGCAGACACTGCAGGCAATTCGTCGTCAGAAAAACAAGTCTTTGAGAGTGCAAAAACAAAAACGCACATTCGTGAACATATCACGGACTCACCCTCTGATAAATGGTGGTTCTCATTTCCCCGTGACAGGTCGAAGCATGCGACGGAAACGCCAGGTTTGAATGTGATATTATGACTTTTCACATCACCCGGTACAGCCGCTCAGATTTCTCTCCTCTTTGGTACCACCGAACTCGCCCCGGCCACATCTAACGGTCGCGATTGGGTAGCGGTTGCGCGCACGCAGAGGTAACCGGGGGCGCGCAGCGTACACAGCTCGTCATCTTCTAATTAAAGGGGAATTCGGTCATTTCTGTCCTCCTGCTGTTATTATTATTATTAGGCAAAGCTGATTGATTTATGTTATCTGATAAAGGTCACCGTTGACCTTTGATGTTATATAATAGCTATGATATATGATGGAGAGTATAGTATTTCCTATAATGCACCTTGGACATGGAGAAACATTCAAAAAGAGCTCAAATTAGTTTCACGCATATCTCTAAGCAGATTTAAGAGAATCATAAAGAATGTGGTGACAGAGGCCTGTGGGTGTTTTTCTCAAAAGAGCACTGAAAATCTTGCTTTAAGTTGTGTCCTATATGTTGCATTGATCTTTGATCTTAATATGTTTTAATGTAGTTTTTGTGATTTTGTATGGCTCCTACCTTGGCCAGGTGAGATGTTAAATCTCAATGTGACTTCCTGGTAAAAATAAAGGTAAAATAATAATGTTTTTCAGATCTAAGGATGTAGTATCTGGAAGTACTCGCTTTGGCATGTTTGTTGCTAATTTTCAGATCAGACAGAGGGTTTGCATATCAGATCATGAGTCAGTTTTTTCCTGCTGGTGATATTGTGGGCAATGCAGTGAGTTAAGGAGGTCAGACCTGACTGTGGCTTCTCTGATAGCGAAGGATGGGAAATCAAGTGCCCGTCATGACCTGGTTGCTGAAATGTTATGTTGTCTATTCAGGGTTGAAAAGAATGGGCTGTAATGTAATATTTATGTGGGTCCATGGACACTCAGGAGTTGCCAGCCAGGCAAATGAGAAAGCTAAAGGTTTTTCAAAGAAAATGTGGTGAGACAGTGCCAAGAAGAGTGGAAGACACAACAGCAGGGTTGGCTCTATCAACCTTCTGTTAGAAATAAGTGGTGTTCAATTAAATTAAAGAGAATGGTAGTCCTAACTAGACTGGGATTGGGGTATTGTGGATTAGCCAGCTATCTGAAAATTACAAGAAAACACCCAGATGGTCTGTGCTAGTGTTGACATCCAGAGACAATTAAACATGCTTTATTTTCATTTGGTCAGTTCAGAACAGAATGTCAACAGTTGTTTTACTGGCTGACCTGGAGCTTTCATGCTTTTCCTTGAAGTCGATTTTCAATGTTGAGAGGAATGATCACTATGCCATAGTTTTGGCATTTTTTTTCCACACAACCTCTTCTGCTCCAAATTAGCTTCAGCAGGGTGTACACTGAGGGGTGCAACGCTGCCCTCTACTTGTGTATCGTGTAAGAATATAAAGGGACAAGAAATTAAGGACTTTCGATCCGTGATGAGTAACTTAGAACAGTGTGGAAGGACTGTGCTAATACCGAATGACATAGGAAGACAAGAGAATGAGGATACAAACTGAACTGAGATAAAGAACTTTAAAGATCAAACTGCAATCAAGAACTTGTAAGACTGTGGAGGGCAACATTACACATCTCATTGTACACCCTGCTGGAAATTATTATTATTGTAAGATGAGAAGATGAAGGAGGAGGAGGAACTTTTTAAAAAAAAAAAACAACTTCCTTTTAACAGGAAGAAATCTCTGACAGCACCAGACTCAAAGATGTGCAGCCATCTGCCTCGATGGGTCGGGGTGAAATTAAAAATGTGGGACAGAGGAGAGCTGGGAGACAGAAAGGGTGGAGAGAAAGGACAAGAGGGAGGCGGTGAGGTAGCGACAGAGAGACCAGGAGCAGATGTATAACAGTTGTTCCAAAATGTTTCAAAACAGTACAAATAAGAAATGCACACAACAGACAAAAGATAAAATTATATTGTATGACACAAAAAAATACACATTAAAAAAACAGGATCAATTACTGCAGAGATTGGAGTTGCTCAACATTAAAAGCTCAGGCAAACAAAACAGTTTTAAGACCTGATTTTTTTAGGTCATGCACGTCTGAGTTAAGAGCATCTAATGGCGAGACTGCAGATTGCAACAAACATGGGACTCTCCTGCTCAACCCTACCATTATTAAGCACATGAGGGAAATATGGTGGACTTGGCATACCAGACAGGATGAAAAAAACTTGCTCACAGCTCTCTCCACACTTCACACATGATTTCACAGTGTGAGCAGATCTCCAGAGTTTACCAACTATGGCTTATTACTATGTAGACACATTTGAATTAAACATTTTATTTGTGAGCAAGTTGGAATAAACTTCACAGGGACAGACTGTAGTGATGGTGACAAACCATACAGCCATTGAATGTTAAATAATGAATCAGCTCATGCAACATGGTCTGTGATCATTTTACAGTTTTGATCAAAACATTTAAAAGGTACAGTGTGTAAGATTTAGCGACATTTATTGAGGACATTGCACATTGCAGCTGAATATCCCTCGCCTCATCATTCCTTTCTAAGTGTGTTGGAGAACGCATGTGGTTAGTGTCAAAACTCAAAACATGTTTAGTTTATTTATTGTGGGCTATTGTAAAAACATAGCAGTCCAAAATCATGGCATGATGAGCTGACCCGGCCCCTAAAATATAAAAGGCTCATCAATTAATTATGAAATGAACAACACAACAATTCATCTAAGGGATTGTACACTCATAAAATTGAAGTACTGTATGTGTTTCAAATAAGTCTCAAATCATTATAACTTAATTTAATCTCAGTTAAGCCTTTGATAAAAATGCCACCTAATGTGTAAGATCATCTGTTTGTTTGCACACAGTCAACTAGACAATAATGTCAGTAATGTGTATTGAACGATTATGGCCTGGGTACACATCCAAAATGAAATGGTGATAGGGAACGTTTTAAAATCCAGGCATCCAAATCCCCTCCCATGTTCTAAGAAGGGTTTATAGCACAGCCCAGTGGACACACAGGGAACTGAAGAGGACAGCCCCTTAAAAGAACCTTCACTTGAAGTACATTGCTGCACTAATTTATTCATTGTTGAAGTATTTTTAAATCATAATACTGTGCTTTCCCAATAATCTATTAGTCATATCAAGTAATCTAGCAGCATAACAACAAAGCGGCTAAAGCCTATATATACACTTTCTGATAAAGTAAAAACAATAACACATACTTGACAGTAAATCTACAGCATCCACAGTGTGCGTTCATGGAAACAATATATTCCCAAAAGAGCTATACCTTTCAACCTGTATATAAGCAGGAATGTGCCTGGCTTTCAATTGTCATTGTTGCTCGCTGTTCATGACTATTGTCTATTATAACGTCCTCTTGTGTGTGTGTGTGTGTGTGTGTGTGGTTCAGCTTTGCTGTACTGCTTCAGTTACTACTGCTTTTCCAGTTCTGCCACCAGAACCTTGTCCTTTCCTTTCATCTCAGTCCTCAAGTCTGCAATGTCCTTTGCACTACAGAAAAAAACAGAAACATTAACATTGACTGTATTTCACATGGACAAGATACCATTTAACTTGTCTGCGTTTGTTTACCTGAGGGGGATGAGAATGACTCCACATGTAAGGTTGAGCTGCTGTAGGATTGTCGAAAGGCTCGGAGTGGAAAACTGACGGGAAACACAGGTAAAATGAAGCATCACACAACCTGACATGTATTTAATTCATATGGACTTGGACTAAACAAACAGTACAGACCTTTGGAGGAGGAATAGAGGCACTAGCTGTGTTACTGTAGATGATGTTGATGGCTTTCTGAAGGACCACAGCCTGCTGAGTGAGGCTCTTCAGGTATTCTGAGCTTTCCTTCGTACTGTCATGGCCCTCACCAACCTTAATATGTGCAACAAGGAAACAGCTCAGTTAAAATCATGACCGGGTAGTGTCATTATGACTTAAACATGGCCATGTCCAGATTTTTGACCACACCTGACTCTTGTATATTGAATAAGCCTCTTTCTCGTGTTGCAGAGCTGATCGAAAATCTCCTTTGGTCTCATAAACAGTGGCGAGCAGGTGATGACTGCAAAGAAGATGGACATAGATAAGCAGATACATGTAATGTATAAGAAATCAGGGGAGCGAAGAGAGTAGTGAATGAATAAGAGGATCACAGCAATTTCAAAGCAGTTCATGCATCTTCTGTATGACATCAATATCTTTGTAATTCTTTTTGCCTTTGACCATAATAACATAAAAAAAAAACCAAAGGAACATGGAGATGTAATGTTACCTGTGCGCATGCCTCAGCGTTCTGGCACCGCGGTACTTGGAGGTTAAATTTAAGGCATTCTGCAGGAACTTCAGGGAGTGCTCATACTCCATCAGTCCATGAAGTACTAAACCTAGCATACTCTGATTCAAAGGAGCACATCAAGGACATTAATAGACAATTTCCATCACCCAGGCAACATGCAATTACACTTATAGTGACTACATTTAGGAAAAGAAATGTCCCTGCCTGAAGTTTATTCATGGTGACCATTTGCCACTGTTTATTTTCCAGTATATAGATCTTTTTTCTTTATTTCTAAAAACAAATCAACATTTATGCCATATTAATCTTGATTAAACATTAATTAACCAATTTTTGTTGTATATTTTACTGTAAAGATTTAAAACATATAAGACTATATGAATGTACTCGAATAGATAACATCCTAACAGTTTTTAAACAGTTTTTAAAGCACTTTGCAGGTGAGGGTGTTGCTCACATCCAGCAGTGCGACCTGTGGATGATCTTCTCCGCACACGAGCAACGTGAGGTACCGTGCGCGATACAGCAGTCTTAAGGATGTCGAATGTTGGCCTCCAGCAAAGCAGTACAGAGCCAGGAAAGTCTGAATCACAGATAGGACACGTGCAGTTTTGTATGTTTGTAAATGAAAAAAAACAAAAACAGAATTAAATTCTGTCACAGTGTGTTTGTAAATGAATAAAGATGGTGAAATAACTCACATAGTCTTGTATGGTCTGTGGGTGGTCTATACCTTGGACTCTCTCACTACTCATAGCAGCTTTTTCCTGGTGGCTGAGAGCCTGTGATACATGACAACATTTCCGTATTCAAATATTTCAGTGTTTAACATAAAGAGGGTCATATCTACAGCTTAATATAGATTATTATAATTATGTATTATGCATATTTACATCGGCATATTCCCCCATGATGTAACTGAGCCTTCCCATGAGCCGCAGACACATGCCCACGTCCTCATGCAGGACCCCGTATACACTGCTGAACAGGGTCAGGGCCTGGCTAATCGACTCATAACCTTCTTTAAGAAGACCTAAAAGAAAACGCAAAACACACAAATTAAGGATATGGGGACGCGTGGATGTACTGTACGATCAATTTTTTACGCAGATGTGAATGTTTGTACTCGCGTGTGAATCTCTCACCCTGCTGCACTGACACCTGTGCGTGGTGTACCAGCCGTG
Organism: Solea solea; assembly: GCF_958295425.1. Classification (NCBI taxonomy): domain Eukaryota; kingdom Metazoa; phylum Chordata; class Actinopteri; order Pleuronectiformes; family Soleidae; genus Solea; species Solea solea. Next base: position 6,419,471 of record NC_081137.1, on the reverse strand, counting down.
TGGCATCTGTGGACGTAGGTTTGAGATGTTTGACAACAGGGAACATGTTGACGATGTCCTCCTCACTGAACACCGGCCTGTGGCGAGACTCAAACACGTACTCCCTCAGCTGTACCTAAATACGGAGAGAAAGGAGAGGAAACATTTGTTGTTTGTGAAAGAATTTTCTAGTTTTAAGAAAATGTGTCTCTTGTCCTAAAATCTGCAGTGCATAACTTTTAGAGATTGTTATTATTCTGCCTCTGGTTGTCCTTCATGAACAGAAATGATAAAATATGATTTGAATGCTGCTTCCTTCGTCTGTAAATGGGCTCTGTCCAGCAAAACTATCAGACCTGACTGAGGGAGCATTTATGTGTATACAACGGCATAGCAGGGGCAGGCAGGGCCTTAAGACGTGTTGTCAGTTCACGCCAACCCGCTTGTCTCTGTTTCACTTCCCTAACGTAATGTTGCTTTTGGTTTAATGACCATTGTGTGAACTCATATGACAATATGATCGGACAGGAGACAACCCACACACACGGAGAGAACATACAATTTAATCAGTAAATTTATGCTCGATGTCTAACCTGGATGCCCATCTTGATGGCAATCTCTCGCAGTAGTGAGATCCTCTGGAGACCATGCTTCTCAATGGCTTCATCTATACTTTCACTAAACACAGAAAGGATGAAAGTGTAAAATCCTGTTGCACAAATACAGTCGCACACAACCACAAACATACAGTATACCAGTTAATTGTGTAGTTGTAATAATCCGCAGCCTCAGTCCTGATCCTGCTCCAGAGCTCACTGCTGGTCAGTCTGGCCCACCCACTAACGGTCAACATGGTGACTCGACTCCCGTGGTTGCGGCGCCGTCGGGACCTGCGGCGAGACTGGAGTTCATCGGAGCACGAGTCGGGGACGCAGGGGGAAGAACTCAAGAAGCAGTTCAGGAAGTGACTGACAGCAGCGGAGAAAACTGCCGGTTCCACATCCTGTGAGAACGAAAGATACAAGTGCACGTTAGAAAATGATGACAAGATTGTAAAATTGTTTTCAGATATCATATTTGTTTTCAATTATTTGAGCACATCACCTGTAGGTAGGTCCTGAAGATGTGTTTTGCACTTCTGATGATGACTTCACTGATTGAAATTCTCTGCAAAGAAACATCTGATTGGGTATTTTTTCCCACCGCACCTCAATGTGCTTTTAAAAAAAGCTTTATTGGTTTATTGCCATGTGTTCTTGTACAAATAAATCTTAGCACTCTAAAGATAAACCTTTAAGTAGCTGAGTCTCCCACTCTCCTCCCCCTGGTGCAGTTCTCTCAGTAGTGTACCCAGGTATCGCACGTTCACACCCTGCTGATGTAGCACCGAGGTCAGGGTCACGCCGTCCATCAGCACTGCTGTGTGGTCCAGACAGTCCCTCAGCTAACACACACACACACACACATTAATTATTTCCTAGCATAGACCACATGAACATATGAATCTCACACACTCACCACTGTTGGAATCTGATGAGCGAGAAGAAAAGCAGCTGCGTCCCACAACATCTTCCTCTGCCTCTGAACTTCAAACTCAGATGAGAAACGAACACCTGCAGCAGACAGTGAGATGCAGGTTCCTGTGAGTGAATTACCCACTCATAAAACCCCCCACAACTACAGAGTGTACTTGGTGAAGGAACTTCAGCAGCTTTAGTTGCTAAATACTGTATGTATCTGCTTTTTGCAACCTGAGGGAGTCAGGACAACTGCATATTTGACACTTTGACCTCACTGAAGATCTCATCTCTTGGAGTGTGAAGCAGCAATAATGTGAATGTTGTCTTTAATCAGCAGCTTGTTACGAAGACAAATGCGTGTGAGAAACGTACTCATGCTGTTGATATTTATTGTGCATCATTTCAATTTTAAGAATTACTGCTTCTTATTTGAGCCTAACATATGCAAGTAGTTATTTTATGGACATTTACTCCCCAAACATGGCTGTCTCCATGACAACAGCAGTGTTTTTATTTTTATTTTTTCAAACCAAACATTTAGTTTAACTGTCAATTCTAGCAACAGAACTTATTTGAATAAGTTCATTTTTTTCAGAATAAAAGCTCTGAACTCGATATGACATTTTATTTTTTTGTTGAAGATAAGCAAATAATTTAACAGGCCTATTTCAGAGGTTAATACTGTAATACTTATGTTATATGTACAGCATACATATGATACACAGTGTATGTGACACATTCACATATAAGTAACATATGGCAACATCATTTTTGTTTATGCCACTTAAGGTACTTGAATTTAATTGCATTGAGCTGCACATACTTCAGTGTCTCCCTCTCTCTGTGTGTGTGTGTGTGTTTAGTACCTGGAGAGCAAACATCAGGATTGAAGCGTATGTCAAAGCAGGAGTCACTCAGTGATCCGACAGCCTTACATGCGTTCATGATGGCATCTCTTCTCTGAAGTTCTACAAGAGCAATATTGATAAATTTCATTTTCTGACCATCGCAAAGCAAAATACCACAACAAAACAACTACTAATCAATGGACTGGACTTATGTACTTACTACTCCTAAACTTCTCGGACTGTGCTTTGAGCGGTTAAATATTAAAGGTACAGCATGTGTACAATTTAGCAACATTTATTAGTGAAGTTCCATATTGCAGCTTCCCTTCCCAGTGTGTTGGAGAAACAAAAATATGTAGCCTTCAGTTAGCGTCAAAACATGCTTAGTTTATCCATCGTGGTCTCCATACAACTGATCCAGCTCCTGATTTACATTTTAAAGGCTCACTGTGGGGTAGTGGAAAACAACAATTCATAAAATCAGGTGATTGTACAACATTAAGGATAATTACTGTATGTTATCTTCAATTTCAATTTCATGTTTTAAGATCAAGAATTGTCAATAAAACCTGTGATGCCAAACGACTACATAATACATGTCATAAAATGTTACTGTTACCATTTTATATTGTTACCCAATCTAATTTGTCTTTGCAGTGACCCATTCTCTCCTGATTTATCATTTCACGTCAGTTCGCTGTTGTTATTCTCTTATGCATCACTGGGTTTTATTGTACCTCGTCTGTCTTCATTCAGCTCCGTAGCTTTATCTTGTTCTTCCAGTTGGCTGAGCCCCTCGGTCACCATCTTGACATAAATGTCATACCTGCAAAAGAGGTTTTAAAGCTCATTCTGCAAGGTTAATTGTTAAATGGTGGCTGATTTTTGTGTCTAAAAACCTGACTCACTTGTGCTGGACAAAGGCCTCCAGCAGCTCCGGTCTCAGGGCCGCCAGGCAGTGACGATGTTGGCGTGGATAACCGAAGCACTGACACTCCTTTGGCACCTCGTCCTGCATCTCATCTGTCTTTGAGAACTGGAAGTTGAGGTCAGGAGGAGAGGTGCGAAGAAGATCCAGGATGTACGGTCGCCCATCATTACCCAGGATGCCTTTGGTCTCAATGCCAGAGCAAAGCTCCACTGGGACGTTGTTGTGGTCGAGGACGTGGTGACGCTGGATTCTCAGAGGTTTACTGGTTTTATCCAAAAGCTCCAGAAACCTGCAGGAAAAAAAAAAAAAACTGCAAGTCACAATTCCCTGTTTGGACTTTGACTTGTTCAAGATCTAACTACCTGTGATAATATGCATGATTTTTTTTACTTTTTGTGTGTTTTACCTGGGGTTTGTAAAAACAGTGACTCCATTGTCATTAGATCCATAGAGGACACTCTGCTCCTGAGTCCTCTCTAGTATTCCTGGAACAATCGTCTGAGCGATAATACGGACGCCACGATAATCCACCACAGCTGTCCCGAGTGTGTGAAGCCCCTCCGTATCCACAGATGCGTATGCCTGCAGTATAGTCAAGACAAGTTTGACCAAAGTGCTTTACACATAGGCACAGCAACACAAAAGGTATACAACAATCAATGAAAACGTAAAAGTAAAGTAATAGTAAAATGGTAAAATCTAGATAGAAGTAGAAGTAGAAAATAATAATTGTGTTCATTTTTATTTTCTATTATTAGTATTTATTTTTATTTTAACCTTGGGTTGCACATGCGAGAATGTATGTATGTGTATATGGAGTATCCATGAACTCCGACTTTAATCTCAGAATTCATGCTGTTTTATTTATTTTTCTTTCAATTCAATAACTGATCTAAGCCAACATTATTAAACGCTTCCCTTCTCATGCAGGATCTACATACCTGTATTCCTCTCAGGTCACAAATGGCGGCAGCATGAGCGGCGGTGTTGCCTCCCAGCTGCTGGTAATGCTCAGATATGTCGAAGCCCAAGCTGAAGAAGATGTTCTTCCAGATGAACATCTGCATGTGAGGCGCCTCACTCGGGTTTAATGGCATGGCGTTGCCGTCGATAACGGCCACTGCACCTTGTGCTGCAGCGGCAACAAAGTCACTGTTGGTCTGTGGACGTACAGAACAGTAGAGTCACACTTGTTTTATTTTGATGGATGAAATGTTGCTGTAATGTAAACGAAAGGTTTAAAAGATGATTATGAGATGATAAGAGTGAAGAAAAAAACAAAACTGTTCAAACTGATATAGGGAAATAATATTATGGTAATACCAAGTTATTTCTAACAAGATCACAAAGTAATAGTTTCGTTATGACATCGGAATATTGTAAATATACATTTTGATTCACAAACACTTTCTCATGTGAAGGTAGTCTTTTCTAAGTATGATTCAAAAGCTATAAGCTGGATATATTACCACATATAATCTCCTTATGAACCCACTATTAGTAATAGTGGGTTTTTTATGATGGTAATAACAATAGTAATAGTTTATCACTATTGTTATTACCATCATAAAAATTGCTCTACAAATAATGTGGTATTACCACAGAAATACATAATTTATTACATTATTACTTAATTAAAAGAGAGAGGAAAATACACTTTTAAGTTGGAATGAATTATAACTTTTAATAATAATTAAATAATGTTTGATTACTCTTAACTTATCTGGATTAATTGTTGTTTGGACAGATGGATATTATATGATCATACAGTCATCAGTCCACTTCTCTTATTAAAGACCTGTGGTCTCACCTTAAATATGCTCCTCTCTCTGTGCAGCCGCTCCTGTAGGGAGTTCCTGGGAAGTTCCCTGGATCCCTGCAGCTCCTCATTCCAGTCCCGACTCTGTGGTCATAACAAAATCGAAATATCAGCTTTATCATCTCAGCCAGCATTTCATCCAATTCCCTTTATTTGGGTCTGCAACCTGCCCAGCTGTGTGCTTGTCCTGGCCCATGTGACTGGCGTGTGTCTCGTCCACACGCACGCGGTCAAGGGTGTGTTCTGCATGAGGTGCAGTCCAGGTGAACACCTGAAAAGGCGCCGCGAAGCGCTCATAAGGGTGTTGCTGGACTCTGGTTCACAGAGAGCACACATGTTCTTCTATTAGAAATGTTCATATGAGTGTTAAAAATAGGCTTTTACTGGAATTGAAAGCGATATTGTTTGATTACTAAACGATTGGCTCACCTTCTCTTCTGAAGGACACTGAAGTTTTTCCTGAAAGCAGGGCTGACATGGCTCAGCAGCTCAACAAGAGAGTGGCAAAGGATTCTGGGAACTGCAGGTTTAGGGTTGAAGTTGAAGGCAGTCGACCTGGAGCAATCAGAGCAAATAGAATCCACGTGAGTTTCTACAACTGTTTGACTTTACAGGGAAAAAAAATAACATTTGAGGCAATTTATAAAATAAAAAAGATATAGAGTCTATAGAAAGGCTACTAAAGTCAAAGTAGAAGTGAAGTTTCTTTTGCCTGGCAAAAAAAACAAAGAAAACTTTTGTTAAACACTCACTGATTGAGGTAGAAACCACGAGTAGAGGATGTAATGTTGAGCTCTCTGTCTTCCATAGTCAGGACATTGAGGTAAAGTAAGTCCCCGTGCATCTTTCTGTTCCCCGGTGGAGGGTTCCAGCTGCTAATGGTCAGAACCCGCAGGCACTGTAGTGGCTGTAATGATACTTTCAGAATATTTCACTTTCTTCACTATGAATTGAAGTGAACACTGAAGTATGTTTTTGGGAAAGCTGCACTATCACCTTCCAGTCGTCTCTGACAGGCTGCAGTGGAGTCAGTGGTCGGTCCTTACACCCAGGGAGGATGTTTTCTGGAGGCCTGAAGTCGATGGATTCCTTTTCAGAGAGTCGCCTCTTCCTCAAGCTGTCACTGTCTGCAGGGTGAATATGGAGGTGGAAATGTTAAAGCTGCGGTCAGCGATACAAAAACAGAACAGGTTTCATTTTAAAGCAGTTATACACGAGTTCGAGCCCCGGTTGGAACATGGGCCTTTCTGCATGGAGTTTGCATGTTCTCCCCGTGTGTGCGTGGGTTCTCTCCGGGTTCTCCGGCTTCCTCCCACAGTCCAAAAACATGCAATGTGGGGATAGGTAAATTGGACACTCTAAAATTGACCATAGGAGTGAGTGTGAGAGTGAATGGTTGTTTGTCTCTATCTGTGTGTGGCCCTGCGATGGACTGGCGAACTGTCCAGGGTGTACCCCGCCTATCGCCCGATGTAGCTGAGATTGGCACAGCCCCCCCGCGACCCTCTGGCAGAGGATAAAGCGGTAGATGATGACTGACTGACCAATAACTAACTGAAACTGAATTGTGCGTTTATAAAACTAACTAAAATTATAGAGGAAATGTGCTCAGTTTTCATCTTTGTTCGTCTGTCCTTATAAACTTTTAAAATGGCATCTTTTGCTGGGGTTTTATGACACGATACTTATGACCTTTTTGAATCTTGCACCTGCCAAATCCATCCATATTACAAAAAACTAACACTACAACTAATAAAAGTTAAACTAAGAATACCCGCTCTAAAAACGAATTAAAACTGACTCATTTTAAAAGTAAATAAAAACTAAAACTAATGAGAAATCCCAAACTATTATAACCTTGGTCTCCTCTGGTGTAAAAGCTGAGGTAAGACAGTGAGTGGCCGTTCATCCCGTTGTACGCGTCTGCAGGGTCAAGGCTCCTCAGGAGATCACACACGTGTTGGAGATGCAGGCGGGCATCGCGCACTGAATAACAATCTGCAGAGACGTCAGAAGAAATGAGTCTTAGGTCAATAAATAACGTTGCATGCGAGGGAAGGGGTTCATTGCTGCGGTTAGTAAAAGGTAGCAAACAAATCAGTGAGTGTTGAATGTGTCAGGTATACAGGATAGGTTACATACTGTATATGAACTTTCAGAAATAGCTCAAGAAAAGTCAAAGAAATCATTTTGAAGTGGACGCTAATATACAGTATAATTCCTTATGATGTATATATTTGTCACATGCATTGTACAAGTGCAGCAGCAGTGAGATTAAGTTGTGACAATGCTATTTACTTTAAAAAGAGCGAAAAAATATAGCAAGACAAAAGTGTAAATATATATATATAAAAAAAGGTTAATATTTTGTTTCTGTTCATACATCACCCATATATTATGTATACATGAATAAAACAAAGAAAAAACGAAATAAAAGCGGACTAAAGAAAAGGATGAGGTTGTTACCTTCCACTAATTTGATCTGCACTCCATCCTGGATTCCCTGGACGGAGCACACCTCGGTGAGCTTGTCGAGTACGGCGCCTCCCAGCTGCAGTGAGAAGCATGTGCGGTGACAGGTGACCTCGTGGTCCATCAGCACCTGGTGCAGCTCTGCCACCAGCATCTGACCTGTCACCTAAGGGCGGACGAGAGACAGAGAGTTGGATCAGAGTGAAGAGACAGTCAGGTATAAGGAAAATGAAGACAGTGTAATGTCAGGACCTGGAGCTCAAAACTTTCTGTTCCAGGAGGTTGAATTCTGACAGTGAACTCGGTCTCTTGCAGATCGATGAGGTCCCGGACATCGAGTTCCTTTTTATCAGGATCAGACTGCTGCAGGTGATCGTCCCCTGGGCTTTCTTCATTTTGAGAAGGAGGTGCTGTTGGCAATGAGAGATGAAATGAAGATGTATGAACATGAAACTGACAATAAAACTTGTAAAGTAAAGTATAAAACTATACAACAACAACATGATGGACACAATTGAATCTGAAATCCCTGCATAGGAAATATCCAAGCTTAAACAGTGACATATGATTGTGAAATAATAAACAATAACATCTTATATATAAAGTAGATACAAAAATGTCACTTCTACTTTTAACCCTTCTTTTTGCATTTCATGTTTTACATTCATTTTGGACATTTTACCAATCAAAACTAATGTTTTGTTTCAATTGTATTTTACCAGCTATTACCATCGTCTTTTTATTTGACTTCAAGTATTATGATAAGTTTATTATGCACATGTTTGAAATAAAATGGTGATACATTATTAACTACTATTGCTTTCACTGTATGATCTATCAGTAAGGATTGTGTGAATGTGTGTGAATATGACAACACGTGACAAGACGCACCTTTGACGCTTGGCGCTGCCAGAAACAGCCGGTCAACTAAAAACAAGGTCATCTGCTTCACCTCTGCTCCTTCCGCCTCCACCTGTGACAGAACGTCCTCCAACGCCGTCACATGCTGCAGGACACCGTCCTCGTCCTCGTCCTCGTCCTCTCCCCTCTGTGGTGTGTGATCGCGTTCTGTGTTCTGTGTTTCATCCGTGTTTTCTTCAGACAGATTTTGTTTTGCTTTCATGCAGACGGTGTGGTCGTCTTTGTCGCTCACAGTCTGATCGGACGCCTCTTCCAGCTCTTTCTGATCTGTACTTTTCTGTGGCGTGAGGTCGTCGTGACACCTGGCGTTGTCGAATCTCACCGTTGAAACAATGGTTGTGATGCTGTATTCCTTATCATCCAGGGTGTTGCTCTCTGAATGTTCTTTGTCTTTTACAAAGTCTGCATTTTCCTGAGCAGCTATAATATTCTGTTGTAACTTCCAGACTTTCTCTTCATCAGTGAATAACTGCTCGTTTAGCTCTGTCTCAAGTTCTGTTTGAATATTTGGCTCATGGCTGTGATTTAGTTCTTCTTGTTCGGCCTCACTGATGGACATTGTGTTTTTATCTGTCTCCCATGACGTTCCTATGTCTGATGTGATTTCTGAGTGTCTCTCCTGTGATGTTTGGTCGTCCGTTTGCATCTCTGCTGACACACTCCCCTGTTTCAGTGTCTCATGTTCTTCTTCAGCATCATTGATGCACACAGACATCTCCGTTTGTGTCTGAACTTCTGTCCGAGTCTGCACCTCCATACCAATCTGTGTCTCCATTTCCGTTTGCGTCTCCACCTCAGAAAATGTCCTGGTCCTCCACATGTTCCTCCTCTCTTGTCCTTCATGTCCCGGCTCATCCAGCCTCAAACACTCACCTCGTCCCTCTTCCTCCTCGGACACCAGCAGACACACCATCGGCTCCACCAGAGTCACTTCCCCTCCCAGGCTGCTGCTGAGGATGATATCGGGAAACAGGAAGTGCTCCGGTTCGAGGGACGGGTTTGTCACACCGGTGGAGATGGTTAACAGGTCGTCCTCAAGGTCGTCAGGGAGACTGGGGGAGTAACATTCACTGTCCTCGCTGGAGAGCAGAGGGGATGTTTCTGCTTCTCCCTGGACCTGTGTGTCCTGACACTTAAAGTAGTGAGACAGTGCGTGACAGCATTGCACTATATTTCCCATGATGCCTTTCTCACACAAAACAGCAGTATAACTGGACGGTGGCCTGAGGATGAAAAAACAGTGTTAATAGTGTTAATAGATAGGATACTGTGAATATGTATCACTTTGACACAGATCAGCATCACTGGATATTGGTGTAAAAATATAGAATCTAATGCAATTCAAAACTCTAAATGTCACAAATACTTCACTAAACACCCGCTAAACAAACAAAGACATGCGGTATCATTGTCATGTGATCAGAATGTGAGTCAAGGGGGGGTACAGTCTTGCTGTTGACATATGCCTTGCAAAAGTATTCACTCCCCTTGGCATTTTTCATGTTTTGTTGTCTCATAACCTGGAATTAACATGGATTGTTTGAGGATTTGCATCATTTAATTTACAGGACATGTCCACAACTGAAGATGATTTTTTTTTTTTTTTTTTAAATTGTGAAGCAAACAACAAATAGGACAAAATAACAGAAAAAGTCAATGCGCATAACTATTCACCCCCCCAAATTCAATACTTTGTAGAGCCACCTTTTGCGGCAATCACAGCTCCAAGTTGCTTTGGATAAGTCTCTAAGAGCTTGCCACATTTTACCACTGGGATTTTTGCCCGTTCCTCCTTGCAAAACTGCTCCAGCTCCTTCAAGTTGGATGGTTTGCGCTTGTCAACAGCAATCTTTAAGTCTGACCACAGATTTTCTATTGATTGAGGTTGGGTTTGCGCCAGTTTTATTTTAGTGTCATCAGACCAGAGCACCTTCCTCCATACATTTTAGGAGTCTCCCACATGCCTTTTCTCAAACTCAAAACGTGCCATTTAGTTTTTTGCTGAAAGTAACGGCGTTCTTCTGGCCAACTCCATGGAGTGTACAGCTTATTGTCATCTGATGTAGAGATAGTCCAGTCTCTGCTGTGGAACTCTGCAGCTCCTGCAGGGTTACCTTAGGTCTCTGTGCTGCCTCTCTGATTATTGCCTCCTTGCCTGGTCCATGAGTTTTGGTGGGCGGCCGTCTCTTGGCAGGTTTGCTGTTGTGCCATGTTCTTTCCATTTGGATATTTTTTTTATAACCACCTATAACCCTGACTTGTACTTCCCAACAACATTGTCCCTTACTTGTTTGGAGAGTTCCTTGGTCTTCATGGCAGTGTTTGCTTAGTGGTGCCTCTTGCTTAGGTGTTGCAGCCTCTGGGGTCTTTCAAAAAAATAAGGTGTGTGTATGTACTGACAGATCATGTGACACTTCGATTGCACACAGGTGGACATCATTTCACTAATTATGTCACTAATGAATAATTGGTTGCATCAGAGCTTTTTATGCGCTTCATAACAAAGGGGGTGAATACATATGCACATGCCAATTTTCAGTTTTTTATTTCTAAAAAATGACTTTATGTATATATTTTTCACATTTCACTTCACCAACTTAGACTATTGTGTTCTGATCTGTGGTTAGTCCAGTGTGATGTCACCATGGTTACACGTCCAATTGAGCAATAGAGAGAACGACCGAATGTAACCTTGAATCAGAGCCGAAACTTACTCTGTAATTACTTTGTAATTCACTGTGTGTTTACACTGCAGGTATAAACTGTGAAAGGCTTTGTCACTGTGTGTTTACTTAGCATGTGTGAATAGACAACTAAGAGCCTGGACAACAGCTGATGACAGGAGGATTACACAAGTGTTTTCTGCAGCTTACTCTGTAAAGGACTGGAATACCTCAGAGGATGAATGTCACCACATGAGCTCTGGAATGATGTTGGAATCCTGGAAGACAGATGTGACAACTACTTCTGAGTTACAGTTGTTAAACGGCTAAATCAAAAAACACTAAATAACACACACATTTGACGTGTCTTAGCCCCTGATTACAGTTTATACAGAGGCAACACGACTTATTCAGGCTCATGAGGACACAGTTGCAGCAGGATCTATATGTGCATACATGTCACACAAAATAAGACCGGTCCTACCAGCCAGTGCAGAGATGGGGAGACACTGTCACTCTGTGTCATCTTCTCCAGACTTGTCTGCTGTGCATCCTGTTGAAATCAGAAAGCCGGCTTCCCCAGGATTTGCTGCAGAGCACAAGGCTCCGCTCTCCTGTCGCTACTTGCTGCAAAACTCCTTCACACAAACTCTGTTTCTGTGCGTGTGTGTGTGTGTGTGTGTGTGTGTGTGTGTGTCCTTCAAGGCTGGGGAGTAGCTGTGAGACAGAGCTTGTAGGCCACTCATGCACATTCACACACTTAGTACCCATTCAAGTCCAGAAGAGGGCAACCTCTCTACTATAATGATGTAATTTCCTGTGTGCAGACCGGCCTATGGCATGTGCTCTCTATCAACCTTGAATGTGAGCTCATGCAGACGGTGCATAAATAGCAGCAGGAGACATTGTCATCCTTTTCTTCTTGGTGGAAACGATACAAGTGATGTGACACAGCACATCCCTTTTCCAAATACAGGGTCCTGAGAATCAACCTGCGGCTTTTTCAGTCTCCGCTCCCCTTGGACACTTTCAGGCATCAGCAGGAGCACAGCTCTGTGGTTGCCATGGCAGCACTGCAGCAGAGTGATATTAACATTCTGAGCACGGTCTCCAAGACAACTGTGGGAACGTTCTAGAATGGGACGATTGCTAGGAGACAAGTTGCATGTGTTTGTTGTGACGCACACGCACATGTGAGAGCTGTAGTTTGGGGCCTTGAGTCAGTGCTTGAATAATATTGCACCCGAATGTCCTTAAAATGATCAGAAATTATCAATAAATGAATCACTCAGTCGATCGATGTGTATGAAAGATTTCCTGTAAGTTATTTATTTTTCCTAAATTTCTGGTATTTTCCTCTTCTGCTATTTTAAAAGTCCTTTAATTTCATGCAGTTTCATTTAATTTGTTTTGTCAGCTGTAGACATTGAAAAAAAGATATTGCCACAATCCTTTTTATTCTGACTGTACAACAGGACAATGCATGTATCATAATGATACAGCAGGTGTAGTAGGCTGGATGTATTCTGTGAAATAATCCATTCAATGTACAACACTGTTACATTTATGGCAGTATGTTGTGGTGCCTGCTGTCTATTGTGGTGTCTGTGGCTGCATGTTTTTATAGGATGCGACTGGAGAGTGCACTGAGCAGTGCAGCATTGTGTTGTTATTGCAATTTAATAAAATTACACTTTCTCTTCTACTCGTAGTGCTTTTCACTTCTGTCTCTGTCAGCAGACCTGACTCAAGGTGTGGTTGTGCTGCCACCCAGTGCATGGATGGCAAAACACATTAAGTAGTACATTGCTGTTGCTGATACATATTTTAATTATTACATCTATGATGTCAAGTAAAAAAAGACCTTTTAAAAACGTGACAGTGGAAATCATTGTTCTGCCGTTATCCGGCACATTGCATTAATTTAATAAAGTGCAAATCATACAAAATGTCCCGACGCCTTCTTACAGTGACTCTGTGTAACTGCAGGAGCAGGTTGCTAGTTGAACATTAACCAGTGTAACATGTTCACAGACACAGAGACAAGGCTATAAATGACAGGCAAAAAGCTGTGATCAACAGTGTTCAAATCAAAAGGCATCCATATAAAGCACTACTACAATTCAGATTCCTATGACTCACTCGTTTCCTCAATTCTTGCAATTTCCCATGTATTTATTTTTTTTATTTTTTAAATGTGTGCCTGAGCTGTGTGCGCCCACTGCTGGGGACACCTTATAAATATATTCACCCCTTTATCTCACTGTCGACATTTCACACCAACTCTCATAGTAAAAAGTAAAAAGCAGTGTTATCAGCTCTGGAGATGCTGGTCTACTGCTGCCTCCATGGTATGTTTGTGACACTTCAGTAAATCTAAAGAAAAGGAAGTCAAACAAAAATCACATTTGAACTGACTGGTGAATGCAGCAGTGGGTCAATGACTCCTGTGCTCTGTTAAGTAAAAGTGTTGATTTTTTTCTATGGACTTTGGTGCAAGTACTGCAACACAAACTTCCATTTCCAGTTAGAAAGGGCTGTCTGAAGGTGAGATAATGCTGTGAACATATTCTGAAGATATCATAGACTAACTCAGGATAAAATCCATTTTTTTTTCAGTGAGGGCATGCAGTCCTGTCTTATGCTGGTTCTCCATACAGGGGGCCAGCGAGGGCTGCATGTATTTCAGCCAATGCTGACTGTACTGTGTGTCAATACCTCATACGACCTCACTCCAAAAAAACTATTTTATTTCTCCCTTAAATGTATCTATATATAGGTCAATCAAACATTCTTGGGCACCCAACTCCAAATATCTATACCATACGCCCTTAAATCTGCAGAGAATCAAAATGTTAAATCTCTATCATCTTACATGTCCACAGTGTGAGAATTGGCGGCATCTAACGGCGAGACTGCAGAGTGCAACAGAAGGAGGACTCCTCCTCTCACTTCTCCCTTTTACCGAGCGGACCGGGGAACTACGGTGGCCTTCACATACCAGAAAGGATGTAAACACTCGCTCTCTCTCTCTATTTTCTTTGATTGCATAGTAAGCTTCCACTTCAAAATGCATGTACGCTTGGGGGTTCTGTAGAAACATGGCGGCACAAGATGGTAGCCTAAAGCAAGGCCCTTGACTAAAGTACATATAAAATTCTTATTCTAAGGCTACGAAAACCAAACGCTCTTTATTGCAAAGCGCTTACACACTTATATGAACATACTTATGGGCAATATATGTAATTTTTGATCATAAATCCTCCTAAATGTTACAAACCAGACATTCGATGCTGCGGGAAGACAGCATCACCCATCCATAATCATCACAGAGCAGTTTCTCCCTCTCCTGCCCCCATGTCCACCCTCCTGGGCGCCCTGATGTCCTCAATGTCCTCCCACTCGTCGTCCATCTCCTCTCCGTCCTGCATTCTGAGTGGCTGACTCAAGCGAAGGAGGCGGTATCTAAGTGGCATCAAGAACAGGGCGGGATCGGGCATGGGGTGTGGCCTCTGCGGTGATGTCACTCTCTCTTGTGGGACACAAGCTCGGACCCTCTCCTCCCTCATGGCGACACGCCTCCTGTGTCTCTCCTCTGGTTGGGAGGGAGAGGCAGGGGGAGGTGGAGACAGAAGCCAGTCTGTGCTCTCCCCTTCCTCGTCCTCTTCATCATCCTCTTCCTCATCTCTCCCTCTGGCTTCGTCCTCCTCTCTCGCTGCAGCAGAGTCGCCGCTCTGCTGTTGATTGAAGAGTTTTAAGCGTGCGGCGTGGAGCTCGTGATAAAGGCTGGAGGTGGTGTCGTTCTGCCGCTGCAGCTCTCGGGTCAGCAGCGTGATCTTGTGGCTGCGGCGTTTCAGTTCCTCCAGGAACCGCCGCTCTTCTTCCCTGAGGCTCCTGCCAAGCGCCGATGTCCGTGCGCGGCCGGCCCGCAGCTCACCACGCACAGCGACCATCATGCACTTCTGCTCCTCCAGGAGGCGCTCTGCTGCCTCACAGCGTGCTGCCAGCTCTGCTTCCTCCTCTGAGAAACACACATGAACATGGTCAATGAGGACTGCGGTAAAAACTGGGTAAAATGTTTTGACAGCAGTAGAAATATAAATGAATCCTCTCACAGTATGTGTGCTACAAGGTCAATGTCTAATCAAACACTGTAATATTCAGTCAGGTGGTCCACGGGTCCCCTGGTGGTGACCTGTGGTGGCACACTCAGTTGCAGCGGCTCTGATCAACCCTCCATCTAACAGATGTCCAGTTGCCTTGGTTTTTAGCACAACCATGACCTGGATGACTGAGAACCTTCTTTCAGTTGATGACTTGTGCCGTAGCCTTCGATTCAAAAGGTGTTAGAATCGTACGAGTTTGTGCACTTGATGTCTTAGCCATGTTGCAGTGTGGTGTATAACGATCCTACAAGGATGCTGAAATCTAACACTCTATTGGAAGAACGGAAATAAACAAAACAATTTGCTCAGAATGCATTTCCGACTATAGAGCATTAAATATCAGCATCACTCCACATATCGTTTTCATCCCCGTCAGCAAAATTGCTCTCATATCATACCTGCTGTGTTTCTGTCAGGAAACCTGGAGTCCAGCTCACAGCTCAGCTCTGCACACAAGAGCGGGACAGACAGGAAGACAGTCAGTCAGGGTGCGAGACATGAGACAGTCAGGTTCGTCAGGTGGTGCACAGATGCATAAAGAGATGGAGAGCGGCGACTCAGCGGAGACTGACCGTGACAGCGCCTTTTCAGGTGTGTGATCTCCAGCTGCAGACCGGTCAGCATGGCCAGGTGCTCCTGCTTCAGGAAGGCAATGCCTCTCTCCACAGTGGCCACCTGCTGCTCCAGCCTGTCAGCATCCATGACTGAACACACACACACCCACACGTTGGTACTTTAAATCGTGAAGAGGATTTATCTGAACAACATTATAGTGGAGTCCCATTATTGTGGAGCTCAGACTAATGGTTAATACAACCCACTGTCAGGAGTTTTACTTGTATATATCGTATATATTTGTCTTATCTTATTGTTTTTCTTGCACATACAGTATCTAACACTCTTATTTCCCTACCTTATTTCTATTTTCAATCTTGCTGTGATTTTTGGCTGCAGTAACCCTGCAAATTCCCTTATCTTAATATAAATTACACACATTTCGATTATTCTCAAATTGAGTGAATCCGAGGAAGTAACAAAATAAACACATTGTCTCATAAATATAACAGTGTACAGTGGTTTTTTTTACTTTCATGCTTATATATTTTTTACTACTGACCAGTGACCACTACATCACAATAAACAAACATTAATTGACACTTGTACTGCAGTGCACATATAGAAAAAAATATGCATAAACTATGTAATAACTACATTCTAAAAGGGGAAAAAAAAACACCATTCAATTTCTTCAAATAAACTTTTGGGAGGAAAAAAAAGGCATGCATTTAAAAATCTGCTTAAATACCAGCATGTTATAATCGCTTAATTGACTAAATCCACATTTTCTACACCGTCCCTCTCGGTCAGTCTCACAGGGCTTTTGTTTTTTTCCCCGACCATGTTTCTCTTTCTGCATCACTACATTTACCTGCGACTGCATCAGTGACACTGTGGCCTACCGTGATAGTGAAGAAACAGTGACCTGATCAAAGCGTCTCTCATGGATCCTTGTTTCGCCCTGAGATCTGTCCTTGATGCTGCAGAAATGGAGAAAACACAGCGCGCCGTGCAAACCGACGCTGCTCTTCTGACGAAGGTCTCGGGGGTTTTTAATGATCCTCTGTTGCAGCTGAACGGTATTTATAGAGATCTATGAATGGATCCTGCAGGCGAAATAACCTCCTCGTAACCTTCTGCTTGTACGTACAGCAGCCGCTGCTACCGTACTACCAGCCACACACACACAACAAAGCAGCGCGGTATGAGGGGTGATTAGTGCCACCGAGGAGGAGGAGCAGGAAGAAGAGGATGAAGAGCTCTGTGGAAATGATAGCAGCTACTGTATATGGGTCTTGAGGATTTTTTGTGCTTGTGACCAAAAATGCCTGATTTCACATCAGTGTTTCCAGTTTTTTCTTTATAATACACAAAACATGAAATTACCACCTGACCACTGCAAATGTGGGTACATTTTACAATAGGCAGGTGAAACTGTCAATCAGCCAATGACTATAGAGCAACTGTTTACACGATAACTCAAATGCTCAACTCCAATGTAGTTGAAAACAAAAGGAATTTATGCATGTGAAAAAACTCTCCTTTTATAAAAGTCTCTTTGCAGTGTAGGAAGCATCAGTGCTGGATCACCAAACTG
This sequence comes from Solea solea, assembly GCF_958295425.1. Taxonomy (NCBI): domain Eukaryota; kingdom Metazoa; phylum Chordata; class Actinopteri; order Pleuronectiformes; family Soleidae; genus Solea; species Solea solea. Next base: position 6,401,997 of record NC_081137.1, on the reverse strand, counting down.
TAAGCAGATAAGAGTGCCAAAACCCCCCCAACACGACTGCTTTCCCATTTAAAAAAAAAAAAAATAGACTCACAAAAATGAAAGCAATATAAAATAAATCATTATTTTATTACTGTGAAAACCTGTAAAAGTTAATGCAGACCCTATGTGCAGTTTTCATAACATCTTCATATTTGTTACATTACCTACAATGTTATATAACACTTACACATAATAAATCATTTAAAGTCAATTTACTACTGTTAACGTTTACTTTTAAAAAGGTTGACGAGACTCATTCTCTCTTGGCTGCATTTCTGTTTGTCACTCATGCTGGGGAGCGGAACAGGCTCGCTTTGCACCCGGGTCTCATAATAAGGACAGACTTTGAGATGAGCAGATATGGGTGGAACGTCGGCCATTTGCCACAAATCCACTGAGGAGAAGAGTCGACTGAACTCCCACACCTGTGGAGAAACAGGAGAAGACTCTGTATTATATATCTTCTACCACAGTCATTTCAATGAAAATACAAGACTGATTGCATTGTTGATTGCATTGTTTCACAGCTGCTGGCTGTCAAACAAATTGTCCCTCAGGGATAATACAGACATCTTGAACCTTGAATATGGATCACAGTTTGTAGTGGATGTAGTGTGTATCTCACAGGTTTGGCCCTCCACTTGGCTCCTCCACATGACTCAGTCTTCCTCTCCCAGCGCAGGGTGACCATCCCTCTGTCCTGCAGCAGCGAGGAGCACACCTGCCTCATGAGGCGGGACACCAGAGCCAGCTGGGACAGGGACAGACTGTCCAGGAAAGTGGCCATGTGGCACAGCACCTCATAGGGTAGCGAGCTCAGTTTGTCCTCCCCTCCTCGTGCCTGTGAGTCGTTACCTGACGAGGTGACAAGGGTTGGACGCAAGTTGAAACTCCTCAGCTGCTGACTGGAGGGAAAACAATCAAGCACAAGAACATGAGTTTCAACAGACTCATAGGTCTGGACAAATATGAATGTGAATTTTGAGTTAACTCACTCGTAGGTGACGGTGGCGTCATGTGTGGACGGCTGGAACCTCCTCTGGCTGTAGGTGCAACCCAGATATGCAAGTGGGCATCTCTGCTCGAACCATCCACTCAGACACGTCTGGATTTCACTGTGGACGTTCCTGGAAGGGAAACAATGATTTATGAAGATCAAGACGATAATGTTCATTTGATGCTCAAATATGGACTATTTTACATTGTGGTTAGGATATATCCTTGTTTTTCTTTACTGTCAATTACCAATTCTTATGTAGATGCAAGTTTAGCATGAGTTAAAGCCTGAAGCATATTATTCCCACTGCAATTTACCAAGGGTGCAACTGTGGCACAGATCTGTGCCGTGTGAGAACTAAGGGTTAATGTTGTAGGCAACATTTATAATTGGTCCATTTTGGTTTTCTACAACTGCTGAAGTCACAGTAAGAATTCCCCATAGAGTTTGGCTGTGGAAAATGAGAGATGACAGGAGTAAACGAGTCACACCGCAAACGCTCTGGCACCTGAAGTGTGTGGCAAACTCCCTGCGGTGGAAGGTGTGACCACACAGGAAGGTGAAGACACAGGTGGCTCTGCTGTGTCTGCTGTTCACACTCTCCGCCTGCAGCTGTAGGTGCAGCTTCACAGGTTTGTCCACCGTCACCTCCGCCAGGGTCGTCTTCCTTTTGAACGGCGCCGAGTGGAACGCGTGCGTCTGCGTTCCGATGTCAATGTAGAGGCCGTCGATTGCCTTTGATTCACTGATCTGTTTGGAAACAAAACAATCACCAGACCTGACTGGTGCCTTTAAAGGGACCATACAAATGTTTTGTTTTTTGATAAAGATGCCAATGTCTATGTTTTTGGCTAATGTAAGTATATTATACAACATCTATTCATTATTAGATATTGTAATATGCAAATGTTACATTTTATCTTTAATTCAAATGAATTATCATAAATATTGTTACGAAGGATCGGGAAGTGAATTAAAATGACTGCTTATCTTGTCTGAGTGCTGACCGTTCACAAGCAGTACAACATATAGTGGACAATATGTATATTTATAGGAGAGACAAAACACTCACTGACCTTGTGACCCATGACCTCCTCCTCAGCATAGCCCAGCAGTGTGGTGGTGGCTTCATCACTGAACCAGTCCTCTTCGCTGGCACCGAGGTCTGATGTGTCGACACAGCGAGTTTCACTCTGAGCCCGCACCGTTGTGTCGTACAGATGAGCCCGCTGCCTGTAGTGATAGCTGTCAGGGATCTGAGAAGCAGAAGTGAATGAGAAAATATTCAGTTAAGTACATTGAGTAAAATAAAGTCGTTTGCATTCAAACAATTGTTAAATAAGTACACACAATGCTGATTGACTATGAGCACTAGAATTGGGGTTAAATACAGAGGTTAATGTGAAACAGGTGTGAGTAATTAGGGCGTGTCTAACAATCACTGAATGCAAAATGAACACACCTGCGCTGCCACTGCATAAACACAAATGCTTCTTCAGTCAGGTCTGACCCTGAGATTGACTTCTCAGAAAGCTGAGATAACATAATTATTATTATTTTTTTTTTAAACAAATAAATGCAACTTGGTGTCATCACCTTGAAAGAGCGTAGGGTCTGGACAGGAATAGGCTCCAGGCTGCCATAGACAAAGTCTTTCTCTCTTGGTGTACAGGCAGCTATTTGTCCAAAGGAGACCAGCATACGCCCGTGGTGCACTATATACATGTTGTACTCCTGTGGGGTGAGATCCTCTCTCAGACGGCCCAACACTCCCTCCTGCCACGGTGCATGTCCTGTCTTACTTGTGTCCGGTTGAGGACAGTGTTCACCATCTTCTGCTGCATTTGTTTCCATCTCCTTTGAATCTCTGCCAACCTTCTCACCGGCTTTCTCGTTTTGTTTGGGTTGGTTCAGGTTTTGCTGAGCGACCTCGCAGGCTCCTCGCTCCATGCCGAACATCATCTCAAACAGGTTGTACTTGTCTTTATCGATGACGGCCTTCTGGCTGACGTTGGGCTGAACGGTCTCTTCAGCATGATTCGTGCAAGAACTGTTCTCTGCCGAGATCGACGTGACGAGGTCTATGGAAAAGGAAAACAAAAACAGGTGAAATATTTCATTTAACTACTTAAATGACACATATACACACTTCGATACTCTGAACCTCTGCTGCAGGTAAAGGCATACAGACAACATCCTGTAACAAATTGAGCTTCATCACTGTCATTTAGTTAAAGGTCTGGTTTAGAGCTGTTTCGCCACAGGAACAAGCAGGCAGAATCCGTTGTCGAGAGCAGAAGGCAAAAAAACAATCAATCCAAAAAAAACGCGGCCACATAGAACAATTTGGCAGTGATTGCACAGTGGAGAGGAGTATATATAGTGGGCTGATTAGTGATCTGGTGCAGCTGCTGTGAACAGGTGAGTGGAGTTGAGCTGATGAGGAGGGAGTGGCTAGAAGGTGATGAGAAGGAGGGGCTGGTGAGCTGGGGTGAAACGAGATGACTGAGAGAGAAGATCATGACATGTGTATATATATACTGTACATATATATATATATATATATATATATATACATGTGTGTGTATATATATATATATATACATATAAAAAGTCTTTAAGACAGAGGTTAGTGATTTCACCAGCACTGAAAGGTCACAGATGTCACCCGAACAATACTAGCTGGTGTCCACTCATATGGACCGTACTTTATCATCCTTTTCCCTCTAAATGAGAGCATAATCTATAACACTGACATCATTTTCAATTGAAGAAAACCTGAAACTAGCAATTCAGGCCATGAACTCCTCAGGAAAATGTTTACTGACGATATAAATGAAATATTTTCCCAGCTTGCACACCTCCAGTCAAACTGAGGTCTTTGTGAAACCAGTAGAGACCAGTCCCCTGGTGGCTAAATGCTACTTCCATCCTCCATTGTTCTTCATCTTTTGCATTGTAAGCTTAAATTTCAAAAATACAAATAGGTTGTATATTTAATTTCTCCAAATAAACCACCTAATTGTCACACACTGGACCTTGAAAGAAGAATTGATTCTCAGTTGGTTATTTCATTTATTACAGCACCCACCTTCATTGGCACCATTGTTGGGGATATCACTGACAAAACCTCCCACTGCTATCTCCTCTTTCTTCTCCTCTTCCTTTTTTTTCTCTTCCTCTGCTTCTTCTTCTTTGTCCATCAGCTCTGGATAGAGGGGCCTCATTTTCAGGCGACCGAAAAGGTCTGACTGATCCACCAGGGCCATGGCTAAATCCAGAGCCTTCTCCTGCCCGTCATTTTCCTTCAGCACCTTCTCCTGCAGGGCGATGTTGCTGTGTGGGTGTGTCTCATCAGTTGGCCAGCGGAGCCAGTCCATGCTGCAGCACACCACGCTGGCCGGGCACACCTTGAGGTGACCGGCCTGTGAGGACCGGGGCATCTGGACCGGGCAGCCGTAGCCAGCGTTGAGACATGGCACCCTCACGTTAGGGCAGAGCAGCAGGTGATCCTCCTCTTTGCACAGGTGGAAGAGAGCTCCACAGTGCAGGCGGCAGGAGGTGATGGAGCAGCTCACAGAGACCTCCACCCGAGCTCTGCAGCGGCGGCTGTAGCAGGACTCACAGTGGACATGCTGTCGCACCTTGGAGGCTCGGGAGCGATGACTCTGATGGATGAAAAACAGAGGAGCCAAACTAAGATAAAAAGCACAGGAACTGCGTATTATAATTATCAAGATTTTATTGAAGACTTTTTGCGCTCACCATATCTACAGGAATCTTCCTGCAGGAAAAACACAGAAAACTCACTGACAGATTGGAAACAAAGCTTGTGTGTAAATGTCACCTTATATATTTTTTACTTGAATGGTGTTTAAAAATATCAGTAATTCAAATATTGGTACATCACATGCACCCGATACTATTATGCAGATCAACAGACCATGCAAACCCAATCTAATTGTTTAAGTCTGGACCAAAACGGTGGACAACACATTTTCATCTATTAAAAACAGGGATAAAGGCCACATAACTAATAATCACTTTTGCAAAGCACTGTATTCAAACAAACCAATTCCACCTTGTTATTATGAAATGAAGGGCATATATTTAAAGTAAATGGTAAACCACAGACCTCTATGCCAACAAATACTTAAAGTACGTTAGATACATATAAAATGGAAGAAAATGAGCTCAATCCATAGTTTGCTTCGTTAAAGGTCTTACCAAGGTGTGACTGCAGACTTTTTTCTTCTCTTAGGTTTTATAACGTTGCTTTCACTCCGTGTGCTCTTTGAACTGACAGGTTAAAATTAGCCGAGCAGGCGCGAGGAGAGTCGGTGGGAGAAAAGTGACTCCGTCTTCAGTTTCTCATTCTGCTTCACACAGCGGAATTATTCAGTCACAGCTACTTCACTGAGATATTCGTTCAAGCTCTTCAGTTTGTGGCTGATTCACTGTCATTGAACTCCTGTTCCAATAGCGACTCAGGGTTTGTATGATTGCAACAAAACACAAACAAGTCTTGAGATTGTCTCCACTAGAGGACACTGTGTCAGTATCACATGTAAATCACATGTTTTTTGTTTGTTTTTTTAAATCAGTGAGCTGCATCACAAACAGCACTCACAAGGGGGAAAAAGGTGAGAGAGATTTTCAGATCCTGACGGCCAAGTGGTAACCCATACCAAGTTTCTGACCACCTGTGTAACATTTCTCAATGTCCTCAGCTCTATTTTTATCACACACACACACATAGGAGAGTCACTGTAAAGTCGGAGTGCATGGAGCATGTTCTTCTCCTTTCCAGCTCTCACAGCGGTAAGCTAATTCATTTTTACCACTGACTCTAAGAGCAACGGAACGATGGGCTCGTCTCCTGCCCATTGCGTGTTTAAATTTACTTTCCAAGATGATTGTACTGTGAGATTTTGAGATTCATATCTTCGTCTCATGTTTGCAGGACAGACATCTAAAGACCTGGTACAAGAGGATCTGAATGATGGTATGGTATAAGTCCACCTTTTGTTTCTCCTTTAAGGTCCAGTGTGTAAGCATTAGTGACATCTAGTGACACCTCCATGAGAAAAAACGGAGGGCGTTTCACACCTGATTCAGATGGTCAGCTCTGCAGAAGCCTGGTAACAAGCTGCTCATTTGAATCAGGTTTGTTGGAGCAGGGCGACATCTAAACATATATCAGTCGGCTATGACAGTAAAACCAGTATCTATAGATGAAATGTTGTCTCTTATGTAAATAGCTGTTGCCTGTTTTATAATCCTTCAGTCATCAGTAATATAATGCAAAACCTATTTTCTAGGTTTATTTTTTTCCTTAGCTTTTTTATGGCTTGTGTTTGTAAAGAAGAGAGTTACACGTTTTTTTTTTTTATGTTTTAAGTATAAGGTACTTTTGGAGACTTTGGAACCCCCCTTTAGGATTTAAAATAAAGCCTAAATGATTACAGACCATAGACACATTTATGAAAATGGATATAGTCTTGTGGTTGTAAAACAAACTCCCGTTTTGAAGCTTTAAGACTTGCAATTTCAAGGCAAAAAACATCACCCACAGACCAGGCACCTGTTGGCCGATACACAGTTGTCAAACCATGTGTCAGCATCTATTTTCTTCTAAAGGGGAGCATTATTTCCAATGTTTACATCATGAAGAAACATTGAAGAAAGCATAAAACCATCAACTCCTCAGCAAAATGTTTATGGACGTTATAGATCAAGGCTGATTACTGATTTATGATCGGCTCATATTCCCATGACGTCCATTCAAACTGATTTCTGATTTGAAGTCTTTTGGTGGTTACCTGCAACTTCCATCCTACTACATCATATCACTTTTATTACTATTTTACTGGCCCCTGAGGCTGAGTGAGGTTTGTGTTAAACTGTTCCTTCAACTTTCATTTTTCCCCTCAATCAGAGTCATCGCTCTCGAGCCTCCAAGGTGCGACAGCACGTCCACTGTGACTCCTGCTACAGTCGCCGCTGCAGAGCTCGGGTGGAGGTCTCTGTGTGCTGTGCGCTCATACCCTGCCGCCTCTACTGTGGAGCTCTCTTCCACCTGTGCAAGGAGGAGGATCACCTGCTGCTCTGCCCTAACGTGAGGGTTCCATGTCTGAACGCTGAGTATGGCTGCCCGGTCCAGCTGCCCCGGTCCTCACAGGCCGCTCACCTCCAGGTGTGTCCAGCCAGTGTGGTGTGCTGCTCCATGGAGTGGAACCGCTGGCCGGCCAATGATGCCCATTCTTATCCCAACACGGAGCTGCATGAAAACCTGCTCAGAGACAGAGAGCAGGGAGGATGTCTGGACCTGGCCATGGCCCTGAAAGACCAGGACCACCTGTTTCACTCCATGAAGATGAAGAAGCTGTTCCCAGAGCTCATCCTGAGTGTGGAGGAGGAGGAGAAAGAAGAAGAAAGGAGGGAGGAGGAGAGGGGGAAGGAGAAGCGGAGAAAGGCCACCTTGGAGAAGGAGTTGGCAGCAAAGAAAGCAGCTGCACACACCTGGGAGTCTTTTGCCACTTTTAACATCAATACCGTTGAGGAGAAAGACGATGAGGATGAAAATGAGGACGAAGATGAAGATGTTGAGGAGCTAACTCAGGAGGAGAGGGAGGCTATTGCCAGGGCCTCAGGAGTGAATGCAGAACTTTTGGAAAACTACAATGCCTATGAGCGCATGTTCAGTATGGAGATGGGCGGCTGCAGAGAAGCTGGAGAGACTACTGTGGGAGGCAGAGGCCAGACGCTGACTAAAGGGAAAAGAAAAAGCCTGGACACACTGACAGAGGAAGAAACAGAAGACACCTCCAGTGGTGCAACAGCATCAAACACCTGTAACCAGATGAGCAATGCACTCATGGCTCCCACCACATCCTCCTCGTCACGTCAGATGGGGAAATACAAGTATGGCCACTTGGAGCCAATGAAGATTATCACTGTGCGTACGTTTAAAATCCCAACCAGCTTCTCTGCCAAGCAGGCCCGTATTCGCAACCCTGGTTTCTACAAGAGAGAGAGTCAGGCTGTGGACACCAGTGACCTCGGGGTGAGGCCAGATGAGATGCCAGTGTGGGAGGAAGTTCAGGTGAGAGGAACTCATTTCTTTTTGTCATTTTTTTTCAACCAGTTGCACCAATTTGGATAAAGGTGTGACAGAAAATGTTGTCGTCTCAGAATAAGTCTTTCATATGTAGTTAAGGGAGGGGCCTTGCTTCACAGAGCAGCCATGTTTCCACAGAAGCCCAAATGCATGCATTGCATTTTAAAGCCGAACTTACTTTCCGCTGCATGAAGGCCAACATATGAGCATTTACAAAACTAAAATCCCAAACTTGTTTGTTGCTTACACTTGCAGCAGCCACAGAATCTAGTGATAAAACCAATATTCACTCAACAATTTAATTCTTTCTCTGGTCTCCATCCACTCCGGGGGGGAAATTGTACATTTAGTTGGTGAATACTATTTTTTTTTTTGGAACTTTAATGCTTTTATTTGCAAAATAATAATAACATTAACCTCATATAACAAAAGAGAAGATGGGGGCTACAATGGGCTGATCCTATAGAAATAATACAAAGACAGAAAAGAAACATAAATAAATAAGAAGCAAGATGTAAAAAAAAAAACATCCAAAAAAGAAATTGGCACATTTAGCTATGACTTGGCAGTCAAGTATTTCATTATTGTAAATGTGTTTTACTTTCTGCTGCTACAGGACGATAGGAGGAGGATTAGGTTTCATCCAATTGATAGTCATCGTTTTCCTTGTTGTCATCAGCAAAACATGCAATAGGGCTCTGATCCATAGTAGGCAGGTGGATGGGAAACACATCCAATAAAAACTGAGTCCTGCTGTCGCGATTCTTTTCAGCTCTCCTTTGATATTCTTCCAATATGTTTGTATTCTTGGGCAGTCCCCAAAAACATGAGTATGGTATTAGTAAATGTATTTCCCTGACTAATTCACACTGATACTGTTTGATTTGCCCCTCAGGCTTCACTCCTGTGCTCTCTGGAGAAAGAGCAGCGGGGTCACCTCATCGCAGAGAGCAAATGCACAGATGGCCTGTTACAGGACGAAGGCACGCAGACCTTTGACTTCCTGTCCGCTCCCTTCCGGAGGAACACGTCGCTGGCCGATCTGACGGTCGGAAAACCGCTGGAGCTGCATCTTCAGCTGCAGGTGGAGGGCGTCACCAGCCGACACCACAAAGCCAGCTCTGCTTTCACCTTCCTCTGTGGACACACGTTTCAGCGCAGAGAATATGGGAAACATTATAAGTGAGCTTTCGTGTGAACGTTTCTTTCCTCAAGCTGCTGTCGAAACATGGCTGCCTCCATAAAGCAAGGCCCCTGCCTAAAACACTTAATATTCCCATTTGAAGGATTTGGAGAGGATATAAAAATTTTTTGCCATCAAACCCTCTGAATGTCAAGCCATATTGTTTTTTTTTAATATACAGGAACACCCACAGTGACATACAGATGAGTGTGAATGGCTGGTTTGAGCAGAGATGTCCACTGGCGTACCTGGGCTGCACCTTCAGTCAGAAACGGTTCCAACCGTCCACGCATGAAGCCAACGTCACCTACAAGTGAGCTAAAATGAATCATTTATTTCTTACAGCACGTGAAGTGAAGACAATGCATTAATTAATTACTTGGTTACAATCGGGGTGTGAAAATGGTCCAGAGAATGATCTCCCACCCCACCTTTAACATCAACTGTCATTGCTATTAGGGTAGATGTGTGAACTGTTTGTGTGTTTCTTTATATACACTAAAGCAAAATGTCTTAAATCTCTGATATTTTATCCTGATACTTCTTTACAATGTGATAACATCCCACTTTTTAGCTGCATTTTCTGTCCCACAATTGTACTTCTAGTAGAGGTGAGAGGTAAAGAAGTGCTGAGATGCTGTTGTTACAGCATGCCAGTGTCACCATTGGTCTGCTGGAATTAATTTTAAAGTAGGTCATTAAAGGACAGATACATGTGAAAAACACAGTTTCTTCTTGCTTTCAGTGAGAATATGGGCTGCTTTGGTCTGCATCCTGCCACCACTGTTTCTCTTGGTGATGCCTCCCTGCCATTCAGGAGCTCAAGGGACTCCTCTGCCTCTCAGAGGAGGAGAGGAGGTCGATTAGGAGGAGGAGGAGGAGGAGGAGGAGAGGACTCCCTGAGCTCATTACCTTATGAGGTATTGTGTCACATGGCCAGTTTCCTGGACAGTCTGTCCCTGTCCCAACTGGCTCTGGTGTCCCGCCTCATGAGGCAGGTGTGCTCCTCACTGCTGCAAGAGAGAGGGATGGTCACCCTCCACTGGGAGAGGCAGACCTACTCACATGGAGGAGCCAAGTGGAGGGTGAAGCAGAGGGTAATTTATTTATTATTTATTATACAAATATCACTGGGGTTATTGATTTACTAAACTAAGTATGTCCCGCTCTTGTTAATATTATTTGTGGTTTCAGGTCTGGCAGTTCAGCACCTTTTTCTCTCCTGTGGACACCTGGCGCTTCCGAGATGTGCCGTCCATTTCGGAGCATCTGAAGGTGTGTCCTCACTATGAGAGGCAGTTCAGAACCGAGAAGATTCACCTGCCACGTGTCAGAGAAGACGGCCAAACCAACACAAGCTGCAAAGGTCACACTCTGGTGGATGTATTCCAGCAGAAGAGGATCATGATGTAGACTGACATGCTGCTGTTTGAAACTTTAATGTGTTAATAGAAAACACTGGAGCTAATAAGACCTCTATCATTTAAAACAACTGGAGAAAATAATATTAAAATTATAATCATGAACAAAATTACCTCTGGGGATTGGTTTTGGGACAATGGTGTCTGATAACACACATTTGACTTGTACGATTGATTTTACTCTAACTTTATCAACAAATATATCCAACTATAGCCTTTGATGTTATTACAAATACATATACTAAGCAAGGAGAAAAGCAGATTCATGTTTTTCTCTTGCACGGACAAATTGCATACATATAGACTTATCTAGTTTAATTCAGGTTAATCATTAGGGCAAACAAAAAAACTCAGTTTTGTGTTTTAACAAATAAAAATCACTGAAGTAAACAGAAAAATAATGATGTCCTCTTGACAAACATCGTATTATTTCATAATGCATTGAAGTTATGAAAGTGGGAAAAACATTTGCTTTTATAAATCAGACTTAAATTTGGGAAGCAAAATGGGGAACCTCAGCCAAAATTCCCTTTTTCCTCATATACTTTGTTGTTGGATATTAAACAAAAATAAAGATACTCTGTTACTATCGCCTTGTCACTGCACATTTTAGAAACATCTGTGCCATTTGTATTTTCTCATGTATTAAACTACTACTTATTTTATATACTATTAGTGTTCAATAAAACAGTTTATGGCCTTGTATTAAAGTTCCTGCAGACTTTAATATAATATAACATAATTATATTTAATATATTTTCCATTCTAAAAACGAACACCAGGTGGCTCTGTTGAGCTGTGTCTCTCTTTGTTGATCTGGCTCTCACCGAGGGATGGCTCTATATGAATGGACAACATCTCATTGGCTTCCTTACTGCCAATAGAAGGACGCTGTCATCTCGAAAATTTGATTGTTGATTGTTGACAGCTTTGTTAGCCAATGAGAAGCAGCAGAACGCCCGGATGTGACCGTAAGTCCCCTAGGATCCTTACATGAGCTAGAGATGCCAGGAATGTTTTGAGTGTAACACAGGAAGTCCGTCTGACTAAATTGTTTTGCTGAAATAAATCTACTTCTATCTACTTTTCTACTTTTCAATCTACTTTTCACGGATAAACATCAAAGGTAAGAGCAATTTTTACAGTTGTCATTCGGCAAACCGATTTCTGTTGTCTTTATTTTTTGGCTTTGATATCCGTAATGCTTTCTCGTAGACTGCTTTGGCGTATACTGTTAGAAACAGCGGAGTCTTAGTTTTAATTTGAGTGGGTTTTGGACAAAGTCCAAAGTAAGAAGTTTCATATGTAGGTATTAATTTAGCTGTTATTTGAGCTGTGTTTGTCGCATTTAAAATAGGTTTATACATTCTGCTGTTTAATATGATGCCCAGCGTCAATATATTCTCTCAGGGCTCACTTTTTTGTCGTTCTTCACGAATTGTTTGCGCAGACTCTGTCAGGGTCGCCCAATTGGGGGATTTTTTTTTTTTTTTTTAAATGTGTATAATTTTGAAGTGAAATTACCCTGAAATTCAAAGGGAAAGATTCAGACAAATCTAAGTAAATCTATAAAATAAAATCTGACCAAAATATCTTTAAAGTCATTTTTTATTTTTTCAAATTTAAGTCCGATTACATAAAAGCAATTTTTTTTTCCGCTTTCATAACTTTAATGCATTATGAAATGGACCAAATGTTTAAGAGATGGTGAGACGGATGTGTTATGTGTGATAAGTATAAGTATCTTATTTCCATATTTTCAGAGAATCTGGCAACCACCTCCTGCATTGTTTCCAACTGTGATTAAAATAAACATTTGTTTTATCTCCTTTGAACGCAACAATAACTTAACAATCAATGATAACAAATAAAAAAAAAAGACAGAAATTATGATAGAAATTGAGTCTGTAGGTACTGTATGTGTGAGCAAAAGTCTCCCTCTAGTGTTGGCCTTTTGTGATTTTTGTGTTAGTGAGGACGTCGGCTCTGAGCAGTCTGTAAAACAGCACAGTGTTCATGATGCAGATGAGACTGAGGCCTGCTGTTCCCAAAGCCAGGATGGAGCGAGGCATATTTTCACTGTTACCTGCCAGCCATCGAGCCATCCAACCCAGTGTGCAGCCACGAAACACCAGAAACCTGACGGTCAGACAAATCAACACAGGAAATCACAGAGGAGTCAATGACCCTGACTTATTCTGCAGCATAACAGTACCAGTAAGAGGGAGGGGTGAGCAGAGGAATCCTCTGTTTGTCGAAATGTCTCTTATTCAAGTGAGCACCTACGTTCCCAGGTTGAGCCAGCTGTTTGTCATGTAGGTCACAGTGGGGCGGGGGGCTGTGACCTCAGTCCCAGGCCTGTTCCTCTGTCCTGACAGGAGGAGGAGTTGTCTGATGTGAAGGAAAACAGAGTTGAGCTCCACCAGCAGAGACACCAGAGCAAAGCCCAGGTAGAGACGATTGATAACAGCCAAACCGAAGCAGGAGATCGCCTGAGAAAAGACGTAGTGGTTAACACACACACAGAGCCCGCGTCCAAAAGAGAGGTCATTAATTCAAGCACACAGTCACAAACTTGTTTTTATATCTTAGTAAAGACACATCATTGACATAATGCATACACTACCCCCTTACCCTAACCTTAACCCTTATCCTAACCTTAACCTAAACCCAATTCGAACCCTAAAGCCAGGTCTTAACCCTGAAAAAGCCCTTTAGATTTGCATTTCTTACCTTAACCTAAACACAATTCAAATGTTAGCCTTAAACTTAACCAGTTCCTTAGAAATGAGGTTCAGCCATGTATATAAGAACACCCACTCTTGTAGAACATTTGTAGTAAGATACAGTAATGTATTCTAACTCTAATCCAATTCTACCCCTAACCCTGAAACAAAGTCTAAACCCTCATAAAGCCATTCTTTATATACAAAGACTGTAATTGTGATGACATGGAGGTGTTCAGGGTCAAACAGCTTTACATAAATGTTTTATTACCACTCTGGTTAAATCAGCAACTACACAGAGGCTTATCAGTCCAGCTCCAAGCTGAACAGATGTCTCAAAGTTTATGTTACAAAACATACTGTGTATAATTTATGACGAGTAATAGAAGGGAGTTTCTCTTACTGCATGTTACCAAACATAGGTAAGATGTTACAAAGAAAGCAAATGAACAAAATCACACACACTAATTTAACTGGGTAATTTCATCTCAAGTGATATCAGAAAAATTCAGTCAGAATGTTGACCAGTGATTCTTTTTTTTACTCTACACGTGAGTGAAGTTTTACCACGGTGTGGTGGAGGAGCAGCTCCCAGGACTGTTTGAATGACTGGTTCAAGGCCATGTCCCAGAAGTCATGGATAAAATAACCTACAGAGGAGAAACATGATAAGAATGAAATCAAAATGAAAACATTTTATTTTTTTATTTAACCAGGTAAAAGACCCCAAGACGAGGATGACTGGGACAAGAGGTCAGTAGCACACTTCTTAATAATTATCACAAATGCAAGAAACCGATTGCAAACAATAAATTAAAATAAAATAATGGTTTTAAAGTTGCAGACAAGTTGACCGTTAAAGAGCAGGAGTTGTGAACGCAGTAACAATTTTAAGAACTCCGGCACTGATCAATGGATTCCACCCATCTTCTACGGATTTATCCTCCACATGTGGGCAAAAGGCAGGGTACACCATGGACAGTTCGCCAGTCCATCACAGGGCCACACAGAGACGAACAACCCAAATCCCAGTGGTGCCTTTGTGGACCAGTAGAAGAGAAGGTTGACTTTCAATGAGAAAGTTGTGGATTTAATTTGTATTTCCTCTACATGCTGATGGGGAATGATTCTTGATCATCCTTGTATCATTTGAGCAGTCATCAAGACTACTAGACATGTACTTTTGTGGAATTAGTTTATCATGGTTGTTTTTTTTTCACTGGCAGTATCCAGTCTGTAATCTGACTTTGGCTTGATTTAAGATTACATTACATTACATTACATACATAATGTAATGTAATGATTTAAAAGATGAAAATGCTGCTGATATATGGCTACTATATAATGCTCATTCCTGTTAGTGCAAAGGCTTCACCTGTGGATACAGCTACAAGGCTGTGGGAAGACACGGAGTGAAATGAGATCAGGTCCTCCAGCATCTGAGGCTGGAGGGAGAAACTGCAAGGCAAGAGCGAGAGAGAGGAGAGAGATCTCAACGCGAGTGTAAATAATTTGAAATGTGATGAAGTGTTTTATCTTTACACACCATAAAACCGCCCATGCTCCTGTCAGCGAGCTGTGAGCCAGAGAAGTGCTGATGTTCCTCCACTTCCAGGATTTCTTTGTTGCCAGCACTGCCGCCGGCGTTGGCAGGAACCTGACAATGGTGTTCAGCAGTTTGAAAGACAATGCCGATCCTCCTGTGACCAGGAGTGTTGACCTCAGATCCATCACCAGGCTTCACCGCAGAGCTGAGTTCACCTCGCCTGTGTCATGCTCTGCTGTTGTCAGACCGCATCCTCAGTGGTGGGAGAGTGTGGGCTGAAACTGTGTTTGGAAGGAAAGAAAGGGAAGAAAAAATAAACACTGTCTTCAACCAGCGATATATATTTTGAAGCGATCGTCGCCCTCTAACACGCATTCCTTCGTCACGTGAGGTGATAAACTGATCACTGATAACAGCTGAAGGGTCCCGGCCCTTCCATGGGTCAGAGTCATTGAAAGGTCAAGATAAGACTCCTAATCTGCACAGCAGTGTACACTTACTGGCCCCTTTATTAGGTACGGGACACTTAGTAAAGTGGCAGGAGTGGCACCTGGTGAGTGTCATAGGCAGGTTGCACTCCTGTTCCTCCCCTTTGCAGTCTGTCTGTCATGTCCCTGTTTTGCCTGTGTGTGTGTGTGTGTGTGTGTGTGTCAATCAGCTGCTCAACTGGTCTTCGCCTCCCACACACCCGGTTCCAATCTCCTCATCAAGCTCCCAATATCGACACCAGCTCTCCTCCCCCTCAAGGCCAGATTGTTTTATCACCTCATGTGGTAACACCGCCAGGCTCCTTCAGTGTTTTTTTGCATACTCTTGTTAAAATTGCCATCCTGGTTTGCCTCACTCACTTTCATTCTCCTCTGCTCAGTGTTCCCGACCTACCATCAGCCTGCCTAGTCCCCGCCAGCTCACCTGCCACACCACCCAGCTCCCTCTGCCCATCCAGCCGCCTGTACATCGCCATTTTCCCCCTTGCTTCATTCGCTGCCAGCCGCTCCCACGCCTTAATGAATTAAACTTCATTCTGCTCCTCCTCTGTGTTCTGCGCTTGGGCCCACCTTAACACGCCATTGTAACAGTGAGTTAAGAGATTTTTATTTCACCAGGTTCAGATCAAAAGATGTTTTGCAAGTTAGACCTGGCCAAGAGGGCAGCTCAGTCCTTGGCAGTTTCTGAAACACCCAGACCAGCCTGTCTGACACCAACAACAATGACACATTTAAATCGCAACGTATAGTATCTATTTATACAGTTAATCTTATTAAATACAATAAAATACGGTCCCTGCATTCAAAAATGGAGACGTATTATCAACAAAACCTACCTTAAATACCAATAGTAAAAGTACTCATCATTTCTTTCAGTGTATAAGCAGGATTTTACTGCTGCTGACATTACTTTATCCTGCTTTACACTGAGGTGGTTCAGTCTGGTAGATTTAAACCTAAAGGACAGGATCTTCCAAATGATTAATATTTAAATCTGAGGGCTTGTGGGATGACTAACGGAGAGGAAAGAAGAAAATAACAAAATAACAAAACATTGTAAAGGAATTTTGGGTCTCAAATGAAAGGGTAAACGTACAACCATTTGACAGCATGAGTCCAGATTTTATAATGAATCAAATTAAAAGTACAGAATTATCTGAAAATGTAGGTAAGTAGAAGAAAAAAGTTGGAGTTGTAAAAATCACAATAGTTGAGTAAATGTTGGACGTGTTTTTTGCACGATAGTAGTCAGAGATAAATCTTAAAACCATGCATGTCAACAACAGTCCACCTCTGGTTTGGTAATTTGAGCCTTGTCGTGTGTCCATTCAGTGTCCTGTGCTGCCTCGTCAGCCGTTTCCTCTGTGCTGCTGTTGTGAAATACAAAAGACTTTTCTGTGGAACAATGACACGGCTGAATCCACCACCGACATCACTCAAACTCTTCATTCACCACGGTCCCAAAAGTCACTTTTTGGTTGATTTTTGCTTTTTTTCCTTATGAAAACCCAAATCTTCCAACTTTTCAACAAGGGATGAGGGTCAGGGATGGACTGGTTGCCACGGAAACGGGCTCATATATCATCATTCAGCTGATGAGCAGGGAACAAACCGCGGCCGCAAACGGCTGTCAGTGGAGCATCGGACTAACTTTGTACGTGTCTGCAGAGATTTTGTGAATCTGTGTGACCTTTTGCATAAATCAGAGAGAATCAGAGGCATGTCGGTCACCAAACCACGTGAGTACAATGAGTTTTTACTATTTAACTAACACTGGCGTTTGATTTCACTTTGAGGATCAAAAAAAAAACTTTAAAAACCATAGGGATTGAGGACATTTTGGCTGGTCCTCAAATTCTGTCGACCCTTAAAAGGGCTTTTTGAGCGTTAAGACTAGGTTTTAGGGTTAGGTTAAGGGTCTAGGGAATGCTTTGAGTGTCCTCAGTAAGACTTCTGTGCAAACATGTGTGTGTGTGTGTGTGTGTGTGTTTTATAGACTCTGATCCAGAAGAAACGTCAGAGGAGCTGACGGCAGCCGTGTGTCTGGAGTCAGACCTGCAGGATGGACAGTAAGGAGAGTAGATTTTCACAACCTGGCAACCTTATTACTTATACAGCACATAATATAGACTGATACGTGGACCATACATCAGAGCCACACACACTGATGTGTATCCTATAGGACGTATTTTAAATGGTATAGACTCTAAACCTTTAGGATGTTATGTGATGAGAACAGTGACAAAGTGTCAAAATATGACTTTAATATGTTATGAGGATGCTAAAAGGAACTAATCAGCACTCAGTACTGTATAAATTAAGTACAGCTACACAAATAATGACAATTTAGCGGAGTAAACTTTAACAGATCACCACTATCTTAGTGTTTTTGCCATATCTATATCTATCGGTCCATTCAACATCTGTTTGGATCACCATGTTTCTTACACAGTGTAATCTGAGTGTAAAATGTGTGTGTTTTATCTCAGGATGATGGAGGTTGAAGTGGGACATCACAGCGTGTTGCTGACTCGCTCCAACGGCAAATATAGTGCCATTGGTAACCAGTGTACACACTATGGGGCTCCGCTCAGCAAAGGTACAGACGCAGGATGGGTTTAATGCGGAAAAAGAGGGAGAAGACAAACGACTCCGTGTTCTGTGACGTCAAGTTTATCAACCACTGTTTTGATGATTATGATCGTTGGTTTGTATGTGTATGTGTGTGTGTGTGTGTGTAGGAGTTCTTTCAGGCCACAGAGTGCGCTGTCCATGGCACGGCTCCTGTTTTAATGTCCAAACAGGAGATCTGGAGGAGTTTCCTGGTATGGACTGTTTACCCTGCCACAAGGTACAAACCAGAACAACAGACAGACAGGCTCATTTTTGTGCATTCATTCATTTTTTTTTGTCTTTTTCTCCTTTGAAGGTCAAAATTCAAAACAGTAAAGTGTATGTGTCTGTCATCAAAAAGGTAAGAACTTACTTTTCCTTTCTCGCTCACATTTTCCCCCGACATACAGTACCGATGCAGTCATCTTTTTAGTGTGACATTAAAGGTCTAGTATTCAATTATAAACTCAGTTGGGCTGCGTTTTCAAACTAAGATATTTTCTGCATTTCTCGAACATATGTCATGTACAACCCACACACTATCAAAGTACCTTTAACAGAATATGAAAGAACTAACACTGCTATCAAACCTCATCAGACGACTGGAGGAATTGATGTAGGAATGTAGAAATTCTGGAGGAACCACAGGCTGGGCCACTATGAAGCTGGTTATGGGTAGCATGTGGCCCACGGGCCACCATTTGAATAGACCGGGTCTAGTGTGTAAGAATTATGGCACTTTTCCATCTATACACTTCTAGCACGACTCGGCTCGTCTCATTACATTACATTACATGTCATTTAGCAGGCGCTTTTATCCAAAGTGACTTACAATGGAATTGAGTACAATCAGCCAGGGGTGAATCGAACTTGCGACCATTGCGACCATGATGTCTTTCGCACACAGGGTAACAGTCTCAACTCTTTTCCATTAGGGATAGTTCCTGGTACCCGGTACTCTTTTTGGTACCTGCCCTGGCGAGTTTCCAAGCCAGCTGAAATGTGACGTTGACAGACTGCCGATCACAGATTGGTCAGAGAGTGTCGTCACTGGAAGAGCCATGAGCGCGACGTCCGACACGAGGATGAAACCGAACAATGCCGAACTGTAGATCAGTTAAAAAGACTTAAAAATCCTGAAAACATGCGTTAATCTCCAACATTTAACAAGGACATTTCTAAAATCTCAATATTTAACACACGAGTGTGGTGTTTTAAGCGACAGCACTGCCGGTTGATTTGTCGCTGCTGTAGAGCTACGACGTTGCTGATGTCTAAAAAGCTTAGTGTAAGGACAATTTTTAATTCAAAATAAGTCATACACTTATATAAACATACTGAATACACACTGGACCTTCAAGAAGAAACATTTGATTTGCATACGACATGACATGGTCCTGTTTTCCCTGTGATTCAGACTCTCTTGCAGGAAAAAAGACTGAAGAGTATGGGAACTGCAATACCAGGAGTTACTCACACTATTCTGCTGCTGGGAGGAGGTAAGGCCTCCTTCATATGAGTGTGTGTGTGTGTGTGTCGTAAGAGAAGAAACAGCATATGATTCTTTTCATTTTTGAACATATAAGTGTAAATATTATTGGACAGATACTAAACTGATGATAACACTTTGCATTACAGTATAGTCATAATACTGTATATATAGTATAGTGGTAGTATAATAATACTTTTGTGATAGGAATGAAATATTATAGTTATACCATCAAATTTTTAATGCATTCCCCTGCTTGGGTATGACAATGGAAACGGACTGTATCACAGTATTAGCATGGCATTTTCAAAGAAATATCTTGGTCATACGAATTAACATATTACCATGTTGTTACTGTACTGTAAACAAAGTGTCCCTACATCGACTTTGTGCAGGTCCCGCGTCGCTGATCTGTGCTGAAACTCTCCGTCAAGAAAACTTTGGCGGCAGAATAATCATGGTCACCAAAGACAACCTTTTACCTCACGACAAAACCCGCCTCAGCAAGGTGCTGTGATTTAAGCATGACACAGACATGTACCTGCTGAGTGTGTGTGTGTGTGTGTATGCTGTGTTTAACTATCATTACATAAGCGCACGCTGTCTGCACTTGTGTTACAGGTGATGAATGTTGAGAGCGACAGTATTCTGCTGCGGAGGATGGAGTTTTTCCAGCAGTACGGCATCGAGGTGTGGCTCAGGAAAAAAGTGAGTTTGTCTCCCGTCAACAAACGTCCTAACACAGTTTTCATGTTCTGGGACTGAGTGGACCGCCATTGTGTTGACAGGCACTGTCGGTGGACACAGACAAGAAGACAGTCACGTTTGATGACGGTTCTGTCCAGAGCTATGACCAGCTCCTCATTTCAACTGGCTGCAGGTACAGCTACGAAAACACCCTCATCCCCCAAGTCTGTGAATGTGATCGCTCAGATAACTGAACAGGACATTCATTCATTCATCGTCTACCACTTTGTCCTCAACATGAGGGTCACGGGCCTGCTAGTGCCAATCCCAGCTGAAATAAAGCGAAAGGCGGGGTAACACAATCATTTATTCACACCATTGGTTTTTTGGAGAAAACCGGAGAATACCCAAACATGCAGAAAGGCACATGTGGAAAGAGTACTGAAATATTAGTACCACTTATTTTTACTACTAAGATTTTACTGAAGTACAAATAAAAGTACTGGTCTAAAAATTAATCAAGTTAAAGTTTAAATTTTTTTTAACATGGTTGGGGTTCTTTCTTGTGTCTTGCAAAAAAGGTCAAGGGGACACAAATCTCACATTAATTGTTTTGAATTAAAGGCAAACCTTTACACATTAAAGTGCTGACAAAATACAATATGTAAACACATATCAAAATGGGTCAAAGGTCACAAATGCTTTAACTTTCTGACTCACTCAGGGACCTTAATTAGTGCTAATTCTGTCCTCATCATTCACTTGTCATCATTCCTTGCAAGTTTCTGGTGCTTTAATTAATTAATTTATTTATTTATTTATTTATTTATTTATTTATTTATTCATTCATTTATTTATTTATTTAATTGATTCAGGCCAACACTTTTTTTTACTCAGTGGGATTTAAAACATAGCGAAGTACAGAACTTCCAAATTTTAAAAATGACTTTAAAAAGTAAAAGTGCACAAAAATCCTACTCAAGTACAATGATGTGAGTACATGTAATTCATTACTGTCCACCTGTTAAAATGTTACAGAAGGAAGGTAGTCGTCGTTGCTGCATCACTGTTCTGCTCTGTATCACTTATAAGTCATGGCTTGTCCTTTTAGGGCAAAATGTCTGGATGTGCACGACATAAACCTGGACAACGTCAAGATGTTAGAGACTCCAGAAGACGCCCGACAAATCCACGCAGCTTGTCTGGGCAGCAACGTCGTCCTCGTGGGAACGTCGTTTGTTGGTAGTTTGTTTACATCTTATTTTTTTTGTTTATGAGACAATCCTGCCCCATTTTAAGCCATCGCAGTTCACTGCGCACTACATATTCACAGAGATCGAGAAATGTATATCGCAGAACTTGGCAGACTGAATATATCTGACCCTTAAATTACATCAGCTGTGCTTTTCACGAGTATGGAAGCAGCCGGCGCTGACATTATTCCAGACCTGCAGTAACCTGACATCTGTCTGATAAAATTTCACTCAAAAAACAAAAACAACAAGATATTCAAGCAAGGAAGCGTTGGATTCTAATATGAAGTTATAACTACACAAGCACAATCTGTTGCATGGGGATTCCTATCGCTCCATCTTCATGCTTGTTTTTCTTCAAAACTTGTTTTATGGCAAAGAGTGACTGTTTTCATATACCAGGGCACATTTTTATGAATAAAGCTGCTAAAAAGATGAGTTGCCTTACATAGTGCAGTATATGCTGCCGGCTACATATACAGTATCTATGGCTACATATTTCAACATCATGGTGTTGTTTTGGTTCCTACTGTTGCATCACAGGACTGCACAATGTTAGCTACCAGAGCTCTGTACAGTTGTTGTTGTTGTTGTTGTTGTTTTTCATCAGTGGTTTCAATGTGAATTTTCACATTTTTTCCAGGCATGGAAGTTGCGTCTTATTTGATAGACAAAGCCTCCAGTATCACAGTGATTGGTAGCAGCGAGATGCCGTATCAGAACACACTGGGTCCTGAGATCGGCAAATTCACTATGATGGTAAGAGAGAAAGACTACCATTTACAGGAATGTCAAATATTCATGTAAATGGTAGATTTACATTACATAAAAAAACATAAATAACTGAAAACACAAAAACATAGAAACAATGCCCAGGGACCCAGAAAGGTTACATTGTGTGTACTAACGATGGTTTGTTCCTGCAGATGCTTTCAGAGAAAAATGTGAAATTCTACATGAACGATATTGTGACGGAGGTCAAAGGTGTGAACGGCAAGGTAAAATGTAAAAACAAACTTAGTCCTTATTTGTTAGTATTTTAAGAAGAAGAAAAAGAAAAAGAAAAATTGAGCAACTATAATCACAAAGTGACAGTTGGTTTTGTTGTCCTCATCTTCATCAAGGTGAATGAGATTGTGCTTAAAAGTGGGAGAATTATTCCTGCTGATGTTCTGATCGTTGGCATCGGTGAGTGGAATTTCTTTATTTCTTTTGTTGCTTCTTCCATATCATTTGTCAGTTTATTATACCCTCAGTTATAAAACTTTGGAAATTTTGAACTTTTGTCGTAAATTCCCCTTCGTTCCTTTTAGTCTTTGTGCTAAGCTAAGTAGCTGCTACCTGAAGATTCACACTTATTTGAACAATGTGACAGTTTTGCTATTAACTCTTAAACAGAAAGTGAAATAATTCCCAAAACATCAGACTTTGGAATTCTGTTTTTTTCCCCCCTGTATTTGTATTATATTTATTAATAACTCATAAACACACATTTCAGTCAAAAAAAACAACAGTAGCTGCAATAATCCTATAAAACCTGTTGCATTTCCCCTCTTCCATCAGGCGTCGTTCCAAACTCAGAGGTGCTGAGAGGCAGCAACATACAGATGGATGCAAAACACTTTGTACCAGTTGATAAGGTGAGCTACAAATAATGAAATAAATAACATTTTAATTCTTCTTTCATTCTATAAACACCCAGTATTCAAACAAATGAATGTGGACTAATTAACCCCTTGTTTGCTAACAAATGTACATATATATATCCTATAATGTGATGTCACATAGCATTTTTGCCACTCTCACTACATGGTCCCGGCACGACTCGGCACAATTTTTGCTTTTCCATTGGCAATAATATTAAGAAATTGACTGTACTTTACTAAGTAATTTTTGGTTATAGAATGACACAATTTATTTAGTAAATGTAGTGAATTAAAAGTTGCTAGAATACAAATAAAGTGAAGTATAGATACTTGAATTTACTACTTAAGTATGGTAACAAAGTATTTGTACTGTAGGACAGGACAGGACAGGACACAGTGAAACTGAACAAACTTCACACACTAGAAAGACCTACAAAATAATCAGGAAACTAACAAGGAACTCCAGGAGCGAAGAACTAAAAAGACCGAACAAAAAATAAGACGTGTGGAGTAACCAAGGGTCCTGACACTCTGAGGAGTATATTCAAAGAAACTGTATTTTATCAGATCTCTGACACTGAAACATTTCACCAATCCTATTTATCCTATCCTATTTGAGCGCATCCTTTACAATATTCCCTTTATCTACGGGCATTTTTCATCAGTGCCCTTCCTGTACTTCCCTCCTGCAGTACATGCACACCAACATCCCTGACGTGTTTTGTGCGGGTGACCTGACCACCTTCCCCCTGGCGATGGCCAAAAACCGGATGGTGAACATCGGACACTGGCAGATAGCAAAAGCACAGGGTAACAAAGTTTGGTTACAAATTTCTGAAACTGTAATACAATACAAAATCTGTTGTGAGACGCAGGGATGAGATTTTAAAACTGTCAGTTCTCTGTCAATTCACACCCGTTTTTCACAAATTTAAACGTGAGAGCCCCTGAAAGCCTCCTGATGCTAAACTAAAACTAAACATTTAATTTGTATCATCAGTTAACGAAGTTTTAAAGGTTCTATCAACACAAATCGGCAGCAAGAACCAGGCAAGATCAAAATTTCACCGCTGAACATTCTACCTCTTAAACTATTTCTTTATCCATGACTAAAATCATCATCATTGTCGTCATCACTTTTTCTACCTTTAATTTATCTGTTGGTTTTTGTAGGGAGAATAGCAGCCCTGAATATGATGAATTATCCGACTGAACTTAACACAGTTCCTTTCTACTGGACCGTCCTACTGGGTATGACAATCCGATATGCAGGTGAGTGTGCGCACACACAAAAACACTGGTTTCCATTATTTCAGAGGACATTACACTGACTTAAATTAATTTCCTGGAGACTTACTCTAACCTTAACCGTAATTACTACTGGCCTTATCCCAGATTTAGGTCCCCACAACATAAGGAAAACAAGGCACACACACACACACCCATCATTCAATGTGTCATATATTCATTCATTCATTAAACTGAGAACAACCACGTTGACACAAACCACATTGTTGTATTGTTGGACTTTAATTTATGTCTTAAATCAGCGTTTAGAATCATTTAAGTACTGTAAAAAAAAACATAGATGTTGATGTTTAGACAATGTAAACTTAAGTATGTGCAGTGTTTCACTCACGTCACCTTATCAACATGCATATACAAAGTTATCACACCTAAGTATATCATTAAAAAAGAAAAGAAAGAACAAACCGATACACAAACTACTGCACATTACTGTAAACCACTGTTAAACATATGTCATGTCTGTATGTTGGTCGGGTGCAGGTTATGGAGAAGGATACACCGAGATTGTGATGAAAGGAACGTTTGAGGACAGGAAGTTTGTGGCGCTCTACATCAAGTGAGTTAAAACAACAAGTGCAGTTAACCCTCAGGCTTCATCTCTCCACTTAAGAGGCTAGTAAAATAAAGTGAAGCTTGAGGGTTAAGTGACAAAATATATATACAGTATGTTTTAATTAATGTTTTTATCGATCTTACCCAGGAATGATGAAGTCATAGCAGTAGCGAGTCTGAACTATGACCCAGCAGCGTCTGCGGTGGCTGAGAGGTTGACAACAGGAAGAGTCATCACAAAGAAAGAGGCCGAGTATGAAAAATCTGGTCGCAAACAAAGATTCTTGTATTATTTCTTTGACGTGACCTCTCCACGTCCTGTGCTGCTGCCTTTCTTGGCCAGGTCACCCTTGTGAACGAGATCTTGATCTCAATGGGTCTTTTATTTGGTTAAATAAAGGTTAAATAAAAATGAATAAAATAAATCCTAAGATGCAACCTTTAGTATAAAAACAGCCAAATAAATAGAAAGAACTACAAAAAGAAAAGTGACATTTCAATGCTGTTTATAGTAGTTTGAAATAAAACACAGCATTTTGTAGACTTAGTCCTTCCATTGTTTGTGGAAAATTAATGAAATTAAAAGTAGCCCACTTGAAATGCACAACACAACAACACAACATTTGGATTTTATGTAGTTCATACTTAGTAGACAGGACTCCAAATGGCTTCCCATATTTCTAAGTTGGTCAGGTTTGGGGAGGTTTTCGATTTAGCATTTGATGTAGACATTGTATGTGACGCACAAAACATTAGAACACTTTTATGTATCGCCTTGATCTCTAAAAAATGAGGTGTTGAAAAAATAAGAAAATGAAAAGGAGATGCCGGTTGCAGACCCCTGTCCTAAGACTAAAAGACAAAGTCAACAATCTAATTAAACAGATATATATATATATATATATATATATCCATATTTATAGCATTTTTTGGAAAAGGATTATACGTTTTATTGTGCTAGACTCAGAACAGAGCATTAAGTTATAATGTAGAACCACTGTCAGAGCCATTTTTGTTGTTACCTTGTGTTTGGAACCTCTTCCCACTTACACACACTTACATAAGAAAATTGTGGAATCTTTAGAGAATTATTTTCTCACACGTTGGAACTTTTTTATTGGTTAAAAGTTCCCAACAACCATAACTGTAGTATGTGTAAAAACTCCTTTATTACATGTCAAACAACTTGTTTCTACTGCCCCCAAGTGGCCAGAAATCATATATCCTACAGTGTGTCACCTGTTCTGTTTTTTTTTCCCCCCTCTCTGACAGATCAGATGATCTGAGCTGGCTGCAGCTTTCCTGATCTCCACTTCTCATCATCACGACTCATCGTCTGTGCAGTGTTGGTATGAAACCACAACAACAGCCTCCTTGTCTCCACTGCTCTCACCAAGGACAGAGAGTGAAAGAGACAGTCTTCAGTCTTTACAGACCTGTGTTCTGAAAGCAGGACTGAATCCATACATCACACAAACACCACATACCTCAGATGGATGCAGCTTTTTTGGGGGGCTTTTACTATTTTATATTATTTAATCCAGCTTTTATCTTTATTCTATTTTCACATCTCACATGTCTTCAGGGGTATTTCACTAACAGTCACATTCATGATGCCTTGCGGTCTCCGCTGTAAATATTGATGAGGTGGTGTGAGCGGCCTGAAGGTGCTGTGACCTCCGTGTCCACGGTGGCCGTGTATGTGGGGAGGTCAGTGAGGTTTCAGAGGGGAATTTAGGAAAACAGAGCGCCGCTGTTCAGCTCTTTGACCACAGAGATGCTGAAACAGGCAACAGCAACAAAACACACTGACAGGGAACAAAGAAGACAGTGAGACAAAACCTCCATGAAAGAACAAGTGCAGTGTCTGACTGCTTTATCACTTTATTTCTTTACTTCTAAATCAGTGTTTACGCTCAGGTGAAAACCTCAGGTTCACAGTTCAACTCATGAAGACTTTTTAACAACTGTAGAAGTTTTAGGGCTTAAAGCGCCATTGGCTTATATTTTGTATTGTTTTATGTAAATGATTTGGATTTTCTTTTTTAATTAAATGCTAGGTCATGGTGAAACGTTGCCGTTTTCTTTTGTTATTCTTTGCACTGGGCAAGATATTAATCAAGCATAACATTCAACCACTAAAAAAAAAAATTCTGTTCAGAATGCAAGTAAATAACTATAATTTGACATCTTAATCAAGAAAAAATTATGTGCTTTACTATTTTTTTCAGTTTTTTTGTAAAACTAGTCATGGATAGTAGTATAATAATTATATTCCAGCATTAAAAATATCGTTTTGGTTAAAGAGCTTCTACATACTTGTATATTAATCCTTACAGAAACATTGCCCTGATAATCCTGAAGTCTAACATTGGAACAACTTTAATGTTTACAATGCACCCAAACACATTATTAGGTAGAAAAGCATATTTTTTGTTGTTGTATTAAACATTTCAAGTCATTGAAATTGATTAAGAACAACCTGGAAACATTGGTCGTCTTGTTCAGCAGCTGGAAGCAAAGTAAAGCCAAAACAGTCAAATTTACAAAGATATCATATTCATAACATTATAAAATATTCATGCAGAAGTAACATGAAACACAGAGTAATAAAACGTAAACCATAAAATGTATCCATTCAGTGATAAAACATCCACAGCTATTTCAAGTTATTCAAAGTTAATTAAAAAACCATCCTGGGAGCGGGTCAGAGAGGATAGTTCTTATGGAGGATTCAGTCTCTGTTCAAATGAATGTAATGACAGAGTTGTTTCAGTTAAATTCTTTGCTCTTTACGCTCTGTCTGTATCAGTGCATCCTTCAGTGCGTCTTTATACTGAGCCGTTCTGTGTGTGATGTACCGCTGCCGTCTGTCGGCCCTGTACAGCTCCAGCCTCTGCTCCTCAGCCCGGGGGTCCCCCAGTTCTCCCTCCCACCTCAGACTCTCCCTGGCCTGGGAGCTGGGCATTGACACAAACCCCTGCGCTGGAGCTCCACTCTCACTCTCCCTGGTTTTGTTTGCTGGTGTCAAACTCTTTGGGTGTTTTTTGCTCCTCCAGCCGCTGCCGCTGCTCTGTTCTCCACCTTTCTTACTGGCAGCTCTCAGCTTTGGCAGCAGGCCTCGAGGCTGACCAGGACTCAGCAGGGACACCGGATGCAAAGACACAGGCTGAGGTGTCGCTGTAGGGAAGCAGTGTAAACATGTAAACACACGCAGAGTGTAGACTTGAGGGGTTTCGATTACTCATGACTCTCTGTGGAGTTGGAGGGCTAATGGCTTGGTTTACAGTAATGAGCTGTAATAGATGAGGTGAAGCAACACTGGGAGCCTTTTCACTAATGACCCATTCAGCTCACCAGGAATCTTAAACCACCACCACATGCTCCAAACAGCTCTTTACATTATGTACATTTACACTGACCCACGTTTGAACCGCTTAAGCAATCCTAACAGTAGCAGGAGAAATGTGACTCCCTGTCTTTGAGAAATTAAGTACAATTTCAGTTGCAGCTTTGCACGATTCAATAAGTGAGAGGCTTTATTTAATTCAGAAAATATGAATTAAAATGTACAAATAATGGACAATGATTATGTTCTTGTTTGCCAACAATAACAAGAACATTTCATTTTACATTGTGTGGAGACCATAATAACTCTGACACTGTGCTCTGTCATATCCATACTGTATGTAGTAACTAGAGGTTTTATATAAATTATAAAATAATGTAAAACAGAAACAAATCCTCGTCAAACTGTTGTAGGTTCATTTTCTGCCCTTTAAATGACCAATATGTCACTGGTATGTTTAATTAAGCACTCTAGTCAAGTACATATTTACATCATATATGAAAAGTAATTCCATTCTTTGCGGCTTTCTGCCTCACTTCAGAGGCAGATGTCATGCTTTTACTCCAGTTTCTAGTTTATTTATATCATTTTATTTATTCTAAATGAATAAAACAACGCAATTATACAGACATATACTCACAATTATACTATATATACCCAACAGTGAGTAAAGTAGGTCAAATTAGCTTACAGTAAAATCTAGGTTTTTTTCTATATAATGGGCTGTTTTGTGTACAAGTTCACACATTATATATCAAACACATGCTTGATATATAATGTGGCTTCTGTTTGGCTGTTAGTTAAATGAAAGTTTGCCGGTGTTACCATGACTTTGTGGCGGAGAGGTGGAAACAGTGTTTCTGCTTCTTTTCCTCTTCGTCTTCTTCTTGTTTCTCCTCTCAGATGTGTGGTTTGGTGTTTGGATCAGCAGGGAAATCGTCTTGTTTTCTGGCATCGCGTGGTTCTGGTTCACGCAGTAACAATTAGGATTTAAAAAGGTGTCGATGTGCTGAAGACATCCACCACACACGCAGAGACGCCAAAAACGTATCCACACGACAGCTGTCGTTGCTCTTTAGTCCCGGTAAAAACTTCTGTACGGTCAAACAAAACAAAACCGACCTTTCGTAATGCTAAAACAGCAGAAAGGAGTAGTAAATCCTGGCTGCGACGCGGATATTTTTCCTATTTGACACTTCACAGCCGCGTTGCAGTGACGCGTGTCCATGGCAACAGGACACGCCCTCTACCAAGGACACGTGTGGCGGAAGAGCATAGTTGTAAAGATGTTACGTGTGCACTGGTATTTTACCCAAAACTAAGAGTAATATTATTATGTCTGGTATAAAATTATGGTTCTCAAACTATGGCACGTGTAGCACCAGTGGTACGTGAGCTTCCTCTGGTGGAAAATCATAAACACTGTTCTACTGTACAGCTACAGCAGGGTATGTGATCGGAGTGAAGCTAAGGATTTTTTTTTTGCTCCAAAAGGAGGGTTGGATTTTTTTTCATTCATTCCAGGATCTCAAGACGTAAAGTTTTACACTTTTAAAAAGTGATTTGTGAGTGTCAGTCATGTTTTTGCAATCATCTGTAGCTGTAAACCTTTAGAAAATGTGCCCAACTAAGGAATGTACAAATGTGTGCACACTCTAAACGCAAACAGAAGGCTCCACACATTCACATGTAATAACCAGTTAAATCATTACCAATAAAATTATATAATATTATTTCGGTCAGGATAATCATCACAGGAGATTTCCAAATTATCCCATGCCTAATCACTAGTGGAAAACATCAGGCACTTAAAGTGAGACTTAGTAATTTACCATAATTCTTTTTACTTATTTATTCAAGCAGTTTTTGACAGGAGAGAGAGAAACATCAACAACAACAACAATATTTTAGCATTTATTTTACACTTCAATCACAAACTGATTGAAGTGTAAAAGTAGTGTTATTTAATCTATCTTTACTAATGTTAAAGGAACTAAAAAAAAGAAACTATTTGTGAAACTGTCTCTGCAGGAGGATTTATGTGTTGCCTCTGACAGCATTCACAGCACGCAGTGAGGCATTTCCTGAGGAGTTTCCATCCTATTCCTGTCCCACAGAATCCAGTCCCCCACTTGTTCCTCGGCACAAACACTTCACATGCATGTGCACAGAAACATACTTGAAAGGTGACTTTTGTTTTCAATTTGAATAATTTCTGTAGTACGTACAAAACACAACATATACAAATTAGAATGTTGCCTTCAGGCTCAGCCTCTGAACTGAATGCAGATATGAGCCACGGTTACTAAAGAGAAAATGGAAAAAGCATGATGTCGAGTCAGAGAGAAAATGTAAAACAACCTCTCGACAAGTAAATGTAGAATTATATAATCATAAATAAGAGAGAAGCAGAAGAATAGAATTGAAAAGGCAAATATGAATCCATGCAAGAGTGTCATTTGAGTTTTATTTATTTGTTTTTGTTTTTTTACTTTGACTACTGCACTAATTTCCATTTTCACACAACCTTTGACCAACAGTTTGCTATTTATTCAGACCTTTTACTGAGCTCTTGTTTAGAGGAGCATGTGTGTCGTGAATGTTGGTGGGGGAATAAGTGTCATGCACATTTCTCCATTAGGTGCAGACTCCATGACAAACAAACACACGTACCTTGAGGCATGGCAAGTTTTAGTAATAGAACACCGTTCATGCATGAAGGCATATTCACGCAGCTTTAAAAACGACAACAAAACAGAGACAGAAATGTAAGGAATCAAGACAAACTTTATAACTTGTCAACAATCGTTAAAGAGTTAACGTTTAAGAAGATTTGAAATGTTTAAAGTGTAAGGTCATAACAAAGTGACACTGGCGAGATTAAATACACGAGGGAGGCGGAGCTAACTGAACACAGGTGAAACTAATAAAACACAGGTGAATCATATTAGGGCAGGGTGAAGAATCACAAGGGAAAACCAGGACAAAAGTTAAAACTTAACAAAGTACACACATTAGGAAACTGGAAACAAGGAAATCTGACAACCCAAAACCCAACCTTACCACTGCAGATATGCACAGCAGTCAGTACAGACAGTTTTCAAAGAGCAACGGGATCATCTTACATGATTGAGTAGGTTTAGGAGGTGTGTTAACTCACAGACATGGACATGGCTCATAGTTTGAACCGATTTAGAGCCTGAAATTAGTAAATGTTATACAATAAGTCACAGTGGAAACATTTAAACTCAGCACCAACTATTTAAGTGGTGAACTCGTGACAAAAGATTCCCAGATATGTACACAGCACGGATAAAGGAGGTCATATGACTGTGAAGCAATAGCTGCTTGTACCATACAACACTGTGTGTGACATAACATGTCTATTACTGAACAAGGACCACTGATTGGTAGTGATTTGAACTGTCACATATGGTGGACATTATGCCATTAAACCTGCAACGAGGGTCAGATGTTAACAGCATCCTTTTTCACAGAAACAGCGTCATTTTTGTGTGTGAGGAATCTAATAAAGTCCCACGGGAGCAGCGATAACTCATGAAGAATTCAGGAATTTACCAAGCTCCAAATTAAACGTGTGGTTTCCAGCAGTTGATATTCGCAATCTGAAAAGTCCCAGTACATCGACCTTCTATTTGTGTTAAGTTGTGAGGTGAAAGGAGTCAGAGGAAGGAGAGGACATGGGAGTGAGACAGCAGATTTGATCTGATGTATATGTGTTTGTGCTCACTGTGTCAGGTGACAGCTTCTCAAACTGCAGCAGCCTTAAAGCTGCAGAGTGACATAAAGAGAGAGAGAGGGAGAGTATGGACAAGAGGCCTCATACAGTGTCTGTGTGCGTCAGCGTTGGGAGGGTAACAAGTTCACTTCAACCTGCTGATGTCTCTGGAGGCCATTTGCAGACTCTGTGCTGTTTTAACACAGGGCAACTTTTGAGCAATAGTGCAGCTTAAACTAACACCTTAAGAGCTGCTTTGTCAGCAAAATGCACCCTGAACCTTTTACTGTAAATGGTGACTCCCTGAGACTTTTAACAGCTGTAGCATTGACTTTAATAGTGCTGATGTTTCTGAATGAGTTTTCTGACCTTATTCTTTTAGCTTGTACTGCTGTTAGATAGTCAGTTTGTATCTATTAATTGGCTATGTGCGTCTGTATCTCTCGTGCTGTGGTTCTGTATGTTTTGTACCTGCTTAGTCATGACACAAATTAGATCTGTGTTGTCCGAAGAAAGAAGCTGTCGTCGCAGTTTACACATCACCTCCTTCTACTTCCAGCTCAAATTTTGGCCAAGTCCGACTCCCGTCCAGCTAAGTGATACATGCAGGAGTAATCGAACCATGGATCACATTATCCAAGTATGTTAGTCTGACTAAGACTAGCTCTATTTTACCTGACATTAAGGAAACCGGATTATTGTCTTAGTTTGACTTAAATCAGAAACATACTGACAGATAGAGACAAACATTTGACTAATCTTGTTTTATTTTTGTAATAAAAAGCAATCAAGTGTTCATTGATAAGATGCTTAAAATCAAGTGTAGCAGAAAGCATAATCAGTGACACAGTGACATCTGAAAGAAGGCCCTAGTCAGTAGGATGTGGGGCCAAAAAGGGGCTATATTGTACACAGAGGGGCACAGTATTACAGTATACACAGTATTCGTATTATGTCCAACACCAATGCACACAATCTTATGTTAAGTAAAGAGCATGTATACGTTTAACCAGTCACGCCTTGTTTAAACACTTTGATGTGTACTTTAAATGTCAGAGAGTTTAGCAGCAGTGGTGAGATTTCTGTATTGGCACATACCAAATCCCAGTCACAGGCAAAGTCAGGAAATATAAAATGAGTACCGCGTTCCTGTGAAGTGGACACAATGTATCTCAGGCTCGCCAATGTTAGCAATACCAGTCAATAAAAAATGCTCTATATAGTGTATGGCAAACACAAACAGCGACATTTTGGTCCGTCATTGTAAGCTCCTTCCAGAACGCTTTGCCATGACTGAACATTAGACTAGCTAATGTATGGAGGAAAGTTGTTAGCCTGCTACCTGAACTGCTGTGTGCTGAGCCACATGCTAACAGCCAGGTAGCTATTTGTTACATGATCATTACAATGTAACTATAATAATATAATATATTAATTATAGCTCAACGTGTGCTCAAATACAACCAAAATGTGTTTGAAATAAACTAAAACTTGTGTAAATGTAGCTAAAATTTGCTAAAAAGAAGCTAATATATGCTAAAATCTCTTTAAAAATGCCCCACACACAAGAACAATGACGTCACAACATATTTCTGGTTCAGTATGTGACTGTAAATAAGGCGGTGCTTTTGTTTAAGCAGGAGCCTGTTTTACGAGGCGATAACAACGACTTTTTATGTCAGCAAAAAGATTATAAACAGGTCAAACTGCTACATGACGTGTCACGTCAGATCCGTAGCGATGCTGACGTACGCTTTTCGTCAGTACCTACGTCGTTACGCTGCCAGCTGATCGGAGTGTGAAGCCGGGTGTGTGTCTGACGAGTGTGTGTGTGTCAGAGAGAAAAAGAGAGAGAGTGAGAGAGAGAGAGAGAGAGAGAGAGAGAGAGAGAGAGAGGGAGAGGGAGAGAGAGAGGGAGAGGGGCAGGGGCAGGAGTTGTGTAAAGGGGCTGAAGTCCTACGCAGTTTTCTACGACGCTGCAGCGCAGAGAAGCCGCTTCGGGACCATGTTCATATAAATGGTTCCGAGCCGTGTTGAAGGCTAGAATATGAGCAGTGACAGAGTGGCACACCCCGCTGAAGGTCCAGGACTCCGCCGAGCAGAGGGCGAAGAACCCCGAAGTCCGCTGCTTCGTCCGATGGGCTGGAGGAGCGACCCGGCCGGTGGTCAAGGTGGGGCGCACTATTACTCACTGTCTGTCTGTTTCTGCTTCTTCCTATCCGCCTCTGTTAGTCCGGCCAGCCTCGATGACCCAGTTTGCGTGGTTATGCAGTAGCTGGGAACCTTTCCACGACTTAAGTGGAGTCAAATTCACCTCTCAATGTCTGTTTTTTGTCGCTTTATTTGTTAGTTTGCCGAGGATTTATATCAGATGTTAGTACAGGCTGTAGGCCTGATGTCGTCCAGGCCCAGTGACTGACACAGGAGGGGTAGTGGGATTATATTGGCAATCTAAAAATGTGACATTTCACAACCTCCCGGCTCCTGTAAATCATTTAATCAACATTTACGCCACTGACACTGTGAAGATGATGGCAGCAAATCAGTTTAAAAGTCCAGATTATATTAATAATGGACATACAAGGAACAGGAACTGTCAGCAAAAACACTCAGACAGCAGAAGATTTACAGATGTGTCTTTTTATAGCTTCTGTTGTCACAGCACGTTCAGAAAAAAACAGGAACCCTGTGTTCAAGCTTCTATAGAATTCAGTGATGTATGTTATATTTATAGACCATTTAGGTGAATGTCGACCTACACAGACTCCTCACTTGTCAAAACGTGTCAGCGTTATAAGCCTGGTGAAATGTGCTGACTTCATAACAGGCCAAGGAGTAAGCCTGTGCTCAAGTAGGGGATAGGTGAAAATTAGGAAGCTATCTGAGGCCTGAGTCATTTCTGAGAAATGCAGTGACACCAGCAGTCATCTGGTAGACACGGAGGATTGTCAAAATTAAATACAAGTGTATAAACACCAGGCTGTTATTGTAGATGTTTGCGAGAAGCAGGAAAAACAATATTAAAGCAGGTGACGTAGCAAAGTATTAAAGCCTCTCAGTCCAGCTTGAGGCTATTTAGTCTTCACAACTCATAAACAGCATTTGAAACTTGTGAAAAATACGTTAAAAGCAAAGTAAAAGGATGTAGAATGTAGTCTTTCTCTGGGAGAAATGGGGAGGGGTTGGGGAACTTGGTGTACGTGTTACGTCCATGGATCCTGTCTTACATAATTGTACAGCCAGAGTTCAGTGCACCGGTTGGAATGCTCAATAAGGCTGTGTCACGAGCTGCATTTCTGCCACTGCAACCCAGGAGCGTGACATAAGCCGCCCCGTCACAGCGAGGATCACATGGCAGTGATGGCTGGGTGTCGGTGAAAAAAGCAACTCAGCTTGTCTACATGTGTTCCCCCCGCATCCACGCTTCACAGGCAACCTCTCCTTACTTGTTTTATTGCCCACATTTGCAGAAGTGAGGCCATCTTGCTCAACTTGGGCTACACCCTTCATTCCTATTGCGTGCCTTGTCATGGGAGGATGGGGCAAGAAGGGATGTGTTATGTAGGTTCATTTCAGTGGAGGCGGGATGAAATAGCACCAAGAAGACAGGCTTACTGTCCCCATATATACAGCACATTACCAACTGTGAACATGTATCTAACATTAAAGCAAACTTCATCACCTACACTTAAAATGTCTTTTCAAAGTCCAGAAATAACAAAATAAAATGAGGTTTTATTTGTGTCATATTATTTAAGATGTATGTTGTACTATGACTAACTGGTCTGCATTTCTCATTTTCTATACATGACACAGCAATAAAAATAGAAATAAAAAGTCTGTCAATCAAACAGGATCTCCCAGAATTCAGAATGGTATACAGCGATTCCCGGTGACTTATCTGCGGTGATCTCAGGGTCAAAGTCAGATAGCCATTTTATGTCCGGTGCGCAGCCGAGCAGCCGAGCATAGAAGAAGATCTCTGCACTATGGTCAGAGTGTTGCCAAAGCCACCGCCCTCTCTCTGTCTTTGTCCCCATTCCTAGTCTAAAATGATCAGTCTTTATTACAGACTACAATCTGGCCCAGTAATCACTCTGCATGTGGGCCACACCCACAGCAAAGGAATGTACCTGCATTCCTCTATGTAATAGATGCACAGCCTTTAATTACCATGTGAGCAGCAGCAGCAACAGCAGCAGCAGCACTGTGCAAATATGTGAATTCATAATTTCATGTGTTAAATCATGTGATAAATCTGCAACACTTCACACATTTTCAGACCAACAGTCGGTACTTTTCCATGCACAGTGAAGTCCAGCTACAGACTCATCGACTCCTTTTAGCTGGACTGCTGTCTTTGTCTTAGTATACTGGACAAAATGTCTCCGCCTGTGCTACCCCAGGTGGCGATATATAGGGGTGAAAACAATTTAATTTGGTGGCTTGTTGGCCATTTAGTATCTTTCTTCGATCAAGAAAGATACAAAAGATACATATTTGTTGTACTCAATACAATACAATAAGGAATACACGATATTATCGGCGTGATATTTTGATACGAGATAAAAATGAATGCAATCCAAAAATCCAATATACCACATGCTCCACTGTGCACAGCCTGCAAAAGCATTTTAGCTGAGTCATATTTGCGCTGTTAATTTCTTATTTTTGGGAGAACAATACATGTTACACAGAGTTGGACAATAACGTCTTTGACATGACTCGGCACTAATGTGTTGTTAACAGCTTTATAGTCAAATACAAATGGTCTAAAATGACTTTATTGGATGAATAATAGTAAATATATAGAAAAAAAAGTGGTATCGTACCATTCCTATATTCAGAACGGACGATATTGGCTTCAAAAATGTATTATTGGATATCGTCATCCGGACGTTTATTATTCCTGTAACGTTTACCAGCCTATTAACAAAAAAAAATAACACACTCTACTTCGAACTATGTGAGTTAAAGGACGCTTTCGGTTACTGTCTGTTGCTCTGTGTCCTGCTACATCCACCAGGTGCGGACCTAGAGCGTGTGGGGCCCAATGAGGGAAAGTGCAATTTACCTCGATTAATTGTACATTACAACAGCAGGAAAATTAAAGGAGCCTGAACCATTTTAACAATAATAACAATAAAAATAATAATAATAATAATAATAATAAACACACACACAGAAAAATAATAATACAAATTTAAAGTGCCAAGTATGACCAAATGCGTGAATTATATATTACTTAAATGACTAAATTATTCCAAAGGCCTACGTATAGTAATAATAATCAACACCATTTGTATATGGCTCTAACAAACTGTTTGGCAGGCCTTGTCACATCATGGTGGTAACACACATCGCTCTCAACAGCCATTTTGTGTTTAGGGCAGCACTAACATCACTTTTATCTTTTATGGTTCACAGACCATATCTTTATTCTTTTTTTGCCCTATACTTTACTGAGCATAGTTCATGTGTCAAAATGTAAATAAGAAAAATACAAGATTGTATTTTACTAGGCATATTTTTCACTTGTAAAGGTCCAGTGTGTAAAATGTGTACAATCACCTGATTTTTATGAATGATTGCTTTTCATTACCACTGTTTATCAGAAGCCACGTGAGCTCTACAGAGGTTCCCCTAGTTTGGACGGCCATGTTTTCACAATAGCCCACCGTGGACAAACTAAACATGTTTTGAGTTTTAATGCTAACTGAAGGTGATATAGTTTCTTCAACACATTTAGAAGGGAAGGGTAAGGGGACGGATATTCAACGGCAACTTCACCAATAAATGCCCCAGACTGATTTTGACCTGCCAAACCTCCAAGGCCCCACACACTGGGAGTCACTGCTCTTGATAGATACGTTTGAATTTCACTCATACATGCACAGCTAAGGCTTGATAAGACATTCCCTCAAAAGACCTGAATGTCAATAAATTCTCCTCACTTTTGGCAGGGTTCATTCACACCTCCCTGTTTCTCTCTGACACGCACATCCTGCCCATTCAGCCCCTCTTTTCTTATCCTTGTGCACGTCCACAGTGTCAGATAAGCTCAGTGTTCTGCATTTTAGACTGCGTGTTATCTCTTTTACACAGTTGCCCTCTGCATAAAAGCCTGTCTCAAGGACTTCCACACTGGCCGCCATGTGACTCTGATTGAGGGGAGTAGATGAGCGGGTGGCGTGAGGTGCGAAGAAAGAGGGAAAAAGACAGAGGTGAGGGTCGGGGGGGCGGAGTTGACCCTGATGATGAAGCCACGTCCACTTGTCTGGGCCAGGCCAGATGTGGGCGAATACGCGGAGCAAAGGAATGGGTGAAGGATAGAGGGATGGAAAAGGAGGAGTGAAAGAGACCGTGCAAGCCCACAGCAGCCGGATGGAATTTCTAACATACACAGCTGGAATGTCAGGAATGCAGGACAGTCTGATCTGACCGAGGGAGAGGTTGGAGAGGACAGATGAGTCAGAGAAGACAGGAAAAAATGAAGAAGAGGAGATATGGGAAATAGTGGCACGAGGTGGGGGGGTTTTACACTGCCTGTCATTTTGAATGGAGCAAATAACTAATTCAGTTTGTGGTTGTAGCAGCCTTTGTCACTTTGTGTGTGTGTGTGTGTGTGGTCAGAGGACTGCACGCCTTCCTGTCTGACTACATCCAGACTGATGCAGGCGTGAGTGAATGTGCAGCCCCGGCTCGATGGGGGTGGGTGGTTCACTTTACGGGACTGCTGTGAAGACCGAAGGAAAGCCTTCGTGGAAAGCGCCACTTCCTTCAAAATCCAAATTCAACACTGATGTTTTAACAAAGACAGTCACGAACATTTGGGTCAAAACTGAGTTTTTAGAAGCCAATATATCTGACAGGAAACTCTGATAGACGGACGGATTGAAAGAAACACGGGTAATAAGTTGTAACAAAATGCACCTCATTTCTCATTTCCACTGCTTTATCCTCCGCATGAGGGCGCTGGTGCCAATCCCAGCTGACATAGGGCGAAAGGACAGGTCGCCAGTCCATCACAGGGCCGCATGGAAAACGTTACAAACGTCGGAAAAAAAATCACATATATTTAAACAAATAGTCCAGCCTTACTTTCTCTTATCCCACAAGCAGTTTGCTTATTTTCCGTCTGACCTCTAATTTTCTCTTTTTTTGGACCATTCCGTGTAAACCCTAGAGATGGTTGTGCCGACATCAGCAATTCCTGAAATACTCAGACGAGCCTGTCTGGCACCACCAACCCATGTCATGTTCAAAACCACGTAAATCACCTTTCTTCCTCATTCCGATGCTCGGGTTGATCTTCAGCAGGTCGTCTTGACCATGTCTACATGTCTAAGTTCATTGAGTTGCTGCCATGTGTTTGGCTGATTAGGTCTTTTGCGTGAGCAAGCAGTTAAGTGGCCAGTCTGGGCATCTCGGGCTGATGCTGACGTTAAATCTGAAGAGACAGTAAGACAAAATAATCTTTCCCTGCAGTGGAGTCTGCAAGATTTTCACAAGGCCCTCTAATAGAGACCCGCCCTCCCCTGCTGAGCACAGG
Source organism: Solea solea (assembly GCF_958295425.1). NCBI lineage: Eukaryota > Metazoa > Chordata > Actinopteri > Pleuronectiformes > Soleidae > Solea > Solea solea. The sequence continues at coordinate 6,362,307 of NC_081137.1, read as the reverse complement.
CTTCAGGGCATTTAAGTACCTGCGATTATTCAAGTTCTCCTTAGCGCAGGAATGTACAGCATGTGTTACTCATCGTCAGCCAGAGAAGTGGTGCGTGTCCTCAATATCTCAGGATCACCTCAAGATAACATTCTTTGAAGGCAAGAAAAGCACAGACACGCTTAAGCTTGACATGTGTTAGTCGTCAAGTGTTCCAGTGTCGAGTACCTTTTCATTTATTGTTATGTGCACTCGTCAGAGAGCTGCACATATCAATAAATGGACTAAAGTGCTTTCCCCTCCAAAAAATAACACGATGAACAGACAAAATTTAATCAAAGTCCAAAAGGAAGAAGGATTAACATTAAAAAAAAAACAGTATTAATAGTCTACAGCTTTAGAACACTACTATTTTAGGAGTGTAGCACTTAAGGGAACGATGTACCGCTTTAAAACAGTTGTGACTGTGTTTCTTGTCTGTGTAAGATTCAAGTTAAATCGAAAGAATCCACAAACAACAGTGGATTAACTGTGTCTGGAGAAATTTATGAAAAGGACTACAGTTCTTAAAGATGAAAAATCCCACACTCGGTGTCAGACTGCGTAGCTTTAAACTTGTTCACTTGAAACACCCCCCCTCCCTGTTGCATTGCCATGACGACGACGACTATGATGATACCGATTTTTTGGATTAAAGATCCGGTGTGTAACATTTTGGAGAGTTTATTGGCAGAAATTCAATATACCACCCACAAGTATGTTGTATTTTGCAGTGGAATAAACCTGCAAGTTGGTTTCTCTGCACCTGATTCAAACGCGTAGGCTGTTACAGGCTTTTGCAGAGCGTGATGATGAGTGAGACGTCCATTTGTTTTTGTTCCTATTCTCACGGTGTATATGGATAAAAACTGTCCTGTACTACTACCACAATACCAGTGAGTCTTTGGTAAGGTTCACGTTTCTCACACAACAGAACGTGTTCAGATATAGCCGCTAACTGACCAGAGGAGGCTTTTGCAGTATTAGTCGCAGAAGTTCAGAGGTCACAGAGGTGCTTAATCAATTTAAAGGTGGACCAAAAGAAAGGGTTTTAATTTGGGTGATGCCGACTCGATAAGATCTCTGGTAGACCCCAGGTTGAGAACCAACCATGGCAGTTGAACACTGACTAATAAACTGACCAAATAAATCTTTGAACTTCTTTTTTGTTCTCATACTTGGGATTTGTAACCGTGGTAACTGACAAAAATAAGGTGTTTTTTTAAGAGGCCGGTTGGTGACTTGGCATCATTACTATGAGAATAAATAAGAATTTGTTGTTGGTGCTGTGTAACATGCAGAGACAGTATTCTGTGCTGGTAATGTCATTCCTGCGTATCACCTCATTTCACCCACTTACTCCCAGCTGGTTGCACACACTGTGGTTTGCGACTGCACCCTCTTTAGGACATTTTCTGGCAAAAACTCAGGACCAGTCGTCCTCATTGAGACCAAAAACCTGATCCTAATGAGGCTAAACCTGCCTCAAAAAAAAAAAAGCTGTGTGTGTGAGCAGAGAGTTTACAGAGGAAATTAAATGATCTCTTCTTCTCTTTCTGCAGGAACCTGTGCATCCAAGTCCAGTGCAGAAGAAGTGGAAGAGCAGTTGAGGCTGCTGGTGCCTAAAAGTGGCTTGTTCGTCACTCCGGGCTCGCCGTCACGCTCGCTGACTCCCTCTTTGCCTTAAATGGCTGACACACAGCAGTTCTTCACTGGCAAGCTTTATGTTCCTGTACACATGCTAAAGCTGCCAGCTGAAGAACTGTTCTGGTCAGCCCTGCCTGCCCCGCACAGACAACTAAAGACGAGGAAGGACCGAGGATGTCTTTCATTGACCTTCAATAACCTGGAATTATCTGCTGGATTCGAGTGTATAATCACACATGTATAAGTATGAAAATACATTTCACATGACGGAGTTTCTGTTTGTCATCGACACACAGAAAGGTTCTCGTACATCTAATTTGCAGGTTAAAAAAGGTATTATTACTTTTTGGTGGATCAGTGGTAGGTCGGGGGTTTGATCCCACGCTCCACTCGTCTATAAGCTGGTGAGTTCCTGGTGAATGACAAAACTGTAGTGTAACTGCAGCTTTGAGTGGTCATGAAGACCAGAAAGAAGAGTTTACCATCATTGTAAATCCAAACCATATTAAAATGTTCCCATATTAAGGTTTAAAATGTCCTTTTTTTTTTATTTGGTATGGGATTTAATGTTAAATCTGTTAATCTCCTTAATTCTCATATGTTTTAAAATTGTTAATCCACACATTGTGTATATATGTATATATGTATATATCGCAATTTGTGTCTTTTGTGATATTTAACATGTCTTTAAGAACTAACATGTACAGTTTACTTTTTTTTATGCAATAAAGAAGGAAATATTTCCCCAGACTTGGTTTATTGTGTTCCATGTGCGTCTGAAAACCATTTAAGTGAAACATAAGGAATTGAAGTAAATTGAGATCTTTTACGTTCGTTAGTTTGGTGGCTCTTTATGTCGAATGTAAACATGATGACATTTAATCAGGATCACATCCGCATAGAATACTGTTGCCTATAAACTATACTAAAAATAAACACATTAAAAGTTGCATCAAAAGACAAAAACATAATGAAAGTTACCAACTGAAATCAATAGATAATCAAATTAATATAATGGATTATGTCATTTTATTAAATTGTGTTTGTCTGTCACAGCACAATGACAAACCTGTGCATTTCCAAGTGCTATTTCAATAAAATAATTATTATTAGTGTTCAAATTTCCGGAAATGATATCATTAAGTGAAGAGAGGTGGGAAATGTTTGACGCATGCCATGACTGCATCCTCTCAAAATTGCCACTAGAGGGCAAAGTAATCCACAACACTGAAGCCCTGAAACCGTGGATGTATAAAAGGAACTGGATAGTATGGAGCATCACCCCCTCTGCCTTGAAGACAATTTTGTCGTGGTGGCCACTCGTGGTACTGCAACAAAAAATAGTCATGCGGCCCAAAAAGCAATTTTCCCATTGACCACAATAGTAAAAAAGACGCCTGTAAAACTGTCCACAGGACAGCTCGAAACATGGACATAGGTATGTATAGATCTTTATATTCTATATTTTTAATTCATGGATTTTTTATTTATCAATGTATTGACAAGCTGCTGTGTGGATTCATTGAGGAGAGGAGACTGACGTCGTGAGGAAAAGTGGACTCCTCCTGGTTTAGTGCGGTCCGCGTCTTCCCCTCTCGATAAATCTAATTGGAATCATCCACTTCCTGTTTGCCAGTCGGACCTTCCGCGCACGCACGCGGAGCCAGCAGGTGGAGACACCGAGGAGGACGAGGAGCAGCGGGGACAAACGTGGTAACTGCTGCTTAAAAATGATCCACACATTTCTTAGATGTTCTGTTGACGCTCTGTTCACACCTGCTGTTAACGTCCGACCTGAGTGATCCGATCACAGGTGTTCAGATTACACCTGCTGCTGCTAATGTGACGTCACTGCTCCACAGCAAACACACGATCCCCGTCTAACCATGTACGTGTGGTCAATGCGATAGTATGTCTTTAAAACTGTCATAATATGAACTTTTCGAGTAAAGAATGTCATCAAAAACGTTAAAATATAAATTGTCCACATATGTCATCAAAAAACTGTCCAAAATTTCAAAGAATGTCCTCAACAATAAATGTCAATATACCATTAAAACTGTTATCTAGTCTGGCCAGTAGGGGGCAGGTTAATAAAAAAAAAAACTTAAGGAGCAGTGATTTAGTAGAATTTCAAAATAAAAGTGTCCCTGGGTTAGGACCAATAAATAGTAAACAATAACAAGGTTTTAATGTATTTTCATTTCACTCTCATTGTTTTCACTCATTTACTGCAATGACCACATTTTAACAACTGGACACTACTTTGTCTCATCATGTCCCCTGACTGAAGACCTCCAAACAGCTGCAGTTAAAGGCACAGTTCATGTGTTTTGAAGCATTGTTGAATGAGGACATTATCATCAGAATTTAGGGCAATAAGAAAAACAAAACAAAAAAACAAGTGATGACTTTACAGTGAAGAGTAAACACATGACACACAACTGACAATGGCAGCAAACTTTGTCTGTAACTGAAACGTTTGCAGACATTAATCAGTTGACAGTTGACTGTCACTAAATACACCAGAATCCTCTGTTAAATATTCAGATTTTTAAATGTTTAATGTTTTCAGGATTTTTAAAGACTTTGTAACTTTGTTTGGACCAGGACCATGAGCCGGCAGGAGCAGGAGGACCTGGAGGAGGACCTGGAGGAGGACCTGGAGGAGGACCTGGAGGAGGACCTGGAGGAGGACCTGGAGGAGGACGAGGAGCAGCGCGGACAAACGTGTAGTAACTGCTGCTTAAAAATGATCCACACATTTCTTAGACGTTCTGTTGACGCTCTGTTCACACCTGCTGTTAACATCCCACCGGAGTGATCCGATCACAATCGATTATTAAAGTACTTGTACTCGTAATAGTTAAATAATTCAGTAACTGTTGCATCCCTACTTGTTTTATATATATATTTTAAAAAATCATCAGAGACCCCATGACAAGTACAATCAAGTAATCAAGATATTTGCGAGATTTGTGCAAAAATGTTTGACGTGTATTTGTAACATCAGTTCAAAAAATATACGCAAAAAAAAATTAATAACAATCTGTCCTTGGGGCTCATTTACACCTGTGGTCATGTGCTATCCCATTACAATCCCATCACAGAAAATATGCATTTTTAGGGGTGATTGGACTTTTTGACCATATCCAATATGCCCATATATCACAGTGCTGGGGCCCATATCAATACCAATATATATGTCTTTCCTTTTGCACAACTGCAGAGGTCATTAAGTCTCTTCTCTAGTCAAAATAACAGACTATGTTTCATACTTATGTCGCAGCACATGTGGATATGAAATATCTTTATTGTGCAAAATAAATAAGCAGAAAAAATAGCTGTAGGGGGCGCGAGCATACAAGTCAAGGAGGTAGAAACCTTTTCAGTCTACTATTGTAGTCATTAGTCATATCGGCACATCTCGCCGTCTTTGCCCACATCCCATAAAACTTTTCAAAGCCAATATCTGCCCATACCGATAATATCGTCATATCCCCACACATTTTCATGTCGGGTGTAAACTAACAACATCTTTTGCTCTCATCAAACTTCTTTTTTAAAGACTTAAATTAAGCTTTATGATTTTACAGCTTCTTAAATGGCAACATGTTCTGCTTTCTTTGCTCCATAGAACAAAGAAATAATTCAAACGCAATCATTTTTGCTTTCTGGACAAAACAACACATTTGACAACATCATCATTTCCACCTTTGAAAAACCCTCATCAACATTTGACATTTTATGGACCAAACCATCACTCTTTCACCCGTCATTTCATCACCTCACACGGACGATGTTAACAGCACTTGTCAACAGAGTCTCTGTTTAATGTGTGCACGTCATTTTTACATTGTTAACAGGTGAAAACTATGGAAGACACAAAGTGACAAAATTCAATCAATAAATTCACCATTAAATAATGACTCAAATGTGCCATTCATTCATATTGAAATTAAATACATACATGTCTTATTAAATGTGACATTCATTCATTCAAAAGACAAAAACATATAGAATTACAAATAGTCAATTAACTCCTTATGTTTTGGGTTTTTTTTTTACATGAAATGAATTAGTATTTGAATGAATGAATGTCACATTTAATAAGACATGTATGTATTAAATTCCAATTTGAATGAATGACACATTTGAGTCATTATTTAATGGTGTATTTATTGATTGAATGTTGCCACTTTGACTCGTCCATAGTTTTCACCTGTTAACAATGTAAAAATGATGTGAACACATTAATGACACAGAAGTCTAATTAATGTGCTGATCATTTTTAAGCATCAGTTACTGGACACCGGTACCCCGACTGTGTGGTCAACAGTCCAGAGAGTGGACCCCTGTCAAATTTTTTTTGTGTTTTTATGGCTTTTTTTGGGAATTTCGTTGGCCAAAAATGTGATATCAAATGGTATAACCCCCTGTTGTTATCAGTGTGGGGAGCCGGGGGAGCACAGCCCAGCCCCGGCCCCAGTTTGGCCCCGGCGCCGGGGCCAAGTGTTCGGAGCATGCTGGATTTGAACCAGCCACAGCCGGACTGGCACAACCTCCTCGCGGTTGCGAACCAACCCACCACGCCACGAACCCTTTGGAGGATTGGGATGGAGCTCCGGGCGTTTTTGAGTCTTCACTTTGGCTGTGGAACCTTAAACGTTGAAGTATAAAGGAATTGAACTCTCAACGTCAGGACTGAAAGGCAGCTCTCTAACCAGTTGAGCTAACTGTCCACGCTCTTCCTTATGTTTTCTCAGACTTATTTACTCTCTGCATTGAATAGCGTGCCTAAAAATTCACTTAATCCAAGTTTCGAACCCATGACCTGAGGAACTCCAGTCTTTCTCTTAACCTTGTGAGCTATTTGTCCTCACGTGGTGTGTGTCAACCTTTGGAAGTCTTTCAATGATAGATTACCCATGACTTCACAAACCTCAGACTGATGAGATATTTAACAATGTCTATCCTCCCTCTTGGGCCAGATCTTTGGTGTAGTGGTTGTTGCTCTTCCCTTTGAAACAAGAAGTCCTGGGTTCGAGACCCAGTGGGAACAAGTGTCTTAATGCATGGAGTTTTTCATGTTCTCCCCGTGTGTGCATGGCTTTTCTCCCGTTTCTCTGGCTTCCTCCCACAGTCCATCAATCATCTACCGCTTTGTCCTACACTGGAGGGTTGCGGGGGGTGCAGTGCCAAGCTCAGCTGTCATAGCGTGGTTCACCCTGCACTGTTCGCCAGTCCATTCAAAACATGCATTAAAGTGATGAAGTAAATTTCCGCTTAAACATTGACTTCATGTAAGATTCGAACCCCTGACCATAGGAACGCCAGTCCACGTCTGAACCGTGGGAGCTATTTGTCTTTGCACACTTTTTCACACAATTAGGAACTCTTTCAATAATAGAACCCATGACTTCAAAAAAATGTCAGACTGATGAAATATTTCAGAACGTTTGTCCCCCAACATGGACAAAGTGGTTGGTGTAGTGGTTAGTGCTCTTGCCTTTGAAAGAAGACTTTCAGGGTTCAAGACCCATTTGAAACAAGTATCTTTCTGGAGTTTTTCATGTTCTCCCCGTGTGTGCGTGGCTTTTCTCCCGTTTCTCTGGCTTCCTCCCACAGTCCATCAATCATCTACCGCTTTGTCCTACACTGGAGGGTTGCGGGGGGTGCTGTGCCAAGCTCAGCTGTCATAGGGTGATAGGCGTGGTTCACCCTGCACTGTTCGCCAGTCCATTCAAAACATGCAACCCAAGGATTAGATAAATTGCCACTTAAACATTCACTTCATGTAAGATTCGAACCCCTGACCATAAGATCACCAATCCATGTCTGAACCATGTGAGCTATTTGTCCTTGTGTGGTCTTTTGTCCGATTTGGAAGTCTTTTAATAATAGAACCCACAACTTCAAACCATCGGCAGACTGATCCAATATTGAAGAACGTCTGTCCCAAGAGACGCGCAAGCTGTTTGGTGTAGTGGTTAGTGCTCTTGCCTTTGAAACAAGAAGACCTGGGTTCGAGACCCAGTTGGAACAACTCCTTTTCTGGAGTTTTTCATGTTCTCCCTGTGTGTGCTTGGCTTTTCTCCAGGTTCTCTGGCTTCCTCCCACAGTCCATCAATCATCTACCGCTTTGTCCACTGACGGAGGGTCGGGGAGGGGGGTGCTGTGCCACTCTAAGCTGTGGGTGGTACAGGGTGATGGGCGGTGTACACCCTGGACAGTTCACCAGTCCATTCAAAACATGCAATACGGGGATTAGACACTGTTCTACTTAAACATTGACTTGACGTAAGATTCGAACCCCTGACCATAGGAACCCCAGTCCTTCCCCTAACCACATGAGCTATTTGTCCTCATGTGGTATTACATCCAATTTGGAAGTTTTTCAATAATAGAACCCACGACTTCAAAACATCGGCAGACTGATGCAATATTGAAGAACGTCTGTCCCAAAAGACGGGCAAGCTGTTTGGTGTAGTGGTCAGTGCTCTTGCCTTATAAAGAAGAAGTTCTGGGTTCGAGACCCACTTGGAACAAAAGTCTTTCTGCATGGAGTTTTCAATATTCTCCCCGTGTGTGCATGGCTTTTCTCCAGGGTTCTCTGGCTTCGTCCCACAGTCCATCAATGATCTCACACTTTGTCCAACACCGGAGGACGAAGCGGTGGGGGGGTGCAGTTCCAAGCGCAGCTGTCATTGGGTGATAGGCGGGGTGCAGTTCCAAGCGCAGCTGTCATAGGGTGATAGGCGGGGTGCAGTTCCAAGCGCAGCTGTCATAGGGTGATAGGCGGGGTCCACCCTGCACTGTTCGCCAGTCAATTTAAAACTATTTTAATATTTTTAACCATAAATTGTAATTATAACGATAAGTTGCATTTGCAGTTGCTTTATTTGTAAACCACCTCTATAAAGTCACAAATTTGAACTTTGAAATTTAAACCAAAACACAAAGCAAGCAATGTGACCTAAAAATCCTATTCATGGTTAATATTCAATGGAATTGTTTTAAGTACTTTAATGTCATTATTTTCTTGGACAGTATATAAAATCCCTGAGTTCTGTGACAACAATATTAAGCATTTTAGAACACTTGAGGTAGGTTTTCTGTTTTGTTTTGTTTTACGAACAGCCTTTTTATTTCATTGTGTGGTAAGCACAAACAGTTTCTGTCCCTGTTCAGGCAGAGATGCACCTTAAACCTTTCACAATAGACATGACATTGCAATGTACTTTCGTTGTCTCTTCTCCCCTCTAATCCAAGACATCTAGAAATACACACAAAATTGGTCAATATCGCACAACTTCTTGAAAATTAGCAAAGACTTTCCTGCCAAAAGTATGTAGATGATTTAATGATTTTGAAAAGGCCAAAATAAAACCCTGCATACAGTGGAGTGATAATGATCTGATACAGGCATCACATCATATAACACTGCAGTTACAATAATAAGGGGAGTCAGAAACAGGTATTCCAATTGACTAGGCAAGGTTGAATATTTCAAAAAGATCAATAAAACACATTTTTATTGTATATAAAACCCATAAACTCAGCCACATAGCGAATATTGCCCAATCAAGCATGACACCAACTTAATAAATCTCACAACACAAAACTATTTATGCAATTGTCTGTGCTATATGTAAATGTATCATACCTACAGTAAGGCATACACACAACCCCATAGCCTTCCGACACAGCACACATGTACAACAAAGTGTTAAGATAAAAGCATTCAACAACAAATCTGTGAAACAATAGCAGCTTTAAAATACCTTAATCACTGCTAGTGCTGTATGTCCATACTGCGATCAAAACACCACACCGGAAAGGAGATACCTAACTTTTGAACGCTGTTTATTGCTCGGTGTCGCCATAACAATCACTCTCCAAATCTCCAGCTCTCCTCCCACTCTCCAAATCTCCTCACAACCCCATTTTGAGGAGTAATGATGGGTGTTTATAGCTTGTATGGCGCCAAACCACTCAAACCTGTCAAGCTGTCATTGGCTCGCAGTGCATTGAAACTCTATGAGCCAATGAAACGCACTGACAGACTTTGAGCCAATGAAACGCACTGACAGACTATGAGCCAATGAAACGCACTGACAGACCATGAGCCAATGAAACGCACTGACAGACTTTGAGCCAATGAAACGCACTGACAGACCATGAGCCAATGAAACGCACTGGCAGACTATGAGCCAATGAAACGCACTGACAGACTACGAGCCAATGAAACGCACTGACAGACTACGAGCCAATGAAACGCACTGACAGACTACGAGCCAATGAAACGCACTGACAGACTATGAGCCAATGAAACGCACTGACAGACTATGAGCCAATGAAACGCACTGACAGACCATGAGCCAATGAAACGCACTGACAGACCACGAGCCAATGAAACGCACTGACAGACTACGAGCCAATGAAACGCACTGACAGACTACGAGCCAATGAAACGCACTGACAGACTACGAGTCAATGAAACGCACTGACAGACTACGAGCCAATGAAACGCACTGACAGACTATGAGCCAATGAAACGCACTGACAGACTATGAGCCAATGAAACGCACTGGCAGACTATGAGCCAATGAAACGCACTGACAGACTACGAGCCAATGAAACGCACTGACAGACTACGAGCCAATGAAACGCACTGACAGACTACGAGCCAATGAAACGCACTGACAGACTACGAGCCAATGAAACGCACTGACAGACTACGAGCCAATGAAACGCACTGACAGACTACGAGCCAATGAAACGCACTGACAGACTACGAGCCAATGAAACGCACTGACAGACTACGAGTCAATGAAACGCACTGACAGACTACGAGTCAATGAAACGCACTGACAGACTACGAGTCAATGAAACGCACTGACAGACTACGAGTCAATGAAACGCACTGACAGACTACGAGTCAATGAAACGCACTGACAGACTACGAGTCAATGAAACGCACTGACAGACTACGAGCCAATGAAACGCACTGACAGACTATGAGTCAATGAAACGCACTGACAGACTACGAGCCAATGAAACGCACTGGCAGACTACGAGCCAATGAAACGCACTGACAGACTACGAGCCAATGAAACGCACTGGCAGACTATGAGTCAATGAAACGCACTGACAGACTATGAGTCAATGAAACGCACTGACAGACTATGAGCCAATGAAACGCACTGACAGACTATGAGCCAATGAAACGCACTGACAGACTATGAGCCAATGAAACGCACTGACAGACTACGAGTCAATGAAACGCACTGACAGACTACGAGCCAATGAAACGCACTGACAGACTACGAGCCAATGAAACGCACTGACAGACTACGAGCCAATGAAACGCACTGACAGACTACGAGTCAATGAAACGCACTGACAGACTACGAGCCAATGAAACGCACTGACAGACTACGAGTCAATGAAACGCACTGGCAGACTACGAGTCAATGAAACGCACTGGCAGACTACGAGCCAATGAAACGCACTGGCAGACTACGAGCCAATGAAACGCACTGACAGACTACGAGCCAATGAAACGCACTGACAGACTACGAGCCAATGAAACGCACTGACAGACTACGAGCCAATGAAACGCACTGACAGACTACGAGCCAATGAAACGCACTGACAGACTACGAGCCAATGAAACGCACTGACAGACTACGAGTCAATGAAACGCACTGACAGACTACGAGTCAATGAAACGCACTGACAGACTACGAGCCAATGAAACGCACTGACAGACTATGAGCCAATGAAACGCACTGACAGACTATGAGTCAATGAAACGCACTGACAGACTATGAGTCAATGAAACGCACTGACAGACTATGAGCCAATGAAACGCACTGACAGACTATGAGCCAATGAAACGCACTGACAGACTATGAGTCAATGAAACGCACTGACAGACTATGAGCCAATGAAACGCACTGACAGACTACGAGCCAATGAAACGCAATGTCATATTTCATAAAATACTCACATTAACACACCGAGAGCACCAAAATGTGCTCATTAAAAAAATTAAGCTATACAAATTGTATACATTTTTTAAACCAACATCAGTCCTCATCAATGCATTTTTGAAGTTTTCAACCCTAATTCCAACCAAGTGGTTTAGTTTAGTTTATGTTTACAATGGACTAAAAATACTAAATACTAAAATAAAAACTGAGAACACTTAAAAATGCACAACCTGAAAAAAAAAAAACTAAAAAAACCTTTTATCTGTTTCTACATTCACCCACCATATTATAAGAGGCAAGCAACATGACTTGTTTACCTGCAGGACACACGCAGCGACCATAAACAGAAATTGATCGATCAAAACAATAGTTCAAAGGGATTGTTACTGCATGAATCAATATTTAGCTTGTGGCTTTTAAATGCTGCAGAACACTGAAACTGTTGTGTGTAAATGTCCCTGCTGGACAGCGGTGAGATGATCCATCAGCAAAATGCAAACATATCACATATTCTGTCTACAGGACATTACTATTGTTATTAAATTAAATTCATATTTCTGATGCACGTTGCAGCTGTATGGCAGAGGTTGTGTACTGTTTACATGGCTTTGCTACTTATATTTGACATCTTTGGTGGCAGTGTTTTTTGTGTTTTTTTTTTTACGAGCCATGATTGTAGTTAAAAACATAAACGTATAACATAAAGTCTTTGCCCCTGATTTTGGTGATTTTTGCCATTGTGTGGTCCGGTTTCTGTCTCTGTCCATAAGTATAATTTTTCTCATGCTTTGTCTGTCAAAGCAGTTTGTATTCTTGCGATTTTAAAGGTGCTATATCAATAAAAGTATTATTATCGTTACTATTATTACAACAATAATACCCTTCTCTGAGTTTTATGTGTGATTTCAGCCACTTCTCATTGCCCAGCATAAATGTAAGTGAATATCAGGAAAATGTCTTTTTTCATTTGTAAATAATTGATCTTAATCATCAAATATATAGTTGTGCGCCTCTTGATTCTCTCACACTCCCTTTCCTCTTCTAGACAAAGAAAATGATGAAATTACAATTACATTGTTTATATATAACATTAAACAGCACTATGCAGTGTTGTAATTTAACAAAGTACAAATACTTTGTTACTGTACTTAAGTACAACATTCACTTTGCTTTGGTATTTATATTTGTAGAAACTTTTACTCCACCACATTTCCTCTATCTTTGTTACTGGTTACTGCCAAATAAAAGAGTTGGATAAAGAGCTTTTCTAGTCTTGATGAGCTGCTTGATGACTAGCAGAGCCAGGAATTCACTTTTTAAAAATACTTTTACTTCTAAAACTTAAGCACAGTAAATGTCATATACTTAGATTTTTGCTACAAGTATAAAATATGACTTCAACTTCTACCAAAGTCATTTTCTGGTGAGATACTTGTACTTTTACTCAAGTATCCCATTAAGGTACTTTATACAAGACTGCTTATAAAGAACTAGTGTCTTAAAGCAGGGTTTAAAAGGCAGGCACTTTAAAAAAGGAAACCATTCATCATTCACACAAACCACAATATAATTTGTGACCATATATCAGTTTATATAAATAATATCAATGATAGACAACACACAAATCCAGACTAAAATGTGGTGAAATTTATTTCACATTAGTTTGTGGGACCCCCCAAAAAGCATCTGTCTGAATCATTTCCTTGTTATAGTCGTGTTAACTGTTGTTGGGTGTGTGTGTGTGTGTGTGTGTGTGTGTGTGTGTTTTAAACCAAACAAACAAGAGACAGTGGGCCAAATATTAATTCAGCCGTTTATTGTGGTAGTAGCTGGGTGGGGGGGCTGAGGTTCGTATGGAGCCGCTGCCCTCCGCGCGTAAATGGAGAGCTTTTACGCACCACACACATTCGCTGCAGGAGAGGTTTTAGAAGTGTTGTGTGTGTTTTTTTGCACTGTCACAAGCCTCGCCTGGTGCATAAGTAGGCCTCAACAGTGGGGATGTGCCGTGATGGAGATGTAAGAGATGCGGTAATACCTCAGTGCTTACAGAGAGAAGGGAGGGGGTGAGGGAGGGTGGGGGTGAGGTTGAAGCGCGTCCGGACACTCACCGCCAACTAAACGTGAGAGGGACTGGGACATCAATAACATCTTGCTCATCAATAAGAAATTTTGATGGAGTTAGACTGCTTAATTAAATAGTTTGCCTTGAAGGTATTTGCCTCTCTGAATTTAGCCTATTGAATCTGATGACCCCCCATGGAGAACCTGCTCTGAAGGAGGAAGGCTCTTCAGCATCTCCATCCATCCATCGGAAAAGCCGCTCGGACACGAAAAAAAAAACCGTGTGAGGCGTGAGACTTTGACATCTTCTCTTATCTTTCCGTGATGGCTATCAACACCGATGCCGCCTTTGGGAAAAGCGCTCTTGGCGAGAGGGAAGTTTCAAATCCCACCGACTTCCACGACACGGAGAAGCTGTTGAGCACCGCGACCACGGAGCCTACCGGGCAGACCAACATCAAACCGTCCGACTCCTTCTCCCTCAACATCCGAGGCAGCGTCCGCTCCCTGGACGCGGACCAGAACGGACACAGATCACCGCTGAAGTCGGGCTCTGTCGGGCAGTTGGCAGCCCCACCCAAGTCGGCATCCCGGCTCAGCCTGGGCCCGCTGCCTTCCCCGGTGCCGCCCGGTTCCTTACCCTCCACTTATCTCTGGCTGGCGGTGCTGTCCTGCTTCTGTCCCGCGCTGCCGTTAAACATGTGTGCCTTGTGGTATGCAAACGTGGTGAGTTGACTTAAAACACTGAGATTATCTGCCTGTGCTTTTGGACTTTTCAGGTGTTCTTGTTGTTGTTGTTGTTTTTTTGCTTCACATGTTAAATAATTCATTGTTAATCACTCACTTCCATTTTCTTTCCCCATTAGTCGAGGTCTGTTCTCCACACAGGAGATATTGAAGGAGCAAGGAAATACGGGCGTCTGTCTATGCTGCTCAGCTGCCTGGCAATTCTGCTGGGTGTGGCTGTCATCATATTCATAGTGTTTACAATAGGTAATGGATACACAAACAAACACACACTCACAATTTAAAGCTCAATGTGAAGCTGTGTGACCACACTTCTTCTTTCTCTCTTTGTATTTAGAGCTCCAGCAGTGATGTGTGGGACCGAGGGAGCCACAGCACACACTCCCTTTGACTTCACCTGGTCCCAAATATGTACACAAGAGAGAGAGAGAGAGAGCGGGGGAAGAGGAGGGTTATCATTTTGAAAAGAAGGAGAGAAGAAAAGCACACCAACTGAGTAGAAAACAAGCTAAAGAGACTCTTAACTTGTTGCTTTTTCTGCTGTGGACAACAAAACGGGGAAAGAAACCGCAGGCTGTTTCTCTTTCTCTGGCAACACTCATGTCCATTTACCGCACAAACTCAGGAACAAACGAAAAGAAGGTGAAGACTGCGCACAGTCATCGTTGCCCGATCACCAGACAGGGAGGACGTGTAGCTACTGGTCGCCCAAACTAGTAGTGCACTGACGCACACTGCTGTCTGACACCCAGATGATTGAATGGCTTCACACTTCCATTATCAGAACATCAACAACAACAACAAAATAAGTCAATTGATGCAAAGCTGACTTAAAAAAATGTATCTTAGAAAAAAGCCCAAAAACCACAACATATGGAACGGGAGTGAAGACTGTTAAATAAATCCTCTGTAGTGCAGCCACTGTCTGTCTCCACATTTGAATCTCTTTGTGTTCGGTATGTCATTTTTTTTTGGCTCTTAGAAAAAAAAACAAAAAAAAAACTGATTTCATACACTGTTTACATCAAGTTTAAAAAAAAAAACAAACAAACACATGTACACAAATATGCCGTACTGCAGCCACTGTGTGATATCTCGCTTTGCGTGCTACTATGATAAAAATGAACAGATGAACCTGTTTGGACTGAACTGCCTGGATCTTTACACCTCGTTATGTTTACAATATTACTGCAAGACAATGAGAGGGGAGGAGGAGGAGGGGGGGGTTGTCTCATTCCCCACTGTATGCACTGTTCCTGGCACTCTGATGTTGATGTTTATACATTTATACTGTATGACTGGTTTACTGTGCCATAGTTCTGCATGTCTGAAATAAACTTGAATGAGCATGACAAACTTGAACGTGAGCTCATCATCTTTATTTTAGTAGGCACTGACGATACTATACAAAAAAACATGAACAGTACACAATTATTTTACTTTATAAATTTATAAAGATTTAAAATTACAACAGGTTTAAACAGCAATATAAAAACTCCCAGCTGAAATAATTCAGAAAATAAATAACCCCTCCATTAAGTGAGCTGAAACCTTTTAATGAAGACCTGATTTTAATGTCTTGAAAGACAAACAATAGAAGAAGAATCGTGTAAATGTGTATAAAAAAGGTCTTGGCAACAGTTAAACTGAGTTACTACAAATATATCTTTGTGCTCTGGATGAAAGTCAAGGATGGTCAGTGGAAAGTGTAGAGCAACAGGAGTATGGTGCAGACGCCGATCACCCCACCCAGAATTAGAGAGTCACGCCTCTTGCGCAAATTGATTTTCTGGATGAGGCTGTTGATGGTGGGGAAACGATCTGAGGGGCGGGGACGTGTGGTGAAGGAAAAATAATTAAGATCCAAGTAGGGTTTTCCCTTCCTTGCAGTGAGTGAGAGGCAGAAAGCAGCAGGGAAAATACATCAGTGGCTTCTAAGGCAACCAGGGAAAGGAAAAAAAAACAAAAAAAAAAACAGAATAAATGGATCCTAATGGTACAGTCTACTGTGTCATACCAGCTTTCACTGTAAGTGGAGTTGTTATCCCCGCTCAGCATCAGTATGTGCTGTTGGTAGTTCTGCCCAGAGACAAATCGATGAGAATTAACTGCTCAATCAAAACCGAGGCAACATCCACACTACTACATATTTGTTAATAAAAAAAAAAGAAAGAAATGAATGCATAAATCAGAGTTCATGCACCTTTTCTCAAGTCAAATTAAAGCAAGTCCTTTTCAACCCCATTGCAGCGGTGGTAAATTAAATATTTATCAGAATATATACTCAAAACAGCCACTTTCAAGGACTTAGGTACAACAATTATTAATTTAAGCCGATTGATTGGTATGATACACTGGCTGGTTTTTATTTTTTGATCAGACAATTATTAAAGACTGTAGATAATTGCATTAAAGTGCAGAAATAAAATGTGTGTTGTTTGATAACTGGTTAGTGAAGTTAAGCAGTTTTCTTGGATTATCTATCATCATTAAATAACTATATTTTCTCAGATGGAGGGAAATAGAATACAAATAGAAAACGAACTTGTGTAAACTGGAGAATTTTATAAACCCTACTGAATCCTTTCACTTCTTAATTGGTTCTTTTCACACGTGACTCGATCATCTGTGAATCATCTGTGTTTGTCTCACAACAGAAATACTTGCGCTTTCTTTTCACTGTTGTTGTTTTAAAATAGTAATATTCCCTGAAAATAAGCAAACAATTGCAGAGTAGAGAATCAACTTCCTGTTTACACTGACATGCCCAGCTTATGTGTTATCATGTGATTTATGGTTGCATTTAAGTATGGATGTACATTTACGTTTTTATAAAGAGTAAGTAAAGAAGAAAAATGATAAAAAAGGATACTGGCCAAAGTTGTAACCCTGGTTTGAATAGACTTCAACATTCCACGCTGAAATGTGATGTTCTCTTTGGTAGCCATGGCGATACTGTAAGGAAAGAAGGCACAAGGGATTAGAAGAGGAGCACAGTCAGCGTCACCGCATGAAAAGAAGAAAGTTAAGACCAATAGTGTGAGAATGTGCTGTGTATGCTTGCGTGTGTTGAGTGAGTGAGAGTAAAAAATAGGGAAAGGAGAGTGAATGCAACAATAAAAGCTTACCTTATTGCATTGTCAATAAGACTATCGGAGCTGAGAACATGAAAGGGGAGAAAAAAGTAACGAAAATTAAGCCTTTGTAGCTCATTGTTTTTAATATATATACACTTTAAAAACATACACGTGAGTCTTTTTGTATGTTACCATAAAGAAAGAAAGGAGGAAGTGCTTTTTAATGGAGGATTTTGTGGAAAGCCAGAGTCAGACTGATCAAATATAACCCAGTCATAATAGCAGCCAGTTATAATGTCTATAATGCATGAGAACACACACAGCCGATGTATAAATTTCACAATGGCAATCTGATCCCTAAGTTATTCGCATTGGGTGCATTTTGTAACCACAGTAGCAGACAAACGTTGGACTCGGAGCCGGAGCATACTGATGGACGACGTTTGCGTCAGCTGCCATTAGCAGCCGCTGAAGTAAGTGACGGACAGAAAAATGAAGCGTTCAGTCCGGGGCTCAGCAGAGTGTGCATCCTGGCCGACTCCGATGGAGACAAAAAATCAATACTGTACTTTATACTTCCTTCATCTATCTGTCCACCTCTTTCACCATCTATCTACTGCTGTCCTGTGCTTTTCTCTCTACCCCTCATCAGAGCCCACAGGAAGACGGCTTCATGCTTTTTTCAGCTTTCGGCACTTTCACTAAACTTTACCAAGCGGCAGCGTCCTGATTGCTGCTTCCAAGAAGTTGGTCTGCTAATTATATCTCACAGACAGAACCCAGGCTGTTCATGTTGGAGAATGGATATCTGACCCGAGCCCGTTGGGACCCAATGGAACCCGACCTGGCTCAGGTCAAGTTTGGTTCATGGATATGGTCATTTCAAGTTTTTTTTGTAAAACAGTTTTAACCAGGTTGTATTTAAATGGTGTTATTTTTTTTTTTTAAATTGTATCTAAAAATACATTGTAAGCATTTAATAAATAGTGGTTTAACATGTAAAAAATAAATTAAAATCAGGGCTACCCTAGAATTAGCGTTTATTGAGGGTGCTGGTAATAACCCATTAGAAATAGTACCAAAGTAACTGGCCTAATCCATTCAATTTTTGGGACCATTCTGCTGGGGTACCAGAGTAAAATGGTACAGTCCGGGTAGAGCTAGACTCGTTTGAGTTTGTCCTTTGTTGCCCTTGCACTGGTAAGACATCACACTGCGTATCTCATGGATGAGGCCATCGGGCACAGCGCACACCCTTCTCTCAGTTGAAAAACAAGCCTGACCCAGGGCTTTACCGTTCCAAACTGTGCCAAACCGTACCATGATGGAAAAACAGCAAAAGAGGATTGTACCTCAAGGTTCAGTTCATTATTATTTACCATATGAACATAAAGAAACTTTAACAAAATATTCCAAACTCAGCAAAACCCCATTATACTGTCACATTTGTTTGTGCATGGTACATTTTAGTTGAAAGAAGACATTTAAACTCATTCTATACTTTGCATGTTATTTATATTGATAAAACATTAAAAATTAACTCATTAAGCTGATTATCCCAGCAGATTAAGACAACCCGCAAATCCTCTCAACTTTATAGAGTTTAAAAAAGTAGAAATACACCTGCTGATTGACTAATATCTTTAGTAACCTTTTTCAACAATATGACTTATGCAATAACCTTTTTTTTTTTTTTTTTTTTAATTATCTGTTCAAACAGGACTTTGAACTTGTGTTAATTGCCAGTTTCAGCACTGGTAACATTTGCTTGTTTTGGAGCACAGACAAAATAGACTATTGATAGAGACATGATCACACCTGTGCAGAATATCTGAGAGCGCACCAAATCCACCTCACATGAAATGTTAACCATTTGAGCCTCTCTGTGTTCCAGTCTATGTGTCATACCATGTCTACAACCCACATTACCTCACTCGCATGAATTTCTTTTAGAAATGAGGGCATAAACTGTATATATTTTGTCACAAGTTGGCAGTCACAGCGAGCGTTTATGTCTGTAAACTTCCATTTTCAAAAACTGACATGGCATATATTTGGCAACACATCATTGTTGTTATACAATCTCTTTGGGGAAAGAAAAAGGAAAATTCCATACAAGTAAAACAACCGTATTCGTAGGTTCTTCCTCCTGAGCAGGGCTCCAGACTAACATTTTGAATTGGTTGCACTAGTGCGCCTTACTTTTTTGTTTAGGTGCACTGGCACAAAATTTAGGTGCACTCGAATTTTAACGCCATAAGGAGACCTTTCTGGCTCCATAACTTTAATATAACGTGAATGATTTCCAAACAAGATTAAGATATTGAGAAATCCTTGTCTTTATTTGAGGGACATTGACATAAGAAAAATAAGGTGTTTGAAGTGTTTCACTGAGCTGAAATTGCAAAATAAAACATTAAGCACAATAAAACATTCCCAAATAAAACAGTGCTTGTGCTTAAAGTGCTACACTGAACTGAAATTGACTATTTCGATCAAACATTTCTGATCAAACATTTCTGATTCCTCAGAGGACCTGATTGCTGCTGCCTGCCGCTGAAATGCAGCTGGGAGAGGGGCAACTTTCTCCACACACCGGTCCCGGCATGTAGTGTGTTTTTTGGACATGCTGTGTTTTTTTAAAGTTTCGATACGAAACGCTGTTGACCCGCTTACAAATGCACTATTACCGGCCATACTCTGACCGCACTCATGACAGTATACACAGTGCATTATATTACGTCCTTTATCGTACCGTAACCAGGGAAACTGTTTCAACCAGTCCTGCCTGAAAGAATACGTTTTCAGCTTCTTACTCTGAGTCTCAGGGCCGGGCTCTTTCTCTGACTCGGTTGTCTCCTCTGGTTCCGCGTCTGATGCCGCCGAAGGACCGGGGCTTGGCATCTCAGCAGGAACCGAGGGAATGGCAGTAGGGTTGGTTGTCGGCTTAGATTGTTTAGTGAAAAAACTTTCAATACTTCTGCCCCTCTTCATTTAGCCTCGTTGTGTCTCTTTTCCCTTCCGCTGCCGTGGCGCTCAGGTCGCTGCGCTGCTCGTATTTTTTTTTTTATGTTTTGCCGCTCGCAAATTTTAAATACACACAACGGAGAGCAGTGACCACAGCCAATCTAAGGCAAAGTTCCGCCCAAACTCTGTCTCTTATTGGTTTAGACCAAGATAATTATCTACCATGATTGTCAGTTGAGTCACAGGAGAACACAGAGAGATGATGTGCTTGCAAAGTACATTTATATTTTTTAGATGCACCGGTGCGACCTCGAAAAATCCTTAGGTGCACTCTTAAAATTTTTGGTCGCACTCTGGAGCCCTGCTGAGGTGTGAAGACACATGAGTGGGACGTGTATAAAAGCAGAGACGTTCCACCTCAATTCAACAAGCTCTGCACAGGACAGACAACTGAAACCAGGGGTAAGATAAAAGACTGCATGGGTGTCAACTGCTGTCAACAACACACTGTCATAGTTTTTATCACATATCACATATTATGATATATTATCACATATGATATATTGGATATTCAGATAAACTCATCTTTCAGTGAAGTTGCAGTTGACATAATGAAGGTGCATGCAAGATTATTCAAGATTATTATGTCATAGAGCATAAACTCAAATAAAAAGATGCACTGTGCAAACTCGTACGTTGTTTTTTTTTTTTTTAAAGAAGTGTCTTACTTTCTGAGATGTTCATGTTCTTTCAGGAAGAGCTCAGTCTTTCTGTTGTTCACTCCCGAGCTGCTTTTGTAGGACCTGAACGAGAAAACAAAAATGACAAATGAAATGTTTGTTTGCTGAGTAAAAGTACAATAACCATAGTGATGGGAAAAAATCAACTATAATGTCTGCGCATTAAGAAAATAAACAAGTCCTTACAGTTGATCATGTGATAGAAAAGAGAAAAGTTTAAGCTGCTGATTGGACTAGACGTCATGGTGTTGCTTTTAACAGTTGATATTTCATGACTTTAACAGTTTTTAACAGTTTTTTGTCCTTTGTTTTACATTTAATGAAGGATATTTTTACAAAATATGAATTTTTTTGAGAAATATAAGTGCAATTTCAACAATATCATGCATACACTTAGTATTAACACATCACACTGGATCTATAAAGGCACAAACATTTAGTCACAGGTATCTGGAAGTGAAAAATATTGTATTTGAGATTACGTTTAGATCGTAATCGTAGTGTGAAATTTTAACAAATTCCTCCTGTGGGCCGGATTGGACCCACTGGCGGGGCGGTTCTGGCCCCCGGGCCGCATGTTTGACACACCTGCTTTACACAGTACTGTAGTTATAATTCTCCAAGTATTTTTTGTAAGTATACATACATTTTCTCTCTGGTTCTTTTAGGTGCATCGTGAAATGTCTTCACACTCACATGAAACGCTGCTTTACGTTATAAGCACTAAAACCATGTTTTATTCTCATTCTTTGTTTCAGTTTGAACAAGGTATTTCACTCTCTCCTATTAACTGATGCCTGGATGCTGATTATGTACTTCCTGCGTTAAGGCTTTTAAGTGATTAGCTCTGCTTAAGCCACAGCTCTGTTCTCCATCTCTTATTTACACTCCCTGTTTGGACTGATCATCAATTCATCATCCATTATCTCCTCTGCCCCATCTCACTACCAGTGTTTCTCTACACCTCACGTCATCTCTATGGGAATAATTAAAATTTACTTTCATCATTTTTGTAGTCATTCAACATCATCTCTTTCTTTATTTCTTTCTTTATTTCTCTGTCCTGCTCTCACTGTCCTCCTCTGATAGAGCATTTCTCTAAGTCAGACAGGCCAATCTCACTCAGCTTAGGCTAAATGAAAGCCTTGTGGTTTGATTTACTGTAGAAGGCACTTATGAAAGATACCCCCAGAGAAAGGAGGAGAGACGAGGATGGAGAGAGAAAGGGGGGGTAAAGGGATGTTTTCAGAGGATGAAATATGAGAGAGGAAAAGCAAACAATTAAAGGGTGGGGAAGTTCTGCAATGAACTGGATCATTCTGCCTCCTACTGGTTAAAAATAACACAACAAAAATCCACAGAGGAGACAAAGGAGGTGGAGGACAGAAAGAATTAGAAGATAAGCAAAAGCGTCAAAAGGAGATGAAACTGTAAGAAACAAGGAGAATTAAGGGAGTACAACAATGATTCACAGCAGCAATGCAGATCCATGAAGTTAAGGGTTCAAAAAAAAAAGAAAAACAAATGAATGCAAATCTATGCAATGGCAAATGTTTGAGGCATGTAGGTATTAGTGACATCCAATGGTGAGTCTGCCGATTGCAACTGACAGAGGAATCCTTTGCTCACCATTCCCTTTTCCCAAGCATGTCAGTGAACTACGGTGGCCTTTGCATACAAGTAAGTAAGGAAATAAACACTCTATCACAACTGTCACCACTTTTCCATTCAATTATCATCTGCCATTTGCTTTTTCTGCTTTGTTTGAGTTTAAGCAGGCATTTGTCTTCGCTTGCATACTCCGCTTTCGCTTCATGGCAGCCTTCATTAAATAGGGAGGGCCCTTGCCTAAAGCACATACTTTAAGGCTACGCAAACCAAACCAGTTTTTTTTTAGCAGGGATTCTGATCACACTGATATACCTGATATTTTTTTTCTGTTTAGTTTGGTATTTGTTCATTTTTGCTCCAAGAATAACCACTGCTTAACGTTTAGCTACAAATAAAAAACAAAAAACAAAAACAAAAAAAACCTATATATATCGCACTTATGACTAGCACTTCATAGTTTGGCTTACTTGAAGCTCTTACTTACTTCTAGATCTTATTTGTACCCAAATGTTTAAATGCACTTATTGTAAGTCGCTTTGGATAAAAGTGTCTGCTAAATGACATGTAATGTAATGTAATGTAAAAATAACAACCAGTGCCATATGGCAGCCCCCATATGCACTAGAATATTTTGCTTTAAACTTATGACCAGTAGGGGGAGGTGGAGACGCTCCACAAAGGGACTTACTCGATGTCTCTGTGAACAGAGCCCAGCAGGTCCTCTCGCTCTCTCAGGCTGAAGAAGTTGCTTTGTGTTTTGTGGAATTCATGGGTGTAGTCCTGCAGGATACAGCATTATAATTCACAGTGAGCAAGACAGAACGTCTATCAGAATGTGATAGGAAATCGCAAAAAGATGCACAATGACTTACACTTAGAGCTCCAAAAATATGTCAACTGTGAAGGAGTTAGAAAAATATACCTGTAAAATATCTCTGTGTCTTTGTAGGGTGTGCATCAATGCTGCATTATGTGACGAAACTCCTGGGTTACTGGTGTATTCCGCCATTTTGTCATTAACAGCTGAGAGCTGCAACAATAACAAAAGCACCAACACAAAACAACAAAGATTAAATTTAATATCTGAATAATAGAATCAATTAAGTACATTTTAAATTGACATGAATGTACAGCAATAAGTTGCATTTATATCATTTAAAAACACAGTTTTGGTAAGTTGATTTTAAAATTAAGTACTTTTTCATCTTTTCTCCTTTTTGTAACATTAAAACATCAGTTCTGTTGCCTATTGGGCTGGGCTTCACTTTAACCCTGGGAGTGAAGTATGACTTACATTAGCCAAGAGCTGCTGAAGCTCAGTTGTCATTGCCACAAGCATATTATCTTGAGATGAGCTATGATCAGAAAGGGAAATTATGATTTATTATTGAGTTCAACGACATACAAAACACTGTTTAGTTTGTTAGTTACAGAAAAATGCAGTACAGTCAATGAGGAAAAGCTGGAGTGTCTAAACAATTGTATTAAATGGTAAGTGGAAACAAATATCCTGGGTTATGATTATAATTTATAGAATTTGCACTTTTATAATTTACACCACATAAGACTATAAAGACAGTTAAAAGGGACATCCAATGTCAACATAAGTAATTCCCCATTTTCAGTAATATTAAGAATGTGCTGCTAAACCTGCTGTTTCTTGTTCGCTGTTCCCGGCTGTTGCTGCTGCTGTAGCTGGTGCAGAGTTTACTAAAAGAGACCAGCTTGAGGTCCAGCTCATTCTCCAGCTGTCTGGCCTCTTTACGCAAATCTGAGAGCAGAAAAAGGGACAAAAACCTCAGTGTGGACGGATAAAAAGATAAACTGTAAACTGGTGAGTAAATTCTTGGAAAACAAAGAAAAAAAATACAGGCCAATAAGAGGCAGACAAGGCTGGAGGAAATTTCAAAAAGATGCAACACAAAATTCACATCAGATGTGACTGACAACCCAACAAGCAGACTGGTTTAGCCAAGATTAGAGATGGGACAATGTAAGATTACATCAAACAACACAGTGATTTAAATAACATGCATTAAGCTAATTGTGGTGAATTCCTACAATCAGGATAATCATTAATGAAAATAAAATTCTTATAATGTCACATATTTGATTTGAAGCATACAGTTTTAGTGCTTTATTTTGTGGTAAAAAAAATGGGGCTGCAGAGACTACAGAGCTGC
Organism: Solea solea; assembly: GCF_958295425.1. Lineage (NCBI taxonomy): Eukaryota > Metazoa > Chordata > Actinopteri > Pleuronectiformes > Soleidae > Solea > Solea solea. The sequence continues at coordinate 6,337,258 of NC_081137.1, read as the reverse complement.
AGCATACTCTCTCTGTAAAAGGAGAGTCTTTAAGAGAGCTACCAAATCCTGGGTGATTCAGCAACAAATATCTTCAAAGACTCATCCCACCCGGTCCACCACCTGTTAAACCTCCTGCACTCATGCAAATGGTACAGAACACTTAAAACATGCACCATTATCTACATCATGTGCAATAATCTTTATTGTATTTATTCCTTCCACTGTGTGGAATAACGTGCAATAATTATTTTATGTTTGCAGCTTATGTTGCCTTTCTATGACTGCAGATGTGTTTGTGAAATGTGAAAATAAGTTAAGTGAATTGTAATTCTTTTTTAACCCCTTTTTACCAGTGCTGTCTATGTTACTGTTTGTGTCCCTATAAAAATAAATAAATCAGTCCACTTCTTCTAAACCAGAGGTCTGCAGCCTTTAACATGAAAAGAGCCATTTTTGTCCCCTCTCCACCAAGAAAAAAAATGTATCTTGAGCCTGCAAAACCTATTAAACGGAACCATTAGACGGAACATTATATATACTATATGTTATAGCTTTATAGCTTTTATGACAAATTAAGAATTACAAAAAGAAAACTTTGTCATTACCCAACCTCTTGCAAAGTGGTGAAAAAAAATAAAACACAATTATACAGTCCTTCCATTGTTTGTGGAAAATTAATGAAAGACACCTGCCTGGCATAAGTATGTAGATCTAAAGATATACTTCAGACTTCAAATGTGTACTTCTCCATGTACACATTCCTTCATTCAAGTGTCGGGAATGGCTTCCCATATTTCAAGTTTGTCAACTATTTAATACTGCATTTGACGTTAGACGTTGAATGTGATGCACAAAATATTAAAACACTTAAATGTATTGCCTTGACTTCTAATTAACAGGTGTTCACTTTGAAAGACTCCCACTTTTATTTTATTTTCAGTACAGTTAGCCAGTACAGGGGGACTGACGAGCCACATGTGGCTCTAGAGACGCAGGTTGAAGACCCCTGTTCTAAACTGTCCGTGTAGATGAAAACTTTAGCAGCAAACTTTAGCGACATTAGCAGCCAACAAGCTAACACATTAGCTAAGGTTATCTCGTCCGAGCTAACGTGGCGTGTATTTGACGTGACATAATGCGGGAGATATGTAATGTGTGTTTTTTTACATTAATGTATAAAGAACAATAATTTGTCGACACCAGCTGCTGAAACTTCTGTCAAACGAGACGATGTAAGAACAACTTACCTTCCCAGTAGTTGCTGCTGGTCGCCATGTTTGTTGTTGACTGGCTGTGGACGTCATCATCTGCCGTCAATGACAAACAACTGTCGCAGTCTTTCATTTGACACCACAGCGACCTCCAGTGGTTTGCACACTGAACCACTGCCACACTGACTATCAGTTAATGATTAAAAGTAGTAAATGCCAAACATACACGTAAAAAAGCCACATATTAGGTTTAGGTGCTTTAATTTATAATTACATTCGGTGATTCCCCTACTGCAGGTAGGCAATCATGAATAAATATATTTGAAGTCAGTTTTAAATTGCTGTAAAATATGTACGGTAAAACAAGTCCATGGCGTTTAAATTATTCATGTGTTATTTTTATCTGACCTAGTGTAGCAGATAATATAGTGTCCAGGGTCAATTGGTCAGCATGCAGGTCTAACTTTTCAGTATTTACACTGACAACAATGTTAAATTGTTAATTTTAGTTTGTTAATTGATATTTATGTTGATGGATAATGACGCACAAATATTACATGGAGCCCAACAGCAATAACCACATGCATGTGTTGAAAGATATGAAAGTTCAGAAATAGAGTGAAATAGCCTGATTATTAATCTGCAATCATTTTTTATATCCCATTGTTCACATGAAAACAATAAAGGGAATTATTGATCCTAGTCTTGTGTGTTGATCAGAGCTGGGATTTAAGATTTGGTTGGGTGGGCCTCAGGGGATTTTCAGATTTGCCCCAGCACTCTTTAAATTGGGGGAATGGCTTTTGTTATAGCAGATCGGGTCACAAGAGTTTGTCATCTTTTACACAGGGGTCCCCATATAAAAGGTTTGGGAATGATATAAAAACAATTAAATAATCAATAAACAATTTTACGCTTCCTCATCCGTTTGTAGCTTCCGTTGTCTATCTAATCTAGTAGATTTCAGCAGGAAGTCACAGATACAGGTAAATCCATGTTCGACTTCTATGAGATTTAGTGACTCTTTCTCTGATGACTTTATCATGAAACCCTAGAGCCACAATTAATAGAATGTCTAACATCACGGTTTCAGGACAGAATAGTGGGACAGTTGGAATAGGAAACCAAGCCAGTACTGGTGAGTTGTTTTTACATATTGTTTGATTGGTATTAGTGATTGGTAATTTCCGATTCATTACTCATTCTTCTCTAAATCTCTAAAACACAGGGCCGATGTGAACATGGGAGACATGAATTGTGTTAATGTGGGAAACAACTCAGGAAACCTTGGTATCGGAAACAATATAAAAACTGCTAATGTTTATGTGAAACGCTTCTAAGCAAATTTGATCTTTTTCCCCATGAAAAGCCAGTTTTTCTAAAACAAAATGGTGACCATATGTCACAGTTAACTCTAAAAGGATATTTGTCTTTTTTCCATTCCAGGAAATCAAATTATAAATTATTAGGCTTTCTGTTGCCCATCTCAAGCTGCTTTTGTAGGCTACAAAATAACGGAAAATTGGTTTTATTTGCTCTTACAGCAATTAGTGATGGTGAATTTGACCCATCCTTTTTACACTCCACACAAAACCAGACACAAGCGCAGTGAGCAGCACTTTTCTGTGCCCAGGGAATAATGGGGCTTACTGCCAGCGCTTAGGGGGCACACCAGGCCTTGACCTGTCCTTGGGACCCTCCATTTACAAAACCGATTCCTGTTCACTTTGCCTTTGGCTTTTTGTCAGTCACTGTAACATTTGATCATCATCACTGAACACAAATAGTGACGGGAAAAGTCAGAGTTGATTGAAAATAATCTGCTGATGGAGCATGATGGTGTTCACTCCTGCCACCATTTACAGGAAAAATATGATATGGTTTTACTGGTGAATATTTTTGACTCCAAATGTCATTCATGCTAATGAAAATTATTATTATGAATTGTGCACACATTTTTATCTGTGGGATTCCCCTGATGAGTCCATGACACTTTGGTTGATTATTCTTCTCGACAGAGAAAGACAAGACACAGCTGTGATTGAGGTTCATGTCAATGAGAGAAAATCTCTCTGTTTCTTTGCTCATTCTCTTTATTCATCGTCTTGAACATATGCAGTCATAGATATCACAGGCATCACGGGCTGTTGCATTGATGCAGAAGACAGCGACGGCGATGATGATGACGAAGATGATGTTGTCATCACAGGTAGGGATGAAAAAGAGCAAAAACCTTTTCACCGCTCTGCAGCAAACCCCGTCAGAAGCCTTTCATTCATGCTGGTTATATTTTCTTACTTTCGGTCATTCCTATTTTCTGTCTTTCTGACATTATTCCTTTCTTTTTGTAATGTTTCATTAAAAAACAAAAAGTGCTTTTAACAACTGACACCAGTGAGCACCTGAAGACCAGCTTGGGATCCTGCTTTGACCTATTGGACCAGCAGAGCCAGAAAGATGGAGGGTGGGGCAGAGGAGGAAGAGGAAAAGGGGTGGAGAAGAAGGGAGAGGAAAGAGTAAGAGAGGACGTGAGGAAGAGTAAAAGAACCACTCCCATCTCAGTGCTGGATCCTCCTGATGGACTGAACCTGGGGGGTTTGGGCGTGGAAGCCAAACTCCCTGTAACACTTGTAGTCTCCTCCACGACAGTCACACTCCATGATGTACTGGTAGCCACGGTATCCAGGGTACTGGTAGCACACAAAGCTGAAGAAATAAACAAGCACATGTTATTAAACATGTGTTAAACTCCTTCTTCATCGCATTCATAATGTGACTTCCCTTCAACAACAACAGGAAATGTCATATTTGTGAGACCTCTTGGAATGAAAATAGGGGACAGGTCATACAAGATGTATGAAAATTCAAATTACAAAGCTGTCACAGATCATTTGTGGGTGAGATTTAACTCTAGCGCTCGCCAAATACACCAATGCTCTGTATACAGGCAAACAGCCTCATGGATTCTGATGTGACCATTCTCACTTATGTTGCATGGACACATATCCAGTTTACATCTCATCTGTCACCGCATACTGAAGTGAGACAAATTTGACTCTGATTTCTGTGTCCACAAAAAGCTAAAGTCCCATTAATGTTAAAAAATTGAATATGAGTCACTTCATCCTGGTAATCTGAACACAGCTTGAGAGAGGAAAAAGGCAACTTTCATGTTTCTTGTAGTTTCCTGTTCTGTAAAAAGATACTGGTAAGGAGAGGTACTTTTCCTCAGAGCTGGTGCTGTGTTGCATTAAGTTAAACACAGGTAAGTCTTATAATATAGTTCCCTTGTATTATTGTCACTTGTCACTTACACAGTGCAATCAGTTTTTTACGTCACAATTATATGTTGAAGCAAAAAAAGGTGTCAATTGTGACAAAAGTGTTGTGGCACACTGGAAAGGTTTTCCACTTTAACCTTTTGAAACTCAAAGACCTATGTCACTGACCAAAAACATTGTAGATCAGTATCTAGATGTCAGTTTACAACGCTATTTAACACATTGTGAGTAAATAATTCAGATAATCAAGTGACAGTGTTGTTTGTAACAGTAAAAATAAGCTGAATGTAAGTAAAACTTGACAAGAATGACTTACGCTCCACTCTGAATGTGCATGGATCCAACCTCATTGTTCATCCAGCCCATGCCCTGCAGAGAGGGGTAATCATCGCACAGCTCAAACTGACGACCCATCATGTTCTCCATCTCATAAATAATCATGCGGGAGTCCTTGTGGTTCTGTAAAAAGCAGGAGAAACAATGTTTAGCACAACAGAAGACGAATTTCAGCTGACAGTGAGCTAGGGAGGGTTATTCTATTGTCGACTAGACCCACAGCACTGCAGATGGGCCTGAAGGACATCATCCTCTCGATGCGGTAGGAGTTGCTGCCACTGTAGGCCTCAAAGCGAGGGTAGTCTCCCTTCTCCAGGACAAACTGCTGACCGCAGAAGCTGGAGTGCTCGTAGCCCACCCAGCTGCAAGCAGAGAGTGGAATCAAGGAAATCTTAAATAAGCACATCATTGCATGTGTTCAAGTATTTCTAGAGGTGAGGAAAAGCCGTCTGGACACGTACGCGCCACACTCGACCTTCAGGGAGCGGATGTTCTCCATCCCACACTCCATGATGTTCTGGCAGCAGGCAGTGAACTCCATACGCCTGCCCTGGAAGTACTCCTGATCATACACAGTGATCTGTGAAACACACAAACAATGAAGCAGAAGAGTCCTTTTTGAAGTTAGTCCGTAAAATGTAGCAGCGATGCCTAACAATGCACTCCAATTTGGTAATGGGTGATGTTGTGTTACCTTCCAAGGGCCCATGGGCATGGGGTTTGTCAGAGCCATTTTGTTCTATTTTTCAGCAGTACCTATGGGAAAATAAGGTCAGGGCATTATTAAAACAAAACTCACTCAATTATCTAAATATTCCTTCTTCTTTTTTTCCCTCACTAATCTGGGCTGTCTTTTACTGTGTTGCATCAGTTTAAGCCTATAATCCTGTCCCTCTCAACCTTGATTTGCTTTAACCTTCTGGTTTCTGCAGTGAAGTCAATCAACAGCCAATTAAAACTCCCTGTTGTTGTTGATGTATAGACTAAGAGGCTCACGCTAACATATCCATACATCGGGAAACTGCACTGTATTGTTAACTTTAACTAGTCTGACCTACCCAAAACTGGTGAGCTGTGTGTCGCAGTGTTGCACTGAATGGTCTGCAGAATCGGTGTGAATGGGCGTTTATATACACCCACACGTGTCTGGGGCCGGGGGGCCGGCACACGCCTGGACTTATGTCAGCACTTTGCTTTGGACTCCATTGTTCTGTTGTGTGAGACACAGAGAGGTTAACACACACGCGCACACACACACACACACATACACACGATTGCTGCGAGCGCAAAGAGGCCAAACAGTCACACAGCACTCTGTAGTTTATCTAATGGCTTGCCTGATTAAAGCTGTAGTGTGTAACTTTTCAATATCTGTTACATTTAAACCATTGTCAAATGACTTTACACAATGTTGTTAAGCCAACAGCGCCACACGACTCCACACAGGGTTCTAGCCAGGACTTTATTTTAGCGTAATGTAATGGTGAGGGATTACAGTGACCAATTGGAGGGTTTTGAAGCAAAAGGTAGGAGCTGCAATCACTTTTACGCAAGTGCAAATGGGCTTTTTATCGGTTGTTCTGACATATTTAAAGTTATTCAAACAAGTAAAAAGATATAGGTGAGGTATAACCTGCCAAATATTAGCCTCATGCATGAAACCGAGTGATTTTGAAGTAGAAAAAAAACATCGATGGAGTGAATTGACACATTTAAGTTGAGAAAGGGGCTAAACATGCTTCTAATGGATGTTTGTCTGTTGTGTTGTGTTCGATTTCGTCGCTCGTTGTCGTCGCACCCCACCTACCAAGTAAATGTACTGTTCTCAGACATAACACAAGCCTGACTCAGGGCTTTACCGTTCCAATTTGTATCATACTGTACCAAACCGAACTGTACCGTGATGTAAACACGTTTTCTTTGTCTGTGGAGACACAGAGCGATGCATTTTACATCGCGACAAACAGAGAGAGGGCGGAACCATAACAGCTGGGCTAATAAAGCGAGATATACACTGTATAAACTAACTGCCTCCCAATATATGACTGCATTTTAGCGATTTATTTATCTATTGTCTATTCATGATCACGTCTATTATTCTGCTGTTCTTATTCTTCTTCTATTCTAAAAAGAGGAGCAATAACTGTGCAAAGGAACACGTTTGTTGGCAACAGAGCTCAAGCCGAGTTGAGTTGGCAGCAGAGATGAAACCAGCTTGTCCACACCAGCAGAGGTCACAGACATGCATTTGATTATTTAGTATGAGAATTGCGACTGAAAGTAGCTGCTGCCATTTTAGGAAATGTGTTTGCAAATGGATCATGAAAGCGAAGCGGTGGTGACGGAAACTGGTAGCTCTACTTTCAGGTACGGTAGCCATATACACATGGAATATGCTGGAAGCTGTTTGTTACCTTTTATATTGTTTTTAGACTCAAACATCCAGTATTACTGCCCAATTTGTTTATTCCAAACAGACATCTACAGTATATTGTGACATTCCAAGCACAGAGAGAAAAGCTGTCACAAGCAGGTAAATGAATGTACACCCTCCTTTCTTCTTTGCTGCACTGAACAATAAGCATTTAGGAATGGCTTACTGAGGTCAGCACTTTGCCCAGACTTTCTGTCTGTGTGTAACATTGTGTGTGTGTGTGTGTTCCAGTGTCCATTAGATTCCATAATTGTGTCTAAAACACGCGCACACACACACAGATGTGAAAATATGACCAAATAAAACACAGCAGAAATATTATTGTGAGCACACCGATGATCAAAGTGAATTTGTTTAGGTTGGCTTGTGCGTGTCTGTGTGTGTGTTTGTGTGTGGCTGTGGGTGTGGGTGTGCATGTGTGTGTGTGTGTGTGTGTGACTTTTTGCTGATGATGGCAGCTGATGTGACAAAGAGACAAGCAAACTCAGCAGCGGGGAGTGAAGAGCACTCACAGTGACCATACAGCCACTGCTCTGTGTTCATACAGATACAGATACAGACACATTACAAATCCTCCTCACCTGCTTCTTTCTGTACACATACACAGCCCCAAATCACCTGTGGTTGACCACACAAACGTATTACGGACTTCAAAGGAACTAACTGTAAATTATATTTATTTGTGGGGGAAAGAACCCTTATTTAGGAAGTGTAAAAGATGGAAGAAAAATCAGAGTCAAAGAGAAACTAACAAAAGGGCAAAAGGTAAAATTGAAAAAAAACAAAAACAACATGAAGCAAAAAGACATCAAAATCAGACAAGGTACACATCCTCGGAAAAAGTACAAAATAAAACAGGAAACAAAGAAAACAGAACTAAAAAAGCCAAGGTGAAGAGATAATAATCCAGGGGTCGCGATAGAAACATCACCATGGTTACCTCTCTTCCTAAATGAAACATTCACACTCATACTAGTGCTGTGACAAATGTCATTCTTGTGTTTTACTAATATTCACTGAGATTAGGCCAAACCATATGAACTGGTTTGCACTTAATGAGAATTACCTCTAGGGTGCAATGTTTCCACACAAACCATAGTTTTCCACATCATACATCCATCTTCTACCCCCTTATTGTAATTTTTTGAACAGTATTGAGTCAAGTACGTGTGACGCTGTCATGTTCAGTGACCTCTCGACTCTGTTTACCTTAAATCTTAACCTTAAAATCATTGTATATCCTGAATATTCAGGCATGTCTTTGTCTCATCTGGCGCTTTATGGCAGTGGCTGTAGTTTCAGGCAGCTACAGTTGGTTGACACAATGCCACTGCAGAACTCTGATGGATAGTCAGGTGTGACTAAGCTCCGGTGACTCATGCAGAGACTTGACGTGCATCAGAGAAGTGAGAGAGGAAAACACAGATATAGAATTCATTTTCACTGATGATGGTGTTGTGCTGCTCCCTGCGTTCAACAGCTGGATAAAATGCAGCTCATTAATAGGTTGTAGGTGTGTCTGACACTTACAGGTGTTCATTTTAGTATAGCTAAGCACTGGCTACGCAAATACATTCTTTGCATGGTCCTCAAACGGTGGTACGTGTACCACCAGTGGTACGTTAGCTTCCTCTAGTGGTACTTTGGGGAAAATACTGGTCTGCTGTATGAAGCATGGTATGTGATCAGAATGGACCTGAGGGATTTTGACCAGATTGTGTACAAAATGAAACAAAAATAACAATACATTAAAAAAATAATAATCAGTCACCTTATCTCTCGCGCCATCTTTATGTAATTTCACTAGTATATGTGAGGAAGAGGAGGATGATGAGAGAGAGCAAATGATCTTATTGGGAATCAATCTGCCTCCTGTGAAAAGTCCGCAGCTGACTTTGCTCGGTCTATTCACACCACTGTATTTTAACGTTGGTGATCATTTATAAGTGCGGTTGGATTACTTTTCAGATTATGTCTAACGTTTTGCATCTGTCAGTGGTCGTTCCAGTCTTTATTCTTACTCAGTTTACCTCCGAACAGGAGATAAGTCCCTGAGCCATGGGCCAAGTTGCCATTTTAATCAGTCCCAAAGTGATAGTTTGTGGTTTTTTAAGTGTGATTTACAGAAACATGAGGGAATGTATGAATGAATAAACATGAATGAAAATGAGGGACATATAATTATTACGGTTCTACAAGAATTTGCTGAAATAGCTTTCAAAATTCTATTCACACATGGTCACAAAGTTGCCTGTGAGTCTTTACGTAGAGTCACTGTGCAATTTTATGGCTAAAATGGGAAATTATATTTTTCAATAATGTAACTACAGATTAACTTAACTTCAGACATAATGATCAGGAATACACTTTGTTTTTCTGATTTTATTCAAACCTGGTGTGACTCAAAAGGCAGCGAATCACACAGGTAACAAATACAAGTACGCGCGCGGTTGTTTTGACCGTCTCCCGTGATGCGCGTTTCCGTATGTTGCAGCGCAGACTTTGCGCAATTGCACCAGACGCTTCCTGTCATCCTGCACAGCACGGAGCGCAGCGACGGGAGCGTTGGCGCTGGGACGCCCCCCTCCTCCTCCTCCTCCTCAATGAAAGCAACGGCCATCTGTGACCCTTTTTCCATTTCAAACCCGTCACGTTATTTCCCGCACACCTCCACACGCACAGCTTCACTTGACAATCGAAATCGCGTCTTACAGAGGAGCTGTAGGGCTGCAAGGGGAGAAAAGGCGTCCGCGCTCTGCGCATCTTGCGCTCAGCCATCGAGAGCAGCTGTCTGCGGAGACAGACTGCAGGCTCATTAAGACGAAGCGGATTTGAATTAAGCACCGGATAACAGACAGCAACTGTGCATCCTTCAAAGGGGAAGGGAGGGAGGCAACGGTTTGTATCTCTGGGTGAGGAGAGGGGGAGGAGGAGCAGAGGAGAATGAGCTATTCTTGTACCAGCAGGGGCAACAGCCAGGACACATCAAGCGCGAAGAAGACTGCCGGTGATAATCCAGGTACAGGCACCGGAGGAGCGGACAGCAGCGGCAGCAACGACAGCCCGAAGAAAACAACCGCGATGAGGGTGAAGAAAGGGTGCAACTCGACTGAGGCGGGAGTCCCGATGACCAGTGAAGAGGATCTGCTGTCCAGCGCGCTGGTCACTCCAGAAGATGTTCTGGGTTTGCAGAAGATCACAGAGAGTAAGTTCGGGGTTGAGAGGAGGGTTGAAATGTCACTTATGCAACTATACTGGGGGATGTAACCTCACGATATGATAATACCGCGGTATGCTAATGTGAGCAGCTGTGAAGTCCACCCATTCATGGTGAGATGATTGCTTGAGGCTCTGTGTAACTTTAGCTGTTGTCTCAACAGGATTTTTAAACTTTGGCTCCATCATGTTTGCTGAACTTCTGGATCTTCTCATCTTTGGCAATATTTTCACAAATACTTCTTAAAAAGAGGCTCTTTTCATTTCCACACATGTTTGTATTCCATTTACAAGGGTCTGCATCAGTCTTGTTTCTAAACATGCACAGTGGATCTCACGTTCTATTCCTGCAGCATTGATTTCTCTCCCAAAGTCCAACATCATATGTCCTGGTAGTCCTTGAGTGCTTAGTTGTACATGAGTGGGTAGACTTAGATTTATTTTAAAAAAAAACTGGACAGTCTTACGTTTCATATTGTGAAGTTAATCAGGAAGTATCAATGTACTGAATAGCCACCAGGGGGAGACTTCACTGGTTGGGGAAAAAAACTTGATTTGCTAGTTTTTGGTTGTTTTCAAAAGAACTCAGGGCTGGTTTTGTAAATTATGTTCACATTTAGAGGAAACAGATGACAAAATACGGCACATATGAGTGATTGACAGCTGGGGTCATCCAGCGGGAGTGTGGCTCTAGGTGATATCTCTAAATCTCTGGTTGCAAGATGTTTAAGCACCAGCCAAACTGCAATTCTCAAGGCCTCACATTCACATTATTGTGGTTGATGTCACAAACTGCTGCCACTTAGGCAGGTTTCCATGCTTACCTTCTTCTTTGTTGTGTCTTTTGACTAAAGTGCGCCACCAAGTGGACTGGAAAATGCAGTCGGTGTGTGCTTACATTCATCTGTGAAGTGTCTGCATGGACCAACATCATCATCATCAGAAAATCCTGGCTTTACTTTTCTTCTTAAATCTTTTCAGGTTGATCATTTGCCGAAAAGCTTCCCATAATAGCTTGTACTCTTCCACCATCACTATTGTAGAGATCTGTTGAGGCAAGGAAGGGAGCCAGTGGATGATGGGCACGCATAGAATGCTAGTTTATGTTGTTCTAATTTCTTTAATCTGCTTTTCTGTGGGGGAAATAAAACCCCATTTTTTATGCGTGGAAGACCTATCATCACTGGTCCACAACTTTATAGAGACACCTTTGCTCTCATGACATTGAGAAAGTGATAATAACATTCCATCCCTATTTATAGGCGCCATGTAAACACAGGATAAGGCATCACTGTTGTGTAATAATGTGCACATGTATATCTAACCTCCTCTGATGGAACCTTTACTCTGTGTTCTGTACAGCCGTGTTGTCCTTGCTCACACTTGTGCAAGGCGCTGACCTCATGACCCCCATGAGCAGAGGTGTTTATGATCATTGATGTGTTTCAAAACAGCAAAGGGACTGGTCTGCATGAACAGGAAGTCAATATGGTGGTTGTATTAGAACAGAGAAGTGAATTTCTTTACACGTTTGAGTTGTTTACACACATCTCATAAGTTACATTTAAGTGGTAACTGATGTCTGATAGTGTCTGTCTCTGTGTCTCAATCTTACACATTTTCCCTATGTCACTTTGTTACTGACTCCATAAAAACTCCTCATCAAGAGCACAGAACCATGTGATTGTATCAGAAAAACAGTATAGAAGTGCAGCCAGGAGACTCAGCCCACGCTGAAGTTGATCCTCTTGGATCACATCATCCCTTGTGTAGCTTGGCTTCACTTCAGGCTGATTTTAGTTGACTAGAGAGGAGGCGCAGAGTGAGGTGCATGGGCGAGTCGGGGCTCATGCTTCAAAGCTGCCTTCATGTTTCCCACAGGAGTTCATGTCTGGTTCAGTGGGTGATGCTTGAATTTTTTTTTTTTTTCAGATTTTTTTGCATGTTTGACATCTAACTTTCCCTTTGATTTATTTATGTTCTTTTGTTCCGTATAAATCACAAATGTTTTAAAAGGACGCTCCATCAAAGTACATGGAAAACTTACATGGATTTAAGGCACCAAAAGGGACTCTGCTGTTAGGATGTTGTACACTGTTGCACACTGTTGTTCAGGCAACAGTGGATCTGATGTGCTGCAGTTGACTTTGGTGCAGGAAATGAGTTCACAAATCTCAGTTTCCATTCTGTTTTCTTGAACAGTGAAAAAAACAGTGAAAAAGATTTTTATTTTTTTTACATCTGCCTGATAAATCATAATTATCATGCAGATGGTGGTCAAGAGGATAATGATAATGGTAATGATAGGGAAAGCAAGGTTTTAAGAGACCAATATAAACATGAATGGTGTGTAATCTGCTTTAACATCAGAGTAAAATGTTTAAATCAATGTCTATTCTAGTTAGGCTGCAATTTTGGCAGCAATTGAATAAAATGTGTATCCTAATATGGCTTTGTGAAAGTCAGTATAACTGTTTTGTGTCTCTTTAACTTTCACTCAGGACCAAAGGATTTGAAACTTTATCGTGATTTTTTTTGACCATTAAGAATAAGGAATGTTTTGCACATACACACCAATTACTGGTATAAATGTGTCCCCTGCATTGTTCAGTCTTTGGCTTGTCCCGCGACTGAACCGGTGACCTTTCATTTGCAAGCCCACTTCCTTTCCTCTTGTCCTTGGGTTGCCCATACTGCCCTGCCCTTGTTCTAAGGCAGAAAGTTCATGTATGATAAGTAATGAAATTGTGCCGCTTGTCCAGTCCGACATAATCACAGCTTACAGAGAGAGGAAGAGCTCTGAGGACGTCCTTTGGCTCAGTGTGTCCTCTCTCTTTATGTAACATTTGCCTAGAAATCTGGTCGTTTCTTCTCGACTGTTATGTGATCGGTCAGTTTTTTAAGGAACAGGATCTAACTCTATATTTAGGGTTGATAGTGAACAAACAGCCAGGACATGTCTGTCTGTTTTATCTGTAAGTATGCTGCTGATGATCTGTGTACATGAGGGGGTCAGATCGTTGTCGAGCTGTATGGTCAGTAATAATTTTTATTTTCATCATAGCACGAGTATTGTTTTTCCATTACCTCAGAATGAGCCTTTAATGCTGCTACATTTTACACACTGTACCTTTAACGTCATTAAGCTGACAGCGCATAAATTCAGTTTTCTCGTCAGTCCAAAAATGTAAGAGTCTTTTTTTAACTGCTGTTTTCTTCTTCTTCTTCTTTTGTGTACCAGCTGCTTCTCTTATTACTGGGTCAAATCTTGTGGAACATGTGCGGAGTGCAGAGGATAGTTTGAGACCAGATTATCTGGGTGTGTTCATTTCAGTTGGAGTCATTTTTTTGAATGTACTGAGTGATCCTCGTCTACCGAGCTGGACTTTTTCAAGGTGCTGGAAACTCTCGCTCTCCTTTATCGCCGCGTCATCACAGGAGGGAAGAGGAGGCATGTGTGAATCACCACAGCAACGTGGATGCAGGCTTGAATCACTACGGCAACATGAAGCATCTCCTCTTGGTTACAGCCTGTGGAACATGCATCTCTGCTCTCCCACACATTTCCCCTTCGACTCTCCGTCATCTCTCCTCTCTCCTCCGCTCCTCTGTGTAACGGTGCAGTTGTGCTGCCACTTCTTAACACTTCACCATGTCACTCTGAGGCCCTGGAGCTGTTTTGTGACTCTTTTGTGTTTTGTTTCCCTACTGGTGCACATTCCCAAGTAGCTTAAATTGATTCCCTCTGTTCGTTGCCTGAAATGCATTTGATAGCGCTCTCGGACAGACGTCACAACAGTCGTTTTTGTTTTTGTTGTTGTTGATTAAAACAAAGAGAGGAAGTACCAGAAAAAGTGACTTTCACACGACGTCATGTTTATCCATGTGGTATTCAAGCAAGCTGTTGAGATTGATAGGCATTTTAATTTCCACAGGTGAATAGTAATAGATTAAGTCTCACTGTATGTTCGTGACCAATTCTTAATCTGCTCTGTGACGACTCTCAGTGTCAAACTATGTTTACAGGAAATTAGCCAACCGCTGCTTTAAAATTTCATTATTCAGCTTTAATTTCTGACAAATATAGTGATTTGATTACCAATTTAATTTCTTAAGCCAAGCTTCTCTTTAATATTCACCGTTGTGTTGTATATAGAACATGACAGAGCATTAAATCTGCATAGAACAGAGACTTATACAGTAATTGTCACCAAAGCTTTGTGTTAATTAGATAAAATATAAACAAATAAAATGATATAAATAAGAAATTATTAAATGCAAACATTTCTATTTTTATATTATGTGAGCTGTGAGAGATTATGAGTTTCAAATCTTAATATGCAGCTATTTTGGAAGATGATTATTAGGAAAGTTGTTGATTTTTAATTCTCATTTTTTTATTTGATCAAGTCTGATTCCTTGCGAATCATAATTGTAGTAATTTGGTGAAGCTGTCTGCGCCACAGCTCAAAAATGACGTTCCTTTCGTACCTTTCAAAAGGATTCATGGTGCGTTGATTTTATTTCAGTGTCAGCCAAGCGAGAGAAGTACTCACCCAAACAGGACAGTGAACATGTGACTGAATGATGACCAGCAGTGGCGTCACTCATCTGACTGAGATTTGGCCGCTGACATGTTGATGTTTTTTGACCCGGAAATCCACAGACTAAAACACCTAAAACCAGGCGTTCACTCATACTCATAACCTCAGAGCTCAAACTAGAAATTAACACCACCTCGGGAAAATGTTGCAATCAAATGGGAAGTAGAAGCTAATTCTCCACTTTTTATATACATTCCATGTTGTCTGTGAGAATGGTTTGGTTTTGTAAACCTAAAGGTGTGATAGAGGTGAAGGTAAACCACCGAAGCCTTGCAGATGTATCTTCAGGCTTGTTCTGGTGCTGCAAAGTGACATGAGGGAGCAGGTCATCAAACCAGACCAACTTTATTGGGATCATTAAAGGAACATTCATATCAGAGACTGTCTACAAATGTTGGGCAGGTATTCATGCTGCTTTAGCGACAAAAGCTACTTGTTTCCTGAGTGAAATTGAAACTGATTTCCATTTTTTAATGTGAGCCGCATCCACAAATCTTCATCACTTCCTTCCCTTGTCTCCTCATTTTGCCTTCTCCTTCCCGTCCCCTCATTTCATTTCACATCCATTCTCTCTTCTTTTTTTTTGCTATTGCACTGTTGCCATGACACTGAGGTCACTTGCAGATGAATTCAGGTCAGTAAGGCAGAGGCGAGATGCGTCACCCCTTTACACCGGCATGCTATTGAAACTAAATCACCGTTCATGCAGGGCTTTGAAGAGGAGACGCGTCAATCATATCCGTTTTATTCTTAACACAAGAAATAATTTTTTATGAAAAGCACAAGATTACTATCAACTTTGTACATACAGGAGATAATCCCCTGAATTGCACAATGCATCATGTACACTAATGGAAATGTAGTAAATGCGTAAATGTAATTAACCTGCTGATTTACAAAATAAAAAGGTTGATTAGTTTACATGAATAGTGTGAGTTCATTTGACAATGGTTTAAATTGAACAGACATTTGTTTGTACTTAACAGTGATGCTCAGCAGAGCATCACCTCGCTGTGGGGGAAAGAGCCGGAGTTTGTGCGGGAGATGGAGTGCTACCAGTTAGATCTGGTGGGGCTTACCTCCACGCACAGCCTTGGCTCTGGAACCACACTCCTGGATAGGGGTTGGAAGTTTTTCTTCTCCGGAGTTGCCCAGGGTGTAAGGCGCAGGGCGGGTGTGGGGATACTCACAAGCCCCCGGCTAAGCGCCGCTGCGTTGGAATTTACCCCGGTGGACGAGAGGGTCGCCTGCCTGTGCCTTAGGGTTGCAGGGGGGAAAGCCCTGACTGCTGTTTGTGCCTATGCGCCGAACAGCAGGTCAGAGTATCCGGCCTTCTTGGAGGCCCTAGATGGAGTCCTGCAAGGGGCTCCGTCGGGGGACTCCATAGTTCTGCTGGGAGATTTCAACGCGCACATGGGCAACGATGGGGAAACCTGGAAAGGCCCACTTATATGGGCGCAATTGGGAGGAACGGCCTACCTGTCCTGTTTGTGATTTTAATGGCGTAGTCGTGGGGGAGCAGGGTTGTGGTTTGGCAGGCTTGAGATCTCGTCGCTGCTTTTTGCAGATTATGTGGTCCTCATGCCTTTGTCAGCCTGTGACCTTCACCACTCACTGGATCGGTTTGTGGCCGAGTGTGAAGCGGTTGGGATGAAGATCAGCACCTCTAAGTCTGAGGCCATGGCTCAGGAAATCGGTGGATTGCCTTCTCCGGGTAGGACTCCTTGCCCCAGGTGAAGGAGTTCAAGTATCTCAGGCATGTCCAGCTGGGAGGAGGCCTTGGGGTAGACCTAGGACAAGGTGGAGAGATAACATCTCCACTCTGGCCTGGGAACGCCTCGGGATCCCTCAGTCGGAGCTGGTCAATGTGGCTCGGGAAAGGGAAGTTTGGGGTCCCTTGCTGAAACTGCTGCCCCCGCGACCCGGCCCCGGATAAGCGGAGGACGATGATGATGATGATGATTTTTTGTACTGGTGACATGGGAGAAAAAACAAACCACAGGACAGAACAACCAATGGGATTGGGGTTATTTTGATTTTATGGCTATGGAATTGTAAGTGAGTGCTTCTGCCCCTTTTTCCAAGACAACCTTCATTGTCAATACCTGGCAGTTATTCAATCGTTTAGGTTGTGTAACCCGATGGTGAATCTTGTCTGTGATTGGACGGTCTTTCCGCGAATGTCATGACTACCGCAATGACAAGTATATGGGCGCAAAGCTCGATTTCTCTGCTTTCCGGTAGTTTTTGAAACGGTCTAGGAGTGACGTAATGAAAAGTACGCATGCCAAATCCTGTCAGCGACAACAGGATGGTAACAGAAGGGTTAAGCCAAAACTGACTGTACCTTTAAGGATTTCAAGACCTAAATGCAGACACTTCACAAAGGCAGTTTAATGCAGTGAGGATATTTTGATTCAAACACACACGCACCTGCAGGCAGGCAGATGCAAACAAAGAGGCCAAGACTCTATGAAACACAAGGGAATGAAGCCAAAGCAGAAGGAAACACGGGGGAACAGATGAAGTGACTGAGTGACTAAATATACACACAACTGGCGGAGATAATGAGACATTGGTGTAACACGTAGCACATGAGGAAGGAACATAAAACAGGAAATCCTAAACAGAGTCTTTGTCAGGGAGTCACCTAAGGCATTTAGTTTGCAGTTATAAAAAAATACATATATCTTTAGGATTATTGGTTGTATTGTGGTTGATAAATTGTTCAATTTAATCTGTTTCATATTATGAAATGAAAATATATGTATTTGTTGTAATCTGAAACATTATGTTTATATATTTTAATAATTTTAATGGTTAATGAGGTGCTACAACAATGAATGGAAAGTCTTCCCCTGTAATTTTCTTCACAGTGTAGCGCTGATCTTTGAGCGCCAATGAAAATAATTGTACTGTTTGTATTTCTCCATCACAATTTAGCATTTTTTTATTAGCATAGTAGCATTGGCTAATGAATTAAGACAAAATATTGGGAATTAATATTGATGATGGTGTTTAGTAATTTCCGGGGCTTAACCAATTTCTCCTAAAACGTGATTTCTGATATTCACTCAGATTTGTACGTGTGTATTGTATATTGCGTAAACGGCAATAGCAATGCACTGCATGTAATGAGAACGTGACAGGAAATGCTTTTACGTAATAGAAACAGTGGAGAATTCTAGTTGTTTTAGTTCAAATGTGTCTCTTTAAAATTGGACAAAAGGCTTCTTCAGGTCAGAACTGAATTTAACAGATGAACTGTGCAGAACTGTGGAGAATTGAGGATTTAAGAATTGGCGGCGTAACTGGGTCAGGCTGAACTAGATCCCATAATCAGTGTCAGTTTTTGTTTGGGTTTCTTTTTTTGTCAGCTTTTAATATGGTTCCATGTGCCAGTGATTGTAAAGGTGAGACAGACAGATTGCTGGTGACGTTTGTTTTGCAGCTAAAAGATGATGTGTATTATTCAATATACCGTCTATGGTACACAGTAAATTGCCCAGTGTGAGTGTGCATGTGTCTGGTTGGGTAAAGTGTTTGGCACTTGGTCAATGATGAGGACAGGAAGGGACGTGTGAAGTGGATCTTTTGAAACCTGCTGATGCTGAAGTTTGAGGATGTGGTTCGCAGATGAGCAGCGTTTGACTGCTGAGTTCCCTCTTAATGTGTAGTGCAATTCAAATTACACACACACACACAGACGTGTTCTCTCTCAAAGTGTTCATTATCACATCCCACAAGGATGGAGTCTATCGAGTCTATCAGTTGCTTCAGCTGCTTCCAGCAGTTATCCTCAGATCACACATTTGCACCTCTCGCGTGCACACGCACACAGACACACACACACACAAATAACAAACCCATTGTCTCCCATTCAAACTCAGTGTCCTCATGGGACGTCATTAGGATGCTCAAAAGTAACAATTAGCACTGGGTGAGCAAAAGCACAAGGACAACACCAGCTGTGGTCGAGTATATTATACACATGCAGATACACAATCTGCTTACACACACAGTTTTTTGGTCGTTTACTGTGTGTGTCTGTGTGTATGTGTGTGTGTTGTAAGGTTTTGCGTTACTCATCTCACCCAGGGTTTGATTCTTCTACAAAAGTGATTCCCCTGCATTAGGATCAGTGTTGGTTAAGTTACCTAAAAGTAATACTATTACTGATTACTTGGTAGCATTTGTAACAAGTTACATTACTGATTAAAGGGGTGAAATTCACAACAGCGAGATAAAGGTAACGTCTGGAAATATCATGTCCTGTAATGGAATGTTGTGGATAAAATATCCATGTCTCACACAGATTTGTTTTCTGTCTGCTCTGAGTGTGTGCACTTGACCTTGTCAGGACCAGTTGTCCTCATGGAGACCAAAACCTAGGATAGCTGGGGGAAACCAGTGTGTCACAGTTCCATCAGGAGAGAAGACAAATCTTCTGGGAATGGAAAAGAAACTGAGCATATAGTTGGACATGGTATCACGATTTCATGTTTAATTTCTATGAGCTTTGTGGCTGTCGGTGTGAGGGCAGCGAGGAGGCCTCAGTGGAGATGATGCAGAGATGTTGCAGCATTTCCACGTCCAGACCATTCATTTCACTGGATCATGCAGAGGTGGCAGAGGTCCACGCAAGTGTCCACTCTGCTGGGGGAATCTTAATAAGCAGTGACACTGCCTGGTGAGGGCAGGAAGGATTAGAGGAACAAAAATAACTTGCCTCTCTTTCATTGGGATGTGGACCTAGATCTGTTTACACAGTCACATTATTGGGACTTGTCCTTATGGGGACTAAAAGAGAATGTGGGGACATTTTGGTCGGTCCACACAACTTTAAAGGGCTCTTTCAGGGTTAACATCTGGTTTTAGGGTTAGAACCAGGTTCAATGATAGGTTAAGGTGTATCCCTATGTAACTTTCTGTCCTTCTCTCCCTCTCTCTCTCTCTCTCTCTCTCTCCCTCTGTTAGATTACCTGTGCAGCCCGGACGATAATATTTACAACATTGACTTCACCAGGTTCAAGATCAGAGACATGGAGACCGGCACAGTGCTGTTTGAAATCACCAAACCTCCATCCACAGGCGAGTCACTGATTTAATCTTAGCACAACCTTAAACCTGTGAAAACCTGCCGTCAACAGCGCTGCAGCAAACCATTTTTTTGATCAAGCGTGTACTTGTTTCTACAAGTAGCAAAGTAACAAAGAGATAAATGTGAGCGTATTCAAGCTTCTGTTGTGATCAGGAAATGTTAAAAGCTAAATGAGCTTAGTCTGTAAATGTTGGTTTATGTTTAAAAGGTAAACCCCCACACAAAAGTTGTTTTTTTGGAGTCACAGTTTGATTAAACGGCTGCAAATCCTCACATTTGTAGACTTCCTTAAGTAGCAAAATAACAAAGAGATAATTGTCAGTCAAGCTTGCATTGCAACCAGGAGGTGCGAAAAAGCGAATTCATCTTCATCTATAGATGTTGGTTAATGTTCCAAATAATTAAATAAAAAACCCACAAAAAGTCGCAGTACAATCCAGTGCTTGTGCATCCACACAGTAGCATAGTAACAAGTAACAGTAACTAAAAAGCTAATTCAGCTTAGAGTGCTAAATTAAAGAAAATTTTATTTAACTACGCGATTACTATGTCATCGGTTAGGAGAAAAAACAAATGCATTATGTTTTATTGTTTTTATTATAAACGGCAACATAATGTTACTACTTAATTGTTATGCTACAGGCCTTGATTTGCCCCTGGGGACATATAATGTCTTTTGAAATTGTTGTTATAAGTTTTTGTTTTAGTCCACCATAGACATTATTTAATAATATCTTATTTATTTTTTTTGTCTTCTCCTTAGATAAAACAGGCGACAAGAGGGATATTGACCCAAATGCCGGCCGATTCGTCCGTTACCAGTTCACCCCAGCTTTCCTTCGGCTGCGGCAAGTTGGCGCCACGTAAGTCAGAATGTTTAAATCTTTATTTATCAGCAGAATAAATACCTTTCTCTGTCTGTGTGACGGTCTTTCATCTCTTGCAGAGTGGAGTTCATGGTTGGAGAAATGCCCATAGAAAACTTCAGGATGATTGAGAGACATTATTTTAGAGAGAAGTTGCTCAAGAGTTTTGACTTTGAGTTTGGCTTCTGCATGCCCAACAGCAAGAATACGTGTGAACACATCTATGAATTCCCACCTCTATCTGAGGACATAGGTAAGTCCATAATTACACACGCGCACACACTACTTTGACTTAAGGCTGAACAAGGCATTTCTTTTGTCTTGAACTTGATATTAAAATGGATTGTACTGTGAATTGGTGATAGAAAAAGACATTATTCACATTTATTCTGATCACCTACAGTATAAGCCATGTTTTCACTGTGGTTTACTCTTTTATATCTTTTAAAACAGTGTTTTGGCCCAACAAAGCTGATATTAATAGATAGGGACAAAAATCCAACAAAAAAATAAAATCCAAGAAACTATCAAATATTCACATTTAAGAATCAGAGAGCTTGTTTTGATTATTAAAAAAAGCACTCAAACCCTATTTCCTATTAACCAATTATCAAAATAGTTGACGATTAATTCAGTAATCGATTAATAATCAAGAACTAGTGGCAGGAAAACATTTTATTCCAGTTTCAAGTCATCAAGAGTTCACTGTGCACTTTAAATCCACGAAGATTGAGCTATTTAGAGCAGAAGGGTTAGATTATACCTGACCCTTTAGGTGAGTGTGTAAACATCAGCATAAGTCTATGGACTTTGTAATTTTATGTGTATGTGTGTGTGTGTGTGTCTGCTTAAAGTCAGAGAGATGATCCTGCATCCATACGAGACACAGTCTGACAGCTTCTACTTTGTGGACAATAAGCTGGTGATGCACAACAAGGCGGACTACTCGTACAATGGCGGAACGTAGAGACGACGCACTGATACAAGGGTCAGGTGGACGTATGGACTTTCCTGAGGCACGATCAGAGTAAACTGGTGCCGTTAACATCATTTTCTTCCCCTCTCTCTCTCTCTCTCTCTCTCTCTCTGTCTGTCTCTCTCTCCTGCTAAGAGAATGCCATCCAGAAATTACTCATACAGCTGTGTCTGTGTGTGTAAACAAAAGCAGGTGTGAACATCCACATACACAAACAGACATGACACACGTAGTTCAGTGTGGTGTGACGTTGCTGTGTATGTGTGTGTGTGTGTGTGTGTGTGTGTGTATAACATGATAAACCAGCAAGTGAGCAATGGGTTGGTTTTTAGGAAATATCAGACAGATTCCGCTCGTTAGCAGCATTTTGAAGTGAAAAAAATGTATAGAAAAAAAAACATTGATAGAAATTATTTTTTTCATTCCTGTTCATGTTAGGAACAAATCTTACATGTAAATATGTGTGTTTTTAGGACTTTAAGAACAGTTTTAAGGATTCACTGTGTGTGTGTGTATGAGTGTGTATTGTTGCTTTTTGGAATATGTGTTTGTGTAGTTTGTATGATTGTGTGAAGCATGAATGTTACTGTGATAGAAATATATGAATTTTAACATCTTTATTTAAATATGTGTTACCCGATTTTCTACAGAATAGAACCTATTGTGTTTGTATTGTCGTTGCTCGAAGCACAGCGTGTCCGCAGAGTCGACACTGAGGAGAACCGTGACCTGAGCTGACCTTTAACATGCGTCGTCATCTGTGAACCAGCTGTTTAAGACACTGTTAAAGAAAAGCGCGTCTTTAAAGTTAAGCACACTGTTATTTTGTTTTGTTTTCCAAGCTCTTTTGTCAAGAAATCATTTATAAACGTGGATATTTCTCAGTCACAAAGGAGGACGATTGTGGAATGTAGCAGAATGTTATTGCAGAATGAATCAGTCGTCCATTTACACGTTTAATGTTGTTCCTCCAAAAACAGAAAAGAAAGTCTTGCACACTCTTCTTCAATATGCACACATTTGTGTGATGACATTTCAGCCTTCGGGCCTTCTTCAAGAGCAGCAAGAAATACTGGGACTTTGACACTGATTTATACAACTATCAGTGCATGGGTAATTTGACATTGTGATATACATAAAAAAAGAATATTACCAATATAAAAACATGGGAACCACGTCATAAATACCTTTTTATATGCGCATCTATATATCTAATGAGAACAAGGGTCGATCATAAAAATAACATTAGGTCAAAGTCAATGTTCTGTCCATGTGGTAACAAGGTTTTTAATGGTGAAAAGTAAAACTTCAGTTACCTTAAGTTACCTCCTCTTGGGAGACACTGAATATCAATTTACCTAAGGGGGGAAACTGGATTAAATTATCCAAGCTTGCTGCTACTGGGCAGTTCAGATTTCTGCATCAAATGTTTTTTTCTGTGCTCCACAATTCAAATTTTGAATGCTCTATTTGGTTTGGCAACATATGACTTTCCAAGTGATAGATGACAGATTATTTTATGGGAATATCTTTACCTGTATGTACAGAAGAGTATTGCAAAAAAAAAAGGAAGAATTCTGATGTTTTTCTCAGAATTCTGAGATTAGAGAAAAAAAGTCAGAATTCTTCTCAGAATTCTACAAGCTGTATATTGTTCCTTATCCAACAAAAACTTTTATTTTGAAATTCTGTGACATATTGTCATACATATTGTGATTGTGATATAATTTTAAGATCATATTGCCCACCCTCTAGTGAAAAGTGGCCTTTTCCCAAAAAGTTTGACTTTTTTTCCTCCGACAGACCAGACTAGATCCTCAGTGGCCCCCAGGTCATTTGAGTTTTTCAGACCCCTGCATGAGGAAGTAAAGTGCACACCAGATGCACTTTGATCCACTCATATCAACAGGTGGATTTTTGTCCCTTTAGGGCCTTGACATCGTGGTAAAATTCAGTTTTTCTGTATGTTAAAATGTCAAATTACCAACTGATTGTTTGCTCCTTCACAACTTCCAGAGGTCGATTGTTGTGATTGCCAGCACATGTGTCAAATAGGAGTGACCTTCATTATAAATCAGTGTGCGTTACATTTTCCATGAAATATTATATTACTTCTGCCTCTCATGCATTTCTGTCTCTTCTGTTCTCAATCATTTTTGTGTAGTGGTTTGTTGGACATTTCGTCTTTTACATTTAAAACACATCACATAAAAACTCATAAGAATGAACTCTCTATAACTTGTGTGATAGCAAAACTGTCATCGCTGTCATTCATTGCACAAACACGCACTCAAACATTTATCTGTAGTACTTGCAGACTTGTCTGAAAGGAATTTACTTGAACGAACCTCTTTGATTCAGATTGTTATTGGCTCAAAGAGTCGAGAACTTAATGTGCAAAAAGAAAAGGTTCAGGACGGGACTCAGGTTGGCTCAGCGGGACTTGAATGTTAGTGTAAAAATGATTTTGACCTGATGTTACTTTTTTTGGAGAATTCAAATATGTTTCGTGTGTTGAACAAAAAAGTGAAGTCAATAAAGATTTATGGGACCTTTTTAAATGTGTCTGGATGTTGGTATTTATGGTTTTGATTCAAGTAAATGGAGAAAATCATAACATGGACAATAAAACAACACTCTCCTTGTACACTCTTCAGTTTATTACATTCAACATGAGCACAGATCTCTGCCAAGGCTTATCTTATCACCATTTTGATTCACTGAATTCAGACTTTCTGGATCTGTGTAGAGATTTACCTGCTTTTAGCGATTACCTTCGTACATAAGCATGGCAAACTCACCCTGATCTGTTATTATGTCACTGAGATATGCACATTTGAACCATGTTAAATTTAAATTGCCGCCAGCTCAGATCAGATCTGGATTAAACATAGTCTGAGTGTAGTTTCTGATCCAGCATGCACACACCAAATATCCTTCAAATCCAATGGGTTTTTAAAAGAGATTTTTTACAGTGTTGTCCATTATAAGAGATAAGGATTCCGTGAAAAGTCATCAGAGTTTGAATGTGAGCATACCGCTGACAGAAAAATTCACATTCATCCATCACAAACTGTGGACAAGAGGACAGATAAACCCATGCTGATGAAAACAGAGGCAATAAATCACCCCGGAAATAGAATTACAAGATGGTCTTATTGGTAGCTTCTTATCTCTTAGTTATCCTTCAACCAAACTTTTAATTTGTATATAAAATAGTTAACACATTGCTGTCGTTAATTTGTGCTTTGTGTTTTCCCCTTCCTCAATACTTCAGACATTTTTCACTGTCCAATACTTCCAGTTTCTCCAGTGAAATTACTTTAAGGATGTTTGACGTAAAATCTTTGTAGAACATTTTCTTATCAGAACCTCTAATGATCACTAATTACAGATCATAATATCTTTTTTAAAATCTGTAATGGGGAGAAATGAAAATGGTCTACATTTTTCTTTCTAAAATTTGACAAGAAAGAGAATAACAGCATTAGGTTTAGTTCATTTCAGTCCACATGTACAAGGAATTTACAACTTAACGTCTAAAGCAATAAATTGACAATAATTGACAGATGAAATTTAAGATAAATGAAAAAAAAACAGGCAGAAAAGGTGTCGGCCAACGCACAAGCTTATTACGCCTTCTCTATAAAACTAAAAAAGAATGTTTACAAATTATTTTTTCAAAAGACACATAAAGTCAGTGCGATAAATTCACTACAGTGCAAAACAAGAGTAAAGAAATCAAAACAGGTAATTCAGTTGTATCCAATTTTTACAAAAGCTTCAGGTACAGCTCTTCTTTTCTTTACAATCCCCGATTTTATAAAGTCTGCCCCACACTAGAGGATTTTCAAATCTGACTTGATTTTAAAATCTTGGGAGATCCCAGACACAGACTTTGTAACCCATTTTTCATTCTCAGTTTAATCCTGAGCAGAGACGAGACCAGGGTTTCTGAATCCTGGTCCTGGGGATTTCTGCAGTGCTTGTTGACGATCTGAGCATTTGAATCAGGTGTGTTGGAGCAGGGAACATTCCAACACGCAGGTGCGGACCCAGGGGTGTCTCAAAGTTATCCCAGAAGTCACAACAAACTCTCCAGCACCACAAGTTACACACTGGGAATCAATGACATCAAACACACACACACAAAGTTCTGCGTCAGTGTTTGTCGATACACTGACAACTTAAGAAGCCACAGGGAGAACCTCTCACTACCTGATGAGTCAGCACAGAGCACTGCAGACTCAGGGTATATGAACACTCCCCACACCTGGGCGCCAATCAACGCCAATCAGTGCCACACACACCTGATTGCAGTGAGTTGATTCTGTGCGCCCTCCCATCAACATGAAATAGGAGCGCAAACACAGGCTTGACCAGTAACATTCATTTGAGGTAAGAGTTAGGTCACACTTAAATGCTTTAACCTGCAGAAGCTGAACAATTTCTTGTTTTAAAACTGCACACATCCCCTGCATTTTCTGGATGTTTTCCAATTGAGAAATTATACTACAGCACCATGCCATAAAAACATGATGTATTAATTAAATATCCACAAAATGTATGAGAGAGAGAGAGATGATTATTATTATTATTATTTTATAACATAAAATGAACTGGTTGCACCACTGTTATCAGTAAAGACAGTATTTCAGTTTAATACGTTTCTTTAATCTACATTTCTTACACCTTTAAAACATACAGATAGTTTGGATATTTATATATTTTTTTATATGAAAACCTTTTATTGCCTTGATGGTTGCTTGTTCAGTCAGGACTTTCTTTTTTTCATGAAATAATGAATTTTTTGTTCTTTCCAGTGTCTTTTCTTACTTGAGGTTGTTAATGTGTAATGTTGGCCCACTGAGGGAAGGTGTCCATGTTGAACATGAGGTTTCCCCACGTGTTGACGGCTAACGTGACGGTCAAAACTCCAATGATGTTCAGCATGAAGCCAGCTTTCACCTAGAGGAGCAGACACACAGTAAAGTTTCTCCGTGGGAAGTTTCTGTCTCAATAAAGACACACTGTGTCTATTAAAATGGCATTTTGTACAATTTGGCACTTGTAAAACTGCATATAGTTCTTCATAGTTCATAAATGGTCTAAATTGACTAATATCGAGTTTGGCTAACTCTTGTATATTTTGTCTGCTTTAATCTCTACTGGTCTTGGGTTTACTGTTTGTCATTGCATCAAAACACTGAATATCTTGTATGTTAATACCTACCTGTCAATGAAACTGATTCAGAATATATGTATTTTAACATCCTTTAATCTAAGAATTAGATCTCGCCAACTTGTAAACTGTGCTCATGTGAATTATACCTGCGATATACTGTAGTCATATCATGTATTGTGGATTATATACTGTATGTGTGGGTGAACCTCACCATGTCAAAGACTTTGAGGTTTCCAAAGGAGAAGGCAATGGCGCTGGGCGCTGAGGCCACAGGCAGCATGAAGGCCAGAGAGGCAGTGATGGTGCAGGGCAGCATCACATACAGAGGGTGAATCTTTATAGCTGTGGCCTGAAACACACAGCAAAACAACACAGTCTGACACATGCAGAGGAAGTAGGTGTTCACACGTGTCTGTGGACACCGCACTATTTTTATTCAGTTTACCATTGAGGCCAGTATGGGCAGGAACAGAGTGGTGGTGGCCGTGTTGCTGGCGCACTCGGTAAACGCGGCGACCAGCATGGAGAGCAGCAATGAGATGGCAGCGGGAGGAATTTCCTCCAGAGGTGACAAATTGTCTCCCAACCACTTGGACAAACCTGATTTCTGCAAATTGACAAGCAAACAAAGGAATTTGAATGATACTGTTAAAAGAAACATCAGAAATTCTTTCCTTTTAACTGATCAGACATCACAAAACACGTTGGTTTTTACCTCGCTGCCAGCAGCCAGCGCGACTCCTCCTCCCACCAGCAGGACGATGTTCCAGGGCATTCGCTCATGAACCACTTGCCACTTCAGCAGAGCATCCGGAGCCTTCACCATCTTACCTGTGAGGCCCAGAGGAGCTTTGACTACTACTAACATTATAGCACTATCATTTTTGCTTGGTTTCTATCACGCTTTGCTAGTCTCGATGACCACTCAAAGCTGCTTTACAGCACATTCTGGCCATTGACCCATGCACACCCAACCACACACAAATCATACCTGTTCACACGCTGCTGACACTGCCGTCAGGAGCAACGTGGGGTTAATAGCTTTTCCCAAGGAAAAGGACTTGAAATACAACTAGTGCTACCATCGCCACCCATAATGGGATCAGCTTAAAATATTTCACCTGCGTCGTTGTAACCATATAGCCTCCAATCCTTGGCAGCTGGGAGGGGATGACGAAGAAGAAGAGCGAGACAAAGATAGCGACGGTTCCATCTGACACAAACCTGAGGTACACATGATAACATCATCAGCAAATGTGCACTTATTGTGAAAACACTGCTGTGTTTTATGCTCATTTCAGTATTTTGGATCGTAGAAGGTACAAGTATTGATTGATTTAAAAATGTATTTGCCGGTTTTAACATGTTACCACATTCATCATCTAATCTCTTGTCAACAGAGGGAAGACAATGCAAGAAACTCACGTCTGTTCCTTATTGAAGAGCACTGTTGCCCAGCCATCAATGAATCCCGGCTCCCTGGTGAACCATAGGATCACCAGCAGTATGAAGATGGTGAGAACCGCGCCCTCAGCAAACTTCATACGCCCCAGCTTTAGGTACTCCTCCTTTATCACGACGTACGCCTCCCTGTCTCTGTCTGTCTTCATGCCACAGCCAAATGACTTTTTCAGGCTGAGGGGAAAAGTTCAAAGATTCAGAGTATTCTTTTATCTGTGGTTGACTGTGTGTTGTCTTACTTGAAACCCAGGAACATGAATTGAAGCCAGAGCCAGGACAACACCAGCATGAGCACCATGTTTGGAAAAGCAAAGCCAAACCAGCTGGCAAAGTTGATCACGTCACCGTTTTCAGGGAAAATCCTTCACAGAAACAAAAGATGATGCATGAGAAAAGTGAAGTCAACAGTCAGTTATTTGCATTACATTCCCCTGCTTGATGCCTTACTCATCCATTTGAGCTTTGAGGATGAGATTAGGGGTCGTGCCGGTGAGTGTGGCCGTGCCTCCGATGTTGGCCGAGTAACACACGCTCAAAGTGATGCCTTTGGTCAGACGCTCATACTTTGCCTCAATTGCTTGTCTCCTGGAATTTACTTCCTCTTTATCTGTAGTCCAACACACTCAGTAAGTTCACATTAATGGCAGAGGAAACTCTCCAGAAACCTATAAATATAAAATGTTTTAACTTACACTCAGCGTCCTCTAGTTGACTTTTGGTGTCTGGATGTTTCTCATCTGTCGTTTCCTGACCAGTTTGTCCCGTTAGCTCATGCATGTGTTTGCTCGAGTCCTCAGCTGCAGCCGGAGACTCTCGTTCATTCGCCTCGGCCTCGGTGGCTTTCAGCTGCTGCAGCACAGCGTGGGCAATGGGCAGCATCATGGCTGTTGTGGCCGTGTTGCTGATCCACATGGAGAGGAAGGCTGAGACGGACATGAAGCCTATCAGTAGCCTGTGTGACAGAATAATGACTATGAGAGAAGTTATCAGTATTAATGTGCAGATATAAGCACAATTTTCCTATAAGGTCTATTGTCATGTCATGTTTTCCTTATAAATGCTTGACAATGATTTTTTCAAAAATGTCCAATCTTCACCAAAGAAGACCGAAAACACCTGTTGCCAACAGCCAATGATAAAGAGTAGGTGGGACACAGGATGTAGCGAAGAAAAGATGAGTAGCAGGAATAATCATCCAGCTTTGTTTACCCCTTTATACTGTTGCTCTCATTGACATGGTCAATCTTGCAGGAGTTTGCATGAGAGTTTGACAAGTTCAGTTGACTTTAGCTGGCTTGACAAATCCTGTCGTCTGTGATCCCTCATCAGTTGCAGTCGATAAATGTGTAGTTCAGTTTTGTTTTTCGACTAAAGTGAGCACAGCTGAGCATTATCACAAGTCTTTCTTACAGTGAAGGACGAACGCCGATCAGCAGCAAAACCAGGAGAGAGATTCGCTTGTGCAGGTTCCAGTGCTCCACCGCGATGGCCACCAACAGGCCACCAATGAACAGCATGTTAGAGTCTCTCAGATATTCGATACTGACCTGAAAACACACAGACACAAACATCGGTGGAAAAGACAAACAAACAGACAGAGAGATAAAGCTACAACACACCATGAAAATAATTAACTTAAAGGTCAAATTTACACTGACCTGGTCCATCTGTTGTCACATTCCAATGTTGATGAGGTTTTGGCATTTCCACCAAAGGGTTATTTGCCAACTATACATTGCTAAATGTTCATTGATACTATCCAAGTTTTTCCTTCCAATTTAATAATCTCATATCCTTTGGCGACCTTCGGCAGAGTGCTTCTAAACTTGAAGACATTGAAAAATAAAAGAATGGTCTGATCTTATGACATGTTTCAATGATCAATACTCTAGTTTTGACTGTAAAGTCAGTTTTGGTTGACTGTTAATCTAGTAGTGATGCTTTAATCAATCACTTTTTTGCTGATGCCGCTCCATAGTGTGGGAAGTCTGATGTATACGCCTCTCAGGAGGTCGACAGCAGCCATGGTCGTTACTATATCTTTTCATTCAGTAATTGCGAGATCACATAATCATCTTGTATGATAGCATGAGATAACAAGGCTTGTTTTCTGGAAATACAGGCATATATTCATGTGTTATCTAAGATGATGAGATAATTCATCTGGTTATCTGGCGATAGTGATCCCACTTATCGCAAAGGTGAGCAGGATCACTGACACGTGATCGCCTGTAAATCTTTAGCCGGGATAGTCTTCGCCATAAATGACGAGGGGCGGATCTAAATATAATGGACAACAGAAAGATAAAGTGCCTAACACACTGCTTGGCCAATCCAGGGAGCATCTGAAGAGTGTCAGTGACAAGTCTTACTGTATTTCCACTTGTTGCAATAAAGGGTTTAATTATGATGAGGGTGTTTCTGACTGAAGTCAAATGCCAGGTTGTGAAAGTCCACTCCCATCTCTCATATCGCCTCTCT
This sequence comes from Solea solea, assembly GCF_958295425.1. Lineage (NCBI taxonomy): Eukaryota > Metazoa > Chordata > Actinopteri > Pleuronectiformes > Soleidae > Solea > Solea solea. Next base: position 6,306,124 of record NC_081137.1, on the reverse strand, counting down.
GTTCAGACCAACAGTCCTATATTGACATGTATCCTGCCCAATTATTTTGTTGCTTACTATGACAACCTCTGACCTCTCTAGGACTACATTTCTTCTGGTAATTTTCCTGGTGTTTAGTGCTTTGATTCTGGTCTTCTGTTTTCCTGGCGTCTTGGTCAGTTAACAGTTTTATTTTTGTAGTTATTTTGCTTCCAGTGCTTCTCCTGTTTCCCCTCCATTGTGATTGTCTGAGTCTGTCCTCCAACAAAACGTAAATATTGATCGTATGCAGGAATTACGACCCACGTGTACGTTTTTAAAATAGACGCCCCCCAACTACAGGATGTAAAACGACAATGTACAAGTGCGAATAAATGACGAACAAACACCACCGTACCGCTCCAGCTGTCATGATGCCCATCATAGGAAAGAGAACGACTGGCAGCAGTGCGGTCACAGCCAGAGGCATGCATTCTGTGCACCAGTACAGAGCCATGAGGATGATCACATAGCCACATTTCGCCTCCTGTAACCACAAACGTACACTTTTACGGTCTTAAACTTGTGGCCCGCAGGCCATTAGTGGTCCCCAATTGATTTCATGTGGCCCACCACTCAATATCAAGTTCAAATGTCTGTATTTGATATTTATAGATTCATTTGGATAATTGTTTGTGTGTGTGGACTATATATCACTCCATATCAATACTTTTATTTTGAAATTCTGAAAAAATATTCCTACGTCATGATGGAATGTGATATAATTAGAAGCTAACATCGCCCACCCCTTCTGTTTTTTTTCACTTTGGACTTTTTTTTTTTTTTAAATTGACGGGTCTCCTCCTGACCAGACTGGATGCTCAGTGGCCCATTTGAGTTTGAGACCCCTGCTGAAATGTATTATGTATGGTAAATATCACTTATGGATTTAGTAGGCAGAGAAAGTGTCGGGCAGAAATGTATTTTACTGTACTTTTCATGGACATTGCAAAAAAGTATTTGGAAACAAAATAATGGACATAGATTCAGACAAACTAACTCACACGACACACTATGAATGTCCACATCTAAGTCCTATGTCTTGTTTTATCTCGGGTCTCTCTTTAAAAAGCAATTACACACACACACACACACACAGAGAGAGAGCGAGAGAGAGAGAGAGATAGAGAGAGTAGTGGAGTGGTAACCCTTGATCACAAAGCAAACAGTGCCATACTTCTTGTCTCTTGTGATAAAATTTTATAGGTTCTCTTTAAAATCCTGACCGTTAAAATGACGAACACTCAGAATTTTCCATTGCCACTCGTACAATACGACTTACAGTTTTAACACATCAAGAGAAAGTGATAGTTAAGAGATACAGTTTGCAGGATGTGTGCATAGATAAGACAGTGGTGGCAGGAAAATTGTTAGTGTAGCAAAATACTGTATTGTAGTGAGTAAGAATCTGATGTTGTTGATCAATATTTGCTTTTAACAAATAAAAAGTAAGGTTCATGTACAACAACGCACTAAATAAAAAAAATCCCATCTATTCAGTACTGTCAAATTTGAGGGTTGTAATAACTTAATAAATACAGTAGGTTATGTGTTTCTCAGTAAGGTGTTAGTTGGAATATGACTGAAAACACAAAGTAGTGGCCACAAAAATTTCAGAAATTAATTCTACTGCTCAAAATGTCTGTTCATGCAGCAATTTGACGGGATAAAACCTGCCCCCAGCTCTGCTGTTGTATATATTATGAGCCCTTTTACAGTGTTTATGTTCATGAAAAATAAACAAAGGCAGAATAATACTGTGGCTTTTACAAAAGAAAAATGGAATATCCAAATTGTCGCCATTTAAGTTTGTGTTGTCTGCCAGGTAATAAACTAATAGATGAATCCTCTTACATTTACAGTACTGCTTGATTATTTGTGTCTTGAGAAATTACAGATTGCACAATTTGTGTAAGGTTGTCTATTTTTGACAGATTCCATATTGCATATATTTTTGTATTTATTCATATTCATATTCAAAGGCGCAGCTCAGCTCTGCAAAAGCCTGGTAACGAGACCAGGATTGAGAAGCTTTGAAGCACTGCTTTAAAATGTGTCAAATATAAACCTATTTACCCTGGTCTAGATTTTATTTTCTTGTTTTTCTTTTTCTAATCTTTATTTCTTTTGCTGTTTTTCTCTAAAATCATATGTGCACCAAAAAACATGGTTCTGCTTCTGCTTCTGAAAAGATACACATGCACCAAAGGATCCATAAGTCCTTTTTCTTTTATGGCCATTTTTTTTTTTACATAATAACAACATAATAAATTAGAGTTATTGACATCTAATATGAATCAAAGCAGGAAAAATAGCCCAGTTAAAAGTTACCAAAACAAGAGTGCACATAATACTCACTGATGTGTCGCAGATGAGGGGCAGAGGAAGGAGAACCAGTGGAGTGACGACAATGAGGATGAAGTTCCTGTGGTACCACAGCCACTTCAACCAACTCACCATGATTCTTCTCACAATTCAAGAAACAAAGAAGAATCAAACAAGACGTAAAAGTTTCCTCAGATGCCAGCTGATCAGATAACAGCAGCAGATAAAGAGAAGCGACGATGTTCTCCACCGAGAAACCACTGAGGCAATGAGGTGGACACAGCGTGAAATCTTTTCACTGCATCAAACATTAACATGACGAGGTGATGCTCGGTGACAGAGAGGTGCATGGTCACAGTAAACGTGCAGAGAGTAGGAGGGGCTGACACATGTGGAAAGGGAGTCAAACGGCAGGTGGGTTTGTCTGACACGTTTAACCTATAAGGTCAGCAGCAGCAGCAGATTCTTGAGAACTACGTCACTTGACGCTGATTTCAAGCGTGTTTTCTCGTAGGGAATATCCCACATATCCCATTTCCTATTTCCTAGAAAAGTAAAATAGCAAGAATGAATAAATAAAGAAGAGAGTCAATTATTTGCCTGTAAACATGTTTTTGTAAGACAAAACACTTTGTGTGTGTTCTTATCCATAGACTGAGTAGCCAGACAGTTATTTATTGTTTTGCAGAACAATGGCAATAAAAGTCTACTCTATTCAAGTTTATCATTTTAATTAGATTCATTATTCTGACTATAATTCCCTGATTATTTGCTGTTTTTTTCTTTATTGCAGTGTCCCGCAATCCTGGTCCTTGCGACCCACTGCCCTGCATGTTAGAGGGTTTCCTGCTCCCACACACCTGATTCAAATGAATGTCTTGTTACCAGGCTTTTGCAGAACTTGTTGATGAGCTGACACATTTGACTCAGGTGTGTTGGAGCAGGGAAACATCTAAAACATGCAGACAAGTGGGTCCCCAGAATGATAAAAATGTGTGAAATATAAATCTATTTAGACTCCTTTAGAAAATAATTAAAAGAAAAATGAACCATGACATTATCAGTGTAGGCGTAAGTAATATACGGTTTATAGAAAGTAGTTCAAGAGTCATTGCATTCTCTGTGATGAGTAGTTATTATACTGTCACTACAGTAGAAGTCCGAGTTTTTGTTCAAATTGCACAACAGTATTAAGCACAGAGTTTTAATGTCTCAGCTTTACTATGCAAAATGATTGTAAACCTCCACTAGCCTTTATAATGTGTCCTTAAAAAGAGATATTAACATTTTCTGTCTTCATTTTTGCATTGCATAAGTGCATACTAGCACATACATAAGGCATAAGTGAACTAGCGCCTGCTTGGGGCCTCCTGGTGATCAGGTGGTGATCAATAGTGTAGAGAAGGAAAAAACAACATTTTAACATATTAATATATATCTAATATCTAAATAGTGTTGTGCTCAATTTATTTGATTTTATTTTGGAGATGCTCATTTAGCTCCAAGTCTTAACTTGAATATGACACAACTATAATTTATCGTCAAACACCGGCGACTCTGACTATATCAGAGCCACAGGGCTGGACGTTCTTCAGTTTTACTTTGAGAAATTTTACTTTTATGATTGAACAGACCCTGTAAATTTCTGGATGTCAAGAAAGGGAAAATAAGTCTAAAGCTGAGACAATGCTTTGCTATTTTCAGCATGTGTTTCTCTTTGTGGCCATTAATCTTCAATTAATCCAGAATATTTTAGTCATATCCTACATAATAATCTTGTTGTGTTACTTTGTAAGCCACACTTTTAATAGGGAGAAGCCACAATATTTGCTTTCGGGTTGTTGTTTTTTTGAACACCAGATCAATAAAATGCTGCCCCAGTTACACAACGTTTGAGCGACATGTTCCGTCGCTCTCCAGTCGTCACACGCAGTGAATGCACTGCAGTTTCATGTCTACTTTGTTCATATTTCTGGTTTCTTTGTCTGGTTTCTGACGCATTTGAACCATTTTCCTTATTGTGAAACATTCAGCAAAGCAAACTAAAGGGATTGCAAAAATGTCGAGATGATGTTTGTGGAACAGAAAGGACAGAGATCAGCCGTGACAGTTTAATGATTGTCACAGTGTTGACCAATCGGGGAAGCAGAGACACCCCGGGGTCATCCGCTTCTGAAAACTATCTATTGATCTCATCTGTATGCAGTGCGGTGTCCTGCAGTGGAACACTCAGCTCGAACTCATTTCACCAGAGTAGGCTGGTTGAATAACCTGCGTTTCTATTTTGTTGCTTATTTTCAGGGAGTCAACATGAAGCCAGCAGCGGCTCTGCTGGGCCTCGTCCTTCTCCTGGACGCTGCCTTTGCTGCAGAGCGTAAGTCTTCCACATTGTTTGTTCTAATTAAAAATGTCTGATTCAGAATACAGATATAGAGTCAATAAGTTCACAAAGTTTCCTTTTCCTTTATGATACTTCGTTACACAACAAAGTACCGTATAGTACAACATATTAATGCAGTTAACGGGTATTCATCAACATTATATCAGTGACATGCTGTACTTCTGTATACTATACTTATTGTGACATATTGTAAACATGTGTGTGTTGTAAAAATGCACTTATAAAGTAATAAATAAATAAATAAACTAAGCAACTAAACCAAACAAAGACAGCATGATGTACTTTCCCTGTTGAAATAAAGGTTTTTAAAAACGTTAAAGTGATTAAATTAAAACTCAAAGGCTTGGTCCCACTGGATGTTTTTAGAATGCAGGACGACACATCTGTCTGTAGTTCATTTTTGGGGATTTTTATGATTCCGTGGGGTTTAATGATTAAGGTGGTGATCCTGAAAATTGCATATTTGATTATATTACGTATTTGGAGAGTATGCATGACTGCTGACGGTTTGTCTGTCACCGTGTTGTACTTTGCCTGCGGCCTGCAGCCTGTGGCCTCTGAAGAGCTGACCCGGCTCCTGACATCAATATAAAGGGCAACAACAACCTGTTTAAAACAGATTAAAGAAAAAACAACTCTTTATTATTGTCTCCTTAATTTATCCCAACATTTGACACACTGTGCCTTTAAATCTATCTTTGTTGGAAACATTTTGCATAAAATACTGAATGCGGAGTAAACCTTAATGATTGTAATAACAGTGTAACCATGTCATACTAACTAATACATCAGTACTACAGGGTTTTTTTTACAAACTGCACTTCCACAGAATCCTGTGTGGGTCTCTGCGGCTCCTTTGATCCACAGAGGAAATGTCAGTGCGACTCCAAGTGTGTGTACTACGGAAGCTGCTGCACAGACTATGACACCATCTGCCCTAAGAAAAGTCAGTGTAACGAATATGAATTGTATTTTACTGAATGCAATCCAGGCCTGGTATTCATGTCTCTTTTTGTTTCCTCCCTGCCCTCAGTTGCTCGTGGCGACACCTTTGACGCAGGAGAGGATGTGACAGAAGCAGCGACGACTTCTGCTTCACCTGTTGCAACAACATTCACCACAGCTGTACCGGTGCCTTCTTTCTTTCCCAGCACCACGGATGTTTTCACGGCACCTGTCGACCCAGACGCACAGCCGTGCAGTGGTCGACCCTTTGATGCGTTCCTGCAGCTGAAGAATGGCTCGATCTATGCATTCAGAGGTAAACCTGCACTTTGAAAGTCATTTAAGTACATTTTTTAGACCTTGAAGTTTGTATGAAGGTTGTAAAAAAAGTAACATTAGGGGAATGTTCTCGGAACAGAACCTTCATACAAAAGGTTCTATGAAGGTTGTGACAAAGTAATGTTCCGGGGAAACCAAATGTGCAACCAAAAACTAACGTTAGGGGGAACGTTAGGAAAACTTTCCATATCAACCACAGGTGAACCTAAGGGGGAATCTTCAGGGACCGTTCCCACAACCAAAAGGTAACATTCCCAGAACGTTCTGAGAATGTTCAGAATCAGGTCAGTCGCAATTTAAAGGTATATCATGTCTTAAAAAGGGAATAATAACTTCAAATAAAATAAAATCAGAAGAAGAAGAAGAAGAAGAAGAGTTGGTAATGGTCTGTATTTATATAGAGCTTTTCTAATCTTGATGAGCTGCTTTACACTACAGTTTTGTCCTATTTTGCCTTAAGTAATATTATAAAAAAGTGACTTCAACTTCTACCAAAGTCAAAGTCTGGTAAGATACTACTGAATACTACTCAAGTATTCCTTTGAGGTACTTTCTACAACCCTGTTAATCTGTGCCCTGTTTTTTTCTACTTCTAGGTGAATATTTCTTTGAGTTGGATGACACGGCCGTACTTCCCGGTTACCCCAAACTCATCCAGGATGTGTGGGGGATCCCCGGGCCCATCGACGCTGCCTTCACACGCATCAACTGCCAAGGAAAAAGCTACATATTCAAGGTGGAATCTTCTATTTCTGTGTAGCCTGTGAACAATGTGTGCTGCCAATGGTGGAAGGAGAGTAATTAAGGAGTAAATCTAGGGTAAATCAGAATTGTTAGAAAGAAAGAAATCCCTTTTTAATCCATATATATAACAGATGACCATTGAATCATTTGCGTCACATGAATGCTGCAAAAAAAAGGGGGGGGGGGGGGGAACAAAAAGGAAAAGGAGAATTAAAAAAAGAGAAAGTTCAAACAAACAATTAAATTCACTTTTTTGTCTCAGGGGAATAAGTACTGGAGGTTTGATGGAGATGTCTTGGACGAGGACTTTCCGCGGGACATTTCAGACGGCTTTGGTGACAAACCAAATGACATCGATGCTGCGTTTGCAGTGCCAGCACCAAACTCCCGAGGCAAAGAGAAGGCCTACTTTTTCAAAGGTATTTATATCAAGTGTTGACTGTAAGACGTTCCGTAAAGCAGTGATTTTTGCTATTTATGGTTGCAACGGAACAAATTGTGAGGTTTCTTTATTTGACTATTGCTTTTAAACCCCATCATTTAACGTGTACACCTGGAGCAAAGGCAAGGCAAATGTATTTATCTAGAACGGTGTTTTGATTTATTTGGACTTCATTTGGTTTCTTTTTACTTGAAGTTACTGGTATTGTGTTTTTGGCTTTGCTGGTTTTTGTAAATTTCCTGTTTTATTTTGACACATCCTGTTTTGTTTGCTTTCCCGCCTTCTAGATTACCAGTCCCACCCTAATTAGTTTCACCTGTGGCACTAATTAGTTTCACCTGTGTCTACTTGGCTCTCCCTTCCTTGTGTGTATAAGTACTCACCATTTTCCTTTTGGGCTCTTTTGGGTTGTCTGTTTTGCTGCTGGTCTGTTCCTTGTGTAGTGTTTCACCATGGTGTTGAATTTTGTAGAAAAAAAACCCAAGGTATTTACTTAACCCCTGTTCTCTTAGCTTGTTCAGTTCTGTTTTATTTTTGCTTGAATCTGCCTTTTGTGTTATATCTTTAATGCAAGTTTACCTGCACATACACCTGAGTTGTCAGTACGCAACATCTGCTTCCAGTCAACTCACTCTCATTGGTTATTGTATCAAACATGGCTAAAGCTTACAATTTAAAATCCGGAGACTCTGATCCATCCAGTGACGTTAAAATCATGTCTGTTAATCCCTCACACTACAGGATAATCTGTTGGCAGGGCCACATCAGGATCGAATTCTGGCCAATTATCCTCTAGTGTGGGGCAGACTTTAGTGAATGAAGTCCAATGTGTGTTTGTTTTCTTTCTTCAGGGGACCAGTATTATGAGTATGAGTTCAAGCACCAGCCTTCCCATGAGGAGTGTGTCGACATGAGCAGGTCCTCGCCCTCCGTGATGTTCAATCATTACACAGATCTCTTCTGTGATCAGACGTTGGAGGATTTCTTCGCAGAGCTCTTCGCAGACCCCAGTAAGAATCACCTTTTTTGTTTTTGACTGTTTTTCTACTTTTTTTTCTTTTTATGCATTACCTGTATAAAAGCCCAGATGTGTAAGAATCAGTTGATCTTTATGAATATTTATTGTTGGTCCAAAAAATGTAAGGTTCTCCAAACTTTCATGGCTAACAGCCAGGCAAAACAGACAAAAATTGATGTACGTCATATTACGCAGGAATGTGCATCGCAACCAGAGAAGAAATTTTTTGATGCAAGTTTTTTAACCAAGAACAAATGCAGATTAAGCACATTGCCACTCCCCAAAAAACAGTTAAAAATTGCATTTAATCTCCCACATTTTCTGACCCATAAGAAAGTGGTATGACAACAAGAGGATTCCTCTTTTCACTCCTTTCCCAAATGTGTCATGGAACTAGATTCCACTTTAAAAACACAAAACTCTCAATCGGTCTGTTGTGGCCTGTTTCAATCATGGTGCAGTTGAGAACGGTAAAGCCCTCAATCAGGATTGCGTTTCAACTGAGAACAGAACCTTCACTTGGTAGACGGGGTGTGCGATGGGCTTAATATGTAGCCTGACGTTGTGCCAACAATGAACGACATCAAACGCAACACAACAGACAACGGAGCAGCTCGTTTTTCTTTTCCGGCTCAATTTGTGGCTGTTTGTCTCAACAAGACATTAAGCTTTGTATGAGAAAAGACTGCCAGCGTTGAAGAAACACCACAAGGGAGTAGTGCTTTTCTGTCATCAATCAGCTGATCTTCGTGGGTCTTGCGCAGCCCATAGAGAAAGGTACCAAAAAAATGGCCTCTGTGCAGCAAGGTTCTTTCCTACTGTACAATAAAGGCTGGTTCTAAAGCAATTACTTTACCTCCACTTATACACACACTTATGGGTAATTTATTACATGTCTGCTAATACACCTTTGTAAATGTTACACACTGGACCTTTTTTAAAAGCAGTTTCAGTTTTTAAAATCATTTAGTCCAGTCAACTTATGTTGATTCTCTGAATCCCTTTTTTTTTTTCCTTTCCTCAGTCAGCAGTCATCACGCAGGCCCTCGCTTCACCAGTAGGGTCTGGAAGGGCCTCAAGTTCCCTGTAGATGCTGCCATGGTGGGGCGAGTCCACCTCAGTCCCCAGCCCACGGCACCAGTTCCTCCAGCAGCGAAGAAACGGGGCAACTGGAGGAAGCGGTTCAACAAGAAGCGCCGACAGCGAGGACGGAAGAGTCGCCAAGCGCTGTTTGACGATTTCTGGGGTTACGATGACTGGTTTGACTTCAGCTTCTATGGAGATGACAGTGAGGAGAGCACCATACAGGAGCAAAAGAGCACTCCGGTTCAAAATGTCTACTTTTTTAAGGGAGGTATGAAAACATGGAGTCACCTTGTATCAGTCTATATCTCTGTAAAGTAATTAAACATTGTAGCAAAAACTATTTCAGAAAATGATTTAGTATTTACAGTTTGTTTTTTTCTTTTTTTTATCATGAAAGATAAATACTACAGATTGAATCTGCGGACAAAGCGTGTGGACTACAACAATCCTCCATACCCGCGCTCCATTGCAAAATACTGGCTGGGCTGCAAGGATGAAGGAACACCTGATGAATCCAGGGCAGAGAAGAAGTAGACGAAGCCAGCTAGAAGGAAATAAAGAGAAATTCCCTCTGTGTGCATGCATCTGTATGTGAAAGTCAAGAAGTAATTACACAACATGAATGCATGGTTACTTACACTTGTTTTTGTTGCACTTGTTTTTGTTCATAATAAATATCCCCTCTTAATTTGAGTGACATAGAGCCCTCACTCGAATAGCATCATGTGCTCTTTTGAAGCTATAAAGCACAAGATTTTTTCTTGCACTAAATATGAGGTCAAATGACACAACAGCACATGTACACACTCTCCTTTGTTGGTCTTGGACAGGAATTCTGCTTACAGAAGCTGCTGGACCAAAAACAAAATTAATGAAATTATTATTTTACCATCAGCAGCCACTATATAAAAAAAAAAACAGCATGAGTGGCACAGATAGATGGAGTCTGGTCATTCTCTGGCATCAACACGGCATTTTCACTCAGAGAAATTACTGACATTTCCTCTGTACACATCGTTGTGCATGAAAATTCCTGCAGTTCATGAAGTACTCAGACCAGCCCATTCAGAACAAAAAGCATTTAATTCTGGATCCACAATCAAACACCAAGGTGAGTGCACAGCATGACACTGCACCCTGACCAACAGTCCTTCAAGCATTCCTATTTAACCTTTGGGATAGGGCCACCCCCCTTTCCCCGCCCCTTATTTTTTCTCACACCACATTAGGTGCTTTCCACAATTAGCTCGGATCAAGCTTATCTAATTGTGACTAAAAAATCTGTAAGGTGAGGGTTTGCACCCTCTTTGATTGGTTACATTGTTGCTGTGTACGCAGTTTTGAGACTCCTCAGCTTTCTAAGCCTGACATTTTGGATGATTCCCAAATACGTGCAGGGGCATCCTGACATTTTGGGTGATTTCCAAAAACTTGAAGGTGGCACATGGTACAACAGTCTCAGCTTCAGATGCTCCTTATTGTAGCACACGAACATGACCTCCAAACAAACTCTTCAGTAACACACTATCATTGTGAAACAATACAGAACATAGTACTTTCATAATATATCTTAACAGCCTCAGGCGGAAAAGGCACCGCTGGGATTCGAACCCAGGATCTCCTGTTTACTAGACAGGCGCTTTAACCAACTAAGCCACGGCGCCACGTGGTGGAGGGAGAAGAAAATACACAATATAAAGAAACCTCCGGCGCTGGATGCAGGTTGTGTTGTTTCTATTTCCTTTCAATGACGTGTAATATTAATGACGGGAATAATTTATATCTAAATTTCATCAGTTTTTGTGCATGTTCATGCCTTAAAAAATGATATATTTGGGCAAAAGGAGGGAGGAAAAAATACTAATCTGAGGGAAAAGTCATAAAGTCTTTGTGCTTATGTGTTCAGGCCTTAAATGTAAATAAAAACATATTATGAGGAGTACTTAAAAATATTTACAAATACTATTTGCATTTGTTTTGCATCTCCATTCAGTTTTAATGAATACCAGGCAAAATATTGTATTGTAATAGGGATGTCACGATTACTTGATTTCACAATTAATCGCGGTATTAAACGCTACGGTATATTAATTTCCTCAACGCCGTCAGAAAAGATTATGCCGGAAGCCCGGAACCATATAGGTAGTTCAGCGCAACTCAAACGGAACGAAAACAAAGTTACACAACAACCGCGTGTTACCGCTTGTGTTGCTTTGTTTTTGTTCCGTGCGAGTTGCATAATAGAGCCGTTCCCCAATGTTAAAGTATGACAGAAGAATAGTTATTCCCTCCAACAAAGCGGAGTTAAACGGCATTGACTTAACGTTACGTTATACGTAATGTGTTGGCCGTTTCAATTATTACAAATGTATTTGTGTCATTGTAATTTAAACATGACATAAACAAACCCCAATAATAGATACGTTTTATATCTGGCCACATACAAATAGATAAATTATGATTATGAACGATTAAAATAAACTTAAACATTTGGTATAGATGACAATTGATGACTTAAAGAATTTAGACATTTCCCCTGGGGGATTAATAATTGTTACTATATTATAGTGTAGTGTATTTGCTACATTATTTTTGTTATGTTGGCATCAAAAGATATAAATAAATGAAACTTTAAGACCTATAAGCAGTGTTCATGTGATTTTACACATTCATAGTATCAATTAACGCATAATAATCGTAATATCGCGACTAATTCTCTGACAATAATCGTAACAAGAAAATCTATCATCGTGACATCCCTATTGTAATATACTACATATTTGGGTTCCTGAATGTTAGGCAAAGTGTTGTGAGTTCTCATGCATGTTCAACTTCCCCAAAAATGTGATCACTTGATGGGCAGGAGGAGAAAGTAATAATAATCAGAGGAAAAACCACAGGGTTAGAATAATATTTTTATTTGCATATGCTGTGTAACCAACTACACTACAAAATGTAAATCTCTGAATTGCTGTATATATATTAACATCCTTCCTTATGAATAAAAAATATCTAAAATCTTATTATAGCTAAACCTATTTACATTGCAAACTTTTTCTTTTTTTTGGAATGTTCAACCCAAAATATAATCAATCATGGTCGCAGAAATGTCCAAATCAGACAGGTTGAAGTCGCCCAGGTCCTGGAGACACAGGTCAGACAGGTCATCAGGGCTGGACAAGACCTGCTGCTGGTCCAGCTGACTGTAGACGGGCGAGAGATCGTCCACTGCAGCACAGCGGCTTCCCACAGGCTGCAGGGCTTCACATGCATCCCCAATGAAAGCCTCAAAGTCCTCTGTGAAATCCCATTCACTCAGTGGAAAAACATCCTGGCAGTAACTCGTGAAGTCTGGGGTTTGGTAGTGAAAGTCCTGGTTAACTCGATCTTGTCCATTCCAGCAGGATGAAAAGGGGGATGTATGAGTGGGCTCAGACCTAATCTGACTCTCCAGGAGTGTTGAGAGCCGGGAGGACTGAGGTAGACTTGGAGCAGAATAACCAGGTGGAGAAGGTAGACTCGGAGATAAATCCTGAGGCATCGGGGGCTGTGATGGACTGAGAGCATGAGTGTAGGTGAACTGTGGACCGTGATGGTACTCTGAAGAGCCTTTGGAAACCTCTCTGCTTGGTTTCTTGCTCTTGAAATACCGTGCCCGTCGGTTTTGAAACCAGACCTGTTGAAAAGAACAAGAATAGAGGTTAATTTGGGGGGAAAAGTGAGTCATTATCCAAAAAGAATCCAGAGGATGCAAAACTCTGCCAGGGATGTCAGTTTCCCACAGTGTTAGTAAGCTCCCATGTGTTGCAGGTTCAGCAACTGTATTAATACTAACATCCTGTTCACATTTTATGTAGTCACATGAATAAATATTTAACTTGGCAAAGAATTCCTTCATAATAAGTGTGTAGCAAACTACAGATCTATTTAGAATGTCCAAATAACCTAACATTAATAAATTGCTCCGTAATAATTTACCTATAAGAACTGAAATCATAACAAATGATTTTAAATACTTTGTTTGACGTTTAATATAAAACATGCATCATAAAATCTTCACAAATACTATCTATTAGTATCAATATTAGTTCAGTATTAGGAAGTCTTCATCAGAAACAATGTAATCACTGTTTTCCTCCATGTTGCCCTTCTGCTCTGACTCATCCTCCTCCAAATCCCTATCCACCTCCTCATCTTGGAGGTCATGGCGCACGCATTTTGGGAGTGTGTTGCACTTCACATACCTGGATTTTAGACTCTGGCAGCCCAGTCAAGGAAGCGAGAGCCTCCTTCATCCTGATGTCCGGGTAGTGTGTGACAGCGAAGGCTCTCTCCAGCTCGCTCACTTGCACTTTGCTGAAAGTCGTGCGCTTCCTGCGGCGCTGGGTGTCCGAGCTCTTCCGATGTGTCGCAGCCTCATGATGCACTGCAGGGAGAGGACAAAATGTTACGTTTGGGTTATTCAGAAGCTTAGAAATAGGTTAATGCACTCCTTTTTTAAAAAAGACGTGTCTGAATCCGTTTAAAAATGGCTTAAAAAACACTCACCTTTGTTGGACTCCTGTGCGTAATCGTCCCTGTTGTTTAAATCCAAGCACGCACTGGGCCAGTAATGTCCCGAGTAAACAGTGTCCATCTCAGAAACGTTAAAATCCAAACCGAATGCCATTTTATCCAAAAGAGGTCAAAGACGAAGAAAATCCCTGTGACTGTGTTACCTCGGCTCTGTCTCCTCGGCACTGGTGACCACACAGCTGACCGCAGAGGTTTTTATACTTTTGACAGACAAAAAAAAAACGACCATCACCTTTCACCCCCACCCTGTGCCGCACCCATGCGCGTGCCTTTGAAGTGCTGTTCACCTGTTAATGGCTGTCCGGCTAATGGGTGTCACAAGACACAATAATGAACCCATTTCACTAAGACCAGGCTTGTCTTCACGCTCTTCACAACCTAAGAGATCGTCTAATAGTAATAATTAATTGTGCATTTTCTAAAAATCTTACAATAAAATAAAATCCATGCAATGGTTCAAGTCATGTCAGAGAAGCACCTACAATAATAAGCTTGTGGGGAAAATAGAAGGAAGGAGCAAATTGTTGCATATGAACTTACTGTGCCAACTTCCATCAGACTGGACAATGGCTGATATACACACTACACCAGTACCCTTTTTAGGACTCTTTATTGTTTTATGTAATACTTAAACAAATGATGCAAAGTCAACAGACATAACATTACAAAAACTAAAAATGATCCCAAAAAATCATGTTGATCAAATTCAACAAAACCACAAAGTGGAAATAAATACATGTAATAGATGAGATGTGGTGCATGACATGCACTGATGCTTTGACACAAATTCCTGATGGTTAAGTATATTCAAATTTGAATTTCAGATTAGATAAGTTGTTACAGCAGCACAAATGAAATGGAAATAATACAAATGCAGGAATATATTAATATAAATCATAAAAAGAATAACATATACATCCACTTAATAACGGGGACATGAAAATGAAATAAATTGTGACATGTACCGCTTATACTGGATATCATGTCTTTTCTGCATTTTCTATCTCTAGAAATATAATCTGCTGTTTTTTTTTAAACCCTATTGTAAATATTTATATACTTTTTAAATATAGCTGTCTAAGTCTAAGACTTGTATTGTTTTTCCTCTTCTTCCGGCCTGGTTCTCGCACATTTGGACTTACACAAGGCAGAAGAGATGGCTGCAGGTAAAAGCAACAGTCACATCAGTCTGTGAAACATCCTCTCCTCGACACACAGCGCTGTGCCTCCTGGTGCGCATCAGAGGGGGAACACGCACCGTGTGTGTTTAGTGGACGTGTATTGAGGGAGCTGTGGGAGTGTGAGGATCCAGGCCGGGTATAATAATGTGAATGTGTCGAGGTGACAAATCGGGCTACTTTTTCTCCTTCCGTGTCGTTTGCGCTTCCACTGATCGAGACTTCAAAACACCGGATGGCGCACAGTCCAAGCCATAAGCAGTAACAAGGGTCTGTAGTGCCAGACTCACAGAGGAGGTTTGGGCCATTCACTGGAATTTAAATCTCCTAACATTACACAGGACCAGAAAAAATATTTTTTATTTATTATTAACTTAGTTATTTAATTGACTTAGTTAGTTAGTTTGTTATTGCACGTTGCCAGATTATGACATAATTTAGATACAGTCCCAACATTTTAATGGAATAAAATAAAAATGCTCTACAGTACACATTAAAACACATAACGTTTGCACGGACTCATGCAACTTTTTAACTGTATTAGTGCTTCTATCTATCTATCTATCTATCTATATGTCTATCTATCTATCTATCTATCTATTTATCTATTAAAATTAATTTATCAACTACTGAGGAAAAACAGTATAAAAAGGGGTATGGGAAAACCAGCTATTTGGCTTATATGGTGACTTTGATTTTATATTGTATTTCAAGAAAGTTATTTTTTAAAACGAGTTAATAAGTCTGTATGTTACCAATGTATCCGTGGTCACGAGAAGAGCACGTGATATAAACGTTTATCGACAATGTGGTGGACGGTTTACTAACACGAGCAGCGAAGTGTTCCACATTCACTGCCACTCAGCCGAACAATGACGCCGCAGCTCACCGTCACATGACTTACACGCAGGACAGCAATATTATGTCGATACCAAAAATGAGAGCAACAGTCGAAACTGGGTCACGTGATTCCAGCGTGACTTCTGTCAATCCAGACAGACGTGATGCGTGTGCTTAGTCGCCAACCTCAAACCCCTGCAATCCTTTAACTCATAAAGTAAACTCCTGTATTTATTAATGTTATTATTTGAGTTATTTGTAAATATGCAGTATATAATAAAACTGCGTCTGTTGCTCTGGAGGCATGAGGAGTAAACTTTAACCACTAGGTGGTAGCACTAGGCAGTTGAATAAATATGGCACTCATAAAGTAAACTCATGCATTTATTATTTTAGTTATTAGTAAATGTACATGGCATGAGAAGTAAAGTTTATTCACTGGATAGATTGTATCCATACATTGTAATACATCAAATACCTTTATAATTATATTTATCTATATATATATATATATATATGTATGTAATATATACACTTATCTATCTATCTATCTATCTATCAACACAGGATGACTCATTCACAGGCCCTTCTTCGCTCATATTTGTAGTAAAGGAAGCACAAGACAAACATTGGCCAGCAGTGGAGGTCTCTTTCACTATTCTCCTTGTCACCTTCACTTAGATAATGATGTCATGCCAACAAGCTTGAGTGTAGAATCTGTAAATGAACGGGTGGGCATCTGCACACGTGTCTATCTGTGTCTGTACAGAAGTACAGAAGTATTACCTTATCATCTGAAGTGAAGACCTTACTGGGCCAGAGGTTTCTCTCTCTTTTATTGAGACATTTTATTGTTCCATCCACCTACATATAAACATTTATCTTCTTTATTGCTTTGTATATGACATGAATGTACAGAACAACACAGATAGCAGCTCAGCCAACGTGGAATTGGTTTTCATGTGTGATCATGGCCAACATGCATTAATGTTAATGTCAGCAAACAATAATGGATTAACTGAAGAGGCTGTATTTACTTAACTTCAGGTTTTTTTCTCCACAGTGACATGTAGAGGCGTACTGTTGTCTTTCATATTCCCAGCATAAATCCATAGCACACAAACATATACAAAGAATGCATAAACATGAATTCATAATAATAATAATAATAATAATACATATACTGTATGAATTATAATTGATCAAATACAGGAGCACCAGTGACTGCAACAACAACACAAAAATGTGTTGTTGTTTTTTTTCTTTTCTTATTTGTTATTGAGTCAACGTTATGATTCATTTTACATCACATTTTTGTAGTGACGTGAAGTAGCAATAATTGTCACAAAATAGACCGAGCCAAGTGAACTTTGGACTGTGACACATTTCCAAATTTCACACATTTTCACAAACATTTTTAGTACTTTTTGCTCAGGTTTGTTTATATAGCTGGTGGAAATTAATGTTTTTCTTTCATCAGATTGCCTAGGTTGGAAAAAAGCAGCCAAAACGCTCTGTGTTCTAAGGGTTAACTTAGTCTGAGTTAAACCTGAATAATTCAGTTTTCAGAGGTTGTCACCCTGCGCATAAAAACAAAAGATATGATTTCTTATTATAATATTCCCGAATGCTCCATAAAAAATACACACAATTCAAGAAGTGTCCTCTGTGGATCTGAATGCTGCAGTATAGGCTTCACAAACACAGGTGTGCACACAGAGAAACGCTGGTCTTCTGTGTCCACACTCCTCCCTAAGAAATCGGGATCGACACTCAGGTGTGAATGACGCTCTGCCTGCCTCTACCTCACCAACATCCTCGCCCCCTTTCTTTGCAATACACAAACACCATTCCTCGGCTCGCTGTTAGATGTGGAAACTGCGTCCACATTTCCTGTCAACCCGAGAGATTTTTGAGCCTTGTCCGTGGGCTGCATGGCCAAGGTGATGGGGTTTCTCCCCGCTTGTGTGTACTGTGCTGGAAAAGGCCTCTGAAAAATAGAAGATGAGTGTGATTCCAGTTTGGCTGTGGATGAAAGTGCTTCATATTCTTCAGGGAATGAAGAGGATGTTATAAAATAAATGGATATTATGGTTCAGGAGGAGAGGACAGATTCTGTCAGTGCCGTAAACGGCCCGATGATATAACACTTTGGTGTGAGTGGTTGGCTAGATTAAGTTTGATTTTGGAGGAGAAAGCAGGCATGCAGATGATATGAAGGATTTAAACAAATGTCATTTGTGCTTTTAAATAAAAATTAAATACCTTAAACAAACACTATTGTTGGCATAGGGCAAAAGACGAGGTACACCCTGGACAGGTCGCAACCATTCACTCTCACACTCACACCTACGGTCAATTTAGAGTGTCCAATTTGCCTAATCCCCAAATCTGCATGTGGGAGGTAACCGGAGAACACAGTGTTTGTGTGTGTGTAAAGTTCTATTTAAACTTAATATTAGTTATTTAGTAAGTTAAGAAGTTAGTTTGTTTGGTGTCCACTTATTGAAATTCATTTCACAGTTTTCCAGTTGCATACCTCACAGCAGAAAACATAAGACATAAAACATTACATACTGTATATGGCTCTGTTTTGTTTAAGGTGGAGATGGCTGAGATGGCTGAGATGGCTTTATTGCATTTCATACTTTTGAATCTCCTTCCTGAGTTGGAAATGATGGTTGAATGGATGTGTGGTGTCCTGCGATGTGCAATGCGTGTGATGACGTTGCTGTTTTGTTCTTGTAGGTTTGGAGTATGTCGACCAATGATTTTTGTGGCAGTTGTTTATCTGAATGTTTTCTGCGTATTGCTGAAAGTCTTTTCTTGCCTTTTTTCCTGGATATCTGTTGTGTGATGATCAAAAATTCCTTTTGTTTTGTTGACATTGAGGTAAAGGTGGTTCTGCTCACACTATTGGGTGAAATGAGAATCTGTGTTGTGATATCTCTGAATGGTCATGGTTTCCTTTTACACCACATACTTCTAGTCAAAGAGCAGCAACAATAGGAAGGTCATTTAAACTCACTGCACCGCAGTGAAAACAGGTTTTTAGGTGATATGGTGATCGTCCAGATCTGCCTCCCTAGTGTCGACTGCTTCTATTCATACTCTTCCAATTAAAGCAGTGACATTACATGTCTGACGAATAGGCAAATGTGGGCTGTCTTCTAATGAATCAACATCAGCCAATTATTTTATAATGAATCAGCCAATTATTACTTGAAATTTAAAAAATCAGTTTAGTCAGTAAAACTTATCTTATCTGACAACAATATACATTATGTTTTAGTAGTAACGCTAGTGCTACTACTTTTAAGTAGCAACACTATAAGTGCTACTACTTAATGCTAGAAGCAGTGCTTACTAAACATGCAGAAGCATCTTTACTCAAGAAATTTTGCGTGGCATTATTTTACTATTACTATTACAATTAGTTTACTGTTACTATATACTATTTAAAAAAACAGTATAATTTATTGGCCATTGGGTGCATGGATTGTGTTATTCTTATCAGTTTACCTGTTGATCCTATACATTATGTAATTAATTTAAGGGTTTTCTGTTCATAATCTGTAAAGCACTATGGCACTGGGGGGCGCTAGGGCAAGAGGTGTGTAAGTGGAAGGTGATTACACCCTTTCTGTAACACATATTTGTGTTTGGACCTGCTGGATGCTGCCTGACCTGAACTTAAAAGGACACTTGATCTCCTAACAGCCATTGCCACAGCAATCACACATTGTGAGTCCATCCGGTGCAGCTCCAAGTTGTGGAAAATGGGTGTTGACTAGAAGAGACCACACTGTGCAACTCTCAGGTTTGTGTGATCGCTGGAGCTGCTTCTTAGCTGCTTCACAAGCCTCTCCCTCATGCTTAACACCCCAGCTGGTCGATTTGGTGGACAAGCTCTATAAATGGAGGCGTACAGTGTTGCACCCCATATAGTACCTGTTATTTTGTTTTGTTTGAAGTGTTTTACAAGCCCCCTACACCTCAGACACTACATGAGAACAATTTGTTGCGTCGACCTGTGTCAATTAAATTAAACAATTGATTTATATGAATGTCCTGGGGGGGCGCTGCTTCTAGCAGCGCCCCTGTACTATTCATTGTACAAATACTTTGTTACTGTACAAAAGTAAGTACAAAATTCACGTACCTGTACTTTATTTTGTTATTTATATTTCTAGCACATTTTACTTCAATACATTTCCCATAACTGTCTTGTTACTATCAAATAAAATCAGAAGAAGAAGAGTTGGTAACGGTCTGTATTTATAAAGCACTTTTCTAGTCTTGATGAGCTGCTTTGCACTATAGTATTGCCATTCACCCATTCCAACACAGGGTTACAGAAAGTGTCTTGCTCAAGGACACACAATATGTGTCTATATTATAGACTAGTAGAGCCAGGAATTGAACCTTCAACCTTGCATTTGAACGACAACTCGCCCTACCACTGAGCAACCATAGCTCCTCATTTTCAAAATACTTTTACTTCTAAAACTTTATTTTTTTGTCTTATGTATATACCTTAAGACTTTTAATTAAGTAATATTGTAAAAAGTGACTTCAACTTCTACCAACTTTCTAGTCATTTTCTGGTAATATACTTGTACTTTTACTCAAGTCGTATCCCTTTAAGGTACTTTATTCAAGACATGGATATTAATGTAGCCGTGGCCTGTGATTTGGCCCCGCCCCTCTGTTGGTGCGAGCTAACGGGGAGGAAGGAGCCGGTTTTCCTCCTGTGGGCTAAAGGGACAACGTCCTGCTCCTGTGCTAGCTGATTCACTGTGGACGTCGAAGCGTCAACACCTCCAGGCATTAATCTTATCTGCAAACCAAGCAGGTAGGATTTTAACACATTTTTTAAAAGCAACAACTGCTTTTGTCTCTGTGCTGTTCTTGACGTATAGG
Organism: Solea solea; assembly: GCF_958295425.1. Lineage (NCBI taxonomy): Eukaryota > Metazoa > Chordata > Actinopteri > Pleuronectiformes > Soleidae > Solea > Solea solea. Next base: position 6,285,290 of record NC_081137.1, on the reverse strand, counting down.
TCTAACTGCGACGAGCGGAGCCGTGGCAGTTTGGATATCCGCGTATTACGATTAACTGAATTTGTTAAAGAAAAGAGTAAATAGACCGTTAATAACATACATTGACTAGTTTAAGAAACTAATTTGCTATTGTATGATAACTTCAGAGTAGTTATGGTTTAAGTACAATGTAATAAGGACACGTTTACTCGCAGACCGTGCAGCGTGTGTGTGTGTGTGTTTAAAGTGCAATCGTAAATATTATCTGTATCGGTTAAGGCTGCAACAATTATAGTTTCGTTGATTAATTTAACAAAAATAAATCCTTAAAACTGAATAATTGTATGTTTGTGGACAAAACAAAACATTCGAGAACATCATCATTTCCAGGTTTGAGAACTACTGATCAACATTTTATGACATTTTATGGACCAAACAAGTAGTCGATTAATCGAGAAAAATATCGATTATCAAAATTATAATAGTTGCAGCCCTAAACTCGGTGACCTTGTAATTACCATGGTTTCCTTTTACAACATATTGTCTTTTTTTTTAGTCAAAGAGCAGCACAGTACAGACAACAGTAGGAAGGTCATTCTATTCTACACTTATATACTTTTTATTAAATCAGTAACATTCGTGTTTATTTTTCTTCACTTAAGCTGTCAATACTGTGAGGAAAACTCCTACAAGGGGAGTTAGACAGACTAATTGTTAAATCGGACTGATTATTGCTGTATTTTATTAAGCTTTGTAGCTAATAAACGGCCGTTTATTTTATTATTAATCGTTGTAAAATCCTGCTTAGTCAGTGAAACTACACTAATTTGACAAAGTTAATTTTTTTATGGACTGCATCATGTACAGCATGTAATATTTAGCTTATACATTGTTTTTATGGAAAATTAGTGTTATTCGACATATGTTTATTTTAAACTGTTTTATATTTTGTCAGATGTTTGGGGATCCCATACAATAGGTCATTTTTTGGGGTGGTTTCTGTTCATAGTCTGTAAATCCCTATATGGATGATGAAGATGATAGTGATGATAATTGTTGTTATTAATATAATTTTCAAATGCACCTGTTACAAAACTGTTCCTGGTCTCTATCTCTCCTTTATCTTCTTCTCTCCTTCCCACTCTCCTCTACATCACTACCCCTGTTCCCTCCCCTTCCTTTAACTAAGGCTGTAAACTTAGAGTTTCCTTCCTGTAGGCAGCTTATTTATCTTTGAAGCAGAATATTTTTTCAATGGTTAAATCAATTCTTGAAGTTGCTTCAGTCCCTTCATCCTGGTGACTGCCTGAACAGATCCAAAGTGACACACTCACAGAAAATACAAACAGAAGTATACTTAATTGGAAATATTAGCGTTATAAACTACTATACACAGAACCGCAGTTAATGTTATTTCTGCCCAAACCCTAATTACACTTACGCTGAAAAACAGCAAATATTCCAATGTTTCTCCCAAAAAATGACAGTAACTTTGAATGGATTATTAATCCTTGGAATCCTTCCATTACAATATTAAAACTTATATACAGAGACTATATTATTGTGCAATATAGTATCTTATATCTTTAATTTAGCAAAAACCTATAGGAAATCTGATTAAATCTTTTTTTTTCCACTTTCACCAACTATATTAACAAACCTGAGCAAAAAGTAGTAAAAATTTGTGAAAAATTCTCTTCACTTGTTTTTATGAACAAAAATAGTCTTTTTTGTGACTTCAACACAACACAAATTTTACTACTCTGTGATATAGAGTTGACTCAGCAACACATAAGAACATGAAAAACTGCATTTTGTAGCCTGAAGATGTCACCTATAAACATACACCCCATGTCCAGTTGCCAGGCGGCAGGAGTTGGCAAAACATGCTCGAGTGAAAATCTCCACAGTCATCACCATTAATAATACAACAGGAAAATATGGATTAACCTTGTGTACTTGCCATTATATTTCTATTATTTTAAAGTCTCATTCCTAACGCGGTGTGTTTGTTTTTGTGCTCTGGCTGAGTTGGAGCATCACCTGAAAAATGGAATTACCAACAGCACAGTACAGAAGAGATAATAGCCCTCCAGAAAGCTTCTTTATCAATTCAGTGCAACTTATAACCAGGTCTAGTGTTTCTGTCACAGATAGAGTTGAGAGTGTAATAGAACAGGGCAGTAAAATCATTCTGTGATCTTTTAAATTTGCAGCCACGATGTCCAGGGAGCAGCAGGCAGTAGCACGTGCCAGAAAAGCCTTTGAAACAGGCAGGTCCAAATGTTTAGAACACCGCATCCGCCAGCTGAAGAACCTGAATAGGTTATTCACTGAGAGACAGAACGAGATATCGGATGCCCTCAAGAAGGATCTCGGTAGGGTGAGTATTGATTCTGAAGTCATCATTATCTGGTCTTAAATGAGTAGCGATGGTATATCGAGGTTTTGTAATTATGTATGTAATTATTTGTTTAAATGTATTTATTCTGTTCATTCACTAATGGATCACTCATTGCTGAACCTCTCACGCTTTACGCGGAGAATTTTGGAGGCAGAACAACAATTCATGATCCCACATGCTGCTTTCAATGTAATCCAACTAGGTTTTCTGATATTGTTTTGATTGAGAGAGCTCAATGACAGAAAATACAATATGTGTGTTTAAAAAAAAGTTGTTGCTTTCACCCTCAGAGTGATGTAGGGGCCCAGCTGTATGAGACCCTGGGTCTGGAAGGGGAGATCAACCTCGCCATCAAGAAGCTGAAGGAGTGGGCCGCCCCTCGAGCCGTGGAGAAGAGCCTTGTGACCATCTCAGACACCGTCTACATCAAGCCAGAGCCACTGGGAGTGGTGCTGATCATCGGGTCCTGGAACTACCCGTGGGCTGTCACCATCCAGCCACTCGTTGGTGCAATCGCTGCAGGTATTGTAGCGTGTGTGTTTGTGTGTGAGAGAGACATAACGGTGTCAGAGTTCACAATTCTATCTGATCTCATTGACATTTCCCCTCGTTATCACTCAAGGTGAGGGTGGCACCACCATGGGTGTAGTTTGTTAGTATTTTTGTAGCAAAGAGTGTTGTTATCATAACCACAGTTCCCTTTTTTGTCCCGACATTTCCTAACCTGTGTCTGTGTCCTAACCCTAACCTGTGTGATTAGTGTGGGCCAAGAGTCATTCTGTGAACTATACACAGTCATGAGCAACGAGATAAGCGTAGATTCAGTCGTTAAAAGATCTGCCCTCTTTCATGTAGGTATAGGCAGGAATTCAATAACAGTATGTATGAGTATTATTTTAAGCCAATATAAAAAAGGTTCAGTATATATCAAAATAAAGTTTATGCTTTTTAGTTTGTTGCTTGTCTGTGATTGGTTTAGATCACAGCAGTGCAAGAGCTGCTCCACGTACAGGGTCAATTTGTATCTGATTTGAATATAAACTAATTTGTCACAAACACTGGCAGCAGGAGTATTGTAGAGTCCAGTCACTTCACCACCGAGTGTTTGCAAAGCATGGACTTTATCCTTTGCTCCATTGCATCATATCTTGAATGCCAATATCTGCTTAGTAGGGCATAAGTCTTTTCCTTTGACATATTGGCAGTAGTCTCATTACAGGCATCATAGAAAAACACATTAATACAATTTTAGGTTTAGTTTACTGATGCTATTTTTCGGTGATGTGGTAAGAAGGTGTATTCAAATTTGCATCAATAAAATGTAGTTTTTATGAAACTGAAAAGTTCATGTGACAGGAAGAAGCAGAAAGGAAAAAAGCTGAATTTAACCCCGGACAAAGTTGAAAATAAGATATAAAATAGAAGCATGTTTAAGCATCTGTTTTTCACTAGAAGAACAGCTGATGCAAGAACTAAAGGAGATTAAAGCTTCATTCGTAACGTTTGATTAATTTTCCAACAATTAATAAACACCGTGGTTTCTCTTTTTGTAATGTTTCATTTAAAGAGATATTTTTGAGACATTTCTGAAGTAAATTTAGTGTATACATTATTAGGAGACAAACACAGACAAAAAAAATGCAGATTGAAGAGACAGACCATAATTATTGTAAGTCGCTTTGGATAAAAGCGTCTGCCAAATGAAATGTAATGTAATATTTACACATGAACGCAATTATTCCCCTGGTTGATTAGAATAAGGGCCTTATTCAATAGAATCTTTGACCATGAATGTTGAACATTTGGTGTTCGTGGAGATGATAATGAGTGAATGAGTGATTGTGGCCAGTGAAGGCCTCGGGAAACATGAAAAAAATAAAGGCAAGCACTGACTTGCACATCGCACTTATGACTAGCACTTTATAGTTTGGCTTACTTGAAGCACTTACTTACTTCTAGCTCTTGTTAGTACCCAAATGTTTAAATGCACTTATTGTAAGTCGCTTTGGATAAAAGCATCTGCCAAATGACATGTAATGTAATATTTACACATGAACGCAACTCAGTACTGTTTTATGAAGATACAAAGTATGTGTCTATATCCTATAAGCAAACAGTAACACAGACGTGTTCCATCCACCTCCTCCTCAACTCACCTGCAGCACTATCAAATCTATGGAGTGTGTGATTTGCTTGTCACATTTGTTGCCTTTGCTGTTTTCCTGTGCAGGTAATGCAGCTGTAATCAAACCATCTGAGCTCTGTGTTCACACTGCAAAGCTCATGGAGGAGCTGCTGCCCATTTATATCGACAAAGTAAGGCTGGATTACATCGTGTCATCAGCATAACACAGCGCCATAACGATTCATTTTAGTGGAGGATGAGACTATTTTTCATTAAAGATTATTTAATAAACAATGAGCTTTAGTCCAACAATGCAAGACTATTGTTATTTATTGAGTTGTGACATTATTGTGTAATTAAAAGAAACAAAAATGAACCCCTTATCAGGATTTTTTAACAGGTTTTGTTTCTGTTTTTTATAGACCGCTCCGTTTTTTACTTATGTTTTTAAGTACTTTTGGACGACATGCCTAAAACATGACACCTAAATATGTGTTTTTGCCCTGCATGTCAGGAGCTTTACCCTGTAGTAACTGGAGGAGTATCAGAGACCCAGGAGCTGCTGCGCCAGCGCTTTGATCACATTTTCTACACCGGAAACAGTATGGTCGCCAAACTGATCATGGAGGCTGCCTCCAAACACCTGACACCTGTGACTCTGGAGCTTGGTGGAAAGAGCCCCTGCTACATCGACAAGAACTGTGACATCAGAGTAGCGTGCAGGTTAGAATTGTTTAAAATCAATATTCTCCAGTTCTGAAGCTGTTTCTCCCTGACACTTCCTTGTTTACTTTGTCACTGCAGGCGCATCACCTGGGGAAAGTACAGTAACTGCGGTCAGACTTGCATCGCCCCTGACTACATCCTTTGTGAGCCCAGCATCCAGGACCAGGTCATTGAAGAGGTCAAGAAGTCCATTAAGGTACCAGAGACCAGAAAACACTATAAAAACAAATTCACTTTTCATAGTCTCACGACTAACAACGAATCTAACAACATCTAACAACTGATACATTTTTGATAGTCAACTAGTCATCGATTATTGAAATGTTGAATTGACCTTAGTTCAAGTTCAAAATATACAGCCCAGAAGCACAACAGTCTCTTTGCAGTAATTTCCAAGTTGTCCAGCAGATGGTGCTCTGAGCACAGTTTGAGCACAACAGAGGGGTATTCCAGAAAGCGGGTTATGTGAGAACTCTGAGTTTGTTAACCCTTAGATGAGGGAAACTCTGAGTTATCCGTTCCAGAAAGAGAGGTAACTTAAAGTCTGGGTCTGTTACTGCGGTAACTTACTCTGTGAACATAACCTGCTCGCTGGCAGGTTTACTATAAGAAACCCAGAGTTTCTACCTGTCTTCTCCCACACAAGAAAGCAGTTAGACATGGATTGCCCATTCATTAGAAATCCAATCGACATCGAAGCCGTATTTATTAGAAATGCATTACGTCTTGAGAGAATCTTCCGACCCAGATTAGACGTTTTGATTAAAAATAAAAGACAAATTCACATGTGATTTGGTTCTTCTTTATTCTCTAAAAGTACAAAAGCAACAGTCAGGATTTGTAACATAGTTCCAACTATTAACATATTTCACATATTCACCTGTTTCACCATGACAATGCACCCACCTCAACTGGCGTTCAAGTAATAGAATTTACAAGTCTGTTTTTCTGATTTGCCGGTCCAGGTACACCATTTCTTTCTCGGTTTTTTGAATGGTTTTCATTAGGTGCACCCTGTACAACTCTTTTACCGGCAACTGGGAAACATATGGACGACATTTAATTCCTGCAGTTCTATATACAGATTTAACATGGTATTGACTGAAAATCTCACTGTGTCAAGCTGTGCTCTAGAAGTTGATGGACCCTCCTCTTGGTGATGCCCAGCCATGTTCTGTTGAAGGACAAGAATGTGCTAGTTTGTCCATTATCTATGCTCATCACTTCAGTGTACATGTCAAACTCCAAATTCCACTCAAGAATGTAAATGAATATGAATGGGTAGAGCAGTGCCACTAGCTATACATAATATTAAGACACACTTCAGTAGGCCCCTCCGGATCTCTCCCTGTGGCAGCAGACAGCGTCGTCGTCTCCTCCTCATATATATATATATATATATATATATATATATATATATATATATATAAAGTTTTATTTAAAAAAAATACATAAGTGTATACTTGCATCTGATGTATGCACTTGTGTCCTGGGGGGTGACAGGCTCAGATGAGCTTACCCCAGGGATGCCTTCAGCCACAGGGCGACCCCTGTATTGGCTGAGAGCCAGCTCCTCAGCCTCTGTCAGAGGTGGTGGAGGTGGCCCTCCACCCGTTTTTCGGGCCTCTGCCTTCTTTCTGTTGGCTGAGCAGAACTCAATGTTTGCAATCTGAATTAATATTTACGTTACGTTTAATAGCCCAAGTCAATTAAAAATAAAAAAATAAATCAAAGTGAGGTGCAATCATAGCCTAGCAAAATATGCCTTACCTTTTTGAATGATGTTTTTATGTTTCATTTTGAGCTGCTTCCAAGTCCTCCTTTCTCCTGTTGGATTGCACCTAAATGAAAAACTCAGATTTCATTCCTACTTATATTCATAACTATAGGCTATGCTACGATCTTACGGTTAAATGTTACGTCAATGGAATAGTACGTTCAAACTTACGCGTTGACTCGGGCAGCAATTTTCTCCCATGCGGTCTCTCTCTCCTTCGCTGCTGCAGCTGTGTTGCATTCGCGGCGAAATATGTGCTCATATTCTCCGTAGCCCAGCATAAGGATCTCCAACTCCTTCGCACTGAAATATGTTGATCTTTTTTTTTCTCGGTTGTCATGGTGACTCGTGGTATCGGGGCTCCATTGATGATGGCTTTTTTCAGTGGTTGTGCACGCGCGTACCTCGAGGTTAACATACTCAGAGTTGATTGAACTAACTCAGATCAGCTGTTCTGGAACCGGATACTCAGAGTTTCCCGACTCAGAGTAAGTCAACTCAGAGTTCAGGGATAGACTCAGAGTGTGTTGAACCTGCTTTCTGGAATACCCCTCAGGTCATACATGTTAGTTTGTTCAGAGTGACACACAGTAATGACCACCATTAATTCCAAAGACGGTTGATTCTGGCTACTAACCATTTATTATGAAAAAAGACTGAGAGCAGTAAGTGTACATGTCACTGAGAGAAAAACCCTGACGGGAAGTAAAAATAGTCTCCAGAGGTTAATCCATAGTCGTTTGCCTCACACGCATGTTTACGTAATATTATATTACGTTGTTTCCTCTGGCAGGAGTTCTACACAGACGACCCAAAGACCTGCTCTGACTATGGACGCATCATCAACCAGCGCCACTTCAAGAGAATAATGGCCATGATAGACGACAGCACTGTGGCTGTCGGAGGTGGCTCTGATGAGGCAGACTGCTACATAGGTAATACATGTGTCAACCACATACAAAAACGTATCTGGGAAGCCCACTCCAAACTGGTTGAGCTCCTTTCTTTTCTCTGTTTCTGTATGTATATATGGAAAATCAATAACAAACAGGAAGAACAAATATTGTTTCTCTGCTGTTTATATGTAGCTCCCACTATTTTGCGTGACGTGAAGCCAGAGGCGAAGGTAATGCAGGAGGAGATATTTGGACCTCTGTGTCCCATCGTGTCTGTCAGCGACCTGGATGAAGCAATAAAGTTTATCAATAAGGGAGAAAAACCCCTGGCCTTGTACGTCTTCTCTTCAGATGATAAGGTATGTAAATACTGTACAGACACAGATGGACACGTGTGCAGATGCAGACCTGTACATTTACAGATTCTACATTCAAGTACTACTTGTGGGAATAACATCATTATTTCTGTGAAGGTGATAAAGAGAATGGTGGAAGAGACCTCCAGTGGAGGACTGCTGGCCAATGATTGTCTTGTGCACTTCTCTGTCAGCAGTCTGCCTTTTGGAGGCGTAGGTGAGTCACACAGCGCTGACTCCTCATAGAAATGGTACAACAAATATGAGTTAAGAAGGGCCTGCAAAAGGGAAGTAAGATGGCTTATAGTTTAAAAAACATCCATGGTCCCATTGCTTAAAGGCCTTGTCACTTTCACAATTGCTCATTGTCAGATTCAAGTATTAAGATAGAAGGACATTGCTTATGTATAATCCACAGTGGTCTGCCATCAATCCTCTTCCCAGACAACAATTCCCATGACTTTTATGCTTCTTCACAACAGTATAAAACTCAAACGTCTGTCATTGTTTTGATTGAAACTACACACTCTGAATTATGTCAGCGCTCTGTGATCAGGAAAGCCACCCTGATCACAGAGGACCCATCTCACCTCCTCCATCACTCCTTTCAAATACTGCCATCAGGCAGACGCTATAGAGTCCCAGTGGCCCATAAAAAAAACATTCACCAAAAGTTCTTTATTCCCTCTGCAATATTCACCCTGTATGTTTAATTTGCCTAATCAAGTGGGTGAAACAGCTGTTGTGAAATCACTTGCTTGTTGGTGTGTTCAAGAAAGCACGGATGTCAGACAGTTTGGGGTTTGTGGTCAAATGAACTTCAGTAACCTCTATCATACAAAACAACCAAATGTGACTCATCACATTTCAGATTTTAACTTCTCTGGCAGCTTTTACACAAATATGTCAAACGATGAAATAGTCTCGAGGTCGAGTTGCAGTGAGACATTTTTTTTTAGTAGATGCACCAACTTTGATACCAGAGAGAGACCAGTATTTGTCTGGAGAGTTAACCAGCGTCTGTTTGTGGTCGACAGGGAACAGTGGTATGGGTTGCTACCACGGTAAGTTCTCCTTCGACCAGCTGAGCCACAAGCGCGGTTGTCTCATCAAAAAGCTGAACATGGAAGGCGTCAACAGCATGCGGTATCCACCTCACACGCCGAAGAAGCTCAGCAGAGCACGCTTCTTCCTTTTGAAGACCCTGGACCTGGGCTGGATTGGGCGGATGATGCTCTTAGCCGTCCTGGGTGTAGTGGCTGCTGTTGTGCTGCAGGTGAGTTGAGGAGAAGGTGGATGGAACACGTCTGTGTTACTGTTTGCTTGGAGGATATGGACACATACTTTGTATCTTCATAAAACAGTACTGAGTTGCGTTCATGTGTAAATATTACATTACATGTCATTTGGCGGATGCTTTTATCCAAAGCGACTTACAATAAGTGCATTTAAACATTTGGGTATTAACAAGAGCTAGAAGTAAGAAAGTGCTAGTCATAAGTGTGATGTGCAAGTCAGTGCTTGCCTTTTTTTTGTCATGTTGCCCGAGGAGGCCTTCACTGGCCACAATCACTCATTCACTCATTATCATCTCCACGAACACCAAATGTTCAACATTCATGGTCAAAGATTCTATTGAATAAGGCCCTTATTCTAATCAACCAGGGGAATCATTTTAAATTAATTTGTATTACGTACATTGTTTTTACTGTTTTTCTACAAAACGTTGTTACATTTTTTGGTCCTGTCTAAAAGACATTAGTCACATGTCTTCCACTACCATAAATACGATCCCCATCACCCACGGCAACGCACCGCCTACAACTCTACAAAACATGACATGATCTTCTAACACGGGGAATGTTTACTTTGTTTATTTTCCAGAATTATCTCCTTTGAAATCACCCTGCTGCTTCCTGGACGATAAACTTGTCATTTCCTTGAGAGACTTTGGACCAGAGAGAAGAAGAGGTGGTGTTTCAAGCTTGTGCATTAATCAAACCTAATATTTCAAGCATCACTGGAATATGTTGCGTGTTGCCTTAATACATTAGAAAATACACGTCATGAATTGACTCCTTTTTGTGATGGTGATTGTTTTATTATGAAGCTCTTAAATCTCTTTTACGATCAGGTTTATGTGTTTGTTTATTTAGAAAATACATTACAATGCAGAGGTTTTTGGGGAGTCTGTTGCCCGTTTTAATTTTACTGTGAATTTACAACATCAGTTCTTATTCTATTAATATAAAAGTTTGATTAACTTGTGATTTTTATCATATTGTTTAAATATAAGATTCCACCTGTAGTATTTTATTTTGAGTCCATTCCATTTCAATGATGGATCACCCGTTAACTCGACAGAACTTGAAGGCACTTAGATAATTTCTGTCGAGTGTTGGTTCGGTGACAACAAAGAAGAAAAGACCTGTTTATGAAGGACATTTTTTTTCATAAAGCTAAAGCATTTCATGTCTGTAAGGAACTACATTTAATCATGTTAAAATTGTTTAATAACAATAGTTGCTGAATGTTTTTCTTTTAATCTCACACTAAGCTCTTGATTGAATAATTTCAATCACAATAGTTATATAATACAGTAGATATACATATATATTGAATTATTGGAATAAACATATTTCTGAAGGCGCCTGATGATGTTGTGGTTGTTTTAGTCAGTGTTCAAGGGCAATGTGTTGTTTTATTTTGCTATATCATTGATTCTATATTTACCTGCCACTTGATTAGGTACACATGACTGAATAAAGTGGCATGAGTGACACTTGGTGTGTTCTTCCACCTGGTTGTAATGAGTGGTTGTTTGAGTTACTTTTATCCCTCTATCATACTTTTTTCTGCCCATTGAACGCCCATGGATATTTTCTCCTCTAATCTAGCTAGATCAGCAGTTTGTGTAATACTCAGTCACTTAAATCAACTTACTTTGACATATCAAGATGCGTGGAGTCGCTGCCATGTGAAATTATAATAAATTAAACTAAAATAATAATTAGAGTCACATTATCTTTTGCTTCATCTTAATATACTTTCATGTCACTTTGAGAGCATCATATTTTTTCAGGAGATATTAAACACTGGTTTGAGAAACACTGGTATAGAAAATACATGAAGTACATTATAGTACGTAAGCTGTATGTTTCATTATATCAGTAGTTTACTATAATGGCCCCTGTCAGAGCCATTTTTATGTGTGGTATGTGTTGGACACAAATCGTCCACTAGGTGTCACTGTTGTGTTGGGGATCACGTGAATCTTATTTAGCTAGGAACCTTCAGACAGGTAACAGGTGTTGCTAGTCGGAGGAGCACTAATAGTTTTTGACCGCTGTCGAACACAACGATGCGCTGGTTAATGTTAATGTTTGGAAACAAATTGACACCAAATGATTATTGCATGCGGTGACAAATAAACCAACATAAAGCTGCAGAGGACGAAGTTGGACTGTGTTATTTCTAAACACTGCGGGGAGCGGTAAAGTTGCAACGAGCGCGTCAGCTAAATAATTAGCCATTGTTTACTATCTGTTATAAACCCGTCTAGGGGGCGCCACAATAGGGGAAGAAGAAAAAAAAAAAGGTGTGACTTAAAGTATTTTTATACTAAAACTATTAAGTGCTATTATTTCTTACTAGGAAAAAATAAGTCCACATTAATTTAATTTAAATAATAATAACACTTTATTAAGCGTCAGTTCATGTTATGGAGGGGCCTAACAGCTATTATGAAAAAAGTAATACGCCCACTTCCCTTAGATCTTTTCAGCAGGTGTTAACGTTTGTCTACATTTTAATTTTTTATTTATTATATGTGAGCTAACGTTTGCTCTGCTTGTAACAGTTAGTCAAATGCTATTCCATTCACACACCTTTATATATTAGAGTTGTAAGCCTTGTTGTTTGTTGTGTTACAGTTCAGTATAAATTGTCTAAAGTGTGTTTAACTTTACATCCATGTTAAGGTGCACATCATTAATGTTAATGCTTTTCCATATGTTATATTATACTGCAGTTTACTGCTTCATTGCATTCTGCTCATCAGCAGTTCACTGTAATGACTAAGATTAAATGTAATCTAATTTGCATATCAGAAGAAATGGCACTGTATATCATTCATGTACAGCACAGCGGAAGTAATGCATTGCTTAGGTTTTTCATTTTTATTATTTAATTTTATTCTTGGAATAATTGATTTTATTATTATACTGTAACACCCAATGGTGTGACGTACTCCTCTTCTCTCTTAATCCACCTCCTGCAAATGCATCTACAGACGTCACCGCTTCAACAGCATCAACTGATCCTCCTGTCACCTCCACCTCAGAAGAACCCAGGGATGCAGCATCAGTAGGGCTGCACCAGTAGACCCTGCTGCCTGGCCATCTCCTCTAACTGAAGACGTACAAACAAGGTTAGTTCGCAGAGGTCTATTTCAAATGGATAACACCTTGATTATCACTACAGTTTTAATTTTGTAGGTAGTTACATTTTATACTTTGTGTGGGCTATTTATATTACATTTCTTAAATTTAAAGGCGAGTAGAGTCGGTGGAAACACAAGAAACTTCTGTGTTGGCTCAAGACCTAACAGAGACTCTGCAGCTCCCTCTAGTGGCTCAAACCCCTCAACATGTGATGTGCAATTGTTCCAAAACCTCTTTTTCAATGAAAGCGGGTGAGATATATGATAATTATTATGCAGACTTGAACCAGCCTTTATGTGATTCATGCAAAGCTTTTATTCTAGTCTGATCACTGAGTGAGAAGCTGATTCCATCATGGAGTAATACAATCTGTGAACATACAGTACCTGGTTTATCCACCAGGTGTCAGTCTTCACACATACACCTCCACAAACCTGTCAGGTGAGGACATTTTGTTTAAAGACAGTTTTATCCCTTCTCCTTGTCTTATACACACACACAGTCTGGTTTCTATGACTTAGGAGGACATTACATTGACTTATCTTTAATTTACTAGAAGCTCAACCTTAACCATTATTACTACTGACCTTAACCTTAACCTGACCCTAACCTCATCCTAACCATACAACATGTCTTCACCTTAAAATGGAATCATTTACGTGATGGGGACTTGCTTTTTGTCCCTGTAAGGAAGACACGTCCCCATAATGTGATTGTGTAAAGAGATTCAGGTCCCCACAACATGACTAATACCTGGACCTCTCTCACACACACACACAGACACATTTCCCTCCCACCTTCAAACCCTGCACAGAGTCAGTATGTGAACGTGAAGCCACTGAAATTTAGTCCATCAGGATCTTGTCTGGTCTTTGTGCTGGTCCTGATCATGGGTGTTTGTCTCTACCTCCTGACTCTACTTTCACTCTTCTCTCAGTCCACAGGTAGGACTCACACACACACACACAGAACATATACAGTATAAAACCTATATACTGAAGTTTTGCTTTGTTTATCACACATCTGCACCCAAATCTGTTACCATGACAGAGTTTAACTTTATAAATCCTTATATATATCCTATTATATATCATTAAAATCATTGTGTTGCAGCTACTTTAATATATTAATACATTATACTGAAGATAACGTTTCAGATTAATCCTGGACGTGACTTCAAACATTCACAAACCCCTTTTTAAATCTAAGTAAAGATCAAAAACCGAGACCGAGACTGGTAGAGATTTTTTACATATTAAATAAAGAGACTTCAATGATAGAGCTATATACAAGCATTACCATTTCATCAGACTCTCTGTCTATTTATAAGGAAATCTTGATTTTTATCCAGATTAAATACAAAAACATTTCTGTAAACTCTGTACCTAACAATTTTTTTCCAGTTGGTTTTTGGTTAATCAACCATGAATGAATGGATATCTTTTTTTTCGGTTACATTCATATAAAAAGTAAACATAGAGTGAGATCATTTAACACAAATGTGCCAATACACTAGTGTTTTTATCACCACACAAACTGATTAGTCTATTCCAGATATCCAACTTTATTTATTATTCTTATTACTCTACTTTTTGAAGTTTAATTATAGGATCTAAGTTTGATTTACAAATGTAATTGTAATTGCAAAAAAGTATTTGTAAAAGTACCAGAAAATGACTTTGATAGAAGTTTAAGTCACTCTTACTTAAGGAAAAGTCTTAAAGTATGTGACATTTACTGTACTTGCGTATCAAAAGTCTTTTTTCTGATATAAAATGTACTTAAGTTTTAGAAGTAAAAGTATTGTTGTAAAAATAGTCAGTACTAAGGATTGAGCAATGGTGGCTCAGTGGTAGGGTAAGTTGTCTTTCACCTGGAAGGTTGTGGGTTCAATTACTGGTTCTGCTGGTCTATATGTGTCCTTGAGTAAGACACAACACCATGTTCAATTGTGTGAATGGCAAAGCTATAGACCATGATAAATACAGACCATGACCAACTCTAGAGTAAAAGTAAAATAAAGTAAAAGTTGCTAGAAATATAAATAACAAAATAAAGTACAGACTACTTGAATACTTAAGTACAGTATCAAACACCAGATTCAAGTTTCAGTGCCATACGATGCAACTCGTCTTAATACATAACAGGATAAATAATGTAAATTCAGCAAAATTAAGTCACATTCCTGTATATTTAATTGCATCCACTCAGCATTAAGTAAATCAAATGAGTCGCTGACATCAGCCATGATAAGCTCCTGGTCCCTAAGTGAAGCGATAGATTAACATACAATGTTTTTACAGATTATTTTCTTGTTGTTGTTCATCCTCTGAGAAGCTGACTCATCCGAACAAAAAAAAAAAGCACTCAAATTTAAAGAAAATAAGGAAAACCGAGTAAAGCTGTTCAGATTTACAGTGACGTGTCTTTTCGGTTTGGTGAATGAGTCAGGTGGAGCAAAGCCAACCTCCACCTGTGCATTGTTCTCTGCTGGTGAGAACTGCTGTCTGCTTTCAAAGAACGGCATTGTGGGAGTCAGCGAGGTTAATCTGTGCTCCTATATTAGCTAAATGGTTTCTCTGCAGCACCTTTTCATTCCCACCACGTAGTCAGACACTGGAGTTTCACTCACATCTGCCAAACAATGCACGAGCACAGATAAATGACTTGATGTGCACCTGCAGTGTGGAAATAGTCCACCGCATGAATAAAGGTTTTATTCTGAAGCAGATATTCACTTTTCATTGAAAATAATCCACATTACATTTAAAAAAAATATATTTTTTTCAATTTATATCCATCTTATTGTGACTTGTATATACATACAACTGATATAAAAAGTAGTTAAAAGTTGATATACCCATCATAAACAGATGTTTATGAACAATAATTATGTTGCATAAGTGCAAATTCTTCTTTAATACTTCCAAAAACTGATAAGCACTTCCTAGAAAAGTTGGAAACCTTACCTTACCTTAATAGACTTTGACATATTAGTGTCAAAAAGGACATACAAAAATATTATTGTTTCCTGTCATAAACAATAATAATATGTTTGTTAGCAATAATTACATTAACATTTAACATTTGTTGGAGTCTTTGTCTCAATGTCCAAAAACTGGAAACGATGTACAGGTATTTTTACAACTCTTTCCGCTCTGGCGGACACTGATTCTCCAAACTGGCAACCCTCTGATTGCAAGCCAAGTTCTCTTTCCGCTTGGCCACGGGCTGTCGTAACTGATTCATATCTGTTTTGTCTAAGCTTATAACTCGATATAATTGTTGGATTTCTGTATTTTTGCCTTACTATGTACAGTGCCTTGAGCTAATGTATGTTGTGATTTGGCGCTATCCAAATAAATTGAATAGAATTGAACTGAAATGAATGTGTGTTTGTGTGTTCCAGCTCAGTGGTGTTACCAGAGCCAGTACTCCTGTGATGACACGTGCAGAGGTAAGACCACTTAACCCAGGTTATAATAGTTTGGAACTTTTCATTAGTTTAAAAATGAGACAGTTTAAAGCCCACATAGACCGGAAGCTCCAATTAACGCTGCGTTTGTGTGTGTATCTGCGTCATTACCTCGTTTATGAAACCCTAAAGCTTCAGAACAAACAGTTCAGCCACTGCTGAGAAAATAGTGTTGTATTGTTTTCCTGGGCTCTGCGAAGCGGATCGGCACTTCCGTAGTTTGATGTCGTCATCAAAAATCCTCACCACTCCTCTCACCACCGTAGCGCCTCCCGGTGCGGGCACTAGTCCGGGCACATCCGGTTGCGTACATTCAACCGCAGAAGAAGAAGAACTACTCTCGTTGTAGCTGCTGAGATGCAGAGCATCCACCGTGCCAGAGGGGGAGCTGTGTATCTGAGAGCTGGCCTATCTGTTACGTCACTTCCAGGTACCTGGCCAATCACAGTACAGTAGGAAAGCTCTCGTTGGCTGGCCAATCACAACACAGTCCTGGTTCTGGGGGGGTGGTTTTGGTCTGAAACAGCGCGGCTGACGAGAGCGTCAGTGAGGAGATATTTTGATCGGCTCGTTTGCAGCGATTAGGAGGTTTTTAATCATGAAAACAAGTTTATATATGTAAGTAGACCTCCATAACTAACATATATGTGTGATACAAGCATTCTATGTCGCCTTTAAATTGTTGAGTGGGTTTGCTTGCACTTTTGTTGTGCTGAGTGCTATGAGTGTGAGTAACATTCGACCCAGCCCTAGATTTAGAAAAAAAATCAACAACAACAAAAACAGTTTTTTTGCCATTTTGGATTTTTGCTAGGTCAAGAAATTTCTTTTTTCAAAATGTTTGTTTTTGTAATGCTGCATTTGGCCGTTAGGGGGTGCTGTGCCTTGGGAAGACAGGCGACAAAGAGATGTGGAAAAACTGCTCCTATGCAAATTTTCCGTTTGAAAATGAATGGTACATGGAAATATATGATATTTAGTTACATGTCCTTTTCATCTTTTACTCCTAATTTTTACCGTTATTATTAACTCTCTCTTCCTGCCTCTTTTAATCAAGTGGTAAAAATTATAATGCTTTATTATACAGAGGGACTAGAGTGATTTGACCTGTTCTCTCATGAGTTGCAGGGGAACATATTCTTCATATAGCATCAGTGAGGTAACGCCGAGGTGCTACAGTCAGCAGAGTCTGAAATTTGATGATGTCGATGCTGCTGTTTTGTGTTCTCTAGACCCGAGACACTGGGCCGCTCAGTTCCCCAGCTGTGGAGGATTACGCCAGTCTCCCATTAACATTGTGACCAGTAAAGTGCACGTCAACAGCGCCCTGCCAACCTTCGACTTCATCGGTCACACCAATGTCCACAACATCACAGTGGAAAACAAAGGACATTCAGGTAACAAGAAGACATCTCACGGTTTTGGTTTCTGCCAGATGTTGTAACATCTGTCGTCAACATTTAGTGTTTGTGCCGCAAGAGTTCCAACAAGTTCCTATACAAATCCCTGCTTTGGCTTGAATAAATATTGCGCCTTTTGCAAATTGAAAATTGTAGTCAGCCTTATTATAATTTTATTAAAAGTGTGATTCATTGTTCACCCTACTGGAAACACAGTGAGGGGGACTATATTCCATAAACAGGTTCCTGTTCCCCTGACGACGTCACAACATCTGCATAAACACAGACAATCTTTCTTCCCCACAGCTCACTTTGTTCTGCCACAGTCAGTGCGACTGACCGGAGGAGCTCTGCCCGGTCACTACAGAGCTGCACAGTTCCACTTCCACTGGGGCGGGAACGGGAGACCGGGATCAGAGCACACCATCGATGGAGAGAGATTCCCCATGGAGGTACATCGGCCTGGAGGCAGCAGTCTCCTGGAATAAAAAAATGTTTTCTTCC
Organism: Solea solea; assembly: GCF_958295425.1. Lineage (NCBI taxonomy): Eukaryota > Metazoa > Chordata > Actinopteri > Pleuronectiformes > Soleidae > Solea > Solea solea. Next base: position 6,267,206 of record NC_081137.1, on the reverse strand, counting down.
CAAAGGACTGCATTGTTGACGCACTGAATGTTGTGGGGGAAAACAGATGTAAATTGGCACACAGATCAGAAATTTATCTCAAAATAAATATGGGAAATATGTAAAAGTGGTGCAAAATGGCTCAGTAGCGCCCCCAAAAGTGGAACCCATTAGGACAAAGCAGAAACTAAGTTGCATAAAAGTTTTGTAAAACTTGGTGGGAACATGTCAAAAACGTGTCACCATAGAAATTGGAATTTGGCATCCATCTTGGCAATTTGCCACGTTTTGTAAATGAACAAACTTGTACCAACCTAAAAAATACGCCATTATTTGTACTAGACATTATCGAAAGGTTTCGCAGGTCCATCAGAGCACGGCCACAGCATAATTTGGAATTTATTTTAAAATTATTTTAAAAATTTTAATAAAACATGATGCCCCACTTTTCAATTGACATATAAATGATACTCATCGTGACTGCTTTTCTAGGATTTTGCATCTCAGTATGGTAACAAATGGTTATCATAATTATTTATTGGTAACACGAACAAACTATTTTAATTTCTCCGTTATCTGCTCACTTAAATGTCATGTCACATGATCTGAGTGTGTTTTCTTGTCACATTTGACACAAATCCATGTTTTTTGGATTGCAGTCTAGTCTGCGTGGACTTCATTCTAACCCTCTCCTCTCTTTTTCAAGTTGCACATAGTCCACATTAAAGAGCCGTATGGTTCTCTGGCAGAGGCAGAACATGACATGGCAGGAATTGCTCTGCTCGCCTTCCTGTTTGAGGTACTCTGCATTCTTAATCACTTAATAACAAAAATACACTTGTGTCCTAACACTTACGGCGTCCTCACAGGAAACAACAGACGACCATCCTCACCTGGACACAATAATCGGCGCTTTGGGCCGAGTGCAAAACAACGGTATAAGGAAATCATGACATAATTAACTTTTATTTGATATAATAAAGAACAGAACAGTTTGACACTTCACACTTCTTTGTGTGTTAAGGCAGCAGCTCAGTGATCCCAAACTTCAGACTCAGCGACATTATCCCACCTTCCAAGGACCTTCACATGTACTATCGCTACGTGGGCTCCATGACGACGCCAGGATGTGAGCAGGCCGTGGCCTGGACGGTGTTTCACAGGACGCTGTCCATCAGCAGTCGACAGGTGAGCGAGTATGAGCAGCCCCAGTGTTTAAAGCGTAACTGTTGGTGCTTTTTGTTGTTGTCGGGGTTGTTATCCTGCCTTTGTTTGTTTGGGTCTTTGTGAACAGGAAGGATGTAACATTATTTCTGTCAAGCAATACTATCAGACCCGACCGAAGGAGCATTTGTGTGTATACAACGTGAGGGCATGAAGCTTTGATCCCATTAGACAGCTGAATAACTGCCTGTTTTGAGCAGGAGAATTCACTTTTTCTGGACACTTCTTTGTGTTTTCAGTCAGACTCCAACCTGTTTGCAGTCGTCTCAGTTTACGAGCTTGGCTCCTTCTTTCTTGACATAAAACAAATGGCATCTTGTGTGCAGCATGGGAATATTGCCGGGTAACGTGAGATCCAAACACTGCTATACTGAGAAACACAAAGAGAGTCATGTGATAGATCAGTTTTGTAATTTAGTTATAAATTGCTGTAAAAAACGAAAATGGACGTTAGACTTTAAGAAATACTTAAAAAAAACAAAGCATTTCAATGATTTGTTATTCATTCATAATATTTGCACTCAATGGTAATCTGTTTATTTTAATTCATAAAAGCACTTTGTTGAGATTATGAAACTTTCAAATATGACATGGAGCTCAGCTGTAATACCGTCAGAGGATTTTCAGATTTCAAAGAGGGAATGGCTGTGACAATGGTCGGAATGTAACTGACATTTGTTTATAATGTAAAGTTATGCACGACAGCTTTAGTTACATACAGTACTAAGTTAAAAACTTGGTAAGTGATTACACAAAAACCACACACTTTGAAAATAAATGTTGGATTTGACCTTTTGACCCATTTTGTTTGACCTCTCTGCTCCTCACTGTCTCTCCCCTCCTCACCAGCTGGACACAGTGGTGAAGCAGTGTAAATTCTGGACGGGCCAGCCCATGATCGACATCTTCAGACCAACACAGCCTCTGGACGGCAGAGTTGTCTACCGCTCCAAAGCTGCTGCGGTTCTGACGAGTGCGATGCACTTGTGGTTTGGCGTTTTCTCACTTGTGCTCGTAAATGTATAAAATGCCTGTGTGCTAGTGAAACAACTGTTAACTCATTTTTTTCTTCCGTCAGAATGACTACTACTGAATACCAACACTAGTGAATTAATTACAACTGTTGTGACAGTGAGAGAAATATTGTGTGAAGTGAACGTTACTTGTTATGTTCCATAATTTTTCACTTTATAGAAACATTTAGAAAAAACTTTTATTTACACTTAATGATCACTTATATGATAGATTTTTTGCCAGATTAGCAGGGATTTAGACACTAAACGGACTTCTCCAGCAACATCATCACATTTGTGCTTTTAAAGTGAAATATTGACTTTTACTTTGAAACTTCTTTGTTTTGCTGTCAGATTTGAATTTGGCAGCCATAACAAGCTGCTAACACATTTGAAAACAGCCCTTTTGCTTCTTTAAATGTAGTTTTCTTCAACTAATCAAATATACCGGCGCTGTAGTGATAATTTTTCCGGTGTTCCGGTATGAGATTTTAAGGTGAATAAATCTTTTCCTCCTTATTTTTGCATCAATCTATTTTATATTCTTTCTCTCATCCAATGTTTTGTCAGGCTTAAGTGTGATGACTAAAAATATAAAATAAGGATGTTTTTTTCTTTCTTAGAGTCATAGACGTTAGGGGAACATTTGTTATTCTTTTTGATTTCCAGTCAGTGTGATTAGAACGTGCTCGGATAATCATGCATGCATTTAAAGGAGCTGTGTGTAAGAAATGTATTAAAACTACCATGATATAAATGTCCAATTAACTGGCTCCTTTGAAAACGATGCTACATACAGTTAATCCACAGTTCAGATTTTAATTTAGAGCCTGTTTATGTTGTGGTATATGTATAATTCCTCCAAGATCTGGCTTTTGGTTCATACAGGATTGGATTCTAAATCTACCAGTTTTAAAAGCATACCTTACATACAGTCCTTTTAAATAACACGTGTTTGTGAGGGACAACATGGGGAAATGTGATATATATTAAATGACATCACCACTCATTAGGCTGGAAAAACACAAGTGGTCTTTATTGTTTGCTTTTGTGTCCCCTATTTTACATCAGTCTGGTCTTGATTTCATTGTTTGCGTGTGACCGTGTGAAACATGGGAGGGTGTTGAGTCAATTCATGGGCAATTAAGTCACTTCAATCTGACCCTAAACAAGAGGCTCCTTCAAAATTGATGAGATTGAGATTCTACACCCTGGACAGGTTATTTTGACCTTAATTTGACCGTTCATTAAGATAAGATAGTACTTTATTGTCTGTTTGCACAGAAAATTGTCTTGCATTTACCATTCTGACAATCGCAGACAGTAGACAGACATACGACAAAATCAGAGCCAAAAATTCTGCTATAAGTCTATAACGTGCATTCAAATTCTAAATATAAAATAGAAGTCCCTAAAAATCACTGAATGTGGTTTAGGCGTGTGATTGAGTAAGGAAGGAGATGAATTGTGGCAGTAAACCTGATTCTTCATTTCTAAGGGTAAAATTAGGCCATGGTCAATGTGTCTGTTTCTTAAGCCACTTCCTCAGGTGCTCCACCTGTGCAGTGATGCTACTCTTGGCTGTGCCTCCAGGGGCGCTGTACTGCTCCACGCTGCTGCTGTAGTCCCACACTGACGACACGTCACTGCCAAACAGCGGGCTGCGGAACACGAGAAGCACAGGGAACAAGCACAGGGAGGTGATTATGGTACAAGAGAGACATTTTTATTTGAATCGATTTTTGGCAGATGTTTATGTCCATGGTTCTCAAACTGATAACGGTGTTACTTTGAGAGCTCAGCATTTCCTCAGGTGGTACTTGGTATCAAACGTTTGAGAACCACTGGTTTATTTGTTAATGAAGAGAGAGACAATCACCTCAGGGCACTCAGGTCTTCCACGGTGAGTTGATTCAGTGTCACGTTTTTGGATTCAGCCATAAACACAGCTTTACCGGAGACACCGTGGGCTTCTCTGAAAGGCATCTACGACAAAGATAAACACAAATTGTACACTCTAAATTCACTGGAGGTGTGAGAGTGAATGGTTGTTTGTGTCTATGTGGCCATGGGTTGGACTTCCAACCTGTCCAGGGTGTAACCCGCCTTTCATTCTATGTCAGCTGGGATTGGCATAGATGAATGAATGAATGAATGTAACACTGAGTAATGAGTACGAAATAATTAAAACCCAGAGATTGCCGACTAGTATTTTAGCTTGAAGCGCCCCCCCGACCATAAACCATGTGATAACACTGATTTATATACTGATCTATAATGAGTTAAATGCAGATTTGACACCACATCTTTCATCTACTCACCCCTTTCCTGACGAGGTAGTAGGCCAGATCAGTCGCCAACATGTCAGGACTGAGAGCCGCTTCCATCACACTCTGGTTGATCTGAAACACAAAGCATGGTCAAAAAGTCGCTCAGCGTTATTTATTCCCGCCCCAGATATACAAAGAATATACACATAGGTTAATGTAACATCATAACACGTTCGTCCTAAAACAAGCACGTGAATTTCTGTCTTTCTGTCTTCCTGTCTGCACTTCATCTGTCCTGTCTCGTCTCGTCTCGTTGATTCCCTGATTGTCTGCACCTGGTGTTAATTAGTTCATGCTCCTTTAAACACGCCCTCCTCCCTTTGTGTTGTGCCTGTGCGTCATGTGTGTGTTTCCTTGTTGGAGTTCCACTTCCGCTTCATCTTGTTCCCTGCCTGACTCACGCTCGTCTGACCCTGTTTTGGATTTATTGTCTGACCAAGAGTAAAAAAAAAACTCCTCTGTTTCGAACTGAGATCTCTGCCCCTGCCTTGTGCTTTTGGGTCCACACTGTGTTTGAGTGCGTTACAGCCTTGACAGAGTAAAGTAAAAACTTTACGTTCTACTTCAGTAATGTATGTGGACTGTGTCGTCTTTAAAATGTCTTTATGTGGGGGAATAAAAAAGTAACTTTACGTAACAGTAAGCAAACAGCAAAATGTTCACAATTAACGGGGAACCTCTGACCTGCAGAGTTGACATGACCCCGGACGTCACCTGCAGCACGGCATGAACAGTGTCGAAGCAGTCAAACATGGCCTCTTTATCTTCCTGTAGAGGGCAGCAAACACATGGACGGTGTGACAGAAAAAGAGGGTTCAAGAGCGCGGGGAATTTTTGTGGATGTGAAGTGAGGGCACAGAAACGCTGATACCTGCAGGTCTTTGTTGTAGGTGCTGGGCAGGCCCTTCATTGTCATCATGAAACCTGAACACTGGAAAACGGACAGAAGTTTGAATGTGATTCTAAAGATGAAAACGGTCTATTTCTGAAAGGTAATCGATCACGTTAATCACTTTTGCTGCTTTTTTGTTGTTGAGAGACTTTATGGATTCTAGTATTGATAGGCAAATATTTTAAACATGGTTTTCTGTCGGGATGGGACACTTTTTTTTTCCCTTTTTTTTTTTGTCCGTTACGATATCACAAACTCCATACTGATATTAGTCCGACACCGTGATTTTATATCATTAATGAACTTTGAAGCTGTTAAGAACACATTTGTGAGTCATTTCAAAGACATCGTTCTCCAGCTGTGTGACATGATCTCCCAAAAAGAAGAAAAAACAGCCTAAACATGACTCAGCTAAAATGCTTTTGCTGATTTGTATTTACATTTTTACAGTGCATAGTGAAGCATGTGATATCTGACCGATAACAATACTTATTCCCATCCTGAATTTTCTCCTACTGCATTTATTTGTTTATTGTTTAAATGATAATTTTTTAGTATCCCAACATGTTGTATCGTCATCCCTGTATCGGGCCAATTCACTGCCCTATTTACTTTTTCGGCACAAAAAGAATCACCTCTTCTTACGTCAATAAAAGAGAAACACAGCAGAAGGAAAGGATTTTCACTTTAGCTGCACTAACTGCCCTAGGTTGAAGTCTCAAAACATTACATTTCAAAAAGAGGAAAAGAGAACAGTAGTCTATGTTTTACTCTTACTCGGCCAAAGACGCGACCTGCTTTGCTCCTGATGAGCTCCAGACTGTCAGCATTCTTCTTCTGGGGCATCAGACTGCTGCCTGTGCTACACACACACACACACACACACACGGGTAGAATTATTTGAATTGCATTAATTGGTTAGGAATATTAGGCTCTGCAGCTTTGCAAATACAACAAAATGAGCGACTTAACTGTGATTTACAGAATAAAACGCAGGCTGACCTGTAGGCGTCGGACAGTGTGATGAAGGAAAACTCCTTTGTGCTGTACAGCAGCAGATCCTCAGCCATTTTACTGAGGTGAGTCACACACAGAGAAGCCCAGAACAAGAACTCGGCTTTAAGAAGCAAAACACAGCGAAAACGCAGACAGAGGCAACTTTAAATACAATCTTTCTTCCAGTCTTTATCTCTAATAATAACGTTTACATACCAACAAAGTCTCGTTGGCCTGTTGCATCCATACTGTTCAGACTGATGTCCTCAAACGCCAACTCTGCACATGCACAGAAGGAGAAATGGTGCAGAAACATGTCAACTTGCAACAGTTGACATGTTTGGCCACTTGGGGGCAGTGAAAACATCCTGTGAGCCTGTCATTGACACATTTGAAGTTTTGCGTCAACCTCCCTAACTCAGTGTATGTGAGAAACTCCATACAGTGGCTCTCTGGTTAAATATAAACAAAAATGATGGTAAAACATGGAGGTCTCCATCAAAAAAGACCCTTCTTGGCTTCTCCCGCTCTAATATAATATTATTTGCAACTTGTGTTGTTATACGCGCCCCAAATCCTACACACTGGACCTTTTTAAGGTAAATATTCAGATATTAACGTGTCTTAATTAGGTTAAAATGTGATTTTGTTTTTGTACCTTTCTGCAGCAGCTCCCTGTCTATGTCGAATGGTGTTCCAGCGATGGCACCACTGAAAACGACATGAAGCCATTTCATTAACGGACTGTGTGAAAATCAGACACTGTGAGGCAGTGACTGTGTGTGTGTGTGTGTGTGTGTGTGTGTGTGTGTGTGTGTTCACAGTTTACCTGCCAAGGGGTAAAACATTAACTCTTTTCTTGATTTCCTGAAGCCGGTCCACATCTCTGCTCAGAGCGACAGCGTGACTGCAAACACATGGAAGAACAAGCATGAGACTGGAGTGAGCCACACATCGTGTGAGTAGAAAAGGTGGGAGACTTGCACTGTACTGAAAAGTTTCGCGGTCACCTTAGAATCCAGTGGCTCCATCTTATCGGCTGAGCTCTTTGCATGTGAGTGTAACCCGGAAATAGGACGTCAATTTCCCTGAGAAACAGAAAGCAACACGTTTTAAGAGAAGTGTGAATGTGAGGTTTCATGTGCCACTGTGTCTTTGTCTTACACTGCTGCTCGCTCCACCATGGTAGACACGAGCTGTAGGGCATTTTCTGTGAGGGTCGTGATGGCATCTCTCAGCCACAGCCTCATGTCAGTCACCACCTGGTCAACCAGAAGAGAATAATGCACAGACTGCGTCCTGAAAGAAAAACGCAGTGGTGACACTTTTAATGTGGTTTCGAACAAACCTGGTCGTTTCTGCTCCTGCCGGTGTGCAGCTTCCCCGCGGGTGAACCAATCAGCTCCTGAGAAAAGAGGCAGCCAGAGGACTGTGAGTGACAATATTTCACCACTGCCATCAGCAATAGATCCTAACTGAAAGAAAGAAAAACTTTATCCATTTATTTCTTCTTTTGTTGTGAACAAATCCAAAAAATAAGGATGTGTTTATCCCTTATTACTTAAAACTGTAGTGGGTAACCTTTTTTTTTAGATTTGTTTTCAATCAAAATAATATGGACAAATGGAGTAAAAATAAATAATGAAATGAATAAAGCATAAATAAAGCATTAATAATAATAATAATAATAATAATAATACTAACAATAAAAAAATAATAGCAATAAATAAATCACACAAACGCTCCCTCAGTCAGATCTGACTAAGGATGCAAGGTTTGTGGCAAATACTGTTACATTTTTTCTGTTCACAAAGACATGAGGCGGAATACTGACAACAAAAATCACCCCCAAAGTCACACACTGCAGCTTTAACAACTTCCCTACTTTTTATCTGTTACGTATGGACTTCCTGTCCATTGCTGCTGTTGTCATTCCCTTCCCGCCTAATCTCACACCGCAGAGAGAAGCACCAGTACCCAAACTGCTGACTCCTGCTGATAATAACTCCTTAAAATGTTCCTCCTACATTTATACAGTAGTGTCACGCATATTGCGTCACATATCGCTGACCCTGTAAGTATACTACGAGCTTAAGACCGAGAGAGTCCCATCACTGACCAAAATACTGGATTAGGACTATTTAACACGTGTTTTTTCACAAAAGGATTTCACTGACAGCAGCCTCCATTCACAAAAATGTCACTTGTCACAAATCAGCTCTGACGTGAAATATAATTGAATTCACTCCCACAGGATTACGAACCTCACCTTTAGCCTGCGCTCATTAGCAGTGTGAACGTCTTCATCTCCCGGTTTGATAACAAAAACACCTTTGGACCACTCCTCTGAAATCTGTAGAAGTAGAGAGACAAAAACTGTCATTGATTTATAATAATAATAATAAGCAAAATTAGTGTAATCACTTAGGTGAAAGACGCTGAAATAGTACTAGTAATCATTCCTCAACCGAAAGATTAGCTTCTCAGAGATCAGCCCGAGGTGAATTCAGTTTCTTACATAAGTTTTTGAGAGCTTTCTGTTTTCTAATTTTTATGACAGGTGGTCTTATAAATGTGTTAAGCACTGTAGGTGATAGTTTGAGGAAATGATCTGGATTGATTATGATCTGGATCCAGAATTAGGATTATTTTAAAAGACATTGAAGTGTGTATCAACACTGTGGTATCCTGAGTGGCCTTGGCGGAGGTTTGCGTGCTATAAGTACTTTCTAAAGTGTGCTATGATAACACGACCTGCCCAAACCTGGCTTGTGACTGTGTCGCACAGGGTGAAAGAGTGACTACCGTCACTTGGCAGCTCACGTCTATCACATGATGTGTTAACACCTACACACTCTTCCCTACTGGCACATTGTCAGCTATTAACCTGGACAAACAGTGAAGCTCAAACACATCACACTGACAGTGCTCGGAGCTTTATAGATTTTGGCAAAATATCACAAACATTATAGCTGAAGTCAGTAAACAGTGTTTGCTTAAACTTTTTCCTTTTTTTAGAGAATAGACATCTTCGTACACAATTACTGGTCTCACAGCTGCTAAGAGGATGAGAGCTTGTCATAGTTACACCTTATACACTGTCTGTGAGGGAGTGGCTCTTGTTATGGAGATAAAGCACAACTAGAGCCTTGGAAACAGGATTACGTTGTGCTGAAAATGAAAACATTGCGTGCAGGTCCAAACTAACATGCAAAATGAACGTAGTGAACAAGAAGCCAGGGCTGTGGACGCAATCTCTATTAAATTTCTTGCAAAAAGTGCATATAAAAACAAAACAGTCAGTCACGTGTGAAATTCCTCTTCCATGGTGTGTCACAGCAGAAAGGGACAGAACAAACGAGGACAATACAAAACATTCAACTGAAAACAAAAGGTTCCACGTGTAAAACAAATTATGGCAAAAATGAATTATACTTATTAACAGTTATGACAACATCATTGATAGTGTTACACTCTGGATGGATACAATATTGTCATTGTTTCAGACTGTTTTTGTTTAGTTTTTATTATAATTGATAATTATTATGTGTTACTTTATGCATTTTTTGCATCTTAGCTTTGTATTTCTCTTTCTAATTGTATTCTACTTAAATGCACCAAAACACCAAGTCAAATTACTTATGTGTAAATGTACTTCTGATTTCTATTTTTGTATGCAAATAATAAAACTATCAGTCACAATATATATAGCAAAGTGAACTTGCTTGAGATTTCAGGAATGTCATTAAACTGGTTTACTTGTTTGATTTTAGTGCTTCACTTTGAATATGAAGATGCATATGAATTATATGAAGTAATACTAGTGCACTTTTGTGACTTAAGTGCCCTCTAAGGTTAAAAAAAACAAAACAATCGATCCCCATAAAGGCTTGGGCCGGCCCTGGACCTTGAAAAGTGGGAGTACCTGATCCATTCCGTGTAAGATCTGGTTCATCTCATCAGTCGAGACCAGCTTCGCCCTCTCCAGAGCTTTCACATAAGCTTTGCTCCCTCTTACATCAGCATCCCACATCCTCTGGTCATAAGCGATAGATGCATTAAACTTCTCCATGATCGGATCGATGTCTCCCACGAAACGACCTCCCCACAGTTTATTTCCCTGATGAGACAAGACAAGGGAGACAGAGTTGTTTACACCGATCATGATTCCCTTCAGCTTACATTGAGGCCAGTTCTTCTTACCTCTGACGTGGCCATGTTTGTATTGACTCCGTTAAAATCACCCGGGTGAACCCAATCGAGCCTGCAGTCTGGTTTTAAGCAGACGACAGAACTGTCGCGTTCCCCCTCTCACCCGCTCCTACTGTCACTTTAAAAGAGCCACGTGACGTATTGCGTTATGTGTGGAAAAGTTCTCATTAAAACATCCATGTGTTCAGTAAATAAAAAAATATATGTCATGATTAAATATTTTCATTGATTTTTTTGTTCTTGGTTTTTTCTCGATATACTTCAAACGACGCGGTTTGATTCTGGCGGAACGTTTGACCTGGACTACCGTTTCCTTACGGACGAGTATGTACAGCGGACCAAACCTAAAAGCCTGGCATAATGGAAGTGTAAGTTTCTTTATTTTTTGCATATTTGTTATCGACGTATGTTTATTATGTTGTTTGTAATGTTTAGTGTTTCACAAAGGGACAAGCTTGGCTAAAGCTTAAGAATGGCTTCACTTTGTGGGAAACGCTGGTTCCATGACGCATTTTAAAGTGTCTTCAGTCCGATTGTGGTCGAATGTAGGGATAATCATGTTAAGATTCACCATTTTTTCAGTCACAGAAGAACATGCATTTCGTGCCAACATTGTGTATCCATCTATTCATTACAATTTTATATCCCTTTAACCCCCAGCATTAACAATTTGCCACAAAACAAAGTTCAGAGCTTTCGGCCACACCTCCTCCTTCCTTCAGTGACCAGAGAGCTCAGGTGTCATCATGTGACTTCAGCAACACATGAACATATATAGCTCACTAAATGAAGACTGTGACGTGTGGTTGAGAGTCTGAGAGTGAGAATGTTGACCCATGAGTTTAAGTTATTTGGTTCAACTTTTTCAAAGGTCAAAAATAATGAGCGTTGTGTTTTTCTCTTCTCAGGAAAAATGCTAACGCTGCTATGCTCAGTAACTACGAGGTATGTTCTCTATCTCCCTTCAACATTCTATGTTTTAAATGAGGAGATGAAAAAATACCTAATTGTCATATTTGGTCATCTGTGTGTTTCGCAGGTGTTCAAGCTCTTAACAGATCTGAAGGCACAAAGGAAAGAGAGCGGGAAGAACAAAAACAGCTCCGGGCAACAGAATTTAAACACCATCATGTATGAGGTCGGCTCACATCCTCAAATTCACTTTACTGACTTTAACCTCCTCTTTTTGCCTGATGTGTCACATTTGCACTTTTAGCAAAAGTTGTTTTTATATGTTTTTCATCACAGACACTCAATTACCTGTCAAAGACGCCATGCAGCAGACAGAGTCCAGAGGTGGTCAAAGAGTTCCTCACCACCATGATGCCTCATAAACTGACCAAGTTAGTATGAGCACACTGAGACAGATTTTCACGTTTTAAAGCTGCAGTGCATAACATTTGGTAACTTTTGTGGATGATGTTATTATTCTTAATGTGTTGACTCTTCATGAACAGAAAGGATTCAACATTATTTGTATGCTGTGTCCATCTGAAATCAGGCTCTGTCAAGCAATACTGTCAGCATTTATCCCGTCAAACTGCTGAATTACTGGATTTGTGAGCAGTAGAATTAACATCTGAAATGTTTCGTGGGTGCATCTTTGTGTTTTCAGTCAGAAACCAACCTGTTTGCAGCCGTCATGCTTTACTAGCACACTGTTGCTGTTGCCTCCGTCAGGATTGTATCAACTCATTTGACAGTGCGTGTATTACGTATCGTATCTTTAGGTACCCTATGATTCCCACCCCTATGAACAAACCACTTTTAGGATGGTATTTGCTATTGCTATTTGTATTTGGTGGATGCATACAGTTTATTGTGTACGGTGTATGCATTGTTCTGTATAACATGTAAACAGTGGTGATAATGTTTTGTATCTTCAGGGCGGAGAAACTGCACCTCCTGAACCACCGGCCGCAGACAGCAGTGGAAATCCAACTTGTAAGTTTTCCTTTCACCAGTTAGGGTTAACTTATTACAGTACCTTGTATAAGATACTTGTCTTTATCTCGTTTTAACTGGCGTATGGTGTATTGGTGTCCAGAGTGTCAGTTACTGAAACTTTCAGAACATTTGGCTGCGTATCAGTTTCATGATCACAGAACATAAGTGTCAAGGCATACAGATGTTGAGGGTTTCATACATCAAATCCCTGGTGATATTTGGACACACTGAGGTGCAAAGCATCAGCCATACTTTTACATGCACAGTTTAATCAAGCTAAGGCCATTGTCTGACTAAAACTGGCAATCAGACAACTTGCCTGACGTACTGTTCCATGATTACTTCCAGAAAACAGGATTTAGAGCTCCTTAAAACTGAAGGGAGGAGCTTGACATACATTAAACTCAAATTTATGAACTAATACTATTTGGTACTGATCGTACAGTGCATAATGTGTCAGAGAGCTTCTTTGCTGATAATGAAACATCAGCCTGCTAATTAAACCAAAACATAAAGGCTGTACATGACGAGCTGAATCGGCATTAACCTCAATACAACCCCATAAAGCCAAAAAAAAAGCTGTACATTCAGGTTCTAATTCTGTGCAGGTTCAGCACAATAAGTGGCCCCTTTTGCGTTGTCATTGGATTAATTATTATTTTTAGATAGCCTTTTTAATAATTCTGCAGAAATGGAAGACCTTTTCACAGACACAGACAAATATGGTTGTGTTTTTCTTTTCCTGCTTGCTTTTAGTTGGTGGAAGAGAGTGAGGAGCGTTTATCCGAGGAACAGATCGAGGAACTCATCCAGACAGTCTCAGGCATCCTTCCTGGTGACCCTGAGCAGGTAAACGCAGCTCCGGCTGAAGAAGAGATGGATGAAGGTGGTGAACAATCTTGACGTGACCCACGGGTGAAGAACTGGAGTGCATAAATATTAGAGGACTGGACTGGTTGCATTTTCCTGGGTCACTTTGAATCATTGTCGAACTGCTGACAGAGAAGATCCAAAATGGCTGCCCAACCATGGCTCAGTTTACCTGATCATCAAAATATTCACATAAATGTGACTCATTTCATGAATGGAAGGAAACCAGGGCTGCAACAACTTAATTAATCTATTATGATTATTGATTAATCAGTTTGAGAGTTGTGGGTTTTTTTAATAGTTAAAACAAGGTTTCTGATTTTTCAGCTTCTTAAATCTGATTATTTTCTGGTTTCTTTGCTCCATATAACAAAGAAATCGTTTTGGTTTGTGGACAAAACAAGTCATATGAAGACATCATTTCCAGGTTTTTTAGAAACACTGACCAACATTTTTTTTTCAACACCTGACGCTTTATGGATCAAATAAGTAGTCGGTTAATCGAGAAAATAACCGACAGATTAATCGATTGTAAAATCAATCGTTAGTTGCAGCCTTAAAGGAAATGAGCACGTTATGATTTCACTGGTGACTGAGATCAAATGTGCACACTTTCATAAATGAGATGTTTGGACAGTGAGTCACACAAAGACTTGTTTTGTACCCGACTCGTCTACCTTCTGTTTCACATCACATACAGTCATTTTCCTGCCGAGGCACATGTTGTATTTTTGGTTTCTGACTTAATGTTAGGTGCCAGTTTCAAAATAAGTGCTTTTGTAAAATGGATGATTTCCAGCAATATAATATACTGTGTCACTCATGCAATTAAACTTTCAGTTGGTCAGACAGCAGGATTAGAGTGGCTTTTTAATAACAACGACAGGAGACAGATTTAAAAGCAGCAGAAGTGCGTCTGCAGCTTTTTGTCACCTTTTAATAACACGTTCAGCAAGCAAGCACGTCAATGCCACATTTTGTTTTCATAAAGACCTGAAGACATTTTCTGTATGTCAATGTGCTAAACAACACCTGCACAACATATAAAAATGGGAACTTGTGGTTTTGTGTGGTGCAGCATCACAGACGAGGAAACTGAAGCTGAATTGCTACAATCTAAAGGTTTTCTGATGGCGGTGTCACCGTTTTTTCCTCTGGATTATCAGTAGGTCAGTGTATGCAACATTAAAATGAAACCACCAGTGGGAGGCCCGTAAACATAACGCATCGGTCATTATATTATTTAGGAGTGGTTTAATCATCATTGTGAGATGTTACAGATTTGGAGTTCTGCAGCCACAGATATTACACAATTATAACAAACTGCAGGCTGATGCACGAAACCACGATCTCTTCAACAGCTCTGGATTAGGTTGTTATTCTGTTCTGGGATGTTGAGAAATAACTGAGGAAGGATGTGCTCTCTGTTAGACTCATACTTTTCTCTTTTGGGTTTCCTGTTAATACATTACATCCATTTCCTGTTCTTTCATAACACCGTGTCAAGGCAAGATTATAGAGATTATATGTTATGTTCGATGCCTTTTACTCACACATGCAGGTATCTTATACATACACACACACACACATTTTAACCTAATTAATGTATAGATACAGTCCTCAATTACTGTAATTCTGTGTGTAAACTGTAAAACTGCTGTAAAAATATAGTTTGATAAAACTTAAAACCCAGCAAACCTTCATGTTAGAATGGCTCCATGGACACCACACTGAGTCTAAAAGCCATATAATTGCCATATACTATAAATACATTTATACTGGTTAAAACCTGTAAATGGTTGTTTTGATCATGGGAATAGGGTATAAGACTGCTGTGAATTGTAGGAAGGCTAAATGCAACTGGATTAAGAGGGGACCAGAGGTCACACAACTGGGGTAATGGTTCACTTTTCAACCCTCCAAATGTATGTGTGTGTGTGTGGGGGGGGGGGACTGCAGTGGCTTAGGAACAAGTCTGTTCATGCTGTTGAGTAAGTCAGCCAAAGTCCAGATTCAAATCTCATGTTTACACTTCACAAACACTTCAAATCTAATCTGACAGAGAATCTCTAAAGAAGATTAAACACAACAAATAAACAAATCCAATGGTTGCAGCAACTCTTGTAGAGATCAGCTGGATTTTTCCAAACAACTGTGTAAATTAGACACATTTCTGTTTTCATTTTTGAAGAAATTTCCTTTGTTTTCCTTTCTGTTGAATATGGACCTGTGGTCAACAAGTCTATCCACTTACATTTAACTCTAGATTTTACTTGCGTAAGTATAATTACAGCACTTCATATAAAAGACACTTAAATACCAAAGGTAAATCTGCTCTACATGCCAAAAGGCTGATAGAAAATTGATTTATTCACATACTTCAGTTTCTCATGCCCAACTTTGCTTTCCCTCTGCTTATTATTCCAGATTTGAATTATTGCACAGCACCTTGACACTGTGTTTTAAAACGTTCTATATACATAAAGAGGATTATTATTATCATTGCACATTAACATGTAGCTAAAGATTTAAAATAAATGCAGTGGAGGAAAAGTTAAATTATTTCGTTATGGTATAGGACAATAACAATAATAACAATGTTGTACTTTAAATGTTTTGCTTTGTTGCATCATTCATGTTTCTTGTTTAGTGGTCATGTTGTGTTTTTACTCCTCCACAGAGGCCGCAATCTGTCATGAAGATCCATAGGAGAAAGTATTACGCTTTTTTTTTACTTGCTGTATGTTTCTTTTTTGATTTATGTTGCTTACCTTTTGAATAATGATATTGCTGCTTGTCTTTTGTGTTCACTGATATTTGATATATTGAGGAGAGATTCCACTAAGGGTTTTCTGAATATCTCCTGCACGATGTGTGTCTTTATTGTTGTTTCACTGCTTTCGTGTTTTGTTGTGAAAAATAAAATCAAGAAACCAAAAACCAATAGTCAGACTACCATAGTGCTAGTAATAGTAATATACAGTCTCTTATCAAAGTACACCCCAAACTAAATGAATGACCCATTTCAAGTTAAGTGCTTTGCAAATTGAAATTAATAAAAATTAATATATCATAATCTATTATTTGAATAACGTGTATCTAACTAAATTTAATTGAAAGGCAGAGGGACAATTTGTCTCTATCAAGTCGATATGCATGGGAAAGTATTGTGACAGCATTATGGTATCAGGCGCATAACTAAATGTAAGTGGAGATAAACAAAGCTATACACACTTATAACCACACATACATAAAGAATGTGAATAAAAATCTGTCGAAGAATAAAATCAAAATGAATCAAATAAGACGGGTAACCTAAACTAAATCCCATGCTGAGATTGAATTTCCCCTGTGGGCTTTTAATCAAGAGAATACAAATCAATGAGGTGAAGTAATTTTAGCCTCCAGTGTGAAGGAGGGGAGGAAACAGCGGCGGAATTGCCCTTTAACACGCACACCAATCGGATTCCTCCAGACAGATGCGATGTCGAATTCAGAGCGTCCCATCGACCAATCAGCGCTCAACTTGCTCTGCCTGTCTGCGCTCGTGCTCGCGCTCACTGTGTTTTTTTCCCCCCTAAACGACAGAGACGGTACAAACTTCAGGGTGAATGTGTATGTGTGTGTTTTTTAAATCACGAAATGGCGCAGACGTTTCCGCTGTGTGACCTCCACCGGTAGCGTCTCCTCATGAAGGTAAACCGCGTCACCTCTGTGCGGAAAGAGCCGCTCTTCGTTCGTATGTCAGTAGTGTTTTTCCTCGAGATTTGGGCAGTTTCGCAGACACTGGTGAGTGAACACAATTGTTCAGTTATGAAGAAAAAAACGCTTGTTAGCGAAGCTTCGTGTGACACTTTGGGTTTAAAGGACGCAGTGACAGGTGTGTGTTGCCCGCTGGTCCTGTCACGGTGGGTTTGACTGATAACAGGTCATTCACCTGGAGGCTGACCGCCGCGGGTACATTTTTTCGCAGGCAAGACACATCCTGAATTGAGGCCAGATGTTCGTGGCTGCTGGGCTTCGCTTCATAATCCCGTTAATCTGCCGTAACACACACATCTTTGGCTGCTGTGATATTGTAGCTTTGCACCTAGTTTGTACAAAAGTCAACATGATTTACGTGCCAGTATTAGTCGACAAATATGGAAGATATGGATCTCTGGCCAATTTAGTTTTTTCTCCTTCATCTGATGAAATAGTCAAAGCAGAAGACCTAGTTTGATGATTGCGGAAAGGAAATCGTTTTTGATTTTGACAGCAAACATTAGTGCCAAACCGAATACTTGATTAATCAGTTATTAATCAATTACTAAATTAATCATCACCTATTTAGATAATTGATTATTTGGCTTGAGTGTTATTTAAATAATTAATAATTTGCTCCTCATAACAAAGACCTCATTTTTGGTTTGTGGACAAAACAAGACATTTGAGAACACGTCAAACATTTTCTGACATTTTATGGACCAAACGATTGCAGCCCTAGCAAACATCTTATCTGGTGTGCAGGAGTTTTGGGCCTGGGAGTCTGTACCAGTGCAATACCTCATTTAATGTCCCCACACGTGGTCATGCTTTGATTATTGTGTGATTAATTGTGTGCAGAAAGAGCAGTAAAAGCCCCAGCTTCTCTGGAAGGTAAAATGTGGAAGTTGCACACGCCCACTGTTTCCCTTCTTCAGCAGGAAATCAGTGTCACTGCTCCTGACTGTGAGGAACAAAAAGGCTTTCTTGACAACCTGTAGGTTACATATGTCACCACTGTGCACAAAGCCTGTTCAGTGAAAAGGCATCAGTTGTTCATGATGCAGATGCAGTTTCTCCCCACCACTGAGGAGGAAGCAGCAGAAAGCATAGAAAAGCTCATACACATGAAAAAATGTAATACAATATATCAAAATATTAACCTTAGCCTAGGGTTGCATATTTTTGTTAGACTTTGGCAGGAAGTCAATACTTCCTTGTAGGAGCCAGTATTGCATTAACTTAGTTTAAGGTTACTTTAAATGATTAATACAGGATTACTTGTTGAAGTGTAATGTTACAACCGTAACAGTTAAAGTAGTGATTAAATATTCTTGCAAGGAAAGGAACGTGGCTTTGTGGTCCTTTGATGTTATTTTAGCAATTTTGTAGGTTGATGTGTCCGTCCATGACCATCCACCCATTTTCTACCGCTTTATCCTAGCAGGGCCACATATAGAGACAAACAACCATTCACTCTCACACTCAAACCTATGGTCAATTTAGAGTGACCAATTTAACTAAATTCTTAGTTGTGTGTCTGACCTGAAGAGATAGCTATTGTCTGAATGTTTCAATTTTTTTAAAAGTTATTGTTTTTGCCTCTTCTGTAATACATGAACTGTTCATGGCAATTTTCTTTTATTCATAATGTGTATAAAACCTTGTGTGCAGCAAAGCCTATCTTAAACCATTGGCCTAAATCTCCAAGTGGCTTAATCTCTGCATAGAAGCGCATTACAATTACACATAAAGCTTGTGTATACCACTGGACTTAGCACGATTAATGCAGCATTCAAGAAAGTATCCCTGCTCCCAGGTCGAGACGTCCTCATTTCCAGCTGTTTTTCCTGTTTGCTTTGATGGTCAGTCTGAATTTTATGGGCAGGCTACTCTTGCACGGAGAGATGAGGTTTTCCCACGTTGCGTCCAGATGTGACCCTCCCTTCACATCTATTCAAACAAGATGAAAAGGGGACATATTGCATTTAGCTTCCCTACGAAACCTGCTATTTGTGTTATGAATTAGTGTGGTTGTAGAACTTTAAATGTGGCTTCCGTACTATAATGTTTATTATTGTTAGAGTTATTAAAGTCAGAGTTATGAGGATTGAGTTTGTTTTTAAGACTTGTGTGTTGTGTCATAGTAATAATAGTGAAAGGAATGAAACTGCTAATGTGCACATCTTAGGAGATACAGGGGGGAAGTAGCATGAAAGCCTTGTGTGGTAATCTGACCATAAACAAATGGCTCTGCGTTTCAACGTGGCAGAAACTGTCAGCACAAATGAAAACATGAGGAGGTTGTAATTAGTGACTGCAGATACACTGTCTCGGAGTGTGTTTGCATTTCATGCCGCAGTGAATTTTGATATGGCTTCAGAGTCTGTGGCCTGCCAGAGGGAAGTTGCAGAATTGCATCTTTGTTAACAGAGTGGATGCATTTTCGATCCTTTGAAAGTGTGTGCACGTGTTCTTGGCAAAATAATGCAGCAGCCACCATCGCACCCTTCTTGCTGATACTACAGTAGCACGTTCATGAGGGGCAGTGGCTAGTTTTTGCAGTTTTAGACATTTAGAAAAAGATGAATAATGTTTTTTTGTTGCTTAGCAAGTCATGAAATAATTATGTAAGATGTTTTACAAATTGGTTTTAATAGTATCAACTAATTCTGGTGCAAATCTTCCTTGTTTTCCATACTGTAGGGACAATGGATAAAAGAAATGGTCAGCTGTGGAATGGAACAAGCCTGGATCTTTCTCTCTAACACTTGGACCTACCAAGGAGTGAGGAGTCCTCTCTGCATCTCAGCTGCACTCTTGTCCCTTTCTGACTGTCAAACTACATCAACTGCCTTTTACTGAAATTGAAGGCGTCAAGCAGGATCCCCGTAATTCTCATGCCCTCTTGACTTCCAAACGCACCCAGCCACCATGAGGACCAGCAGGTCAAGCCTGCTGCTGGGCTGCATGCTCCTTTGTTCTGTGTCTCTGCTCTACCTGGGCATGAGTGGGATCGAGTGCCCTCAAAAAAGCCACCGGCACCGATGGATGGAGCTCAACCTGGGCTCAGTCAATCAGAGCCTGCCCCTCCCTGAACACTTCCCAGAAGAAACACCACTGATCTTTATTGGAGGCTTTCCCCGGAGCGGCACCACACTCATGCGTGTCATGCTGGATGCCCACAATGCCGTGCGCTGTGGTGAAGAGACCCGAGTGATCCCTCGCCTCCTGGCCATGCGGGCCACCTGGAGTCGCTCTGTTAAAGAGAGGATACGATTGGATGAGGCAGGCGTCACTGACCAGGTGTTGGATTCAGCGGTGAGAGCGTTCTTGTTAGAGGTGAGCTGGTCAGTGCCTCATGCTGGATGTAGACCAATTTATCTGTTGGGCTGATCAAAAAAAAATTAAATCAGCATTAGTCAATTATTATTTATTAATAGTCCAATTATTACAAATAAAAAATTGCAATGTCAGTAAAAAAATGTATTTCTGTTGTGACCTGTTAAGTTTATACATTATTTTTTTTGAAAAGGCTGAACATGTTGTTCGATAACAGGTTACTGAAGTGAAGCGATTTTTATTTTATTATTTATTGACATTAAACATATATATTTTATTAAATGGAGGGGAAAAAAACACAATTGGCTAAGTATATGGGCCAAAAAACTGGCATCACTTATCAGCCAGTTGCTGCCCTAATTTATAAAACTTGGCCACAGAAAAAGCCATATGAGTTGACCTCTGCGTCATGCAGTCTGTGTTAAAGAGTTAAGCCTGAAACGCACACATCCATCTGCTAATCTGCAAACATGTTTGCTTGTTGAGGCCGTATTTGCTGCGTTATATGTAAATAGATTTAAATGATCCACATTGAGTCATAGGGCTGCACAGTAGTGGTGAGCACTGGTGTCTCACCACAAGGAGGTTCTTTGTCTGAATCTTGGTTTCACATGTACTTGTGTTTTTCCACTCCGGCTTCCTCACACTATCCAGCCTTCAGCTCAAAGGATAAGTGGTAGTTAATGAAGTAATAACAATAATATTGATTTATCCACTTCTTATTTTCAAGTTTTCTCATCCTAAAATGTAGGTAAATCAAGCCGGTCACAGTTTTTAGAGCCCAAGGTGTTCAAAGCTGTACAAATTGTTCAAATAAATAAGTGTTAATCTACATTAAAAGTAAAACCAAGCATTACTATTCTGAGTCTCAATAAGAATGTGTAATTGAATGTCATGGAATTCAATTCAGTTCAATTAATAAAACTTTATTTGTTCCAGGGGGCAAGTAAAAGCACACAAAGTGGTTGTCAACAAAAAACACAAAACAAGAGTGCTATGTTCTGAAGAACATAGCTTTGTTAAAATAATCACTGTTTTCCCATATGTGTTTCTAGGTGATAGTCGGCCATGGAGAACCTGCACCTCGCCTTTGCAATAAGGACCCTTTTGCCTTGAAGTCTCTGTCATACCTGGCTCGCATCTTCCCTAAAGCAAAATTTGTGCTCATGCTACGAGATGGGCGGGCAACGGTCCACTCCATGATATCACGCAAGGTACACTCGTTTACTGTTACCAGGACAAACCTGACAAGTTTGTTCCAGCGCCAGTTCCATTTTGAGTTTTCCAATATCTGTGTATCTCTCCTGTGTTAATATGATCTCTCCATTCACAGGTCACCATCTCTGGCTTCGATCTGACCAGCTACAGGGACTGTCTGACCAAGTGGAGCAGCGCAGTAGACACCATGTTCAGCCAGTGTCAGGCAGCCGGGAAAGACAGATGTCTGCCTGTTCACTATGAGCAACTTGTCTTGTACCCGGAGGAGGAAATGAGGAAGTTACTTCACTTCCTAGACCTGCAGTGGGATCTGTCAGTGCTGCACCACGAAGAGCTGATTGGAAAGGCTGGTGGTGTGTCTCTGTCCAAGTGAGTATGTGCCATGTAAGATTTCCACCTGCACTGCTGTTTAATGAAACAATCCTACATACAAAAATCTTTAGTACATTACATTATACATTTGTATATATATAGACCCCCACTGACATCTCACAGAATGAGCAATCAAAACACGGTAACAACAGGTGACGCACAATGGTAGAAAAATGTGAAAAGCACTGTAAGGTAAAAAAATTTTTAATGAGCAATATAATAAAAAAATACATCTCTAGTAGCAGATTTAATTAAATAATAACCGTCCCAGTGAATTACATGCATTTTCTTCTTGACAGTACTTTATGTGGGTGAAAGAAAGGTGACACAAGGAATTTAAAACTCAGATCCGTAGATTGATCCATCCACAGCAGCAAGTCAGAGAGCAGACTCAGGAATCAAACCCCAGTCAGTGACCTCTGAGATATTTTTACCTGTTCTACCTATTTTTATCTACTGTTGCAAGTTGAAATCAATGATGCAGGACAAGAGCAACACGAAGGTGCAGGTCAGGTGAAAAAAAATGACTGATGGATAACATGTGGAGCAGTGATATTTTTACTTTAATGATTGTTTAGCCTTATACTGTAAGTTCAAACCAAAATACTCAAAACACATGTCAAATGGCTGCAAAACCTTCTTGTTTGTGTGCAGGCGATAAAGCAATATGTTAAAGATATCATCACCATACAAAATTGTAGATAATTATTTGTTTAATGCTTATGGCTTTTTTCTTGATTTGTCAGTTCATCATTTTAGATACAAAATGTGAAATTTTGTTAAATGCTTCAAGTTTGTTCATTCTTAATTTTTGTCCAAAGTATATGCAGTTTTATTGGCATAATTCTGCTTATCAATGACATTAAATTGATTAAAGTGGTAACAGGCAACTTTAATTCAGCTTTCATGAACTAATCATTTGAGCTGAAGTCTTATGTTTATCTTGATTTTCTTTAGACTGAAGACTTTGTGTCATTACTTAACTTAAATCACAATCTCTAAAATACAGAGATTCCGTTATTTAGGCAAATTGTGTTGGCTCTGTATTGGCTAATTTGCCTGTGAGATTTTCCACTTCTTTATAAAAGATGGTGGTGTTTGTGTCCGTACAGGGTCGAGCGATCGACAGATCAGGTGATTAAGCCGGTCAATACAGACGCCCTGTCCAAGTGGGTGGGACACATTCCCTCTGATGTGTTAAACGACATGGCTGAAATTGCACCCATGCTGTCTCGTCTTGGTTACGACCCTCACGCTGACCCACCAAACTACACAAGATCAGAGCCCTTGGCATCACCATTCAACAACTCACAGGTGAGATTAAGACAAATGGGACGTTTTCTTTCTCTTTTTTTTAACACGGTGTAAAACACTCAAATTTAGGAAGCAATGTATTTTTTAATTCCATTTTTGAGCCCAGGTTGCTTGTTTTGTGTCAGCGCCAGTGTGGACTTGACAATGATATAAAACAAAAAAAACAGGTATTATATATATATATATATATATATATATATATATATAAACAATGTATAATAAAAGCACTGCACATGTAATCATCCAAATTCTCAGTCAGGCTACACTGTAGCAATGTGATGCTCCATTATAACTCATCGAGATCATTGTTTACCAAACTTTTTTATATCGCAACCTACTTTGTAAGGACAAACCACCAAGACCCAATTTACACTACAAATTATTAAAGGAGCAAATTAGTTCATACTATTATTTCTGATTACTTGTACTGAGATATACTGAATGTATCACATCATGTTAAAGGAATCACAATCTTGTATGCTTGTTATGTAAAACAAACAGTAAATGCATAAATCTGAAGTAAAAAGCAGGGAAAAATTCTGTATTTGATGACCCCAAAAAAAACAAGGAACCAGATGATCATTATTGGAATCAAATTCGGAAACATTTGAGTTCAAATGCAAATTAACTTTTAATTTCTACTCATCAGTGAACTCTGAATCTTTTCTTTCTTTTAAGGGTTTGAAAACAGCCGGATCTTCAAACTCCAGTTAAGGAAGAGGAGGAAAATCCGTTTTTTTCCAGGCTCCACGATATGAATGCACCTTTAACAGACCAGCTCTTCAGTAATTACATCTCATATGAACATTTTTTTAAACTGTCCCATGTGTATTTTTGACTTGTTACTAAGACTTGAGTGCAGTGTTGGCTCCGTTAAAATCCAGATTCCTAAAGGGGTTTTGGGTTTAAATCAATTAGGCCTGATTCACACTAGCTGTGGTTGTGTTATCATTTCGGTTTCCATGTGAACAAGTAAGTGTTCACACTTCACGTGTTGACATTGTAGCAGCAATTTTACTTAAAACTGCCTCTTTTACAGTAATTTTAGCTGAATGAATGAAAAACATTAATATTATATTTTTATTACAATTTTAGCAGCTGTGCAGATTATCTCTCTTGTCTGAGTAAATATAAATCATCTGACGTTTTCTGTTTATGATAAATCAGAAAATTAAGTCATAATCATATTGATGGTGTGGGGAGACAAACAAATTGCATCCACGATGCACACCCAGTGTGAACCGGGCCTTACACTGTATCTGAACCGCTTGAGGTTCACTGCTTCTCTCTGCATTCTCCGATGTGTCCTTCACAGTGAACAGACATTTCAATGCATCTTTACACCTTGTACCTGCAAGTATTTCAGCATGCGTGCCGGTGGTTATGGCTTCTCCACAAATGTGAATGTGTCTTGACACAAACCTTTTACTTACTGAGATGTCAGTCAGTGTCCAGGAAGCATAATGACTGTATATTTTTTAAAGATGTACATTTATTTTCTTAATAAATTATTTTGGTGTTGACCATTTGCCATTCAGGAAACTGAAAAATGTTTACTCTGAATTGAGAATTTGTAATTGTTGTATGTTGTTGGACATGAATAATAAAAAAAAATGCCCTAAATGTCACCTTTATAACTGTAATTAGTGTATTTTATTTACCAATATTTTAGCTCCACACTAATTGACTGTCAGCGGAGATATACTGCCCTCTAGCGATGCAAAATTTAAACTGCCTGACAGGCAAGTAAACAGATGAAGTTCAACATTAAAACCCTTACGCTACAATGATGAACAGAGTCACATGGGTTTGGTAGTACTTTGGAATATCATTGTCACTAAACACAGTCTGCCAGTCCATGATAAAAATGTATTTATGATGCAAATATTAATTTAAGAGAAAAAAAACCAACAAACTCCATTATAAATGAAAATAACTAGTACTGAAAATAACTAGTACTGAAAATAACTAGTACCACGCGCGGTTCTGAACGGGTTCGAGCCGACCCACGCGGGTCGCCGTGTGCCACGGCTCCCCGCGTGCCTCGCGCTCTCACCCGTTCATTCACCGCGCGTGGTACTAGTTATTTTCAGTACTAGTTATTTTCAGTACTAGTTATTTTCAGTACTAGTTATTTTCAGCGGCGTCCCTGCGCATGTCGTTCCAAATTTCGAGGGGGATCGGGCAACGTATGACAAAGTTATAGGGCACTTCCTGTTTAAAATGGCAGACTTCCTGTTCGGTCAAGTGTGTGTTCGTAAACGTGTTCAGGGAAGTTCCCTTGTCTTACATATCAAGTTTTGTGCAGATCGGATAATCTTAGAGTTTACTTCCTGTTTCGGGCATTCCACTTCCTGTTGGGAGGTCATCTCTTGCAGACATGCTCAGGACAGGTCCCTGGTGTCACATAAAAGGTTTCGTGCAAATCGGACAACGTACGGCAAAGTTAGAGGGCACTTCCTGTTTAAAATCGCCAACTTCCTGTTCGTCTCCGTAAACGTGTTCAGGGAAGTTCCCTTGTCTTACATATCAAGTTTTGTTCAGATCGGACAATGTAAGACTTTACTTCCTGTTTCGGGCGTTCCACTTCCTGTAGGGAGGTGACCTTTTACGGACATGCTCAGGACAGGTCCCTGGTGTCACATATAAGGTTTTGTGCAGATCGGACAACGTACGGCAAAGTTAGAGGGCACTTCCTGTTTAAAATGGCCGACTTCCTGTTCGGTCAACGGCGTCTCCGTAAACATGTTCAGGGAAGGTCCAGTAACTCACATATCTAGTTTCGTGTCAATCGGACAATGTAAGACTTTACTTCCTGTTTCGGGCGTTCCACTTCCTGTAGGGAGGTGACCTTTTACGGACATGTTGAGGAAGGGTCTGGGGTCCCACATACTAAGTTTCAAGTGGATACAACAATCCCTGTTGGAGCAGCATCAAAAACTATAAATGTAATTCTGTCTGCTGTCACCAGGGGGCGCTGTATTTGAAAATGAATATTTTCATATAGACGTGTTCAGGGCCGGACTGTCATCAATCCTTGCAAGTTTGGTTCAGATCGGACCAGGATTGGCAAAGTTGTAACAGTTTGTTTTTTTAGAATTTTCTACCACCACCAGGAGGCGCTGTTTTCAAAATGTACCGTTTCAGCAACACAGTCGTCTTCAGCAACTAACCATCATCAACTATAGCAAGTTTGGTTGGGATCAGACCTTCCATCGCGAAGTTATAAGAGTTTCATTGTCTGTTATGAAAAATTATTATTATCTCCAATTTTGGCGCCCCCTATCTCGTACGCCATACAATATTTTAAGAAGCTTTTGATAACTTTTGATGCTCAACTCGTCCACATTGATCTCACCAAGTTTGAAGGTGATTGCACAAAAGCTCTAGGAGGAGATAATTGAAATACAAGCTGTCATATTGTCTGCTGTCACCAGGGGGCGCTGTTTTCGAAATTTAATATTTTCATATAGACGTCTTTAGGGCCAGACTATCATCAATCCTAGCAAGTTTGGTTCAGATCGGACCAGGATTCACGAAGTTGTAGCAGTTTGATTTTTTGTCCCAAAAATCCGACTTTGCGTCGTTGCCATGGCAACACCGTTAAACGATTTGTCGTCATATTGATCACGCATCATCTACTATGTGTTTTGACTGTTGTCACCAATTTTGAGTGCGGTACGATTATCTGTGTAAAAGTTATTCCCGAAATCGTAAAAAAACTTTTTTTTTGTGTATTTTCTTTCACCACAAGGAGGCGCTGTTTTCAAACTTCACCGTTTTTTCATAGACGTCTTCAGCCATGGCCCATCATCAATCATAGCAAGTTTGGTTCGGATCGGACCTTCCATCGCAAAGTTATAAGAGTTTTTTATTTCTGATGCGAAACATCAGAATCATCACGAACTTTGCCGCCCCCTATCTCGTGCGCCGTGCGACATTTGAAAAAACTTTTGATACCGTGAGCTCCTCAACTGGTCCACAGGGACCTCACCAAGTTTGAAGGTGATCGCACGAAAACTCTAGGAGGAGTTAGTTCAAATACCATTGCTGCGAATTCGCCAAAATCGCCAAAAAATCGCCAATCAACCCAAGATGGCGGATTTCCTGTTGGGTTTGGATCATGGTCATAATGTAATTTTTTCTTCATCCTGACCCACTACACATGTGTACCGAATTTCGGGCATGTGCGATAATTGTGTTGGTCATGGTGAATTTTGACAGGTCGCTTCGCACGTTTTGGCCCCTCCCACATTCAATTTTCGACGCACATTCCCCGAACCTTTTTCAGACGTAAATTTACACCAGGATTGATGCGGTCACAAAAATTGGTGAGTTTTGGGGTATGGGAAAGGCCTCAAAAAGGCAATTCATTTGGGGGAATAATAAGAATAATAATAATAATGAAAATAACTAGTACTGAAAATAACTAGTACTGAAAATAACTAGTACCGCGCGCGGTTCTGAACGGGTTCGAGCCGACCCACGCGGGTCGCCGTGTGCCACGGCTCCCCGCGTGCCTCGCGCTCTCACCCGTTCATTCACCGCGCGCGGTACTAGTTATTTTCAGTACTAGTTATTTTCAGTACTAGTTATTTTCAGTACTAGTTATTTTCAGCGGCGTCCCCGCGCATGTCGATCCAAATTTCGGGGGGATCGGGCAACGTATGGCAAAGTTATAGGGCACTTCCTGTTTAAAATGGCTAAGTTCCTGTTCGGTCAAATGCGCGTCCGTTAACGAGTTCAGGGAAGTTCCCTTGTCTTACATATCAAGTTTTGTTCAGATCGGACAATCTTAGAGTTTACTTCCTGTTTCGGGCATTCCACTTCCTGTTGGGAGGTCATCTTTTGCAGACATGCTCAGGACAGGTCCCTGGTGTCACATATAAGCTTTCGTGCAAATCGGACAACGTACGGCAAAGTTATAGGGCACTTCCTGTTTAAAATGGCCGACTTCCTGTTCGGTCAAATGCGCGTCCGTAAACGTGTTCAGGGAAGTTCCCTTGTCTTACATATCAAGTTTTGTTCAGATCGGACAATCTTAGAGTTTACTTCCTGTTTCGGGCATTCCACTTCCTGTAGGGAGGTGACCTTTTATGGACATGCTCAGGACAGGTCCCTGGTGTCACATATAAGATTTTGTGCAAATCGGACAACGTACGGCAAAGTTAGAGGGCACTTCCTGTTTAAAATGGCCGACTTCCTGTTCGTCTCCGGAAACATGTTCAGGGAAGGTCCCATAACTCACATATCTAGTTTCGTGTCAGTCGGACAATGTAAGACTTTACTTCCTGTTTCGGGCGTTCCACTTCCTGTAGGGAGGTGACCTTTTACGGACATGCTCAGGACAGGTCCCTGGTGTCACATATAAGGTTTTGTGCAGATCGGACAACGTACGGCAAAGTTAGAGGGCACTTCCTGTTTAAAATGGCCGACTTCCTGTTCGGTCAACGGCGTCTCCGTAAACATGTTCAGGGAAGGTCCAGTAACTCACATATCTAGTTTCGTGTCAATCGGACAATGTAAGACTTTACTTCCTGTTTCGGGCGTTCCACTTCCTGTAGGGAGGTGACCTTTTACGGACATGTTGAGGAAGGGTCTGGGGTCCCACATACTAAGTTTCAAGTGGATACAACAATCCCTGTTGGAGCAGCATCAAAAACTATAAATGTAATTCTGTCTGCTGTCACCAGGGGGCGCTGTATTTGAAAATGAATATTTTCATATAGACGTGTTCAGGGCCGGACTGTCATCAATCCTTGCAAGTTTGGTTCAGATCGGACCAGGATTGGCAAAGTTGTAACAGTTTGTTTTTTTAGAATTTTCTACCACCACCAGGAGGCGCTGTTTTCAAAATGTACCGTTTCAGCAACAAAGTCGTCTTCAGCAACTAACCATCATCAACTATAGCAAGTTTGGTTGGGATCAGACCTTCCATCGCGAAGTTATAAGAGTTTCATTGTCTGTTATAAAAAATTATTATTATCTCCAATTTTGGCGCCCCCTATCTCGTACGCCATACAATATTTTAAAAAGCTTTTGATAACTTTTGATGCTCAACTCGTCCACATTGATCTCACAAAGTTTGAAGGTGATCGCACAAAAGCTCTAGGAGGAGATAATTGAAATACAAGCTGTCATATTGTCTGCTGTCACCAGGGGGCGCTGTTTTCGAAATTGAATATTTTTATATAGACATCTTTAGGGCCGGACTGTCATCAATCCTAGCAAGTTTGGTTCGGATCGGACCAGGATTCGCGAAGTTGTAGCAGTTAGATTTTTTGTCCCAAAAATCCGACTTTGCGTCGTTGCCATGGCAACACCGTTAAACGATTTGTTGTCATATTGATCACGCATCATCTACCATGTGTTTTGACTGTTGTCACCAATTTTCAGTGCGGTACGATTATCTGTGTAAAAGTTATTCCCGAAATTGTAAAAAAACTTTTTTTTTGTGTATTTTCTTTCACCACAAGGAGGCACTGTTTTCAAACTTCACCGTTTTTTCATAGACGTCTTCAGCCATGGCCCATCATCAATGGTAGCAAGTTTGGTTCGGATCGGACCTTCCATCGCAAAGTTATAAGAGTTTTGTTTTTCTGATGCGAAACATCAGAATCATCACGAACTTTGCCGCCCCCTATCTCGTGCGCCGTGCGACATTTGAAAAAACTTTTGATACCGTGAGCTCCTCAACTGGTCCACAGGGACCTCACCAAGTTTGAAGGTGATCGCACGAAAACTCTAGGAGGAGTTAGTTCAAATACCATTGCTGCGAATTCGCCAAAATCGCCAAAAAATGGCCAATCAACCCAAGATGGCGGATTTCCTGTTGGGTTTGGATCATGGTCATAATGTAATTTTTTCTTCATCCTGACCCACTACACATGTGTACCGAATTTCGTGCATGTGCGATATTTGTGTTGGTCATGGTGAATTTGGACAGGTGGCGCCGCACTTATTGGCCCCTCCCACATTCAATTTTCGCCGCACATTCCCCGAACCTTTTTCAGACGTAAATTTACACCAGGATTGATGCGGTCACAAAAATTGGTGAGTTTTGGGGTATGGGAAAGGCCTCAAAAAGGCAATTCATTTGGGGGAATAATAAGAATAATAATAATAATAATCCTTCCAGTTTCAATAGGTTTCTTGCAACCTTGTTGCTCGAACCCTAATAATCCTTCCAGTTTCAATAGGTTTCTTGCAACCTTGTTGCTCGAACCCTAATTAATATTAAGTGGCTGGCCACATGAAATAGGATGGAAGGTCGCATGTTGCTTTCTTGACAACCTCTGTACTCCACACAATCATATTATATATCCGTATTTTTTCATTTCCTACGTCACTGAAACGTCAATGCAATTTCATGTACACATCATACGTACATACTTCGTATGGGAATGTTATACACTGCATTATTATATGCATACATTATATATACACTCCGTCTAACTTCTTATATGTGTTTTATATATCAAATATATATTTTATATAATATATGAAAGCGAGCGTGGACGTTTCAGTGACGTAGGCAGGACCTACGTTTCCGTAGCAACTGGGGCCGGTCCGTTAACCGCATCGGCCGTACAACACCCAGGGCCCATCGTGGAGCTCAGGGAAGGGGGCGACTGTCGTTGTCAATAACCGGATACCACTGCTGTCTTGTGGGGCGTAGAGACACGGGGGTGACGCAGTATCGAGGCGGCGAGCCCGCAGTCCCGCGCGGAGATGCTAAATATGTGGAAAGTCAGAGAGCTGGTGGACAAAGCGTGAGTACCGCGGGGCAGGTGGATGCTAAGCTAACCGGCTGCCAGTACTCGGGCATCATCAGCAGCTTTACCCGCCGACCTGAGAGGATACGGGCCGTGACGTCACGGACCTAGCCCTCAGCTGTTAGCCTAGCTGGCTACCTGCCAGTTTTCAACCTTGTAGCGTACATTTGCTGTACATGTGTGTCTAACAGATGCACCTGCTCTTGTGTCCTTTCCCCCCACTCTGGTTCGCATGGGATATGAACCCCGCGATATTTTAAACCGGAAATCGAGTTGTTTCCGATCCAGAATGAAAGCTATCCAGCTAGCTAATTCGGCCATCATTTCTTAACCCAGCTCGTCTGTGTTATTTGTGTCCTGCTGCTGCTGCTGTTGTTGCTGGAATACGCACGGTGATGCTTTCACCTGACATTTCACTACGAGTATAAAGTGCAGCATTAATGGCTGCTAGTGTACAGCCATTGACTAGATAATTGACAGTTTCCTGCCAATTAGTTACCTACCATGCTTATTTAAAGTCGCCACCCAAGTCTGACGAGGCCCCTGCCCCCCATGGTCCTGAGCACGAACAACAATGCTTAAAAAGAATGTGTCGTTTATTTTGTAAAGTGCTGCTGTTGTGATTATTTACTTTATGGATTTGTTTGTGATTGTGTGTATACATTTGGGATCCCCTCACCCAAAAAAGAAGAAAGACAATTTACTCTATATTAAATATATTTATTATGGCCGCACAATATATAAATAAACTATC
The DNA here is from genome assembly GCF_958295425.1 of Solea solea. Lineage (NCBI taxonomy): Eukaryota > Metazoa > Chordata > Actinopteri > Pleuronectiformes > Soleidae > Solea > Solea solea. The sequence goes on along the minus strand of NC_081137.1, from coordinate 6,235,224 downwards.
ATTATCTAATATCAACTTCAATGTCGATTACTCCTGATGCTAGTTTTGTCTGGCCAAGAACTACAGTATACCATCACGGGATGATTGAGCTGGGAGGACATGCTTTTGTCAAGATTCTATCATATCAACAATACCTTGATGTCCATTTAGATTGTCTCACTAAGTTATTATACAATTGCAGAAATCCACGTGGAGGGACTAATAAAGGTCTATCTAATCAACATAGTACAAGTATTGCATTTAAGTCTAATCAGTATTTACGACCTCTTTTACTCCCTTGAGACAATAACCAAAATCAGTATACTACCTAAACCTAATGGGTCGGTGGTTCATTACATGTAAAACAGAATGTGTATTTTTCTAGTTCTTGTGTAAATCTAAGGTTGTTGTTTTCCTTTAATGATGCAGTAAACAGAGGTGTTTACTGGCCTTCTGGATATCCTTTCAGTCTTATTTATGTTTCCTTCTTTCTTCTGCCTCCTCTTCAACTTGTTCTTTCTTCTCCACAACTTTTCCCCCAACCTATCTGAGGGTAGAGTTGAGGAGGCTGAGTCTCAAATGGCATTTACTTCTGGGCAGGCATCAGGTCGTCAATAGGCTGGCCCCCCTCCAGCTTCTTCTCCATTTCGATCAGCAGCTTGAGTCCGTCGACCACCATCTGCACCAGCTCCACCTCAGAGAAGCCCAGTCTGTCAGCATTAGATATGTCAAACACTCCTCCCACAGCATCGGTGTCCACGCCACCTGTTCCACGTTTCTGGAGCCTCATCCTCTTTAGGACCTCCTCGAATTTATCATTTTTGCCCATGTTTGGCAGCTTCACATGCACACCTGCACGCAGACCAGTGCCCAGGTTAGATGGGCATGTGAGGACGTAGCCCAGGTGTTCATTCCACATGAAAGCCTGGCCTTTTTCCTTGAACAGGCTCTCGATCTGGGTGAGTCCGGTGCAGAAACGAGTGAACACCTCTTTCATGTTGCCTCCTGTCTGCATGGAGATCACACGCAGGTGGTCCTCCTCATTCACCCATACCAGAAAGGTCTTGTTGTCATTGTGCCAGATACCCCTGCCATCGGGCCAGTCACGAGCCATCCCTGCGGCCAGCAGCAGAGGAGACACAGGCTTATCAAACAAAAAGTGATCATCAATAAGCTGCTGCTGTTCAGCCTCCGTCATGTTCTTCAGGGCGTAGTATTTTCCATTCAGGTCTCCACTCAGGGAGGCCAGAGCATCGATGGAGAGTTTCTCCACGGCGCGCCTCTCGCCTCGGGTGCAGTATGGTGGCAGGGAGAGGCCACGGACGCTGCGTCCTGTTCGTACACGGGAGCTCAGGACATAGTTGGGGTCGAGGTCATCACCACCCTTCAGGTTGTCAGGGTTAAGGTCAGTCTTGTGCTTGTCTCCGGGTTTGTATCCTCCATGTCTGTCCTCAATGATGGGGTCCAGCAGGTCCTTGAAGACTTCATAAGTCTCCTCATCACCGGCAACGCAGCCCACGGTCATGATGAAGGGGTGGCCGGGATTATCAACCCCTGTCTGAATAACGTTGTCGATGGTGAAGCCACTGGGTGTCGCCTGCTCTCTCAGCTTCCTGTACATGTCCAGGGTTAACACCTTGGCCATGTGGTTGTTGTGCTGACTGAGATCTGGGAACTCTTCCTCAGCAGACAGTTTCTTGTTCACACACTCACAGGTGTTTGCCATATTTTCAGTTTGTTTGGATTTTTTCAAGCAAAAAGATTTCAGGAGCTCTGATGTTAAATTCTAGCAGATAGTGGGTTAGTAGCAGTGATCTCTGTTAAGTTTTGTTATGTTTATCAAATGCATAAACAAAGTTTTTATTAGAAAATGCCTTTGATTTTAAATGTGACATCACCGATGATTTCACAGATGATGTAAGACATATGAATATGTGACACGCTGGCAATCTATTTCTAACATTTGACAAGCAATGGGGAGGATCTGCTAAGTTTATAATCTGCTCTGATGGTGTTGAATGATGGGAAATCAAGGGCCTGACCTGACTTGGTTGTTGAAATCTCATGTTACCTATTCAGGGTTGAGAAAATGGCATATTTATGTGGGTCCCTGGGCAGGAGTCAAAGGAAATGAAATGTCGGACAAACCGACTAAAGGTTCGTCTAGGAAAGGATGCATGTTTTAATGTTTGTAAAGAGAATGCTGTGAAACAGTGGCAAGAGGACCTGCAGTATAATTCTCTGAAACCTTCTGTTTTGAATTTTGCTGCTTTAAATTGAAGTGGTTGTCTAGAGTGAGGACAAAGTTTTAGTATTTCTTCATTCAACTGGTCGATACATTTCCAACTAAATTAGTGTTGTCTTTGAATGTTTTCTTACATTTCAGTGCAGTGCATGCTTCTAGGGGATGCATTATGTGTGGGCGCTGTATTATCTCATACTGCAGTGCACATATTGTACCTGAACAATATTTAAAAGTGAAATGGAAAAACGCCACAGCATCTTAATGTTTATAGAGACTGATAAAGGGGCTAAAAATAGTTTGTCTTAAGATGCTAGTTTATTAACTCATTGGCTGCCAGCAATGCATCACATTGCAAGGTAGCAGTATTGATATTTTTGTTGAACCTTTTTCTGAAATGTTGTATTAGACCTTTACCCTGTTTGTAATGTCGTCAGAGCGACAGCAAGAATGAAGATTTAATTTTTTACATAACCACCTGGTTTTCTGTGTAGCTCCCCTTGTTTATCAAATTAATTATAAAACAACCTTGATATGCAATTTTTTTTAAAACAATGATGAAGAAGAGAGAAGGAAAAATGGAGGAAAAGGCCACAAAAAAGTAAAGTATTGAGAAGAACAGAGAACATGAAGATGTACAAGCAGATGTAACAGACACTAGTTGTATTTTAGCATCAGCTGTCTGTTGCGCCCGGCTGGTCATGATGAATACACTCCATTATTGATCTACCTCAATAGAACTGGCAGTGGCAGGCTTGGCTTTCCATGCAGATCCAGCGTCATGTTATAATAGAGCCCTTGATGTTTGTCTGCCTCGTCTGTTGGTGATAATGGAGTCAAAGGCATCTGTTATTGTCCGTTAACTAGAGTATTGATAGAAATTTGAAGAAGGAGCTGAATTATTTGTATTTAAAATAATGAAAGAGCTGGGTTTTTTTCTAGGTACACTGCTCTTGGCGGCTTTTTAGCTATGTTGTTGCGTAAAACAAGCCACACACGGCAAAAACAAACACATGGGCAGGTGAGCCCACAGAAACACAGGACTGGAAATAGCCACTGCTTCCAAGAATCTTTGGTCACAAGGTCATGAACCGACTTGTCTCAAACAGCTGAACGTTATCTCACACAGTGTACACTTGTGTTTATTTTTGCACACATCAGGAGTCAGGACACAGGCTTTTTAAGACAACAGTCATTCGTTATTCGGGGAACTGGGATTCTTCTTTTCATTAGAAAAGCATTCATTCTCTCTTACTGGATTCCAGTGTGTGTTTGGATAAATGAAGCATAAATGTATACATACACAGTTGTAACTTGGATGCTCTGAAACTTTTTGTGTCTGATATCTGCTGATACCGATGTCGGTCTTATACTGTCTTTAAACCCATTTTAAAACAACTAAGCTGCTAATGGCACAGTTGTGCTGATGCATTTACCATCAAGCCACAGCCTGCTGTTTCAAAATCAGAATTCTCCAACTGTGTAGCAAATGAATATCCCTGATATGAATGCTGCTGTCTTTATTAACATTTTTTTTCACAAGTTAGCAGCAGAAAAAGAAAAAAACCCTGAAATATCAGCACAAAAGTGATTGCTATCCTATCTTAAAAATGTATTTGCAACAGCTAGGTCCTCTGGTGTTCTGACGTGCCTCTCCTACTCAGCACATCATGAATGCATCCTTTGCTTGAGGTTGGGGCTGGGCAATATATCGATATTGTAGCCATATCAAGACATAAGACACATCTGTTTTCCCTCTTCCCAGCCTCTTCACATGTGTATACAGTATAGTGTGTCTGGATGTCAGATGACACTGTTGTTTTATGAAGAAATCCATGTGTTTGTATCGACAGCACCAATGTGGTGATGAATTACTCGGAGATCGAGTCCAAGGTGAGAGAGGCCACCAATGATGATCCCTGGGGACCATCTGGACAACTGATGGGAGAAATAGCCAAGTATGTGGGACATGAAATTAACAGTTGCTATATCTGTATGTAAACGTGTGCATGGATGCTTTCTCTGAGGCAGTAGATACACATTTAACCCCTAGTGTGTTAGTAAGGAGAAACTTTACTTCTATTAAAAAGACAGATAAGGTGAATTCTCACCAGGCTACCTTCCTTAGATCTTATTCTGCCTTGCTTTACTTTCACAGGTTTTCCCAGCATATTCTTCTGTGCGTCAGAGGCTTTTGTTACTTTAGATGTATGTGTTTGCGTGTGCAGGTCTACCTTTATGTATGAGCAGTTCCCAGAGGTGATGAACATGCTGTGGACCAGGATGCTCAAGGACAACAAGAAGAACTGGAGACGAGTCTACAAGGTGAGGTTCCACTCTGGTGGGCTGTTTGGTTAGTTGTTCTCCACATGTGCTGGTGTTGTGTGTCTCCACTGTGCAACCTGTGCCAAGCAGCTCAGTTTTGCCTTGTTTTGTCAGGTTTGTGTTAAATCTGAGTCCTGGTGCTCTCTGGATCAAGACAATTCTGACTAAATGATACAATATTTTCTTATTTTTGTTTTAAATAAAACCGTACATATTATTCTTGTCACGTATTTGATGTGCTTTTTGTCTATTACAGTAGAAGTAGTGTAATGGAGCAGTTTAATGGTTCCTTCTTGGAGCAATGCGAATCTACTTTCTTGTGTCCCACTGAGGACACCAGTGTTTAAGACACGAGACAGGGCAGGACATAAAAGAAGTTTTGTTTTTTAAAGTAGAAAACTTTAAATATATGTTTCAGATTTTAAACTGCTGAATAATTTATTTGTTTAACACTATCCATTATTTGTTTTGTGACACAGAATTTTACATATTTTATGTAAAGCTAATATTGTGTTTTGATTAATTATTTCTTATATTTCTATTCCCCGCGTATTATTTTAATTCTGAAGGCTTCCAATTTCCCTCATTAGATAACCGATGTATTGTGATTATGTGTTCCCTCCATCGCGTTATATCTCTTTCTCTCACAGGCTTTGCTGCTGCTGGCCTATCTGATCAGGAATGGGTCTGAAAGAGTCGTCACCAGTGCCAGAGAACATATTTATGACCTGCGATCATTAGAAAACTACCACTTCATTGGTGAGTTTCTAAACTTCCAATTCGAATCAGGTAATGGTTAAACTTTTTCTGTTCCGGTCTGAGCTGAAGAGCCATGGTGCATATTTGAGTCATTCCAGACTAACATTGAGCACTTTTGTTTTGAATTTGTACATAAAAGCATGAATACAGTACACAGCAAAAAGGAAACCTTGAATTTTCTTCTCTATAAGTAAAAATTATGGCCTGATTGGGATTCTATTAAGAGGTCAGAAGTCATTGGTGTGGGTGTTCTTCATTGTGTCTGTTTATAGATGAGAATGGAAAGGATCAGGGCATCAATGTACGTCAGAAGGTGAAGGAGATGGTGGAGTTCATCCAGGATGACGACAGATTAAGGGAGGAAAGAAAGAAAGCTAAGAAGAACAAAGACAAATACATCGGAGTCTCCTCTGACAGTATGGGAGGAGGAGGTGGCGGTGGAGGAGGAGGAGGAGGAGGAGGCGGCATCAGCGGTGGAGGTGGTGGTGGTGGAGGAGGAGGAGGCGGTGGCGGAGGTGGAGGAGGCAGCTGTAAAAACTGTATGTAATGGTGATTAAAGTGATAACATAACAGCCACTGTCCAAATCCACAGGGATTAAAAATATATTTGTTGTCTTAAAAAATGTATTTGAAACATGTATTTATTGATGATCAGAGCAAATCAGTTCCTCAGGGGCCATAGTCCCTTGTCCTTGAATTTTTGAGCGGTTTTAATTAAAATTTAAATTAAAGTTTAAATTAAACAATTAGTAATCATCAAATTGGCTATTGATCAGTATTATGGCAAGTTGTTTCAACCAACCCTGTGGACACTGAAGTTGCTGGATCAGTACAAAAAATGTGATTTTATTCCATTATTTTTAATATTTAATCTTCCCATTTACTTGATATTTGTGATATTTTTATAAGAAAATATTATTTAATGTTGAATCTATCATTAGCTTAATGAATCAACATAAATGTAATGATTTTTATTATTGATTATTGAACTTATATGATTCATTTGCCATGTCAAGATTTGCTGTTTTACATAATTATAAATTGGACGTCTTTCGTGTCCGTCTCTCTTTGCCCTTTCCTGTCTCCTTCCTCCCAGCGAATGAGTTGGATCGGAGTAAGTGGGACGAGGACTGGGATAAGAGCAGAGGAGCTTTTCCCTTTAGTGAGAAGCTTGGAGAGATCAGTGACAAGATTGGCAGCACCATTGACGACACACTCAACAAGTTCAGGAAGAAGGAACGAGACGACTCGCCCGACAGAATCAGGTTTACAAACACACTCATGGAATGTTCTTAGATAGAGGTAGTCGACCAATTAACTAAGATGTCTTTCGCCACTTTTTTAATAATTGGCATCGGCCATTTAGTATATAATTGATCAGCCTATTGTTACAGATTTATGCAAGTTTATACATTTTTGTTTTCAGAAACTTAATAAATGCTGATAAGTGCACAAAAACCTTTTTAATCCAAAAGATTATTTGACAAAGCTTTGTTTTCTAATTATTGGTTTTACGTACAGTATTCAAAGTGCGTGTCCAGCAAATCCAGAGATTCTCCTCTTCACACATATGTTAGAAAATAGTGGCTGAGTAAAGGTGTGTCTAAAAATATGGCTCTGTGATGCTCCAGGTTCACCAAAGCAGGTGAACGTCGCACAGGACATTTGATACTAGAGCATTAATGTTTTTGTTCTCTACAAATACTGTCAAACAGTGATATGCACCTGCTTTGGTCACCACTAAAGTGTCTGTGTGTGTGTGTGTGTGTGAATGTTGCTGAAATTCATAAATTTGAACCATATTTAAACACTTTTTAATCGTTTAAAATCAGCAAGGTGGTTAATTGCACATTTTCCTGTGTGGTGACAAAGGTAGAAGATATTTTTATGGCTTTACGTGCACTTAAATATTTAGTTTATAGTATAAGCCAACATCTACCCTGATTCCTAAAGGTTCGCTTCAGCAAGTGGAAAACCCATATCAGTTCTGTCGAGATCTGTTTCTCATATATCCATATTCTGGTTGCCATAGTGACAACGAGGAGGACCGAGCATCTAGAAATGGCCGTCAGGAAACCCTGGAGTTCAAAGATGAGGAGGAGACCGTCACGACAAAGAGTATCCAGATCACACAAGCAACAGAAACCACAACCACCACCACACGGAAACGCAGTGGCGGCTCAAGCAACAAGACTCTGGACCTTGGTGCTGCAGCTCACTACACTGGAGACAAGAGCCCAGATGAGAAGGTACTTGTGGTGACACTCGCATGTTTCCAAAAGTGACACCCAATGTCAGCAGCTCATGTTTTTACTGCCTTCTCTTCCCTTGTTAGTCATCAGCCAAGCAGTCATCCAGTAGTGGCCTTGCTGACCTGTTAGAGATTGACCCTTCATCCAATCAGAGCACCACGACAGGTAACAACAAACATCTGCACTCACAAAGATAAGGTGACATGGCTTTAAAGCATCGGGCCGTGGTTTATGAGCTGTCAGGTTCTTGCTTTTTTATGAATACAGATGTGTTTGTCTCCGTCCAGGTGGAGGTTCAGACCTCATTGCTGGTTTTGCTGACTTCTCCTCTCCTGCCGCCTCAGCTAGCCTCCCAACCTCCACAGGTAAAGTGTTTCTTTCTGCTGTAATATGTATGTATGTGTATATATATATATATATATATATATTTTTTTTTTATTTTTTTTTTTTTATTTCCAATTGTTAATAATTAAACGCATCACTCCTCTCCTTTGACCAGCTGCTGCATCATCCAATGCAAATGGAGAATTTGGAGACTGGAGCACCTTCTCTGCCAATCCTCCCGCTTCATCTAACTCCGCTCCCTCTCAGCCCATTACTGACCTGTTTGGCAGCGTCCAGTCACCCAAAGTCTCAGCCTCAAATCCTCCCCCCGTCCCTCCCTCTGCGGAGTTGTTTGACCTGATGGGTGGAGTTACTCAGTTAACCAATCCACATGCAACACTGAGTGCATCTCAGAGCCTAACTTTCTCTCTAGGAGGAGCAACACCAGGAGCATCTGTTGCCATGCCCACCATGCCACTGTCTCGTTCACAACAGGTAAGTAAGGGACACATCTTCATCTTCTTCAGAAATGAAAACAACTGTTGGATGACAAGTTAAACGTCTCCAAGTCCAATTCCTCCTGGTTCAATGACGTTTGGACAACTATGGATTGATGAGAATTTACACAGACATTAGAGGAAGGACTAGTTTATCCCTGAGAATCAAAATAACTCTAACATGAAATGGTAAGAAACCAGTCGGAGGCAGTTGAACTGGAGAACATAGCTCCTTTTGGGTGGATTAACAATACATGGGGAAATGGAAAGATACTAGTCTCTGGTTTTCAGTAATATAAGGCATCTTTACAAATAGGATTTAACCTTTTGTAATTGAAATTGAAAGATGTAGTGTGTAATATAAAGTATAATTTCAGTAGGACAAACTAAAAAATAAACCCAATAAAAACTTTACGGCATCACAGGGGTTAAAAAGACAGAGACGGTTCAGACTGTTCCTTGGAATCACACTTTTTTAAAATAGCCTTAGTCTCTGAGTTCACTGAGAAACAGAAGGCTATTTTGGTTTTAACTGTGGAGGGAACAAAGAAACTGGATCCAAAACATTGACCAGCATAGGTTATAATAACAAAGGTCCAGTGTGTAACATTGGCAAGGTTTATAAATAAAAGATACTGAATATACAATACTGTAAATCACTTTATGTAGTGTATGTACTTTAGGCAAGGGTTTATCGTAGGCTGCCATCTTGCGCCACCAAGTTTTGAGAGAGACAAACCAGCGTATGCATTTTGAGTCCTCAAATTTTCAAATCTGCAGTATCACCATTAGGTAGAACATTAGTCACTAATTCTTACAAACTGGTTCTCTAAAAATCACATTGAAATGAAGCTCTTGACTTAAGAACTGAACATTAGCTCTTCTTTTAGTTAAGTGGTTTCGATGTGTATTGTTTTAGTATAACTTGTATTTTGTGTATTTATCAAAGTGTAAATAAAATGCGTGTCCTTTTTTTCCAGAGTTTGGGAGCCATGACATCTCAGCAGCCATTAGGACAACAGCAGAAGGTAGGGGTTGGAGGTCAAGGATCGTTGGGGTCGACATGGTCCGATCCTTCGGTCAACATCAGTCTGGACTTCCTGTCAGCTGGCCTCAACCCCAATAAGACACCGCCCACTCTCAACAACATCATCCAGCAACAAGGTATAACATTTTGTCTGACTTAATTTCCTGTGTTTAGATTTAACGATTATAATAATTTATTTGATTTATGAAGCACTTTACATTTGAAGACCAATGCTACACAAAGCAGATTAAAAACAAGCATATGAACATACATTAGATCTGACGTATCTGAATACAAATTCTTGAATTTCAGTATGGGTTGTAAAACAATGTATGTTTTATTTTAGCAAAACCTGTCCTGTTCCTCTATTTCTATTCTAACATTCATAGGTGAAAATGAAATTGGTTATCTGTTTGTTAAATTGGTATTCCATTTATTGGGATTATTCGAGATTATTGATTTACACAACCGAGATTTACTGATACATTTAACATGGATGAGATGATAAATTGTAAGACATGGATTTTTAAATAATGATTTGTTGCTGTGACAGTAGTAATATATAAATAGTGGACATAAAAAACTAAAAATTCCATTTAAGTTGAAGTCCATGGGAAAATTAGCTTCTACTTCTCATTTGATACCATTTAGGAGTTACTTGTTTCAGGGCTTCTTCAAAAGAACGTGAAGTTGAGTTTGTAAATTGTGTTCCCATTTAGAGGCAAAAGGACAATGAAGCACACCACATATGAGTAGACACAGTGTGCTTGACAGCTCTATCGTCCAGGGCTGTCACCTTTTTAAAGTTTTTAAAAAGTAACAGTGTAGTATCATCCACTAGAAGCCTGGTTGAGGTCGAGGCTTCTACATGACATTTTAAAACGGAGATTTGAATGAATAAAAATGTGTGTTTGAGCTGGAACATATCGTGTACGTATGTTTTAGATCAGTGTTATAATTTGACAGAATTCATAGAATAAAACTCCTCCCTGCTTGTGCAGGAGTGCCTCCCATCAACCTGTTGGCCCAGAACTTCGGAGGACTGAACCTGAGCTCCCCACCTCATGCGACACCCATCAGACCGCCAGCCAATCCCATGATGGCAGGCAGTGCCATGGCAATGGGTATGCCTGCGTCCATGGCAACAATGACCTCGGGTACCATTGGGATGGGCGGGATTCCTGTAAAACAAGGCATGATGGGAATGAACATGAGCATGAATATGGGCATGACCACTCCAGTGATGATGGGTGGTATGGGAGCACCAGGAGTCGGGATGGGCCTAACTCACTCCATCACCCCAGCTGTGGTTCCACCCAAACAAGATGCCTTTGCTAACTTTGGCAGTTTTGGGAAATGAAGGAGTGCAAATGAGTGTGCGAGTGTGAGTGTGCATGTCTGACACATACGAGAGTGTGAACCACAGAGGGACTGCTGTACTTGAAGAAAACCTTGCATGTTTCTCTGCGTCTGCTCTTTTGGGGGAAGTGTCATCAGACTTATCCTGTCTGATGACACATTCTGTGATACACTGGAGAGTAGGGCTGAAACTATCTCCCTGTGCTTTTCTGACAGATAATGCGACTATGATTTGATTTGCCACCTAATTTTGAAGTCAAGCTTCAGTTAAATATTTGCTGTGTAACAAATGTAAAACACTATCCCATCAAAATATCGACTCCGCTATATATTTGTAATGCAAGGATGAGAACGCCAAAACATACAAATAGTTTCCGACATGTATGAATGACATGTTTTGAATTGGCATAGAACATAGATCAATGAAAAATAGAACAATTATCCAAACCTGTGATTGGTCCTGAAATAGGTTGAATAAATCCACAGATACACTGTAAAACCAGGATCAGATATGCTTTACAACTTATATCCTAAGTTGCAGCATTGTTTGAAATTTCAATACTACTTCAATACTTACATACTAAATCGTGGAGAGCGCCCACTAGTGCCCCTCGCCTCCTGCTACTATTCCCTTAAGAGCAGGGAAGTTGTCAACCCACAGCGTTTAGTCACAACTTTGCTGTGGAAATAAAGGTTCCTGTCTTTACCCATTTTATTTTTTACTTGTATATGAACTACTGTGTATCCCGTTTCCTAACAAAACATTACAAAACATTTCTCTCTGTAACCACATGCAGGATTCAATCAGTCAGGTTAACTCAGATGAAAATGGCATTGCTGCCTTAACTCATTGGCTGCCAGCCATTTCCAGAGCAGTGGCTCTGAACAGATGGATGTGCAGTAGGACAGGTTGCTGTTACAGGTTATTCTTATCCTCTTCCTGTTATTTATGCCTGATTACAGTGACAGTCAGTATTTTAAACATTTATGCTTGTGCATAACAGACACTGTTAATGGACAGAGGAGCGAAACATGGTCTTTTAAAGAGTATTTCCAGCCTGCTGTGGGAAAAGAGTGTCACTATCTGAGCATCATCTTCCTTTATTGTCTACATTTCTTTAATATTTAAGGCAGTGGCCCCCAGCAGAGCTTTCAGGACACCACAGTAAGTATTTTCTCCCCACTAAACATTTCACTTTGCAGCTATTTTTCAGTCTCTGTCATTTCTGGAACCTAAAAAATAATATGCTAGAAAAATAACCACCCCTACCTACCTTTTGATATGGATCACAGGAGAATATTTTTTCCATTAGTTTTATTAAATGGATTCTATGGCCAGTTGAGACCAATCAAAAGGGTTTTGGGATCTTGGGTGATGTCTATATGTGTGCGAAATGAATGAATGTGAGTGTGTGTGACTTTGTGTATGAATTTTAGTTTTCTCTTGATGTGCAAACAACTTAGCAGAGCCTCTAGTCATGTTCTCAGGCACTGCGCTACAAAAAACCAAATCTTTATTTTGTTACGCCCAGAATCATGATTCCACAGCTATTAGTTTAATGATTTACTAGTTTACATGTAAGTTTTTGTTTTTATGGAAGATGACGAATAAAAAACGTGATTTAGTTTAAAGGATTTATTTTCTTTTTGGTACAGTTTATTTTGTTTTTTTGTACTCTGTACACCATTCAATATTAAATTATAACATGAAAGATTATGTTTCCTCCTTTTTCTAAGTCTTGTGTTCTTACTGGTGTTTGCACATTAGATTCTGAACAGAATCTAATCTTGAACTGCACATGTTTATTTTTTCATTGGATTTAGCACAATGGGTTAATGTAATTATAACCTAACCCTTTGGTAGATGTAAAACTAAAGGAAAACACCTTAAGTTTGTCAATTGCTGTTTGAGTACAATTTAAATTTGTTTTAATGTATTATTTATTCATTTCTTATTTAAATATGTGCTAATTTGTGCAGGTATTCTATTATTGTTGATTTAATGTGGATATTTTTTAAACCTTCACCAAGGAGGTTATGTTTTTGCCTGTGTTTGTCACGAAGCACCAAAACGGATGGTTTTGGTGCAAAATGGATAGTAAACAATGGATCTTGATGGAGATTTTCTGTGGATGTGGGTTTTTAGTTCCCGAATGTCCCACATTTAAAACTGATGGTCTCTCCAACACACACACACACACACACACACACACACACCATATATCCATACATTTGGACAACCCAAGCAAAGCGTTATACCATCTTAACCGTAACAAGTTAATGCCGAACACTAACTTTAACCTAATCAGGCTGCAAATCTGGGCCTAAGCACTTAACCTGTTGCTCAAAAATGAGGTGGTGCCACCCCAGAACCAGGTTTTGGTCTCCATGAGGACTACTGGTCAGTCACACCAGAACATGTCCTAAAGAGGCAACAAATACAAGAACAGACACACACCACTTGAACAAAGACGCAATGAAAAACTGGACCTAATCGCAAATATCGCCATCGAATCAGAGCTCACGTAGCTTGGACTCTGTGATTGACATTCACTTTGAGCCAATAGGAAACGCAGAAATCACCAAGGGGCGTTTCCAGGAAGACAGTGGTTACACTTTCCTGTAATGGCGGACCAGGCGGAGAGCGAGACTATTGGATTCAGCGACAACAGGTCAGATTAAAGCCAATGAAATGTGAAATCAAATGAATCTACTTCGCGGCACAAGAAAACACAACACTGCGATATAGTACAAAGTCGCTTTTGGTGGAAGAGTTTTGGTAAAGAGTGGTTTTACGTGGGAGTGTGACCAAGCTAGCTAAGTAGCTTGTAGCTAACTAGCCTGTGTTTCCCAGCGGCTTGGCTCTGCTCTGAGCTCGTGGCACGCGGTAGACACCGGCAGCCACACCAAACACTGCTGCCACACATTCTCCTCTTATATCGGACGGACTGCTTGAATCACAGGCGCCCTTTTCAGACACAGCCCCTACATTAACAATGTGCGCTGTGTTGTTGGTGCATAATAGCCCGCTAGCTACGCTATGCTATATTCATTAGTAAGCAGGGGCGCACAACTTCGTGACTGCTCAGTGTTTTGGATTTCTGTTTGTCAAGTTAGTGACCGAATGTCTTATTAAACGTTTGTCTTTTTGTTTTTGTACCAAATATATAGTCGTCCATTGAACCAATAGGACACACTTATGATTAATTCAGCATTTAAACATCGGCTATATTACATCTCCTGTGTGTATTCATATATATGTGCAGTAATGCTGTGCACCCATACAGTCATTCTGTCACACATCTTTCATACCCATTCACACACTGCTGGTACAGCAACTTGGGGTTAAGTGTCTTGCCCAAGGACACATCGGCATGTAGACTAGCAGAGCCTGGAATCAAACCTACAACCTTTCAGTTGAAAGACAAGTGGGGCAACGGTAGCTCGTCCCCACTTTATCTGCAATAACAAATGAGTTAACTTGGTGTGGTGGGGTAATTAAAATGTAATCTCATCGAGTGTGTGTGTGTGTGTGTGTGTGTTAAAGGTTTTTAGAGACACTCAACATTTACAAAACAATTGCACAGAAAACTCAGTCCCCTTTAAAAGACAACAATATCAGTGGTGAAGCATCTGATCTATTAGCAAACTCATTATGTGTGGTGACACTGAGCCTAAATATAGACCCAGACTTGAATTTACTCACATGGTTAAATTATGTAGTACAACAGGTGATGTAATACACACAGAACCGTTTTCCACGGAGGCTGATACTCAAAGGTGTTTCCAACCCTGCTAAACGTACATTTAGTAGTTCAGTATTGGACATGGATCAGCAGAACCATGAATTCTAAATGCTTTCGTGTAGACTGTGATTTTGAAAGTTTTTGTAATTTTTTTCTAAACTCTCCCAGATTTTGCTGCTGCATAACAAGCATTGCCTGGATAATCATAATGATATTATAAATGGTTTTATTGCATCACCTGAAATATATTATAACATACACATTTCATTTTTACCTTTTTTAAACTATGACAGTCTTCATGCACTATTTGCTAAAGAGTAATTATTAATGTGTATTTTTTCAAGACCCACTTGAGAATGGCAGCTGAAAGAAAAGCCGTAATATCAATATGCTTTTTAACACTAGTCAAGTCGGAAGTAATTTATTTATTACTTGGGAATGCTGAGTAAGCATTATCAACGGTAGTATTGCTGCACCCACCGAGACAAAGTAATTGCTGTTTCTCAGCTGAACATGGTTGAATGGAGGCCCTGACATGAATACTTAAATATGTCATGAGTGTGTGTGTGTGGCTTTTATGATTGGCATCATAGCCTTGATAGTTTGATTCTAATTTCCAAGTATATGAATGAATGATGGTCAGATCAAAGGTAGACAAGGAACACCTCAGAGCAACATCGTTAGTTTCCCACTGCATTTTCGGGATATGTGCACCCTTTTTCGCCAGTGATTCTAACTAAAGCTTACTTTTTTCTACTAGAAT
The DNA here is from genome assembly GCF_958295425.1 of Solea solea. Taxonomy (NCBI): domain Eukaryota; kingdom Metazoa; phylum Chordata; class Actinopteri; order Pleuronectiformes; family Soleidae; genus Solea; species Solea solea. Next base: position 6,219,951 of record NC_081137.1, on the reverse strand, counting down.
GGTGCAGCAGGCAGTGCGGTTCCGCAGTCCTGCCCCTGGCCCTGCACCCAGCCCTTCACCTGCATCTGCCCAGACCCCGGTGTTACGAGGTCCACCACCACTTCTTAGGCCACCGCCGCCTCCTTTTGGGATGATGAGGGGACCTCCGCCACGACCCCCATTTGCACGTCCTCCCTTTGACCCCAACATGCCACCTATCCCTCCTCCGGGAGCCATGCCCCCACCCATTGGACCTCCTCACTTACAGGTAAGCAAGATTTTCTCCCGTAAGAAAAATGCCAAAAAAAAAGAAAATGTTACACAGAGCTCATTTTTTTATTAGTATATTTTAGTAAAGAATGCAAGTTTTATTTCTATGTAAGTCAATTCAACTTGCAGCTAGCTGTATTAGAATATTACTGTTGTGTCAAAATTCTGTTTTAAGCTCAATTTCTGGGTGGTATGACTTTCATTCTAAGGCAAGACTTTGCAGTGCGTAGCTATAACTTGTATCTAGATCTAAATATCACTATGGCAACATTACATTTTGAAAGTTACAACAAATATTGTTTAGCCAGTGTTTACTGCTGTTTCAGCCAAAAAAAAGCTGACAATAATGTTTGTTTTTTTGTTTCTAACAAAATGCATGGCAGAAATACTTTCTTCCGCCTTACCTCTCAGTCATGGCGTAAAAAGTGTGTCACTCTGTGCAGCAAAAGGATTTCACCAGGTGACACAAAAACAAAACATCACAGAGAGAGGAGTGTGAAACACTTAATCAGTGTTGTGTGAATTCATTTAACAATGGTTTTGATGTAGCAGATATTTGTTTAAGTTACACACAAGAGTTTAATTCTGTCCTTTATTTCAGAAGTCCCCCACATGTATTGCAATGTCATAATGTCAAAAACAGTGACTGTTGGCTGCCTTTTTCCAACTATACTTATTAAGATTTTTTTCCTCTTTCTGTTTGTCAGAGTCAAGAGTCGGTTAAATACCTCAAGACTATATTTACATGTGTGAATTATGTCCAAAGAAAAGGGTGAATCTTTCAGCAGAGGTATGGTCCATATTATGTTTTGTAGTCATTGTATGTATACCAGCAGTATTATCTCTAGCAGAGGAGGGATATGGCTTTTCATAAACTGCTCTTCTTAATTGGTTCTTAGTTGCAGTATTATTTTCAGTGATAAAATATTGATGCGCAAACATCCTAATTTGAATTCATGGGGTGAAATATTCACAGGCTTTTCTTTGTGATAGAGGACGCTGTGGTGAATTTAGAATCCTTGCTTTTTTTCTTACATGTTTTAGACCTAATGCTGGGTTTATGTCTTTCTCGTCTTTCAGAGACCTCCTTTCCTTCCCCCACCCATTGGTAACCTCCCACCTCCTCCAGGGATGCTGTTCCCTCCGGGGATGCCTCCTGTTCCTAGCTCTGGAAACCCTGCACTCAACCCTGCTGAGGAAATCTGGGTAGAGAACAAGACGTCTGAGGGAAAGGTAAGCTGAAAGTGATATGAAAACACAAAGCAGTGTTTCTGTATGTTTCAACTGTCACAAAGAGGTTGGAGGAATAAATATTGTTTTTGGTACGTTAATATAGTAATGGCCAGAGGTGTTGGTTTAAACAGCATTACTGTTGCAAAAGGCTGTGCGATGATTTCGAGTCCAAGGGAAACATTTTGAGTTGACATTTTGTCAGGATAAAGCTTGTAAACTGGGGACTTGAATTGATAAACTTTGCCAAAAGGAATCAACTTAAAATTGCACAGCTGTGTCCCATTCCACACTCATACACACAGTGAATCCTGTGGTAAATTGTCTGTTTTCCTACCTGTCTATGATGGTAAACCTGAGGTCTCATTGCACAGGTTTAAAACCACTATCAATTGAATGTCTAGATTTATAATTAAAGGTCCAGTGTTTACAAATTAGTGACATCTAATGGTGAGACTGCAGAGTGCAACAAACGGAGGACTCCTCCACTCACCCCTTCCTTTCCAATGCGAGAACAGGGAACTACGGTGGCCTTCACATACCAGAAAGGATGTCGTTCTTCTTTGTTTGCGTGGTAAGCTCCTGCTTGAAAATGTGAAATGCACGCTCTGGCTGGTTTGTCCATTTGGGCTGCTGTAGAAACTGAGGTTGCCAGTTCCGCGGTTTTCTGCGGATTTTTAACAGTTTTCCGTGTTCTCCATTTTCTCTAATTCCTTGTATTTTTTACATTTTCCATACGGTTTTAACAAGTTTTTTTTATCAGAACGTTTATCTCATTCAAGCAATTCTTGAAACACTGCAATTTTCTCATTAGAAATCAAGTGCACCCTCATCTGCCATTGATCTGCACGGGAACATTTATGCTTTTTGTCCCGTCTTAATCAATGTTACAATCCATTTGGCAATGATAGTAATGCAGTTGGACTTTAAAAATGGTGTCTGGTTTCCACCGTATTGTTGTGACATTTTGTTGCAAATGTCTGGCAACCCTGGTAAAAACATGGTGGCACAAAATGGTGGCCTCTGTAAAGCAAGGCCCTTGACTTAAGTACCTTAAAGGCTTATTCTGATGATATAGATAACTATTTTTATTTGTAAGTGATTATACACTATTGCCAACACTTTTTTGGGTAGTTTATTCAATTTCTGTCTGAGGAAATTCTTTCCTCAATGTTACACACTGGACCTTTAACTTTTCTTTTCGCACTGTTTTCCACCAATTTACAGGTGTTCATTTTCCCTGTTATCTTTCCACAGGCATATTACTACAATGCCAGGACCAGAGAGTCATCGTGGAGCAAACCAGATGGTGTGAAAATCATCCAACAGTCTGAGCTCAACCCTCTTCTGGTCGGAGCTGGAACTGCGGGTTCTGGGGTAAGTGGGGGGGTGACTGCAGCTGCAAGCTCGAGCACTGTCAACACTACAGCCAGCACAGCTGCCTCCTCGTCTCAAGCCCTGTCCACAACCCCCTCCCGCACAATTACCTCAAGTCCAGACTCCATCACCTCCCTCTCGCCTTCTGTGAGCATTGCAGGTGAGTACAGTGTTTAATCCAGCATACACCCAGCCATTAGCACTGTGAGATTCTGATAATGTAAAGTGCATTATAAATAAAGTGGATTATTTATTTATCATTATTATTTACACACAAGCAGAAATTAAACACCTTCTTTTTGTGTTCCCAACAGCCTCTGTTGTAGCAGACCATCCCCCTGTTGCCACAGTGTCCTCAACTGTTGCAGTTTCTCCAGTCACTGTGGTGACTGTTTCCACGATGCCATCGCCTGTTACAGCGGTGCAGACTATGTCTCTGCTGCCCGCGGGCCTGCCTCACAGTGTGGCCCAGCCCACCACAGCCATACCTGCCTTCCCTCCTGTCATGGTGCCACCTTTCAGGGTGCCCCTGCCTGGCATGCACATTCCTCTACCAGGTAGGAACCGCAAACTCAGAAACGTTCAGGTCACAATATCAGGCTGGCACAAACGCAACAGACATTTTAAAGTAATTACTAAGTTGTCAACCTGTCCTCTTTGCTTATCAGAAGAAAACAGTGATGTTATGTTGTTTTGAGGTGTCAATTAAGGACAAACAAAACTGTCCCCCTGAGCGAACAATCATGACACCAAAGCGTCTGATAAGCAGTGTGTCTAAGTATTTCTGATTCTTCAATAGTGATTGCAAAGTAATTAACACGTTTCCAAACATGTTAGCTGAGTCTCATGTGACCGAGCTGTTAGCTCCAGTGAGCTCCAGCTCGCTGTCACGGGAGACTATTGTGGTCATGCGAAAGTCAAGTCTTGCTAATTTCAGTTCAGGGAACAGAAAATGGTATTCTATGAATTGATGTTGGATCTTCTAAAATAATTTGTATATTCACCACCCAATATTTCTAACTCTGCTCCTCTAGTCAAGTTATGTGTCTTCTTTTTTGGTGTTTGCATTTCCCGTCAAACATATCAGTCAGATCAATAGTTTTGGCTCAACCTATTAATGTCATTATGTTTATTAAGCAGCCCTTGTTTAAAAAGTCTGACAAATTTTATTGGCTGTAATTATCTCAGATTTGACTGTAATTTGTATTCGGGTTACTGCTCATAGAAAATACAATATTTTTGGTTTTGATTATTGAATTACTCTGATGATGCGTCTTAGCTGTGTATTGTTTTGTGACAATTGCAATTTAGTTTACTGTCTCTGTGGAAACTCTGATTCAGCATCATGAACATATTTATAGTGACAACAGTAAATGAAGGTACATAATCCAGAACGCCACAGGAGGGGAGAATTATTTTGTGGCTGTAGGGACTGACTCTTTCACAGATTATACATGTAAATGTTATAGGTTTCCACTGTAACCTGTTTGCATTAGTCAGCAGTGGGTCACGTAACATGCAGTGGCGTAAATTAAATGTAGGTTCACTTAAATGCGCCACTTATTTTTGTGTCTGTTTCTGATCTGTTCGTTTTTTCCTCTCCTCTGTTTCTCTCTATCCTTCATTCTAACAAAAGGCTCATTTAGGTCTGTTTTTTTGCTCTGTTTGTCTCTTGAAGTATTGCTTGGCATAATCAAATCAAAAATATGGTCAGATAGGTCTAGGTCTAAATTAGGGCTTGGGTTTATTCAGATGATACATATCAGATTGGGAGCTTCCCGATTGAGTTTGAGATGTTTAGTATTCAGACTTTTATGTTTTTTCTTTCTTTATTTGTATTAAAATGTAGATATATTGGCCTATCAATCAATATTACTTTTAACCTGTAAAGACGGTGTGCTCTGCAAACACATAAACCTAACCAGAGACTGAGAAGTTGTTTTAACAGTGCACAATCCAAAATTCTGGCCTTCTATTTGTTTGAGGGCCACAAACAAAGTGTTACACACCATAGTAGCTGATGTCTCGTGTCCTGCTGTCTTCAACCAGATGCTTGCTTGTCCATTGTTCTTTCAGGTGTAGCAATGATGCAGATAGTAGGTGCGCCGTGTGTAAAGGCAGGCCCCAGCGCCAACGGTAAACACCCAACCGCTCGCCTCTCAGATCTACAGTAGATGGCATGGTAGTGCATGATGTCCACATGAAATATATGGGAACCTCCAGCAGTGGCACGGTGGTGAATGCTGTCAACATGATCCCTTCAGTGTACAGTAGTAAAATTGCTCCCATTTCTACAAATGAACCTGATATTACAGTATGTAGAGATGACTTCAGGTTGAGTTGAGTCACATAAAACCTTTCATCACCACCAACATATTTTTTTAGATGTTGTACTGGACAGTGTGCTCAGGCCTTGTTTTGGAGCATTGTTTATTGCAGCATTGTTTAAAGCAAGCCAGTAATAAAAGTCATCTCAGATTCAAACATTAGAGTTTAAATCTTTTCACTGACTAGTAAATACTCTTTGTTTGCGTGTCGTCTTCGGGGCCCAGTAGGCAGTTGTTTTGCTTTGTTTACTGTGACTGGTAAATCAGAGCACACTTGAGAAATCAGCCACCAAATTGTTAGATAATTGGACCAATTCACTGATTGTTAGGCTCAGTCCTTGTTTTATGTGTGAGTCACACACCATGTTTGTGAGGGCAGTCCCATTATAAATGCTAGCTGCTGTCTGATCGTGCTTTAGTTACTTATTGTGGTCATGTGGTTGTTCTCTTTGTAGCATGGTTGTGTGTGTGTGGTCAGTGCCTTATATGTTTATGTATGCAGTGGTCTCTTTATGGTCAGTAAACTATGTTTGGACTTTCTGCCAAATTATTAATACAGATTTCTGGTTCACTTGCCTAATAATCTACTTTTTAGGTGACAACAGATTATAGCTCTTTTTTTATTTTTAATTGCAGTGAATCAGTCTTAGACTGCCTGTGGAGTTTGTGTTTCCCTTATTCATGTTTTTGCATTTTCTAATTTTCTATATGGTCATCAGTTAATCATGGTCTGTGTCTTTTCTCTGACTAATTTCAGGTATGATTCCTGGTATGGGCCCGCCTTTAGTTTCCATGATGCATCCCCAGCTGGCTCTATCAGCAGCTCCTGCCTCCATGGCCGGATCATTGCACCTTCCTGAGTGGTCAGAGTACAAAACGGCTGATGGGAAAACATACTACTACAACAACCGAACACTGGAGTCCACCTGGGAGAAACCACATGCCCTAGTGGAGAAAGGTAGGCAGTAGGCACTGTGCACGCTCTCACATACTCGCAAGCACCTGGAAGTCTGCGAACAGGTATTACCTGATCATCACACTAGTGTCCACTCAAATCTGTTTTTTTCCTCTAAATTATGACATAATTCATTTTCCCAAAGGCTTCCATTCAAACAGAGTTTGTTTTGCAACCAGTGGAGTTGACCCCTAGTGGCTGCCTCCTGGGCTTCACTTTTCAAACCGGAATGTGACTATTGTATATTCAGTCTATGAGTAGACAGCCATGACATTTTTACGACTGGTACAATTGTGAGGCTATTAAAAACAAGGGTAGGTGTGAACTTTTTCTCCTCACTGTCATCGTAGAAAAAGAAGCACAAAAAGCAAAAGAGCGTTTGGCCCAAGAAGAAGCCGAGGCAATGGAGCTGGAGGCTGAAGAAAACAAAAATGAAAACTCAAGAAATGAGAAGGAGGTATGTGAAAGGTTGAAATACAAGCATTCTGTTTATTCATACTTTTTTGTTCTCCTTGCTGTCAAATCTAAACAGACAAAAATCACATATTTTTAGATTTGGACTGATTCTCAGAGGGAGATCAAAAAGAAATATCTATATATTTTCTTTAAATAAATGTTTAGTTTCTCAGTTTTAAAGGTATGACACATTACAAGTATGAAGAATAACTTACAAAGAAGCCTGTCTTACAACATGTGTTAAAGGTTCAGTCATGTATGTCTATATGTCTTTATAATAACTTTAAAAGGAAAATGTGTTTGGTTTTATAGCATTACAATAAACTTCTTAAACTTAAGGCAAGGGCCTTGCTTTACAGAGGCAGGCAAACACATTTGAACATGTACTTACTTTTTACGCAGTTGAAGAACGGAATAAAACCTAAAGAATAGATAAATAAAACAGTACAGGTGATAAGTTGTAGTGCAGTTTAATACTTAAATGTTTTTATCTTCATCCAGGAGCCTAAAGAAGAGGAGATGACAGAGGAGGAAAAAGCAGCTCAGAAAGCCCGGCCTATAGCCACCAATCCTATTCCTGGCACACCATGGTACACACACAGCCCACATGAACTCCACTGTTCCCTTTAATTCTTCTTATTTTCTCCTTCATTCTCTAGCACTTCTTGATGTCTTTTGTGTGTCGATCAATTCTTGGCAGGTGTGTGGTGTGGACCGGGGATGATCGTGTATTTTTTTACAACCCCACAACACGGCTGTCCATGTGGGACCGACCCGAGGAATTGGTTGGTCGAGCCGACGTCGACAAGCACATCCAGGAGCCGCCACACAAGAGAGGCCTGGAGGACAGCAAGAAGACAGGTGTGGACAAAGACACACACAGCACTTGTGTTGGTTGTGTTTATTTTTTAGCACTTTATCTGATATAGGCACAAAACCAGTGGTGAGAGAACCATAGGTGCACTAATGGTTTGTTACTATGAGCAAGGTATTTCATGGTTCATGTAATCGTAAGTCCAGTCTGTGATTTGAATGTAAACAGGTCATTATGTGGTGCTATCACTTCTTAACACCGTTCTTAACACTTGTATGTTCACAGGAATCAATAAAGAAGAGCCGGAATTAGCTATGGCTACAGAAGAAAATCAGGACGAGGAGCCAACCAAAGCTAAAAAGAGAAAGTAAGTATCTCACTTGTTTTAAAACTGTCAAACATTTTGTTAAGTTGTCTTTGTTCACGCCCTTCTTTTCTTTTTGGCCTCTTCTCCATACGGCGTCTTTCTCTATCACATTTGATTTTTATTTACCTCTTGTTACTGACCATCTTCATCTTCGCAGGAAGGAGGAAGTGAAGGAGGCAGACTCAGACAAGGAAGCAGCAATGGAGGCTGAACTCAGAGCTGCCAGAGAACGAGCTGTAGTGCCCCTGGAGGCCAGGATGACTCAGTTCAAAGACATGTTACTGGAAAGAGGGGTAAACAAATGTCTTGCTGATGTTTCTAAATGATTTTGTTATAACGTAATGGGCAGATGTTTGTTGTCTGTTTTTTGTAGACCTATACAGTTTAATTTCAAGTTTTTTTGTTCATGGTGACACCTGACTGTCTGCCTGTCTAATGCACTTGTTGTCTCTGTACGTGTAGGTGTCTGCTTTCTCTACTTGGGACAAAGAGCTTCATAAGATTGTGTTTGACCCACGTTACCTTCTGCTCAACCCAAAAGAGCGAAAACAGGTTCAGTTTTTCTTTCTGTCTCATGTTTCTATCTCCCGTTTCACCGTTGCACATTTTCACTGTCTCATAGCACTGACATAATCATTAAAAGACCCGTACAAAAATCCTGATCAATGTCCTCTGCAGGTGTTTGATCAGTATGTGAAGACGCGAGCCGAGGAGGAGAGGAAAGAAAAGAAGAACAAGTTGATGCAGGCCAAAGACGAGTTCAGGAGGATGATGGAGGATTCAAAGCTCACACCAAGGTTAAGGGACCGGCCTGTTTTCCTTCACCAGAGTCTGTCATCATTCCATTATTAGCTAATATTTATATCTGTGGTATGCAACTGCTGATATTTAATCTTGTGTGCAAATATTTAGTCAGTACCTACCTTCTAATAAGAGAAGATGGAAGATTGATTTTAGCTCAAAGTTTAACTTTAGTAGAGTTAGTTAATAGTCTCTTTAACCATTTGGGGACTTAACTTAATATACAACAAAATCAATATACAATAAAAATGTTTCCTGAGAGTGTTCATCATGTCAAAATGTGGATCTGGAGACAACTTCCACAGATACACTTTTTAGTATGTAAGCATGTATGTCTTTGACGTAAGTAATTCATACGTTTTGTATTTCTTGTTATACTAAAAAAGGGTGTGTTTTTGTTTGTTTGTTTATAGAACAACGTTCAGTGAATTTGCAGTGAAGCATGGACGAGACCCACGATTTAAGACCATAGAGAAGATGAAGGACAGGGAGGCCATCTTTGTGGAATACATCACAGCTATGAAGAAGAGAGAGAAAGAGGACTCCAAGTCCAGAGGAGAGAAGGTATGACTCACTCTCACACAATGTGTACAGTATCTTGTCTTTTGTACTGCTGACATGTTACTGAGACTCTGCTTGGTTCCTGTCTCCCTGCAGAGGACATGATTTTTCACACATTTAAAATTGGCTTTGATTAAGGTTGCAAATTTAGTTTTTTTTTCCCTTAACCACTGTTTAATAAACAATAGTGACTTTATTAAACAGTGAAAAATATTATCAACACATTAGCTGTGTGACATTCATGTTAAGAATCACAAACAATAGAAGTTGAATAAACATTGTGTTAATCGGTAACATCCCTAGTTTCGACTGTGTACACTGTCATTCGTCCAGATCCATGTGTTTTTGAACAGTTGCTACTGACTTAATGACATTTTGGAATATCCCTTTCTATGTGTGTATGTTTTGTTTCAGGTGAGGCAAGACTTCTTTGATCTGCTCAATGAGCAACACATAGAGGGAGGCCAGCGATGGAGCAAAATTAAAGAGAGGCTGGAGACTGACCCTCGATACAAGTCTGTGGACAGCTCTGCGCACAGAGAAGAACTTTTCAAACAGTACATGGAAAAACAAGCCAAGGTAGGAGCATGTCTGTTTGAATGATGGAAAGAACAGGACTTTATCAGCACAGGCATTTTGATATGATTTAGGAGGAAAAGCACACGTCTCACTGACAACATTAATAGATTAAAGTCATTGTCAACTGTTTTGATAATTGTTAATCTGGTTTCTCTGCTCCACATAACAAAGAAATCATTCAAACTGAATAACTAGCTTATGGACAAAACAAGACATTGAAATATATAATTTCAATGTTTGGGACAAACCAAGCAACACATTTCAACATTTTCTGAGAACAACATTTTAAGAAAATAATTTATAGACAAATAAATATGAAAATAATTGATAGTTGCAGCCCCACTAGAATTAATACACTAAATAAATAAATGATATTATTACTGTTAGATTACTATACCATCCATCCAGCACATCAGGTAAAGAACAGAGTGTGTGTCACCTGCACAGAACGTGGACATCGACAAAGAGCGAGAGTTGGAGCGACAGGCTCGTATCGAGGCCAGTCTCCGAGAGAGGGAACGAGAGGTGCAGAAGGCTCGATCAGAACAGACCAAAGAGATCGACCGGGAAAGGGAGCAGCACAAGAGGGAAGAGGCCATCCAACATTTCAAAGCTCTCATGTCCGATATGGTGAGACGTCACAGATTTTTATTTTCGGTGCATTCTTGTCTTTTCATTTAGTTCTGTCCTATTTTCTTGTACAAGATATTATTAGTAAAATTGATCTCTGCTCAGATACGTCATGTTTTACAACTGCAATTTGACTTTCTTAACATTTATTTAGACATTTAATATATAAAATATCAATATAAAACAGTGTGTTGTTTTTTTTCTGTAATGTGTTAAATATTTGGAATTAATTACAGCAATGAACCATTTTTGTTTATTTATTTATTCCTCAGGTACGTTCTTCAGATGCCACGTGGTCGGACACACGTCGTAACCTGAGGAAGGACCATCGCTGGGAGTCGGCATCGCTGCTAGAGAGAGAAGAGAAGGAGAAGCTGTTTAATGAACACGTCGAAGCTCTGGCCAAAAAGAAGAAAGAACAATTCAGGCTGCTGCTGGACGAGACTAGCATGGTCAGATCTGTAATATTATCTGTCATTTCTACGCTAACACATCTGGACACAGTAACCTCTGCAGTAACACATTAGTTATAAAACATGATTTAGATTAATCATATATGTATTTAATTATTGTATTGACAGATCTTTGTTTATGTTGTAGATCACACTGACTACTACATGGAAGGGGGTGAAGAAGGTCATCAAAGAGGATCCTCGCTGTATCAAGTTTTCTTCTAGTGACAGAGTAAGTCTTTGGTATTACTGCAGAATCCCTGTATTTATTTTACTTCGAGTTCACTTTAGCTAGTTTATGTGAATAAAACACAAATATGTGCATATGTACTGTATTGTAAAGTTATTTCATATGCTTTTTCTGTGAATTTAGTTGTGTAATGTTCTGGTGTGTCTGTGTGTAGAAGAGACAACGCGAGTTTGAAGACTACATCAAGGACAAGTACATCATAGCCAAAGCTGACTTCAGAACTCTGCTAAAGGAGACAAAGTTCATCACTTACAGGTCTGTACACACGCACACAAGATATACATAATCAAAACAAGTGTCAAAAGTAGCATTTATAATATCATGTACACTGCCTGGCCAAAAAAAAAAAAGTCGCCACCTGGATTTAACTAAGCATATAGGTAAGGGGTTACTACAGTTGGTCAGGTCTAGGTTCAGCAACATTATGTGCCAAAAGAATGAGTTCAGCTGACTACCTGAATATAATGAATGACCAGATTATTCCATCAATGCATTTTTCTCTTTCCTGATGACATGGGCATATTCCAAGATGACAATGCCAGGATTCATCAGGCTCAAATTGTGATAGAGTGGTTATGGGAGCATGAGACATAATTTTCACACATGGATTGGCCACCACAGAGTCCAGACCTTAACCCCATTGAGAATCTTTGGGATGTGCTGGAGAAGGCTTTGCTCAGTGGCCCGACTCTCCCATCATCAATACAAGATCTTGGTGAAAAATGAATGCACTACTGGACGGAAATAAATCTTGTGACATTGCAGTAGCTTATGGAAACAATGCCAGGCAGTGTATTTTACTGCATATATACAAAAACATATTCAATATGCACACCCTGATATGTTTGCAGCACATAAATATTAGATATATTAATATTACCCTCTAATGAAAGGTCCACTGTGAAAAGATGTGTGACATTTAGTGGTGAGACTAGTACTTTTTTTTTCTTTGTTTGCACAGTAATATTCAGCTTCAAAATGCAAAATGTGTGCTCTGGCTGGTTTATCTGCTCGATGGGCTGTAAAAAATATGGTGACACAAGATGGAAAGCTAGTTAAATAAGTCCCTTGCCTACAGTACATACAAAAGTTTTTTTTTCCCCGAAGGCTGCGAAAACCAAACATGTTTTATTTCAAAGCTATATTCTTTTACACAAACACTTAATTGTAGTAAATTGAGTCTGCCAGTAAACCTTCCTGTTACTCATTGAACCTTTTAGAATGCACTGCCATTTACATATTCATTAGACTTTTTGTTTTTTCATTATTTTGAAAACTGCTCAGACACAGGGTTTAATGGTAAAATTGAATTTAGAAACATGAAAGTAGTACCTAATACAACATTGCATAAGTCCTTGTTGCAAAAGAAAGAGAATTTTTACATTGTATTATAAAAGGAAAATCACAGGAAAAAAAATTATAACATCGCCATTGTGTCTTTGTCTTAATAGAAGGAAAGAAATGTAATCGCTGAATATGAATTAATGTTCCCGTCTGGCCCCTCTCACATTCACCTCTCTCTCCAGGTCGAGAAAGCTCATCCAGGAGTCAGAGCAGCATTTGAAAGACGTGGAGAAAATCCTTCAGAATGACAAGCGTTACCTTGTTCTGGAGTGTGTCCCAGAGGAGCGCAGGAAGCTCATCATGTTCTACATTGAAGACCTAGACCGTCGTGGCCCGCCACCTCCCCCCACCGCCTCCGAGCCCACACGACGCTCCACCAAGTGACCAGTCACTTCAGCTTCTCGGCCAGTGTCCTAACCCTTCTTGTCCACCCTTTGGCCAGAGCATGACCTCCCCAACACCCTGAACCCTCCAGGCCCACAGCTGGCCTCACAGCGTTATTACTGGGGGTTCTGTTGCTTAGAGATGTACCATAGAGATGAACGGTTAAGGTCTCTTTGTTATGTCGCCCATTAGCTCTGAGATAACCCTGCGTTTGAGACAACGGCAGGAAACCAAGGTCACCCGATCTCAAGGTGATCCTTAGTCCCTCACCTCTGACTGACCACATCAGAGGGAGAGGGGACAGTGATGAGGCTGCTGCCTAAGCAGCGACAGAGGTGTAAGATAGCTGATGTAAATGAAGTTGAGTGTGTGCCTGTGAGTGCGTGTGTGCGTGCGCATGTGTCTGAGGCATCTTCAAGCCTTACAGCTCCACTGTGCCAGTCATTGTTTCAGTCATTGGCTCAGTGTGAATGTTAGTTTCTGCCCAGTGGTTTACTCCAATGTTGCAGCAGTTTTCTCTGGTGATTGAAATAAAGGCAACTTCCACTGTTTTTCAATAAACATCCTGTGGACTTCTTTTCTAAAACTTATTAATTTGCAATGGAGACATACATTCATCTTCTACCACTTTATCTTCCACATGAGGGTTGCTGGTGCCAATCCCAGCTGACAGGGCTAAAGGTGGGGTACACCCTGGACAGATTAGTATTAATTGATCCAGATGCTTAAGGATCCTGTGTCAAAAAATACAGTATGTACAGTAAACAATTTTTAAGCAGACCTGTAAAAAAAACTCAGCTTCACACATGTTTATGTTTAATATTTAACTGACTTTAAACAGTTTATCGGATAGAAATTATGTAAATAGGTTAAACTGGGAGATGTCGTTTTTCCGACACCTTAAAATACATTTTAACTTGTCAAACAATGTCATGATACCTTAAACTGGCCCAATTTAATCATAATTTAACTTTATGAATATATTGTATCAAGTTATGGACACTATCTTCAAATTAGTTTGAATTAGAGGTAATCTTAACTTCCATACTTCCCAATAAAAATCACAGACGTATATAAATGTAAATTTCACCAGGTATAATTCTGATGTTGATCAATTCAAAGTCAAATTTAGCCTATAAAAGTCAGAATGGCTCATCTCAGTCATGCAGCGCTGCGTAAAAAGCGGACGTGCACGTGAAGCACGTAAATCCTTTATTATCTGACGTAAGCAGCTTAGACGGCTGTGATTGGACGAGACAAATTAACAGGATGTTGCCGGACAGTGATGCTGTTCAACGCCTTGTTATCACGAATCACAGGCCATTTTTGTGCAGTATTTGCGAACATTTAAAACGAAAAAACACATATATGTGCAGTGATAGTTAACTGATATGTGTTTACTGTTGTCGTACTGTTGTCTGTGAAGAAAAGAGATTATAGTAATGGTAATCATGTGGTAGTTCGGTCACTGGTCGTCCTCTCCCCGGTCACCTCTGCTCTGAAGCCGCTATGTTCGTTTCTCTGCTCCCGCTGTTCGCCGTCCTGCTGTCAGCCTGCGTGGTTGTCGGAGAGCCGGAGGAACACGCTCATGTCGACGGAGCCCCGCCGTCCAGAATAGGTAAAGATGAAGGAAAAGGAGAGCAAGTGTGTTGTTGGCATCATAGCCTGCTGCTAACGTTAGCCTTCATTCAGAGCCTCACATGCTAACTCGGCTGAAGGATACATGTGTTCACCCCTTTAGAATATTGATTGTGTACGGAAGAGTACCAGGGCCACATAAATTAAAAAAAACAAAAAAAACAGCATGAATTCTGAGAAAAAGTCATAATTCTGGGAGGGGATAAAAGTCTAAATTCTTTAAAAGTGGACTTTCTCAGAATTCATACTGTTCTTTTTTTTCTTTCAATTCTTTTACATGTTGCCCTAATACTCTTTCTAATTGTGTAATTATACACATATCTTTATTTTACTTTGTACAGTCATAATATTACATAAACATGACAATGAAGAGAAATATAGATATAGTGCAGTTAAATGCAGAAACTGCATTGGACTAAATTGCCTCCACCTTAATATAAAACTATAGAATTGTACCAAATATCAGGGCTGTTTCTAGCTTTGTGGGGACCCTATGCAAGGTGCTGATTGGGCCCCCAGTTTGCCCAAATATGATGCATGTGAATGGACAAATGACAGAACTGTAGTGTAAATCAGCTTTGCTTTGAGTGGTCATAAAGACAAGAAAACTGCTGTATAAATACACACCATTTAGTATTTACCTTCAAATAACTCTTTCCATTCTTCCTCTTTGAACCCTTTGCTCTAGCTGTGGTTGGGGCAGGGATAGGAGGCAGCACCACGGCCCACTTCCTGCGCCAGCACTTTGGTCCAGAAGTACAGTTGGACGTGTATGAAAAGGGTGAAGTCGGGGGGCGTCTTGCCACCATCTCTGTCAATAACAATGAATACGAGTCTGGAGGTTCCATCATTCACTCCCTCAACCTCCACATGCAGGACTTTGTCAAACAGCTTGGTGGGTTTACACACACACACACACACACACAGAAACAGAAGAAAAGGCCAAAGAAACAGTAACTTTGTAATAGAATGTATGTGACTGCTACTACTACTTTTTGAGGAAGGATGGATTTTAAATCATGAGAAGCAAAATAAAACAAGCTGGCCTGACAAAAATGGACTCCCAGTGACACCAGGAAACATCTGTTCATAGTTACAAGTTGTGGAAAACTGGTGGAATAGAGGTACATCGATGCATAACAACAATGGAAATAAGTATTAAGCTTGATCAGATTTTGTTTGTGCCTCCAGTGTACACGCTGGACAGGAACATCGAACATCAGTCAAGAAGACAGAACGATGGTTTGAATTAACTAAACAGCACCACATCTGCATCTTCTTAACTGAAAGACATACCATATTGGTTCTACTTCCAAGCTTCTGGCGCCTTGTCTTGGTGCATTTAAAGTCCTTGTAAAGTGATACAAAAATATCTCCTCTGACACAGAAAAATGTGTTACTAACCACCTTGCAAAATTTGAATGAATGATTAAGTCACGTATGGTTTCAAATCATGTAAAATTCAGAATATTGTCTGCTGTGAGATGCTGGGGGAGCGTCCGCTGGAGGAGCTGCCACACACAGACGGACCTATACCCTTTATAGGGGACCAAAGTCTGTGAAAGTCGCTTTTCGTCTTGATTTGTACTCGGGAACAGTAATGTAATTGTACCAGTTTCAAATTTCCTGTTCAACAAACATGTAGAGAAGTGATGTTTACCTGCTTTGATCTCACCTCAAGTGTGTATGCAAGTCTGTGTCCACTGAAGGAGTTCTGTCATCTCCTCCTAATACACTGCCACATACTCGCCTTACTGTAAAACTTGCTGTTTATCAATGTTTGTACAACACAGAGCTGGTTTAACTTCAGTCCTGCTCTCTGTCTCCCTCTTTCGTTTGTCAGTGGTACATGCAGCCTCACAGCAGGAGTCTGCTCCTCTTCCTGTGCTTCTTCTCTACTTCATTTCATCATCTTTAGGAATGTTATTATGTCACAGAAGTTTTCTGTGTGTTTTGGTGAGACACAGATGTAAGACAAAGGTGTCTCAGTTGTTTTCAGTCTTTACTCAATAATTCTTACCTCCACAGTTGTGAGGAGGAGAATCATTACAGGGAATTTAAGCATGATTTAAATGAAAGAGAGGTTTCAGAGAATTTAGTCTCAATGTAGAATCATGGTTTATGAAATGTTACATCGCCCCTGTTTCTCTGTGTTTAATGTGTGTTGTTCGTTTGTCGGCACCTCAAGGTCTGAAGTATTGTCGCAGTGTGGCGGGCAAGATGGCGGTGTTTAATGGCGATGAGGTGATTCTAGAGGAAACAGACTGGTACCTACTGGACCTTTTCCGCCTGTGGTGGCGCTACGGCATCAGCTTCATACGCCTGCAGATGTGGGTGGAGGAGATTATGGAGAAATTCATGAGGTAAGCGAAAAATTTGAGCATCCTGTTTGGGGTTTAGTTTGCATGTACTTTTTTAGTAGATGTCAGGCATGTCATTTACATATTCCCACACCTCTTAAAAATAATATGTGGTATGACATCAAGTTTTCTCCGTGGTTTCAGTTGTGTTATTTAGTTTTAATCCCTTTTGTTTTCACAAAGTGACTCATAGACTGTTAAAACAGGTATAGAATGACTGCACAACACTGCCGTCTAGTGTTGTGCAGTCAATGGGCAAAGCCTGTGCAGAGCCACTAATTGTTTCCTACGGCTTTGGCATGTGCAGCTGTAATCATTTCAGAACCTCTTCTCAGTATGTGTGACGGAGCAGGATGTCTCTTTTACATATCGACAACCATCTGCCGGAAATCGCTTCGGGCCACTGTGATGAAAATTCAGTGCTCTACACCTTCCAACATTTTAACAACACTGTATAAAACAATCACAATATTATGCCTTTGGTCAAGTGGACTTGGTCCAGATATCAAGTGAAGCACAACCTCATACATATCTGTCAACTATGGCCAAGATGTTGAATCTTTGCATGTTACCTTGACTCAATTTCTGCCTGAAACACGAACCAACCCCCTCCTGCATTACCACTTATCAACCTCTATTTCCTCCCTCAGGAAATTATTCTATGTCTTTCTCTCAGTCAACAACAGTGAGCATATGTATCCCTCCCCGTCTGTTTCTTGTATCTACAGTATCTATAAATGCAAGAAACATCTGTCTGCTAATTGGATAACTGTCCGACAGGTTGCTTGACAGACTTCAAACTTGGCTGGTGTCCTACCAAGGGCACCAGTGTGTGTGCAGTGCCGACTTAAAGTTATTTGGATGAGAAATGCTAGAAATTTCACTTCACAAAAATGTGCAAAAAAAGGCACTTAGAGTTTCTTTGTTACGTGCAACACAATAATAACTGAGAATATTGTGACATTTGGCTTCAAATTTAAGAGAAAAAAAAACTCCATATAGTTATTTTCACTTACAGTAAGTGTTGTCTTTGTGTACATGTGTAATAAGGATATACAAGTACCAGGCCCATGGCTACGCCTTCAGTTCGGTGGAGCAGCTGCTGGACTCTCTTGGAGGGGCTGGATTCATCAACATGACCCGCAGGCCTCTCTCTGATTCGCTGCTGGAGCTGGGTGTGTCGCAGCGCTTCATCGATGAGGTCATCGCGCCCACCATGAGGGTCAACTACGGGCAGAACATCAGCATTCCTGCCTTCATAGGTCAGATGAGTGATGGAATGAGCAGTGAAGGGAACGTGTGCTGAGTGAGAAAAGTGGCTGTAGGAGAGTCAGAAGAGTGGGGGCTGCAGTTTTGAAGTAAAGGCCACTTATGAGCTGAACATCTACGTCCCTGCTGATGTAGGTCAGGAGACAGGGAAAAACAGTGTAGGGAACAGGAGACAAGGAAGGGAGGAGCTGGCAGTCAAGAATAGAAGAGAGGAAAGCAAGGTGAGAGGAGGGGGTGGCCTGTGGGAGCGTGAGAGACAGGAAAGCATGTGGGCAGCTTGTAATTGGTTTGGAGAACTTGGCACCGTCTGTTGTGAGTGAGTGAGTGAGGGAGTGTGTCTGTGTGTTTCAGGCGCTGTATCTTTAGCTGGCACCCAGAACAACCAGTGGGCGGTGGAAGGAGGAAACAAACTGGTGTGTTCTGGCCTGCTGAAAATGGCCAACGCTAACCTCCTGCAGGCAGAAGTCAACACCATCTCCCCCGTCCAGATAGGTACTTTGCCCAATGCTGTCTGAGTGTATTTACACACCATGCCACTTGCTCATTTGAATAATGTTTTATACAGAGGGTTTTGATGCAATAACAATATTAACAACAGTCTTTGACAAACTCTGCCCTGGCATAAAAATGCATACCTGCATGCCCGTGTCTTAACAGGTGTGGAGTTCTTCTACATTATATCTGCCAGCACATGCTGACACTGCATGAAACATGTTGTGTAGCGTTAACACTCAGTATGTTTACATGCCCAGTTTGTTCGAGCTAAGGCCGTAGTCCGACTAAGTCCGAGTATGCATACGGAGGAGAAAATCCATTTATTGGCAAATGAGATGGAGCATGGCTATTGTGGTTGCTGTGTTGTCCAAGGAAAGACACCACCGCCAGTACTGCAGTTTATACGCAGTCTCCTAATTTTGGTACGTGCAGAACACCAAGACCGACTCCAGTCCGACTAAGTGTGTACATGAAGGAGTAATCAGACTATGAATCGCATCATCCACATGTGTTAGTCCGTCTAAGACAAGCTCGATTTTAGTCTGACTAATGTTTTTGTATGACATTAAGAAAACAAAATGATTGTCTTACTTACTAAAATTGGACTTTTAACATGCATGTATTACACACTGACTGATTGTGTGTATTTGTTCTTTAGGGGAGGCGCTCCAGTACCAGCTGAGCTTCACCACAGCAGCAGGAACAGGATCAGAGCTGTACGACATAGTCGTGTTGGCGATGCCTCTCCAGAGCAATGTGTCGTCTGAGATCCAGTTCCAAGGCTTCTCGCCTCCCTTTGACCGGTTCCCCAGCCACTATCACACCACTGTAGCAACCATTGTCCACGGTTACCTCAACACATCTTTCTTCAGCTACCCGGATCCCCGTCTGTTCCCCTTCGCAAGCATCTTGACAACAGAGGCACCTGATCTGTTCTTCAACAGTGTGGCTAGTGTTTGTCCAGTCAACATCTCGGCAGGCTTCAGGCGAAAGCAGCCCCAAGAGGCTGGAGTTTACAGAATATTTTCACCACAGCCTCTGGACAAGCCTCATCTCAAAACTCTCTTCAGGTCAGCCTCTTCATTTCATCCAATAATCCTGACATTGAACTTGGGCTGTTATTTCATTTCTACATAATTGGGCACAATATGTGTCATTTAAGTTTCCATTTGACCTAAAACTAAGAATCTCAACACTCATGTACATGTTTTTGGATATGTGTCTTTTCCTTCTTCCATCCTTTCATCATTGAGAACAGAATTGCTTCTAATTTAACTTGGATAGGGACCTGGAAGCCTCTTGCTTCACTGCACAAAGCCATAGTCAAGGACAAACAGCAAAATCGCAGTTATTGAACATGGTTTACTTTTACTTGCCACTTCAGGTCGTACTACTCGGTGCAGATGACGGAGTGGAAGTCCTGCCCTCGTTATGGCAGCAGCCAGGATCTGTCGCCTCTGGAGCTCCACCCTAATCTCTACTACCTCAATGAAATCGAGTGGGCCGGCACTGCCATGGAGATGAGCTCAGTGGCTGCTAAAAACATCGCCCTGCTCGCTTACCACCGCTGGAACAGACAGATGGACATGGTGGACCAGAAAGATCTGATGCACAGAATTAAAACTGAATTATGACCTCATCACATGAAACCCAAGACAGGCTTCAGCAAGGATACAGATCAAAGTGTCCATGGAGGGCGGGAGAAAGATGGTTTCTGGGTAATTGTTGCTACAGTATGATAGCTTCTCAAAGGAGAGGACTTCAGTGGTCCACCCAGTCCTCTGAAAGTGAGACTGACCCCAGAACCCATGTCAGACTGGGTCCAGATTGTGGCTGGTCTTGTTTCAATGCTGCAGGTCTTTGTGTCAAGATGTCTGAGCCTTTGTGACATGAGGTCACACACACACACACGCACTGTGTGAGTAAATTGGTGATGAGATCAGACTGAACTTAGACAAGTTGGCGACACTGAACACGAAACAGATATGATTCGACATGGCTTAGGTGTGGAAAGGAAGGAAGAGGGAGACAGTAATGCAACATTACAGATGCCAACTGCTATGAAACACCAAAGAAGGGGGAGGAGGCAACACGTTGAGCAGCTTTCTTCTCGAAGGGAAACTAAAGCCAAGCTTATTATAGGCAAATCTGTGTGTAAGATTTATGCTAGCAGCTTTCTGAAATCTGATTCATAGAAACCAAGCACGTCAGTTTGTCTTTATTACTATTAAGGATGATATGGATTATGTGATGTGAATTATAACTTATTAAGTTGATGGTACAACATGCCGCTGCTGAGCTTGTTGTTCTCCCATTGCTTATTTGAGCCTATGTTTGTATAGAAAAACCACAAATATTGGTGAAGATATTTTATCTCAAAGCTAATTTTAAATCCTGTTGATTTCTTGAACCAGATACTCTTTGTATAAGGGCACTTAAAGGTACATTGTTTTAGGAGAGATTATTGTCAGAAATTGAATGTACTATTAGAAGTAGGTTCATATAGATTTCTAATTGCTTTAGAATAAAAAAGGTCTGGTATTTGTAGCCTAAAAATTAGCTTTTTAATTGCACTGTAGGATGGAGGCTGCTGTCTTGTGATGCCATGTTTCTGCAGCAGCCCAAGGAGACAAATCCAGCCAGAATGTGCATTTTCTATTTTGCAGTGGAAGATTACTACATAAACAAGGAAGAATGACATCCTTTCTGGCAAAGGCCACCATAGTTCCCTGATGGTCTTGGGAAAGGGAGGAGTTATCTTATTACAAGCTTCAGTCTCGCGTTAGAGTTCATTAGTGCTTACACACTGGACCTTTTAACTATCTAAGATTGCAGTTATCTGTGAAACGTTGAATGGAATGTCCTCCCAACAGAGGAGGAGATCCTTTGATAAAACAGCCAGTCACGTTCAGTTCAAAAAGTAGCCAGGAACACTAATATATACCAGTCTTTGTTTTAGCCCAAGACTGAGAGGCAAAGTTTAAGTTAGTTTTAAACCTGGATCAAAAATGAAAACATTAAAGGTGACTGGTATTGTGCCACTGTTCAAAAGCCTGTTTTGATTTTGTGTTTAATTTGTGTTCTCTGTATCAGTGACACAGCAAACACAATACACCAGACACACTCCTGTGTGGGTTGGGGATTGATTGCTAATACAAAAGTGGTGGTTTCATCCAGGAATCCAGCCACAGGCAGCATGTCTTTGCCAAGAAATTAGGCAACCGAGCAACCACGTAAACACCAGCTGATCTGTATCTCAGTAGAAAGTGAATGGGCTGAGGGGGAAATGGTTTTCCTGGGTTGCTGATTCCCCGTGTAAATAAAAATTCCTGTGTTCAAGACAAGAGAATGGCTTGACGCTCGTGGGTTTCAAGGTTCAGAATCGGAGCGTGAGTCAGACACTTTTGAATGTGTAGCAGCTCAGCGGTGAAGACTGAGACAGATCAGTGCAGTCACTGATTTAACTCGAGGCACATTAACCAGCAAAAACAACTGCAGCACTGCTTGTACCGTCTTCTCATTAAGGCCCGTTAATGGACTTGCTTTTGGCACAAAAGATAACTGATTAATGTAATTTCAGTAGGATTTTTGTAAATTAATAAAAATTACTATTCAGTGACTCTTGGTTGCACCCACTGGTGCTGTGCTCTATTGCCCCTTTCATCAGACTGTTTCATTATCTCTCCTTCCTGCTGCTTTTGTTGCATAATCCAGTGGAAACATTTTTTTGGGGGAATGGAGCCAACAAGCTTTCACACTTGATAAAATAAAAGCAGAGGACAGATCTGTGGAGCTTCATGACACCCCCCCCCCCCCTTTTTTTTTCTTCAAGCCCTAATGCCTGGTTCAGATCCTGCTTCTTCAGATAAAGTGCTGTAATCTTGTAAAAAAAAACATTCAACTTCCACAAATGAAGAGTGATTACAAAATAAGATTGTGATACCACAAGAAACTGCGGACTGTTGTTTATTATGAATTGAATGTCTTGTTTTATTTTCTTCTTAATTTATAACAGAGGATTTGGACTTGGATTCCAGGACTGTTCCCTCTGAAATCCTTGTGACTCTTAAAAAGCCTTGTTGATGGATGTGATTGTGGCATGCGATAAGAAAATGCTGCAACCCTTTAACTTTATGAAACTGTTTCACATCCCCACGATGGCGTGAGACATGACGTTGGTGGAGCCAAAATGGTGTCTTGACTTTTGATTTCAGGGTTTTCACTCATCAGCAGCAGTTTCTGTTATTTAATTCAGTCAAATATATAAATATTTGCTAATATGAGTAAAACGGATCAGCTGATCTAGATAGATGGATCCACGTATTTCTCTGGAGTCATTCTGAAACAGAAAGTGCTACTTCTAGGTAGCCTTTCCCTCTGTAAAAGCTTTGACTCAGACCAAGGCTATATTTTAAAAATGGCAAATTTCTTCCTAATTGGTCTCTGTTGCGCATGGTTATTTTGACTGCAGCCATTGTTTCGGTTTCCAGTGAAATTAGGGGAGGGAGCTGCCCAGAACTGCTCCCATCACCCTGGTGAATTACTCTATGGAGAGACATTTAAAGAGATGGAAATCAAACTAGGGATTTTGTTTAACACATGTGGGACAGAATTATGAAATGTATATGCCATGTTGGTAATATATATATGTATATGAGTCAAACAAAACTGACATTTTACTCTACAAAATCAGTTTTGCCTTGATGTTGCTTGATGTTCATTCGAGGCATCATTCAATTTGAGGGTCTCTCTCAATTGTTTCCAGTCTTAAATAAAGGTTATGAATTGAATTTTTTGTTTTATTTGTCTTTGTGTGTTTTATCTTGTATGTTTTAGAATTTGTGTAGTTTGTTATGCGCTGCAATAACAGAGACCATGTTAAAACATGCATTATACTGTGGATAGTCTCAAAAGCTGCATAAGAATAATTCATCTTTGCAGCAAACTATTACAAATTTACGCTAATGGAAATATGTTAAAACTAGTTCTGACACAAACTAATTGTTTGTTGGTGATGTTGTCACCATAGCAATATTTTTGTAAACATTTTATGAAGATTGTGCCAGGTAAGAGGTGGGATTAAAGAAGCTTTAGCTTCAGCCTTCACTCTGTTCGGTTCACTAGTGAGAATTTAGATAGTTCTTTTGTTATTGTACATATTTTATGTCTATTGAAAATTAACCATAATAAATATTAATCATGTATAACATCATTGTTATATGTGATCAAAGTACTTTATTAAGCTTTATTAATATACATGCCAGATTAAGATATATATAGTTACTGGAAAGAAAGCACCAAATATTACAAAAACTAGAAATAGTAATACTAATAATAGTAATACTATATATATATTGCTCTGTTTATTAGAGGCATGGGTCTATTTTTCATGGGATATATAACCCTCCTGTTGTTATTATATTGTATTGCTTTACTTCTATTTTTTGTAATATTTGGTTATAAAACATGGACATAATGTGCTGATATGGAAGTGTGCAAAAATATTGTTATTATTATGAGATTTTATTATTATTATTATTATTACTGAGCGTAATGGTGAAATGTTGAGTGTTTTCATCGAGCCTCTTGCTCCGATTGGCTCAGTGGCGGACCACGTGGTCGGGCAGTCACGCGCCTTCCAGGAACCCGTCAGGAAGAAGAAAAACAAAACAAACCCGATAGAGCTGCGGCAGCGTGTAGACTCCATTGAAAAGTGGGCCTTATTACCTCCAACTCGACAGCACACAGAGGTCCCGGGCGAGGAGAGGCGCGTGAGGGGACTTTCCTTGAGGTGAGTGGCTGCGGTTTGGTGTGTATTTGTGGAGGATTAGCCTCGCAGCTAACGGCAGCTTGGTCAGTTGTTGTGTATCGGGCTTCAGCTGGGATGAGGAAGGGGGCGGACGGACGGAGGCCATACTTACTCACTCACTCACGGGGAAGCTGCGGTGGGTGAAAGGAAAAACACAGCCAGTGTGTTCCGCGTTTTAAACACACAGGAGGTTGAAGCTAACGCTGTCTGTGTGCTGTGTTTACATACACACACATATGTATTCTGTCACTGTGTTCGCTTGCTAACAGCTCCAGGCTGAGATCGCGTCCTTACATGTTGGGGCTAAACCTGTCAATATTAAAAATAACCCTCAGTTAATAGAAAAAAAAATTAGAAAATTATATTTCTCCTTTAACTCGCTTAAAAAGCTGCTCTTATGTAAGCCTATTAGCTCTGGACTGTATCTTTAAATTACCCCGTGTCTTTTATATTAGGCTTAAAACGGATCAAATATGTCTTTTGTGTCATTACTGATGTGTATTTCCGGTAAAAAGAGCGTAAATGTGGTAATTTAAGGCCATATGCTGACTTTTTTGCAGATAGAGCAGCTCGAGGTACACGCCCCCCAACCCCAAACACATTCACTCAGTGCTGCTGGAGGAAAAAAAAAAAAAACTCGACACAGCCAGAACTTTCCATGTGACCTCAAATACTCAAACACCCTAACCTGATTTATATTTACACAGTCGTATATGATTTCTATAATATGATTTAAAAAAAACTAAATTAATATTCTAACTGTTTTTCCTCCACTAACTTGACTTGACATAATCGTTATAGTTCGCATCTCCTTGTGTATGGAAATGCTAACAATTTACGAATTCAGGTTGTGCTGGTAAAGTGGCAGATTTGGCTGTAAATGTGTTAAATATGGGGCTATGTAGGCCACGGGCACAATGTAGGCCTCCAACTTGTTTATCTTCTGCCTCAACCTAGGATGAAAAAGGCTGTTTGTTATAAAGCAGCTCTCCCGTGATTGACAGCTCTGGCAGCCAGTCAGACGCTCGCAGGGGCGGGGCTTTGTCTTCGACGGACCAATAGGAAGGGGAGATTACGTGGGTGTTGGCACAGCGTGTTAGATTGAGGTTTGTTATGCTTTGCTGAGGATCTGTGCTGAGTGCAGAGACTGGAGACATACTGGTGACTTTTATGTCTTTATTGGTGTTTATTATGGGTCGTTTGTAAACTGCACGTACCTGCTTACACGAGAGTGGTGTTTGTTGTGATGTGGTTGCTTGTGCTGTTAAGCTGTGCATCCTCAACTGAATGCATCTCCAGGAGAAGAGATATATTTTTTTTTAGATGATTCTATGAATATGTGTAGGTTTTATCTGTTTACCCTTTCACACCTTTCTGTGTCATGTTTGTCTTTATGTGTTGGCATTGTGGATCTTTTATATAAGGTTTTTTTTTTCTGGGAAACTGCAGCCCTTTGTGCTTTCATCTGCAGATGCACTGTCACTACCAGAGCTGCTCGTCCATTACAATTGCTTTGTAACAGTGGGGAAGAAAACAACATTTAAATAACATATTTGTGCCGATTTCACACGTCAGTTATATAATCATGTGGGTTAAATTAATTCTATATATTCCTATTTAATTGAATTATTCTTTGTTGCTTCAAATAAACCCTTTTCACTTCAACTTTTGTGCAAACAAATCAGCATTTAGAGCTACAGTATGTAACTTTTAGTGGCGTTTTGATGATGTTATTGTTCTGCCTGTTTGGTCTACTAGAAAAGAAACATATAACCTTATTTGTATGCTGCATCCTTTGTCTGAAAATAGGCGATGTCAAAGCAAAACTATCAGACCTGACTGAGGGAGTGTTTGTGTGTACAAGCAGCTCTAGGGCAGAACAATAAGTGTTTATCCCGTCAAACTGCTGAACGACTGGGTTTTTTGGGTAGTAGGATTCACTTTTCATTGTCGCTCCTTTGTGTTTCTGTTGCCTCCGACTGTCTTGACATCAAACAAAATATAGAGTCATGTGGAGCAGATAGGCATAATCCGCCTTCTGTGAACTGATCTGACACTGATTTAAATGTGGGACGTTTGTTTACGTTTAAAAGTTACGCATTACGGTTTTAAACATAACTGTTGATTTAAATACACAATTTTTCACATGAAAATTTATGTTCAAATTGTATTCTTAATGTTGAGAAAATCACAAGATCAAGATGAGATACAAATTTTACAACCACCAGTTAAGTCTTTCATGCATGTTGTCATTATGTTTTCTGTGCTCCAGTCATTAGCCAAACACAATGATAATGATTCGACCACAAATTGTATAGTCTTTTTATTTTTAATTATTGAAGCAGAAGCCACACAATTCTGTTTCTCTGCTGCTATTGGATTTATTATATTCAATTAAATATTATTGATTTGGTTTGACAAAATAAT
Source organism: Solea solea (assembly GCF_958295425.1). Lineage (NCBI taxonomy): Eukaryota > Metazoa > Chordata > Actinopteri > Pleuronectiformes > Soleidae > Solea > Solea solea. The sequence goes on along the minus strand of NC_081137.1, from coordinate 6,193,177 downwards.
GTATTAATCTTCCATTATCCTCAGGGACATTGGCATAGGCATTTTCACATTTAATTTCTGTAAAGATTAGAGGACTCATTTAAAAAAACTATTGTCAAATGATCAGATTATTATAGCATCAATTGTTACCCAACTAGTCCCACTATTTATTTAGTGACTTTGTAATAGTTCCTAAATAATTTAGATAAATGAATCTTTAAAATAGCAGACATAATGATGACCCACCCTGCATCCTGACCACTGCTATGACCTGTCTTGTCAGAAAAAGCATAGGTGGAGATAACAGTTTTTCACAAAATTTTCAATCCCTTAGTTAAGGATATTTGATAGTTACACCTGTGTTTGACAACTTTAAATGTGCACTGTGAAAACAGTCATTTACCACCACACTGTAATGACTGTAATGACATCCCACCTAAGGTTGAAACAACAATCGAATAATCGATTATTAGTGAATTACTAAATTGACGCTGTCATGCTAGCACTGTTGCCTTAAGCAAAAAAAATGTGGGTTTGTGAAACCGGTCTGTCCGAGTTTTCATGTTTTCCTGATGTGGGTATGAGTTTTTTTTCTGGATTCTCTGGTTTCCTTGTACAGTCCAAAAACATGCAGAGGTTAATTTGACACTCTACATTGACTGTAGGTGTGAGAGTGAATGGTTGTTTGTCTCTGTGTGGTGGCCCTGCAATGGACCCTGCCTTTCTCCCCGGATCAGCTGGGATTGACTGCAGCTCCCCACGATCCTCGCGTGGAAGATAAAGTGATAGACAATGAATGAAAGTTATCTGACTTTTTGGCTTCTTAAATTAGAATATTTTAAGCTTTTCTTGCTCTGTGGACAAAACAAGACATTTGAGAAAAAAAAATTTTTTCTTGTTGTTTCTCAAATGCTGAACACTGAGTCTTGTGATTCTGAGCTGCAGAGTTAACTAAAGTGTGAGGAATTGGAGAAGCCCAAACTCTTGAAATTAAGAAGTTAGAACAGTAAACCAATCACAGTAGGTTTGCTTTGTAAATTTGCAAATGAGTTGTACACTCTGGTGCTAGAGTTGCTAAGAACAGAAGAAAGAATTTGCACTTGTAGCGCATCCTGGTCTCTCTATTTATGACCCATTAACTGATGCATCAAGTCTGTTGAACATCATGATATACATACTGACATAGTTCAGACATTTTCTCTGATAACTCACTTAAAAATGGTCAAATCAAACAGCAGCGTTGTAATAATATCGATGTGAAGTTGCTATACCGCTTGCTAGGATGAACACCTTTCTTTGTCAAGTGGTGAAGAAAACTGAAAGTCAATATTTAATCAATAACAGTGTAATGTAGCTCTGTCTGTTTATTACACACCAGCAGTATTACTGCACAAAAAGCCATATAAATTAATAATTAATAACACAAACCTGTAAGCATACTTGGCATTGAGTGAGCTTTTAGTGTCTGTTTGTCTGTGCCCATGCTGTACTCACATATATGATTTGTGGCTTAATGACCTTTCATGCCATTTGCAGAGATTTTCCTGCTTTCTCTGTTTTAACAAACAGATATGGCATCTCATGCTTATTATCGCTGTAGGTATCGGGACCTGACTATCAGAAGGTACTTTATTCCAAATAAGACACTGGTGATTGTCCTACTTGGATCACGTCCAGTGTTGTGAGGTAGCAAATGTGAACTGTTTGCATGATAGAGGAACTGTGAGTTTAACAGAGCACAGTCACAACTGCTCTGTTTTCATTTAGCTGGGAAGACAAGCAGAGTTTTCTTGTCAACAGTTCAAAAAATATCCTCATATATTTGTTGCTTGTATTTGTCGTGATTTTGCGTGAGATAAGGATAAAAACAAGTTTTTAATCATTGAACTGTACATTTTGTCATATAGCTAATAATAACTGCTTTACCCATCGATTTACGTTTATCTTTTAGAGTGACATTTCTATGACATATGACAGTTTGGTTCTATCCACAGGGATTCAATTAACTCCGGCACTTAGTCTGGTATGCTACCGACAACCATTCTCTCCTTTCTTCTACCCCAATCGGTTGAGGCAGATGTTCGTACACCCCTGGTACATGCTCATTGTGTTCTTGTTGGGTTTCTCTGTAATAATTGTTAGGTCTTGTAAAAGTGCCTTGAGATAATGTATGTTATTGGTGCTATACAAATACAATTTCATTTTATAAATGCTGTATTAATACCGATTATTCATTTGTAGAATGTGTGAATTTTATTTTTCTCTCTCTTCCCCGTAAATTTTATTTTCTATTACTATACTCTCTGTCTATCAGATTATACTGTGAAGTGGTGCTCAACTTTGCTACACATACATGAGCTGGTGGAGGAACCTGTTAACTGCATGTGTGAATCTGTCATCCACACAGGAAATCATATTTTTGTGAACCGATTGCATTGTGACGCCACATGTTAGTCAGTTGTCAGTGGAGGCTATAAAAAACCAAAAGCTCTTATTGTAAAAGACAAAACTCCATTAGAAGACAGATTATGTGTCTAACATTTGAGCTGCAGCCGTAGAGAGTGATGTATCCACAGTGCATCACGACAGCCTATTAAAAAAAGTCAATCAAATTACTGAGAGTGAGGAGAGTGTTTTATTACCTGAGCTGGAAAAATAGAAGCCGTTTCTTGTTTCAGACTCAGACTCATGTAAACTTGATGCTGCGTCATCATGTTATCTATAGTTAGAATAGAAACAGAATATCCTACCTGTTATTGTATGGTAAAAATTATTTAAATTTTGTCGCCTCAGATTGAGCCTATCATGTGTACTTAAGCAAGAACTGTCACTACACGATCTGTACAGGAAACACGATTTGTTCTTAGCATGTGTGAACGTGCAGCTACCTCCTGTTACGGTGTAGATCTATTCAATGAAATAAGAAATCCTTATCACAACCTCTTTAGAGTGTTTACTTTATTGAAAACCCCCAAACTGCCGTAAATAAAGTAAGTAGCACATGTGTAGAACAAATTTGGTTTCCGGTACGGATTGGGTCGCGACAACGCCCTTCCTTTTTGTAGGCCACCATTTAACTCCACCATGTTTCGACAACAGCTGACTAGACAAACCCACCAGAGAGTGCATTTCACATTTTGAAGTGGAAGCTTGTCACACAAACATCCTCTCTGGTATGTAAAAGCCACTATAGTTTATTTATTTGAATCTGCAGTCTCACCATTAGAAGTCACTAATTCTTACACACTGCACCTTTAACTGTCCGTGTTGATTGCGGTTATCAAAGAAAGCTGAAATTGTATGTTCCCCAACAGGGGGGGATATACAACAACACCTAGCCCCAACAATAATCAAAAGCCTCATGTATTGCTGAGTGATTTGACCCGGGAGTGAATGCTGATTTAACACATTCCCGCTGATTTTAGCTTAATCCCTCAAAATTGGCTAATAGAAAAGATCTAATTCTTGCATCTCTGTACTACTGTACGTTTGATCAAACCATAAGAAAGAAATGCAGCTAGGATTTTTTGGGCCCTGTCATGCTCGGTCATAAATACTTGGTTCTACATCACAGCCTGTGTCAGCTATTGAGCCGACTCAGCTCCTGGAAAAATTTAGTGCAGCTTTTGACTGGAGAGGTGAGAATTGCAGTGACTCGGTTTCTGCATGTTCGCTCCGTGGTTGTGAACGCTGTTCTGTTCCTCACTTAATATAGCACATAGTCTAGATTAATGCTTTTGTTTTTGTTGTGTTCAGGCCATGTGTTTCCACATTCTACTTTTGCCACCAAACAAATCCAGACACAGCTGCCCAGGAAGGAAGTACATGCACTGAGATACGATGATAATCTCACTTTGTATGTCTGCAAGGTCGAGTTTCTAAATTTACCCATGGTCATGTGTTTGCATAAATCTTAATGTGCCTAAACTTGTGCGTTAGCATGTGCCATGGTGTTTGTAGAGGTGTTGCATTTGTAAATGTGGCTATACGTTTTCTCTGTCACTTCCTGTTCCCATGTAAAATGAATAAATAGACGAGGACAGATCTCAGGGGTGAAGAGTTCAGTTCAGTCAGTCAGCAAGCATAGAGGGGAAGTGATGTTGTCCTCCAGCCTTGTGGAGGAGTGGCACTGGTGTGTGTGTGTGTGTGTGTGTGTGTGTGTGTGTGTACTGTATGTGTGTCAGCTGTTGGCTGCCAGGGTCATCATGTCTCCATGTAGATTCTCATTTGTTTGCTATGCAAAAGCAGAGGGGGACCAATGGTTGTGGTGCAGTTGGTAGGTGGTGTGAGACGAGCAAAAATGTAAACATGTTGAAAATTATGAGAAAATAAATGCATCAGAGTTTGTAAAAGACTCTTAATGGACTCCAGTGATGTATGTTAGAGATTGAGTGGACACATAATTATGTACAATGTATGTAAATACATACATTAACACATAAAAGTGATTAAATCTGCGTCTTTTGGGTTTTTATTTTGTGATCATTGATGAAAACACTCACCGACTCAGAATACAATCAGAATAGTTCAGTAGAAGTAATAATTTGCTCCCAGTGTCGTGAACATTCTTAGACACATCTATGGCAAAAATGCATCTTGGGCTGCAGGGGATTATTTTTGATGTATTACTATGAGTGGCTACTGGGACAATTTGGCAAGTGTAAAGCTGCAGCTTGTCCTGTGTTTTTTTTTCTTCTTTTTTTTTTGGGAAAAAAAAATCGATTTAAAATGATGACTCAGTTCTTTCCTGGGATTTCATTAGTCAGAATTTGGGCTTTTGACTTTTTGTGGCATGAGCTAGTTTGTGCAAAGTGTTGGTTTTGTCCGGGATGGAAAACTTTAAGTGCTTTAGTGAAAAGCTGTTTTCAGATCCAGTGCTGGAGATCCAGCCTCTCATCCAGCAGTTATCAGTAAACACAGGGAGGCCTGGACCCTGGAGGCAGCAGTCCAGGGTTTCCCGGCAGCACCGTGTCACTGTTTTACATGTTGTGTTCATTGAAAGATAGAGGGGCTATTCATGTGCCAAAAGGCCTGACTGTTGTCATATGGAAAAAAGGCCAATTCTAATAAAACTCATTCTGGAGTCCATAAGTGACCACATTACCGGAATTCACTCCCCATTTCAGTGAACAGAGGGCAGTGATGAGTTTGCTCCAATGTGAAATAGTGCACGTCTTCAGTGTTGGTTTGTCTGTTTGTGAGTAGCACAACTCAAAACAGTCAAGAACATATTTTGATGAAAATGTGGGAGTAGGTCATGGCCCAAGGAAGAAAGTAGAGATAGATTGATTTTGTTGATGATCTTGTGATTCCTTTACCGATCTCCTTTGTTGATAGAACGGTGCATTTGAGGTTTGGGCTTACTGAGTGCTTTTTCTAATTTAGGACTGCAATGATTAATTGATTATTACATTTTCCTATTTGATTAACTGCTTTAGTTTAATGTATAATTAAAACAAGCAAATTTTTCCACTTCTTAATTGGGAATATTTTATGGTTTCTTTTCTCTGTATGAAAAGCAAGTCATTAAAACCTGATCATTTTGGTTTGTGGATCTTAGAACATCATCATTTCTAGTTTTGGGAAACATCCATCAACATTTTCTGACATCTTATGAGCCTAACAACTCATCGGTTAATCAAGGAAATAATCGAATGATCAGTTATGAAAATAATTGATTAGTTGCAGCACTACACTTAAAACATTTGTTTGTGTAGCTGCTTATTATAATACAAGCAGTGGAGAAGGAATAATAAAGGAATAGTTCTCAACTTTTCTCACATTTTCCAGTTTTTTCTTGTTCATAAATCTTAATTTTGTTTTCAATAAAATGTTTGTGTAATTGGTGAAATAACCTGATAAATTCGAGGTATCAAGAATGCGTTAAAACTCAAAAGTGTGTGGGGATTTAGTAATCCAAATTTATCTGTAAAAAGTTATTTAAAGTCCACTGTAAGTTTGCATCTCTTTTGTGTCTTTTGTGTTTTATCTCTGAAAACAAATGAATATTTTGGTGTTTGTTTTATTTTATTTTGTCTGTAAAATGTGAAAATATTTATTGAGTCTTTTTTTAACTAGTGTTTCACGTATACCAAATCCTAAAGATGTCAGTATGCATTCATAGAAATACCAGTGAGCATTTTATTTTTATTTAAAAACAAAATTACAGTCATGTATTACATTTCTGTTCATTGGTTAATGGATTCAGATGATTTCACAGTTACTATATTGATTTTTCACGATCGTGTCCTTATTTTGATTACACGTCACAGACCTTTTCTTTGTTTTGTTTGAAAGAATCATCAATCAGTTCCACATCTTAAGGTTTCGTGCAGACTAACAAACAAACTCTGTGGCTGTGGTTAAATTGTCTCTGCACATTTTCGGTGGCTTGTCACTTTGTTTCCGCTTGATTTTAATAGATCTGTTCTGTTCTCTCTGTCTGTCTATGTTTTTCGCCACAGACCTACAGCACACAGAGAGCCACAGCAGACCAGACCAGGTAGAGCCCAGTTACTGACTCCCTCTCCCCACCCCCATCCCCCTTCCAGCCTCAGAGGCTGCATCCACCAACTCGCCGCAATCGTCACACTCAGCAGTAATTTACTGTGCTGATCAGACAAAGTCACGCCACTGGGACTGGACAGGAGACCCAGAGGTTCCCCCCGCTGGAGCTCTAAGCTGTGCCTGGCAATGCCTCAGGTAAGAAGGACGACAGATGGAGGGAGGCTGTTAATGACAAACGGGTGTTTGGCTGCTGCAAATGCCTGAATGTTTGATTATTTCCAGCAGTTGAAAACTTGCAAAATCAACAAGAAATATTATTGTAATATTAATAGGTCTGGTTAATAATTTAATAACAATATATATCATGGTGTAATTTTCTTCGGTATCAATGTAACCCAGTTTCAGTACATATAATGTTTACACACTATAACACAATTTGAGACGCAACACATTATTGCTGTGAAAGTTTTGCCTCAGATTTGTTAAATCATGTTTAACATGTTTGTTGTCTTCTGTCAATAAACTGATTGAAAACTACAATTGAAGGTGATATAATATGTAGAATATGTACAGCAGCGACCTTTAGTGTTTAAAACTGTCCCTGTAATCACATCAACATTGCTTGAGCGTGGATCCAGTAGGTTGCCAGATTTTACAAAATGTGGAAATTAAAGAAGTTGCACTTATACCTGGAATTACACTGTGTTCATGCACATCCACAAACTTAATTGTCTCAACATCTGTTTTATTTTTTATACACGTTGAACCCATTTGGTTAATGATCCTGTTTTAGCAGTAGGCAGAAGTTTGAAATTGAAATTGTGTCTGCTTCAGAGCAGCAGCCTAGAATTGTCACATGATTAAAGAACAACAAGACAACAATAACAGACAATAAAAACATTATGTTAAATGTGGAAAAGAGAGCTTGTGTGGGAGAGCGTTGGCTAACCTTGGCTCAAGTATCCACACTGACATGTCTGTTGTGGTCCGTTGTCAATTTCCCCTCTCTTTTTTTTCAATCATTTATATTTAAACATATCTTTGCTGAAGGGGCAAATGTTTCCTCTTCTCTGGTCAAGATTCTTTAGAGAGGCGAACTGAGGCTTTTTAGGTTCGGTGTCATTCTGCATCTCTGACGTTTGCAGCCAGCGGCTCTCTGCTCGCAATGTTTCTTTTTTAGCGTCAAAACATCCTCGTCAGTAACAAACCGGAATGCTCGTGTCAGGATTGCTTGTTGTTTTTTCTTTGTATTTCTAAAATTATCATTGACTAATGTGTTAATTCACAAATGTTTATTCCAGTATCAGTCAGCCTTCATTACACACAATGTAATGCAATGTTGATTCATTTTTGGAATATCCTTTTTCCTCCTGTTGTGTTGCAGCCCAGCGTCAGTGGGATGGAGCCTCCCTTTGGGGACGCCTTTCAGAACTACTCATTTGCTGACCAGGCTTTGACCAGCACTGAGCTACTTGCCACCAGCTCTGACCCAGACTTCATGTACGAACTGGTGAGTGACTGCACGCACAAATGCACACACACACACACACACACACACGCACACACACATTCTTGTACAGAATTCTTAATGAGAACACTCATAGACATTGCATTCCCTGGCCCCTTATTCTAACTTTATCAATCACAACTAAACGTAAATCCAAATCTGACCCAAACCCTAAAACCAAGTCTTCAAAAAGCCCTTTAAAGTTTGTTTTCACAGGCTACTATAGGCATACAGGCACACATGCACACGTGTGCGTGCACACATAAGTCATCTAACAAAGCCTCTGTAGTTTGGAGTATAATTTCACTTCCTGTTCATATTTGCAGATATCAGCCTTTTCTTTCTACTGATTGCTGTCAGCCTCAGTGTTGAGCTGTGTGAAGTTTCTGTTGCTGCTACCGCTCTTCACTGGCGAACCAGTTTTAAAAGTGAAGCTGCTTTACGTTATGAAAGTGGGATATCACAGTTAGTCGTGTTGTTTTTCAAAGCGAGGCTGTCACTTTTAAGGGATTGCTGGGAGGAAGAGAACAAACAGAAACTATTGCAGTGAGATGATCAATGCAGAGCTGCAGATGACAGGCTCTGAATGTGGTTTGCAAGATACGCCACACCTCATCAAGGTAAACAACACATTTGACCTTCCTGCGACGTGCAGTGGAAGCACACTTGAGTGGTCACAGTTGCTCAGCTCAGCATGACAATCTCCAGCTGTTATGGGAAAAAAATAGGTAATATGATACAGAGTACACCAGCATTAGGAAGCATATAATTCAAGCACTGTATGTACTACAAAAAAACACTTGGATATGATTTTTACACAACCTTTACAATCATTTAAATTAAAACAGGAATGCATGAAGGACTGAATTTAAATAATGCAGAGTAGAGGAAGACATTTTGGCTCACTGGGATGCCTTAATGTTATTAGTACCTTGTGCTTACTCTGCTGCAACACCAGAAATATGTATTCACCATTACCTGCTTGTAAATTTCAAAATCAAGACATTTTTAGACATTCTCCTCGAATCAGTATTTTGAATCATGCATTAAAAGTAAGCAGCGATCTATATGAATTTATATGTCATTATAATGGAAATAAATAAATGAAAGCGGTCAGGTCAGCCCATCTGCCAGCGTGGCATTTAAATCATTGATCCGTGTCTAATTGTTTATCGTGTGTGTGTGTCATTTGCCAGAGTCGCAGGTGGGTGATGTGAGGCAGCTTCACACAGACAGATCACCTGTCACCACTCACTCTGTCAGCTGCAGGTGTCCACCTTTATTTCCTGCCTGCTGTAGACTAAACAACAGTGATTCACCGTCCCTGCTCCATAGTAACACTTTAATATGCAGGATGAGCTTTCATCCCTCGAGCGTGAACAACTGACAGATGCGGCTTGGCTTGATGGCTCCTGTTAACTCTTTGACTATGTGTGAAATAAATCGGTGATGTGATGTGATCTACCCCATTTCTCCTGTTAAGACAAACGTCAACACAGGTCACATTTTCCTCAGAGAGGTGAAGTGCGTTACATTTTGACAGGTAGCTGACAGATCCAAAACATCACAGATTTGTTAGTTTGTTTGTGCAGTTTTTGTGCTGGAAGAATTACGTAAGATCTTAAATAGCAAAGATTCTCATCTTTAATCCAGAACTCACTTGACTCACCTTTTATCTTTTTCTTCCCTCTCCAGGATAGGGACATGAGCCACCGACAGAGTCCCTGTGGGGACAGTGTAGTGGGGGCCGGTGATGGAGGAAAGGAGGTTGAGGGCAGCATGGATCAGCTCATGGGTTTCGGCGAGACTGAGACGGTGTGCAGCAGCTCAGCGTTTGAACAGTGGGACTCCTACTGGGAAGACCTCACCAGGTACTGGGTTATTTATTAATTGCTGGGGCTTATTGGATTTAGAGTTGGCCAACCATTTTTAATGACATCACTTATAAATAGATAATTATTAAATAACCTGCACGATATTAATTCGTAAGGTGGCAACAAGTCATAACGTCACCCTTAACAGTCTTAACTTCCATTTCGATGCCTTGAGAATCATGAGTCACCTGCTACTGGGCTTCTTTTGGACGATATCTTATTGTCTATTTTTCTTTCAATGGGAACAATAGATGTAAGATAAGATAGTCCTTCATTTGTCCTGCAGTGGGGAAATTTACATTGTAAGGTTAGTAACATAAAAATAGCACGTAACATGTGCTATTAAAGAAGAGCTGATATTAGCGATTGTCAGGATTAGCTTCTCAGGCCAGAAGTGAGAAGCAGACATATTTTCCCATAGACTTCCATTCAAATTGAGTTATCTTTACAAGCAGCGAATGTGCCCCCTGGTGGCTATTCAGTATATTATTGATAAGCTTCAACCAGCAAACTGGAAGATGAGTATGTCCACTTTTTATTTGAACCTAATTGCCACCACACAATTATTCTCATTGACTTGCTTCAACAAATGCCCGGAAAATATTGACAGGTTTTAATAAGACAGTATTTTGAAGAGGAACGGGGAAATTTCATCTCATCAGTCATTATCACATATTGTCTTTGTTTCTCTATACTCTTTGTATATACATGAGTAAAGTAAAGTTTCCACTGTGTGCCTCTGTGCCTACAGATACACACGGCTGGCCAGCTGTGATATCTGGGGAACTAAAGAGGTGGATTTCCTTGGATTGGATGATTTTTCTAGTCCCTACCAGGATGAGGAGGTGATCAGTCGAACCCCGACCCTGGCTCAACTCAATAGTGAGGATTCTCAGCCTGTGTCTGAGACCCTCTACCCCCCTGCTGCCGACCTGACCCTGCCCACCCCCCAGCTTCAGACTCAGCCCTCCCAGTTTCCTTGGCACAGTAAGAGAGCCATGCACCCAGGCCAAGGATCTGGCCCTGGCTCTGTACGGCCCTCCCAAAGCTCCACATCTGGTTCTCGTCCCTCCCGCAGTCTTCTCCCAGACTTCCCTGAAGGCTCCCAAAAAGCCACCAGGCCTGTGCCCTCCAGCACTGAAACTGTGGCTAAGAACCAGAACCATCTAAGTCTCACCCAGAACCACAGCCAGGCTCAAAGCAAGACCCCAGTGCGAGGAACCAAGATGCTTGCTCCATCATCCCATGGTTCTGACTTCGTTCGGAAAGCTAAAGTTCGTGTGAGTGCCGTGCAAAAGGCTCAGCCAACCCTTCCCATCCAGCCAGATCCAAAGTCAGTTCCACCTCTACCTCTCTCCCAGCCCCAAGACGAAAAGGCTTCCACTTCAGCTTGTGCTACATTAGTGGGATTTCCTGGTGCTGCAGCCGGTGGCTCTGGCACCCTGACAAGCTTTGAGAGGAGGGCAGAGGGGACAGGAAAGAAAGAGATGCCTGTTGGCTGGTCCTCCTCTGTGCCTCAACTAGTGGAGACAAACCAGGCCCTGGAGGGCAGCACCTCTGGGCTGGTGAGTAGTGGTGAAACTGTGGCAGTGGCTAGCAGCAGCAGTCCTGGTGTTCTGGTTGTCGAGGGCGCTGTGGAGAAAAGCAAGGAGGAGGAACACAACTACTCGCTGTTCCTGACCCGCACCCAACAGGCCGGCAGAACCCATGCCCTGCTGGACGAGGATGAGGAAGAGGAGGATGAGGAAGAGGCAGATGAGGAGGAGGAAGCTGATGGACTGGAACTAGACGACGAAGACCACGATGAAGGATTTGGCAGTGAGCATGAGCTTTCTGAGAATGAAGAGGAGGAGGAGGAGGAGGAAGAGGAGGAGGATGATGACTATGAAGCAGACAAGGACGACGACATGAGTGATGCCTTTTCTGAACCAGGTATCCTCAATTAAAGTCTGGTTAATGTGTAACATATCACTGTCAAATTGTCACTGAATTATTACTCTCTGTTTTCCTTAATTTACCTACATATTCTTAAGTTCTCGTCTCTTTTTCTCTCACCTCTCTCAGGCTGTGACATGGAGCTGATGGAAGACATTAAAGGCCTGACAGCAGGAGTCTCTACCCGGAAAAGAGGCAAGCGTCGCTACTTTTGGGAGTACAGCGAACAGCTCACCCCCTCCAAACAGGAACGTATGCTAAAGCCTTCTGAGTGGGACAGACACACGCTGCCTAGCAACCTGTACCAGAAGAATGGGCCTCTCCATGGTATACATACATATACACATACAGACACTTCTACTATATGTATATGTCTTTTTCTAGAGGGTTTAAAATACATTCTTGTGAAGTTATGGTTTGGATTTTCTACAGTAGCAGCCACAACACAACAGGTTTCATCCCGTGTGCTGTGTCAGTACTCCACGTTGAGCTGCAGATGACTACACAAACTTTTTCCTTCTTTCCTCCTTCTTCTTTTCACCATGAAGGAAAGTACATGTTGAAAAAGTCGCGTCGCACAGATGTGGAAGACCTGACTCCCAATCCGCGAAAGTTGCTGCAGATCGGCACCGAGCTCCGCAAACTGAACAAGGTGATCAGCGACTTGACGCCGGTGAGCGAGCTGCCGCTGACTGCACGGCCGCGCTCCCGCAAGGAGAAGAACAAGCTGGCATCCAGGTAAAATGTGCACAAATGCAGCGGTTGAAGTCGAGATGCTGATACGAGAGCGGTGTGTCACATTTCGCGATGCCAACAATCTGATGTGTTTCTGCAGAGCTTGTCGTTTGAAAAAGAAAGCCCAGTACGAAGCCAACAAGGTGAAACTCTGGGGACTCAGTACAGAATACGGTATGTTACTACACCTGTTTCTGTATTTATACCAAGTTCATCAACCTCTAAAAACATCTTAGTTATGTCAATCATCATCAGGTAATTTTACCATAATTACAGCACTCTTATGTCAAACAAATACTGTCAACACTATTACAATTTTATTGAAGTCTTAATGACAGTATGTCAGTATTAGATGTTTTGTGTCCATGGTAATCTGAGCTCTAACATCTTCCTGTATGTCCTTGTAGATCGGCTGCTCTTTGTGATCAATACTATCAAGGAGGAGATTGTGGCACGAGTCGAGGACTCTACTCCCCGGCCGACCAACATGACTGACACTCTGGAGCGGCTCATCCAGGAGACACTTGGTGAGGATTAAAAAAAGTAGCCCTACTGAGTAAAGTTCATATGATTATGTCTGTGCAGATTATTTTTTATGTTATCCAAAACGGTGGCAAAGGGACCTGAAGTTTCTTTCTTGAAGGCCATCATGATTAAAAAAAAAACAGTGTTTCCAAAGTATTTTATATGATGACCCACTTTGTAAAGATAACAAATGGTTAGTAAAGCAAGTTCAGTTCAGTTGCCTACATTTTAACCTAAAATTATGTTAGATTTAAGGCTTGAAGTATCTATGCTTCACACGACTCCCTGTGTCAGTATAACAGTGTTTTGTTTTTGTGTCTGTGGAGACACAGAGTGATGCATTTTACATCACAATTAATTAAAAGAGAACTTTAGGAAGGATTTAGCCCAGGTTCTCTGAAACACGAGTGAGGTTGTGATAAGGAAACAAATGTTGAAAGAGAACAGTTTGAATGTGGACCTAGAGTCGTCCTTTCATAAAGCTCTACAGGCTCACCTGAGACAATGGGTAAGTCTTTGGGGTAACAACAATAGTATGGGCAACAGAAGTTACATACTGAAAAAAATCAATTCAGATTGAGTTCAGAGCTTCATTTTCTCAAAATTAGTTTGCAGATTACAGTACACAACAAAAACAGACTTATTCCAGACGTGAAGTTCATCATCTTTGCACTTGAAATTCAGACACTTCACACGAGCTAAACATGTACAGATTAGGGCCAAATGTAAAAACAATTTTGAAACCCACTGACTTCTGAGATTAAAGTCAGAATTCTCAGAAATGTTCTCTCTTCCATAAAAAAAATGGACTGTCTGACTGTATGCTTATGTGTCTCTGTGTGAAGTGGCATCACCTGTTGCTGGGGAGACGTCAGACTTTGTCAACAAGATCTTGGAGAACACAGGAAGCGGCGACCCCACTGGAGGACTTGTGGGACTGCGAGTGCCCACTTCCAAAATCTAGACAAGCCGCTGTCCACCGAGAGGAGTGGACTCAATATTACCACCGTGCTGTCCCATTGTAACTATGCTCCCCTCTGCATGCCCCTCCAACCCCGCACACATGTACACATTCTTAGTCACACAAACACACATACCACATGTTGTGTGTATGTATGTGTGCTTGTTAACAGCCATGCACCTGTATGGCCCATACAACGTAGCTTCCTGCCTCTGCATTCTGCACGCAGAGTCGGCCCGTCACCGTTTCCCCAACCCATCATTAGCATCTGTTGGGAAACGCGCCTCTCAAAGCAAACAATGGTCGGGTGTATAGCTAATAGCACGTCCTAAATCCACTGGTGATTCTTAGATGTGTTTAACATAGCATTGCGTTGGGTTGGTTGAGTCGGAGGTTCACTTCCAGGGCTGAGACAGAGACAGTCACACGAGTGCAACCACTGGAATACTGATGATGGAGGAAGAGCTGTTACACCATCAAAGGTTGAAAAGGGTTCCGGGTATCATTTCCTCGAAGAGCTTCACTTCACATGGCAACGAAAGCGAAACGTGGGATGTTCAAAATTGACCCACCGATAAAAGCACTTCACTGAGAAAAAAAAAAAGAAAAAAGCTTTGGTTGCAAAGACAGCTGCAGAGGGAAAAAAAAATTCTGCATGTTCTGAGGCCTTATGGGGTGGCAGGAAATATTTTGTATTGAAGGCCTAAATATGTTCCTGCCATCCCCTGTTTGCCAATCAGCTTGTTGAAATGTGGGCGTTATCTCCTCACAAATTAATGCCACAAACAAAACAACGACAACAAAAAAGCACTTGCTGAAGCTGAAAGTTAAAAAGGAGAAACTACAGTATGTGGCATCCTGCTGGGTTGGTGACTCAGTTGTTGACCATGTGGAGAGGAAGCACATGTAGTTTGGTGCTTATTTTGGCCTTGTGCTGGTTATGACTGGACTGGGACTGGGAGTGGACTGTGAGGAAGATCATGGTGGTGATGAAGAAGACACGGACAGTGATCCATCTCCTCCAACAGTCTCACACACACATGTACATAGAGGTGTCTCCCAGTGAAAAGCAGCACCGGCTCCCCTTTTTTTTGTACAGTAGAGGTGACCAGGCTAACAGTTTGGTGTGTTCATACTAGTGTTTGATCAAAGTTCTATTCATTGTGCCTTTTTTATGTATGTGTGTGTTTCTGTGAGTGTGAGTGAGGATGTGAGAGGGACTGAACAAGGAGAGGTGATTGGACAGAACTCCTTGAGGTTCCATTTTGAGGCGAGGACTACTTTACACTGAGGGTGATTGTTAGTGAATGTGAGGAGGGAGACACCTGTCGGGGTTTAGTGTGTATTTCAGTTGTTTAAAGATATTCTGAATGTACATAAAAACAAGTGGAAGCTCTCGTTGCGTGATGCCACAGAGTCTGTGTATATAGGAGGGCTCTGCAATAGATTACTTGTGGTTTTTGGTACTTTTGTCTTTGAGGGTAAGGGTTAGGGGTTTACCGGATATTTTCGTTCAAGAGTTACAAAAAAATAATATTTGCACACTATATTTTGATTGTTTTTTGTACCAAAGACACATGCAACGAAAAAAACGGCGACCAGCCAGTTAAAGTAAGGTTTTGCACAGCTTACCTGACGCCGTATTGAATGTAAGAAATGTGGGAGGGTCAGGGAACTTCATAGAACTGTGAAATTAGTTTGGGTCCAATTCTGTACAGAAAAGGAACATTCATTATTATTACTTTTTATTTTTATCTAAAATTTTACCCCATCTGTGGGGTTCTCCAGTTAATTAGTTGCCTATGAAGCACTTCATTCCCGAACTGATTCCTCTATCCACATGCTAATTGTGTTAACGCTCTTATTTAGGACAAAAAACAAGAGCACTAGTAGATAAGCTATGTTACTTCTTTTTTTTTTTTTTTTGCTTGTTTGTCAAAGTGTCATCAACAGTAACCAAAATGTTTTGTTCCTGTGTAGAAGGCTGTACGTAGACGAGGTCTAGTTCATCCACAAAATATTAACTGAATTGTCTTTTTAAGTACTGTATATACGAAAAACATCAATGATATATCTCTATCAAAGGTGAAATGCCACTTTTCAAGATTCATTTTAAGCATGAAACATTTCTATAGCTTCTCCTTGCATTCAGAAAATTAGAGGAAAAATAGGAAAACCAAAAAAAAAAAAAAAAAAGGTTCTTGTTATATTTTTGTATTATAGCTGCCTGCTCGCTTTTCCTGATGGTTTGGAAGTATTTGCTGGTCGGATTCTCCAAATGGAGGGAAGGAGTTTTGGGTTACAGAGAATTTATTCCAGACAAAATGCAACACAGTCGAATGTCTAAAGTCGAGTCTATAAGAGAATGAGAACAGGCCGTCTTTAGCACAGATAGGGACGTGGAGATGAGAGGGCTGATGAGGAACCAGCCGCGGTGTTGTCATAGACGCTGTAAGAAAGCCAAAGCCACTCGATTCCGTCGTAGGCTGATCTAGATTCAGCACTATGCGTTGCCTTTTTTTGGTCCTCCCGGTTTTCACACATATTCCTTCTTTAACCGTGAAGCGGGTTGAATTCTGCATTTCCTGGGATTGGCATCACTTCCTCAGAGGTTCCCCTGCTCATCTTAATCTGCCTGGTCCACAGCAATTGTTGCTCACTAAAAACACACAGCGTTACAAAGTTCGGGCCACCAACTGGCAGCGTGTCCGACCTTTAACGATGCATGTTGCCTGTGTATGCGTCCCTCTCTGCTGCCTGCTCCGAGGGAACTCTGCCATTCCCAGGAATTTCAGAATTCGGCCTGAATTCACGCATTTAGTGGGCAAATGTAATAAAAAATACTTTATTGATGCTGAATTCAGGTTAGTGTGAAGTGCTCCTTCGCATAATGATGATGGTGATGCAGAGCTGTGGTCTTTGTGTACCATGTGATTGAATAACGGCGAGTGCTACATACAGTATATAAAGTATATATTTTTACTGTTTTCCATTTTGTCTAAAAAGGGAGAAATGGTGCTTTTTTCTGAAAGGAGAACAACGAGTATCCATGATTCTTATTTGACTTCTTTAGTCTAGTTGTAGCCTAATGACTTGCTCTCCCCTGCCGTCCATAGCTATTTTCCTAGTAGTGATTCGTTTTTGTAAATACACTATAAGTTAATATGTATCTTATAAATGTTAGATATATGTATAGAATACTATATCTTCTATGTTTGAAAACAAAAGCACTTTGTCCAAAAAGAGAAAAAAAAAAGAAAAAAAAGAAGCATTTTTTTTCTTCCATTTGCTGCTAAAAGGCCTGGTGTGAATGCTGCAAGTGTACTTGATGACTACTTGCTCGGATTGGTCTATTACCTGAAGCGGCTAGGTCTATAAACTAGCGAGAAGAAGGTGTAGAGTCGTATGTCCTGACGAGGGTTGGATCTACGTGTTTCTGGAGTGTCGTAGTGATGCCAGGTGATACGTGAGAGCGAATCATTGCTACAGGCATTGAGAGACGATAGATCTATATCCTGGTCAGAGACGGTGTGGACAGTGTGTGTTTGTGGTCTTAAAAAAAAATTAGGGTTTTGATTCCAGGGCCCCTACATTGATCCTGATGCTGAGCCCCTTGGCGTCATGATCCATTTGCCTTCAGTAGAGGTTTCCTATGGAAAAACTGATTCTGCTTTGGCTTCCTCTTCAGGGTGATGTACAGTGTAGACACATTTCTCCAGAGAGCTATATTGTTATCATTTGTAAACTGATTTCTACTTGTGACTTAATGAGGAGGGGGTTTTAGCCTGGGACGGCCAGGAAGAGCTCGTTTGAAAAGATCTTCCTGGCCGCCTTGGGGGAAGTTACTATATCACTGTACTGTATGGCAAGCCAATTACAAATGAAGACTCAATCCGGACACTTATTGCCTTCTTAAATAACTTCACAAACAAAAACAATAACACGGCAGACAATTCAGCGTCCCAGGGTGTGCGCCTGAGGTTTATGATATTGTTCTACCAATATACGGACAACAACAACAACAACAACAACGACGACAACAACAAATCCATTCAGCCTGATTCGCTCAAAACAACCTTGATTGAAGTAGCAGACGTGGCAGAACGTGCCTGAAAAACGGCTTCAAAAGCTTGAGCTCATTGTGCCGAGTCATTTCCTTTGGGACAGCATTTGACGCCTCTTTTTTTCAGCCGCGGTTTTGCCCCGGTCTGGTCGCGGGTCAGCAGCGGTCAAAGGGTCCGCTGGCTGACGGCCGGCGGAGAAATGCGTCGCGTGTGTTTTGCTGCCGATCACGAGGCTGGTTCAAGAGAGAGTCCTCACAGGTTTTTACATTTAGCATGAGAGGCGCAAGCTGTGCAACTTTACATTCAAACCAGGAGACTCTGTGGCATTTTTAAACCGTCAAGGAAATGAGTGAAAATCCACGCCAGTAAAACTATTCCTTATTCTTTTTTCTTTTTTTTGATTTCTGATAAATCCTATTCAGTCAACTATTAAGCTAATAGAGTGTGTAACATTGTGCTACTCTTGTCCAATACAAGCTAAGTGGATCCATAAAGCTCTTCTTCAGCAAATCAGGGTAATATCGTTCTTCTATCTGACATACTGTATGTGACGACATAGAAAATCAAAAGAAAATATATTTATATTCCAGTTATTGTCGCCATTCTTTACTCTGTACAAAATATTGTACGTGTGTGTGTGTGCGTGTTATGAATTGTCAATGTCAATCACTATGGTGCAATGATCTCTACACAAAGTTTAAAAAAAGAAAAGAAAAAAAAACCGGCCAACGGATTTGTCACGAGAATTAAAACACATTCTCTGTTCTTCTCCAAATCGGTATTGAAACAAACATTTTCCTCCCACAGTTCTTTGGACTCTCGGCTGAGACGCAGCTGGTGTAGTCTCTCACGTGGTGCTGATTTGTTTTGGGGGTTTTTTTTGTGTTTGGTTTTTTTTCTATCAAAAATTCACGAGTGAAATTAGCACCTGTCACAAAAACGCTGATTATTGTCATCAGACCAGACAAACTCTCTCAATCACTTTCATTGATTCTGTCAGTTAATGACATGTTGGATCAATCAGAGGCAGATTCACAGACTGATGCTTTCTGTATTATTGACTTGTATGATCATTACTGTTCATTGTACCATTCTTTCTTTTGTAAAAGCCAGACTCCTGGATTTGATGTCACTGCACAGATACAATGAAGGGTCTTTATTCCATTCGATGACCATACTCATAACTGCCGAAATAATTCAGTATATATCTGTAGTCTGTTGCTTTAGGACATTACTTTTATCACCTAAAATGTTAACTTCCAACCTCAAGAGGAAAAATTTGGTTTTGTTGGTTTTATGCAGTGTTTTAGATTGTATACATTCAATTAGTTCATTCAAATAAAAGTGACAAAAGATTAAAATCATTATACATTATGGTTTTTGGAGTCCACTTTAGCACCTTTTAGCCCATTTGCTTTAGTTTAATGGCAGAAAATAAACGTTAGCGGCTGTTTACAGTGGAAAAAAGTTCTGATAATGTTTACTCATATGTTTACCTGTAAATTTTGCGTTGTGCTCTCTCTACAAATTCTATATCTGTAATATCACTTTTACCAAATATTCTTCGTAAGCTGGGTTTTTGGGGGACAAAACCATCGTAATAAATGACCTCATTACTGGCTGTACTGTCAAATCTCAGAGTCTGGCTTCAACTTTTATTTTTCTCCGAGACATTTCAAATCCTATTCAAAGACGTTTGTTGCCCTAAAACAACAACAACAACAACAACAACAACAAAAGCTAATTAGATGCATAAACAGAAGTGTACTCTGTGACAAAAGATGCATTTGGAATGGTTTTATTTATTTTAATGTTTTTAATGCCAAGTCCCTGCACAGAACTAAGAGAATCTGGTGATGTTTGCCGTTCTTGCAGATGGATGAATATTTTGGCCAACATTCATCGTCACAAGGTTGTTGTTGCATGACTTTTTGGGCTCACTGTACTCTCAGTCGAATGATTTCAAACCTGCTGCTATTGAATTGAGCACAAAGAGACTTTAGATTTTGGTTTTGGGTGTCCATGACATTATTATAGTGTGTTATTATTGTTATTATTATCATTATTACCACCACACACACCCAGTTTTTTTTTTTTTTATACCCCTTTCCGCACTTTTTCTTTCCTTCGACAGTCAAAAGACCAACAGCGTTTCTCACCTTGCACTTGGTTGTACAATGGAGAAAAAAAAAAAAAGGATATTTCGAATATGATGCCTGCTGAACCAGGTGCCTTAATCAAATATATGAGAACACAAATCTGCACATTCTGACAGTCTGGAGAGGGTTTCCCGACAGAAACAAGGGGGCTGGGTTTCCCAAAACCTGAACTTGAAATAGAACAAACAAAAAAAGAAAGAGAATTGAATTCCAAATCAATAAGATTTCTGTAATAATCAGGTTTTAACAGCAAATGAGTGGAGTTTTACTAAGAAGAAAAAAAAAGAAGCGTAAATGACAATGTGTGAACTAAATTGTTTTGGGAAACCTGGTTCTGTTTTAAACTCTTTCTCTGCCCACTACGCCACGTTCTTGTGTTTTCTGTTTTGGCTGCTGCTGCTATCACCGCTGGTGTTTCGATGTGGACAAGAGCAAACTTCCGCTGTGTCTGAGGCAGAGGGAGACTCGGGCCTGCTTTTTTTAAAAAAAAAAACCGACTCACTTACATACAAAGCGTTCTTATTGTTCTCCTTGGGTTTCGCGACGTGCGGCACTGTGCTGTAGCCTCTCAAGACCTCTTTCGAGTAAGATTTCAAAAAGAAAAAAAAAAAGAAGAAGAAGAGAAAACACACACGACAGAACTTTCAGTTCCTTAACTTTGCTATTTATGAAGTGCCAGAACCTCCTCGAAGTCAGTGTTGGCACTGAGTCGCAGGTCGCGAATGAAGCGACAAACTGAGCAGGAGGTAAACTGTGGTGCTAATCTGTCAGTGGCTGGGTGCTAACATGGCTGCGTTTAAAAAGCTGTATTAGCCATATATTATTCCTTCTGTTGATGACTCTGGTCAGTCTCGTGTGTCTGACTGCTGCACTGCTGTACGCTGACATAGCGAGGTATAATTCTGCTGCTGCTTTGCCGATTAATGTAGTCTTATTGTTGTCAGGATCCAGAAAGATCATGAATGTTGTATCTTTATACGGCCGCTGTCCTTCTTTTATGTTTAAAACTTTTTTTTTTTAAATATTGAGTTTATAGTTTGATATTTATGCTCTGAGTCTCAAATGTTGCTTTGTTTTCCTAAATTATATTTTATCGCCCCCCTTTTTTTTTACCCTGATCCTCGTGTTCATTCCATTTGTTTTGATATTTATTTGTTTGTCCTGTAAATTCAGACTCTCTTTGTTTTAACGAGACTTTATAGCTTTTCCGCTGAAGCGGGCTTTGTCCTGAGTCAGCGACTTCACAACGTGAGATTCACAGACACAGATCAGAGTCACAGTGAAACACACGTGTCATTATAATCACATAACTGCTAAATGTGTTGTCTTAAAGTTTTATAACATGTTATTAGATGTACACAGATTTTTAACTAACTGTTTCCAGTGACAGGGAAAAAAAATCTATAGATCAGGTTAAGAAATTGTGAATTGACAGAAATACATTTAATGTAGAAATTTGTCAATTAATTCAGTTTACAGCTGCAGATTTTACTCCAGTAAACAAAATGTTGATCATTTTAGTCATTTTAAAGCTAATGCCATTTCCTCTTTCAATCAACTTCATATTACTTATTATTATGTCACTGTATTCTGATATTTTTGTACGCAAAATTAAGTAATTTATCAGCTGGAAAAATGGACGGCAGATTACATAAGCTATATCTAATTAGCCATGTTAGCATAACAGCTGTTGACTCGTCAAAAGTTAAGCATCAATTTTGAAATCGTTTTTTTTATAACTATTACTGTGATTTATTTGCTCCTTCAAACGTTAACATGGATCATTTTAGAATCCCTAAAATAACATTTAATTGATTGTGAGAAAAAAAACAAACTATGCATGTATTATCATGATGATTTTTATAGCTTTCCTTGCTGTTGCCAATAGCCAGTTCCAGACTGGAAACTCTTAATTTATTGAATTGTTACGGACATGAAAGTCCATAAACACAGAGGTCAAGTGCCGAACACTTCAATGCACAGTTATTTTGCACTTTAAAATTAGCCAACTAATGTAAGATTAACAGAATTATCTGAGGACAAAAACTTAATCAGAGTTATTTGGAAAAGTGATGCCACTTTATTTTCTCTATGTCCAAAAGAAGCCAGAGGTTCACATTTCTTTGAAGTTTCATTGTGACTTTGAGTAATTGTTGTCTGTGAAGCCCATGGAGTGTGTTATTTGAGGTTCGATGTGATCAGAAGGGAGAGTTAATCCCTAAACCAGGCTCAGCAAACAGAATCTAACCTCGACATACATTTTTAAAGTCATGACTCTCCGCAGCCTTAGAGCTCAGGTCAGGATTGCCTGCGCTCTCTAACTTAAGTTTGGGGAAATTTGACAAAAAAACAGACAAATTGATAATGAGCGTTCGATCATGTTTTCTGGGAAAACTTCACCGCTGCACCAGAGAGGTTTCGCTCCTTCTGAGTGTTTGTTTTTCCTTCAGAAGGGCTTTGGTCCGCAGTCGTCTCGTCAGGGAGCTCCTAAGATAAGACAGGAGTCACTAAAGGCTGGTGGGCAGAGACTCTTCACCCTCCTCTGCAACGAATGATGGGGAGACTTTTGAATCCTCATCTGCAGACTAATCTATTCAGGCGAAAGACAAAAAAAAACAAACAACATCCTCGATAATAACAATAAAAACCCCCTCTTTCTATATTTACTCACGTGCAACTCATCATCCAACACTGCAATGATTTATATCTCCTTCCAGACTTGCCAAAATGCATGACGTGGGAGACCGTTATCAGAAATATGTAACGTGAAACGTGCGTTCCATTTCTTTTCCTTTTTCACTTTTGATAACAATGACAGACAGTGAGACGATTTTATAGGAAACCCAACCATACAAGTCCAAACATGTAGAGGATGTGGGATGTATCGGTCACTCTGAGCTCCACAGCTACATGCCATTGTTATGATGCTTCTGGTCTTGTATGGTAACTTATATGACTAGATCAACAGCATGGGATCTTTCTGTAGTTAGTCCTGTGTGTGTTCCTCTCACCAGTCTCAGTAGGAAGGCTGTACTTCATTGCTAAGTGCTCTATAATAGATCTCTTGGTGATTATAATTTCATAAAAAAGCGAAACCTGCAGAAAGTGTATCCTGCTGAAACTAACTTGACCCTCTCTTTAGCAATGACGTCTATATTTGTAGTTCACATATATGCCTGTTCTATTACAATATCTTGACAGTTGTTATATTTATGTTGTGTAATAAATGTCGTGCTGGGTTTATACTTTTGTTTTAACTCACTTTTTTGTTTTGCATTGTGTTTTTCTTTTCTTTTCTTGGAGGCACAATGGGTGGCTTTATGCACAGGCATGAAAATGTAAAAAAACGAGACATTTTTTTTTTTGGTTTGTACTGTAACAGCTCATTCTGTTTCAGAGCTTCTGACAGTTTTGTCTCTGGCTGCTCCACATCCTGTAGACACCTGCCCAGAATCTCTGTTGTGTTATTGTGCCTCTCTTTCTCTTTTTTTCTTTCTTTTTTTTTTTTTTAAATAAAAAAAATTATTATTTCTCTGTTGTATCAGCCAGGAGTTGGTACCACAACTTTGCTTGTAACCACAATAGTCCGATTATGTTTATTGATTTTAATATCAAAATAATAAAATCCATTAGCACCCCCACCCTGAGTCTTGTGTGTTTATCTATTGTTTATATGTTTTTGATGTGTACATACAGTACATACTAATTTATTATCATTAGTAATGTTATTATTGTCAGAATTTCTGCAGTGAACCAATTCAGGTCAGTACATACTCTGAATAAACAATTAGCCTTCAATTATTGTCAAATAATAAGCCAGTATGACTACTGTAAGAAATAAAAGGTTGTTTTTTAGAGTGAGTTGTAAGATGTCATGTAGTAAAGCTCAATAATTACATTACATTATGTATGCAGACGCTTAATTAGTAACGTTTGTACCTTTTTAAGTGAATATAAATGGTAAATGATAAATTAATGGTGCACACATGAAAAACAGCAAATTGATTGAGATCAATCACTTACAAAGTGGCCAACAGTTGTCACCCATGACCAGCCAACATAAAATATATATTATATCATCATAAAATATATATATTTTATGCAATTACAGTTAAGTCATTGTTGTAATATTACTATTAGACTACGAATTACCATGGCAGCATGAGTAAAAACTCTCTAATACATTGTTCTATTAAACAGTCATATAGTAACATTTTTTTAATCAACATTTTCCTGAGTTTCACTCTCTGTTTGTTTTTTTTGCTTCGCATTTAGTGGGCGCCATGTTTTTGGGCGTCCGGCTCACCGTACATAAACAAACATGGCGTCTTCTGTGGATGTCCACGTCCGAATTTGTGGACAAGAAATTATAAAATATGACCTAGAAATTAAAGCTCTCGTCCAGGTAACAGCTGATAATGTATTGTCTGTTATTTCGGGCATTTTGTTTGTTTTTGTATCATTTTAAGTTTCCGTTAAGCTAAAGTACCTCAAACCTTTACTCGGCGGCTATTTAATGTATGTTGTGTTTAAGATATTTCCGGCTTTTACTGCCCACGGTTTAGTGACGCATTTACAAACGTTAAGTTACACTTGATTTAATTTGGGTTAGCTGGTTGATGCAGTTCTAGTCTCTAAAATGTACTGTATATCGACCGAACTTAACTTGTGTGAGAGCGAATGAGAAAATAAAGGTTTCGTCCAGTTTGGGAATGAGATTATTTTTACAAATTTGTAATAATAATTTGTACTTTGTGCCAAATATTTGCTCTAATCAAACAACTTTGTTTACAAAAACGGCTACTAGAGTTTGCCTTCATCGTTAGTTGTTATATTTTATAAGCAAAATTAATTACATATGGCCCACTACAAAATGTTTTTTGTGTTTGACTTTGACATTTTATACACGTAAATATTTACTGAAACCTGCCTTACTCAATTCTTTTTTCTTTTTTTTTTTACATATGACCCTAATCCAAAGTTTGATAAGTTTGATTTAATAAGACAGTACTATTGCATTACTTAACATTCACTGTTATTCTTCTATATTTGATTTTTCTTCCATTGTTTGGTGTAACTCAGGTTGGATTTTACAATTAAAAAGAAAGAAAAGAAACTCTAAATAATTTTTACCTGCAGGACATTAGGGATTGTCCTGGACCTCAGTCTTCTCTCACAGAGCTCAACTCTGAGGTCAAGGAGAAGTTCAACAAGCTCAGGCTCAGAATACAGGTCGGTGTCCGCCATTATTTCATAATTAAAGTCCACACAGTTGAATAAGACGTGAAGTGTTGTTTGTTGTTTTCAGGATCTGGAGCAGATGGCCAGAGAGCAGGACAGAGAGACAGAGAGACAGGCCATCCAGGCAGAGACAGAGAGTCAGAGAAGGCAGATGATGAGGTGTCTTCTCTCTCTCTCTCACACACACACACACTTTTTGCAATGTCAAAGTCAGCACTGCACACACTGGTGCCCTTTGTAAGAATCAACAGTTTTTATTGTTGGTGTTTGTTCTTCTTCTTTTTATGTGGATATCAGTAATCAGACTGCGTGGAGGAAAGCTAACCTGGCATGTAAACTGGCCATGGACAACATGGAGAAAGATGAGCTGCTGCATGGAGACAACCACAGCATCAGACAAAGGTAAGTACTAACACTGTTGTGGAAGTAGAGTGTATTTTTCCATAAAAATCCTTTCCAGTGGACATTGTAGGCATTTAGAGTGGTGATTGGTTAATGTCAGAGAAGCATTTAAGAATAATCAGAGGCAGGTTCGAGCTACACTTTGTCATGGAGACAATTACTCATGGACTAGTTAAATATTTCATATTAGGTATCGGCACCTCCTTTACTTATAATGTCTGTTTGTTTTAACCAATCACCTCATCTGTGTCTCAACTTTTATTTTGAAAGTGAAAGGAAACAGGCCTCTCTTTAAAATACATTAAGTCTTCCTTTAGTGACTTTAGAAAACACTTGGGCTCAGAGATTGTTAGTTTTCGCTTTGCCGGGGAAACTGTTTTCACAAACTCACACACAGTGATGAAACAACATATTACTGCTGCATTTTTCTGAAACTGGAAAAGCGTGACCTGGTTTGATCTGTACTTGACTCAGGAAGGCGACCAAAGAAAGCCTGGTGGAAACCAGTAGCGACATCACAGAGAGTCTGATGTCTATCAGTAGAATGATGGCTGAACAGGTGAAGCAGAGTGAGGACACCATCGGCACACTGGGTAAAGGAGAAGTATTTCGTTTTTTTACTCCAATTTTTGCAAAAGTAAATCAGTTTTTGTGCTTCTATGTCCCATTTTCTCTGGCCTTGAAAAACCTTTAATACCTCTCCCCTCCCTCCTCTTCACTACCTCAGCCACTTCCTCCAGGACGGTTCAGGAGACAAACGAGGAGTTTAAAAGCATGACAGGGACCATCCACCTGGGGAGGAAACTGATCCTCAAGTACAACCGGCGGGAGCTGACGGACAAGCTGCTCATCTTCCTGGCTCTGGCACTTTTCTTCGCTACTGTCCTCTACATCCTCAAGAAACGCCTCTTCCCCTTCATTTAGCCGACTGGCTGCGTCAAAAGGAAGAATGTTTTACAGGTATCATACTGAGCAGGGAATTACCTGAAGAAGAGAGTTAAGAGCGGTGTATGGTGTTAGTTAGAAGCAGCATTGACACTGGACTGCTGCACGTAGAAGTAATGCCACGTGAAATAGTTTGACGTTGGTTAGCAGCCTTGTTTTTATCCTGAAGAAAAATGCAACGGTGGATTTATAAAATGAGTATGAAGGGTTTTTGTAGCGCTGTCTTAAAAAAAACAGTGTGTAAAATTTATTGGTGAATTTGCAGCTGAATATCCCTCCCCTTGCTCTTTTCTTCCAAGTTTGTTGAAGGCATTTAGCATTAAAACTTAAATGTTTATTGTGGGCTATTGTAAAAACATGGTGGTCCAAAATGGTCACCTCTGTGGAGCTAAACCAACTCCTGATATAAATATTAAAAGGCTCATTCTGGGGTTATGAAAAAAATGTACACGTTCTGCCTTTAATTGCAAGGAGAATAGGGAGAATAGACGTTTTTTATATTTGATGCAAATGGTCACATTTGGAGGCGGAGCTTCTTCCCTGAGCTCCCTGAAAACAGTGACTATGTTTACATGAAACGCAGTATTCCAGTTTTAAGCGGATTTAGACATTAGTCTGACTAAGACACTGTCTTGTACAGAATTTTCATATTACCATAGTCGGAATGAGGTCACTCAATGTGACCAATCAATCAATCAATCAATTAATCAATAATCGGATTACAGCACATGGAATATTTCGGCTCACATGAAGTCACATAATGTTGACATGTTTATGTCTTGTCTAGTAATGTATAGATGTGTATATGTCTAACAATGATATCTTAATCTGATTATGATGTTCTGACGGAGGTTTCTCAGCAGTAGATGTGAGTCATAAGATGATCTGTGGATGTGGCTGTAATAAGGGCTGGATAATTGTTCAATAACAATATACAATAAATTACAATACAAATTTCTTAATTTCCACAAAAAAAAGTTACGTTTATGCATAAAACACTTGAACACTTGAAACTCATAATCCCTTATTTAGTCAAATATTTCTGTGTGCAAGAGTGTTTTATCGTTTCCTCTACATGAAGTTTAGAATCACAATGAACTAGTTTCTTCTTTGCCATAATTATTAATATCTAATGGTTTTAAAATGTTTAATGTCCCTTACTGGAATAATCTGTTGGAATCTCATGTAAAAATCATAATCTTCGAGGTGACTGCATGGAAAAAAACGCACTTTGAAGCAAACAGAACTGAAAGAACTGACTCTAAAATGCAGAAACCTTAGTTTAAAAGTGTGTGTGTTTGTACTTGTATTTGGACCTTGTCAGGACCAGTCGTCCTCATGGAGACCTAAACCTGGTTCTAATGAGGCAGAACCTCATTTCTGAGAAACTGTTTAGTTTAAGGCTAAGATTTGAATTGTGGTAGATTTGTGTTCGTGTCTGCTTTGGATGATTGTGTCAGTGATTGTGTTAGTTTCCTTTGTGCCTTACTTGACTTACTTACAAAACCAAAACTATAATGACTTCCTCATCCTGTGAAGAACATCTACCATGCAGAGTCACTGACTGTGTGAATGTTAAAAACAAGGTCTGTTTGTTTAAATAAAACAAATGTATTTTCCCCCTAAAAATATGGACGACTGTGTTGTTGTGAAGGTGTTCCATACTATCGGCACTAGGTGGCAGCAGTTCCAGCATCAACACCAGTCAGGAGTGACTCCAAATCAACATACTTCTCTTTATGCAACTTCGTCATTGTAGCTTATTTAATTTCAATCAAACGTTGCTCTCAAATCTATTTTCTTTAGATTCACTTAAATAAAAACATACAAAATATCTTGAAACCTGGGGTTTGTATGAAATGTGACTGTTCAAATGGAACATCAAAAAAAAGAATACATATTTTCATTACACGTCATAACCGAAGAGTGCTTCCCTCCCTGCAGACTGCACCGTGATCGCCTTCATGATACCGTTTGACACACAGCGTGCCGTCTATACGGTGCGTAAAACAACACGAGCACATACATTTAAAAACAAAAATGGACTTAAATAAGTAGAAGACTGACGTTCATCTATCAGCTGCACTGAAGCTAAAAACAAACTCCCTGTCGTGTTTCCCTGCGTCCATGTCCACTGCTGGAGGACTGTGGTTTACTGTGATGTTGTAAGTGAGGTAGATCATTGGTTTGCATCCATTTATCAGCGTCAAATGTAAAGAAAAAAAATACCTGACTGATTAAATAAGTTACGTTGCATCACTTTCACCAGCAATACTGCACCAAATACGTTACTAAAACTACAACTACAACTACAGAATATAATAGTAATAAGTGCATGATCTTTGTATCTGTGTACCCTGTCTGCACCAGTATAACTACATCCCTCCCCTGCTGCTTTATGAAGCAGTGACATTGGTTTTCTCAGACACTTCAGGACCAGACTCGGTGGTGTTGTCACTCAGATTAAGCCCAACCCCGTCTCCTGCTTCGGCTGCTCTGGTTGGCTCCTGCGTGGGTTCCTGAGCAGTGATTGGCCAGGGGCCGGTGGGCGTTGGAGGGGTGCTGGTGTGCTGGGGAGCCTCCGATTGGCTGAGAATACAGGTGTTGCCGAAGCTTTTGCACAGCGCCCCCCAGTGTTGTTCGCACTGTCCGCGCAACCGCCGGCTGACCCATGACCTGACCTCGTCGTCACACTTCAACAGGAAGTTCACCAGCTCCACATAGGGTCTGTGGGACACGCAGAACATGTATTTATTTGTACAGAACACAAACATTAAGTGAGATTAGCATCACCGTCGGACAGATGTTTAAAGGAGGGCTGCCCAGACTTTTTCCTCTTGAAAGGGCCAAAATAGTGTGCAACAGGAAACACTCATTGTATTATATTATCTTTGCAAGCAAGTGCTGGGATCCCAGGTTCCTTAATTAAATATTATTTTAGCTTAAATGTAATTACAGTAATTATCAACTATTTTTGTAAGGTGCCTCCATCGCATTACATGTCAGCTTTTTAAGTGCAGGTAACTCGGTTAAAAAGACAACAAAAAAATAGAACCTGAAATACACAGGAGAGTTCACTATTTACGATTTACACTATTTATACCTTATTGCAATATCAGTGACCACCAGTGTGATACATGGAGCTGACTTCCTGCCCCACATTGCTCTGCCTTTACGCCTGTGCTTTAAACACACACACACAGTCTGGTTTCCATGACTTCAGAGGAGTCTTGTATAAAATACTTTAAAGTATCTTACCAGAAAATGACTTTGGTCACTTTTTATAATATTACTTAAGTAAAAGTCTTAAAGTACATGACATTTACTGTACTTAAGTATCAAAAGTAATTTTCTGATATAAAATGTACTTAAGTTGTCTTTCAACTGGAAGGTTGTGGGTTCTATTCCTGGCTCTGCTATGTGTCCTTGAGCAAGACACTTAACTCCATGTTGAAGCGTGTGAATGGAAAAACTATAGTGTAAAGGAGCTCATCAAGACTAAAAAAGCTCTATATAAATACAGACCATTACCAGCTCTTCTTCTTCTGATTGTATTTGGCAGTAACAAGCTAAAAAGATATTAGATGTAGATGTAAATGTAGAAATGTAAAAGTAAAATGTTCCTTTTAAACAGGAGCTGCTGTTTGTTTTTTTACATTTTGGTGCAAATAAATATCATGCTGTCTCTCTCTCTCTCTCTCTCTCTGTCTCACCCAGGAGGAAACATCAAGTGGAACTGGACCAGGTTTCCCGTGGTGTCCATGTGGTCCCGCAGTGCCAGGCACAGCTGGTGTTTGGTATAGCACTCTCTCTGGAGCGAGAACACCATCTCTTTAATCGCAGAGCACCGGCGGCTCACGCAGCTGAAGCGCTGTCGCAGTCCCAGCGCCATGCATCGCAGCGCATCCTTCACAAAAGACTTACCCTGAGGAAAAGGCATAATGTCATGTACAGTTCTCATTTTACAAGTTTCTTTGACAGACAGACACAACACAGATGGTGTAATGCATCACAGCAACCGCATATGACCTTAAAGTTAATATTTATTTTAAGTTCATATTTAAGATCATTTCTGGTCTCACTGAACATTTCTAGGGCTGAAATTTAAGGATTATTTTCAAAGTCGATTAATCTGTTGATTATTCACCCGATTAACCGTGTCATCACTAAAATGTCAGAAAATGTTGAAAAGTGTTTTTAAAACCTGAACATTATGATGTTCTCAAATGTCTTCTTTTGTCCACAAACCAAAATGATTCAGTTTGAATCATTTCTTTGTAATACGGAGCAAAGAAACCCTACAATATTCACATATAAGAAGCTGAAAAAAAAACTGTTTTAATAATGCAGGAAACCCTAAAACGGATCAATCAGTGATCAAAATTGTTCACAATTCATTTAAAGTCAATTGCTGTGGGAATAATACACACGTGAATGTGGTGGAAGTTGAATTCAAGTAATTGTTTCAGCCCTAAACATTTCTGAAAGATACACTAACAATAATAAATAGACAACATGACCACAAAGACACACAAAGTGAGCAAAACGAATGCTGTTGATGTTGTCCTTGAGGCACTCTTTTACCTCTATACCTCATGTGTTTGAGTGGCACTGACTGACCTCCATACAGTCTGCAGCCTCTGATTACCTGCACCTGAGAGTCACCTTGAAAAGCCAAGCCCCTCCCCTCTTTCTCTCTCAACCAGCATCCAGGGTCAGTGACAATGACCTCAGCCACCACTCCCTTTGTTTAAGTTAAATTTGTAATAATTAAAGACTATAGTACTGATCTTTGCCAACAAACAACAACAGGATCTTTATTGCAAAAGAGGTCAGTGGCAAGATTTCATATGTGTATTGTAGACCCTGTCATGGGATTCAATGTTATAAAACAAAAACATTGTGAGACTGCTATAAATGTGTGCAGGTATATACAGTGCGTATCATAAGTATTCACCCCCTTGGATGTTTTACCCTTTTATTGCTTTCATAAATCAATCATGGTCAATAAAATGTGGCTTTTTTTCACACAAACATTTATTGGCTGCCGAGAAACATCCCCACAGCATGATGCTGCCACCACCATGCTTCACAGTGGGGATGGTGTGTTTTTGGTGATGTCGATGGCCAAAAAGCCCAATTTTGGTCTCATCAGACCAAAGAATCTTCTTCCACTTGACCATGGAGTCTTCCACATGACTTTTGGTGAACTCTAGTCGAGATCTAATATGACTTTTCTTCAACAGTGCCACTCTCCCATAAAGC
The DNA here is from genome assembly GCF_958295425.1 of Solea solea. Taxonomy (NCBI): domain Eukaryota; kingdom Metazoa; phylum Chordata; class Actinopteri; order Pleuronectiformes; family Soleidae; genus Solea; species Solea solea. Next base: position 6,161,078 of record NC_081137.1, on the reverse strand, counting down.
TTTGACCGGTGAAGAACCCAGGCAGCAGTTGCTATATGCACAGTCTCTCCCATCTCAGCAGCTGAAGCTTGTAACTCCTTCTCTTGGTGGCTTCTCTCACTAGTCTCCTACTTGCACGGTCACTCAGTTTACGAGGGCGGCCTGATCTAGGCAGATTCACACATGTGCCATATTCCTTCCATTTCTTGATAATTGATTTCACTGAACGGAAATGTTTTGGTATCCATCCCCTGAATTGTACTTTTCAATAACCCTTTCCCTGAGTTGCTTGGAGTGTTCTTCTGTCTTCATGGTGCAATGGTAACCAGGAATACTGATCAACCAGTCTCTGGACCCTTCAGACACAGGTGTTTTATACCTCAATCACTTGAGACACACCCACACCACTCAGGTGATCTTCATTTCACTAATTGTGAGACTTTTGGCACCAATTGGATTAGACCATTCAATTAAAAAGGGGGTGAATAATTATGCAAACAATTATATTTCTTTATATATTTTTGTTTCATTGACATTACGTTGTAGAAATCTGTTTTCACTTTGACATTAAAGAATTTTTTCTAATACATTTTTGTGTGAAAAAAGCCAAATTTTATTGACCATGATTGATTTATGAAAGCAATATCCAAGGGGGTGAATACTTATGATAGGCACTGTATACTGTAAAACACTGGCAGTTGCTGGTTCTTTAAAACAGGACAAGCTAATGCTATATTTGTGTTTATATTTGCAGTGTATACATACAAATAAACATGTTCTATATCGGCCAGTGACCAGCTACTAGTCTACAGACTTCACTCACTGTATGTTTCTGCAACGCTGTCAATCAAAAACTGTCTCCGCCTTTCAGACAGTTCCTCCAATCATCATGCAGAAGCCCAGCATCCGCCCACTGCGCCATTGACTTCCAGAGAAGCTGAGCGTCCGTGTAAGTGACGTGATTTTTTTCCCCATATTGAACGGTTGAAGCTGAGCATCAAGTGGTTTTAATGTGTTTTAATGTTAACTTTTTCCACATTTACTCCAATATTTGTTAACTTATACATATATTAAATAGTTAAATCTAAATATTAAATGTTATACCTAAATGTTAAATCTAAATACTAAATTTAAATGTTAAATGTGTTTATAGAATCAGATGACAAATTAAAATGGGGGAAATTGTTGTTCTTGACGTGTTCTGTGTTCATGGAAAACCATGTAAGACGATCTGCAATAAACGGCTGATTCTGAACGAACTAGTGACGCGTTCTAGCGCACGTTTAGCACTGAAATGTAAATACAACGCAGTACATATTTGACATTTTACAGGAAGCTGAGCTTCACTTGCTTGTATTAAACAAACAAGTCCAGCATTCTTTACATTACATAAGAACCACAACTCTATACAGTTTATAATCTGGAGCCTTAGAGTCCTAAGGGTGTAACTGTGTCACATATATAATGGCTCACAGAAACTGGGTGTACATCACACACTGTGCCAGCTCCTTGCATCACTCTCTCACACGCGTCTATTCTCGTGGACAAACTGTTCCCTCTCTCGTTTCACTTCCCCTGTCAGTTTATTCTGTAACTGGTGCCATGCATAACTATGCACTGCTCACTATGCAACACCCATTCCTCACAAACGACAGTAATGACTGATGGGATTAGGTGTGATACGTACACGTACCCAGCCGGGTCTTATCTCAGTCTGCCCTTATTCGCTGCACGCGGGTTCAGACGGGGTCACCGAGTCCACGAGGTAATAGTAAACACATGACCTTTTTATAAAAGTGCCTTTTCAAGTTCTGAGTGTGCAGAATGATGCCAGACGATCGTGGCGCTCCCTCACCTGTGAGTCGTAGCGCCCGGCGTTGTGCAGCAGCGTCAGACAGATGTGGTGCAGCCCTTGGACTTCGCACGAGTTGTTGTTGAAACACTGAAACGTCCCACAGCCGACGTCGCCTGAACTCACCAGGCAGCTCTGAATCTCCACTGAGAGACACACAGAGGGACATGTCGTCCAAATATGAACTACTGTTCTGACACAGGATACAGTATGTAAAGACAACACTGGTGATAACATCCGACATCAGGATGATGCCCTTTTAGCCTCGTTGTGGTCAGTTCAATGCTCCTGTTTTCAATTTGGCTAAGTACACCGTCTTAGGTTTGTTTGGTCCGCACCAGTAGTGGGTTACAATATCGATTGGGTGATATATCTTCGTCCTCCCTTGTGCAATGTGATAATCGATACACCGGGGCAAATGTCGATATTTCATTTAACGAATTAAGGCGTTCACCGGGCGTCACTACTTCATGTCTCCTCACGGCGGCGCCACTCAAATGATTGAGGGACACTTGGGTAGACGTTACCTGGCCGAAGAACAAGGAGTTTACAGTGGGATAATGGCAGAGACACCATCCATGTTCAATATAGACTTTATGCACTTTGTTTTCTATGTTGTCAATTAAGAGAGAAATCCTGCAGTGTTAAGGTTTTCATGGATGTTATGTCGTGATGTATATGATGGTCTTACAAAATAGATAAATTCACACATTATAAAATAAGTGGGGTGTAGTTTTTTTTAAATTTGGTTTTCACTAGATGAACTAGTGAATTAGTGTTTTAATTACAGTTGTCCACGTTCTTATTGACCACATTTCAAATGTATTTCTGTCTGTATTTGATATTAATACATTAATTTTGCACCATATATATGCTTTTATTATGAAGTGTACATGTCAAAACAAATACTTTTACTTTGACATTCTGTGAAATATCATCATAAAGATCTTTATCGCGATGACGTGAGGGAATATTGTTATAATTTTGAGCATATTCTCATATTCTCCACCCACTGCTGTACTGTTCTTATTTTCAACACATGTTTTTCTCTAGACAGGCCCCCTCTTGACCAGACTAGATGCTCATTGGCCCTCCGGTCTTTGAGTTTGACACACCTGCTATAGTTTTAATATATATAGTTTGACAGGACACACATAAACGCAGCCTTATTCAGGTCTGATAGTTTTGCTTGACAGAGGCAGTTTAAGTTATTTTTAAATACAAGTAAGCTTTTGAGTTGAGATAAGGAGTGTGCATTATTTTTCATACGATAATGTAACCAAAATAATGTTCTGCAGAAGTTCCCTAATGGTTGTGACTAAAACAGAATGTTCTGCAAAGGTTAAATAAGGGTTGTGAATAGTATGTTAGAAAAAACCATGGCAAAATTCCAAGGAACATTACCGCGACTAAATGGTAATGTTCCCAGAGCATTCTGGGAACCAAAAATTGTCTGCTGGGTTAGGATTATGCTGTCAAATTATATCACGTCGCGGTGCGCCCATTGTGTTTATCGTGCCGCAGGATCGTTTCGTGACGCGATGGGAGTGCTGGCGTCAAGTCCCCGTATTTTTCCGTATTAACAGAAGTAACAGGCATCTATTTTCACCATAAACCAAAGCATTGTTGTGGAAACGTCTGCAGAAAAGAAACTGTTCTGCTGCTCGGCCCCGGCCGATGTATATATCACGTCTGTGCATTGACTTTGTATGATAACTTGTCAAGAGACGACTTTGCGTCCCTTCCGGTGTGAACACAGCATTAGGCCCCCCAGCTGCAGATCCTCCCCTTATTATGGTTTGTATGTTGTGTACGGGGTTGGCACATTATGTGCTGTTAAAGAAAAGATTATATGTATGAAAAAGTAATGTGTGACCTTAGTCTGTTTCTGTATTAGAAAATAAGTCATCCATATGTTGGGTGTCTCAAACTGGCCCAGCAGCAGGGCCCCAAAAATCCTTCATGCTCAAGGTCCCCATGTCTAGGGCCGGCCCTGCTTTTGAGATTGAATTTTTCTTTTTGGAGGCCACACAGCTGAGATTAATAAATCTATTTTGAGTGAATCTGTGAGCAGCAGCAGCAGCAGCAGCAGTATAGTGTGTATCTGTGGGTTTGTAAACGTGTGCCTGGTCTGTGTTGTTGCTGCCGTGGATCTGCTGCAGGCTGCGGGTCACGGAGGGAATGTGCTTAGACAAGGATCGAGGAGCCGGAGGAGCCGGAGGAGCCGGGCATTGAGTTACAAGCTCCATCAACAGAGCGAGAGCGCGGCGGGGCGCGCGCTCCTGCGCCGCTGCTGCGCGCGCGCGCCCCGACCTGTGACTACAGCAGAAGCAGCTTTAGGCTTTAAAAACCAACAGAATGAAAAGCAGCCTGCAGAGCATTCATTTAAAACATGTGGTCAGAGGTCAAAGAGGTGCCACGAGGTCACAGTCACAATCTGTTAATCTGCAATAACGTGTTATATAGTATATAAAATAATGATGCTAAATAGACCATTTACAGACAGATTTGTCTGTATGTGACGTCACATTGTGCTTCATTGTTTGTGTTAGTTTTTATTTTGACATTTACCGAGTCATGTGATCCTGTTTTTCCGTCCCCAATGAACATGTAATCAATATTTCAGAATAACTTCCACCAATAAAGTATATATTTCGGTGGGATGTGTAAGTTTGAATCATTCTGATCCAAATCTTACCTCATAATTAAGACAAGTGATTATTTTCTTGATAAAAAATGTGTGAAAAATGAACTAGAAGAACGAGCCAGTCTCTTTTTTGAACGACTCTTTGAAAGGAACGTCTGTCCCTGTATCATGATGCCTTCTCTTTTAGAGCACTTTATAATATAATATATAAACGTACGATATTATGAATATTAAATATCAATAACAACCATTGTTATCAAGGCTACTAAATATTTAGGAAGTATAAACAAAGAAGGTTGTTTTTCTCTTGTGGTGCAAAGTAAACCAAATTAAAACACAACAAGCTGCGCAGTTCAATGACGAGCAAAATATAATCTATAAAAGTTTAAAGCTTTTCAACTCCAAGAGAGTCAGGTTTATGTTAGGTTAAAGGTGCAGTGCAGATTAAATCTGTGGATGCGTGCAGGTGCAGCTCACCTGTGCTCTGCAGAGAGAGTCTTCTCTTGGCCTGACTCACTTGTTTCTCGTGGACATCGTGCGTCGGCTCCACGCTCAGCACCTGCTCACAGGTCGTGACCAGGAGCAGAAAAATAGGCAACAAAACACCGGGGAGCAGGTTGAGCGGCATCACGTCTCAGTCTCGAAGCGCAATGTTTGTTTGTTTTGTTTATATTTGTTGTCTTGTTTGTTGAAGCGCTGGCCCTCCACTACACACACACACACACACGCACACACACACACTGTGAAGGCTGGTGCATATAAAGCTGAGGAGATGAGCGTTCACGACGGTCCGAGTGAAGGGAGCCTGTGTCTCCACCAATCACGGCGCGTCCACGTGAACGCGCAGCGCGCTGAGGTCAGAGGTTGCTTTTTAAAGGGAGAAGAAGGCAGACAGCGAAGTGATTGGTGTCAATCAAGTGACTGATTAATCACCAATATTTGAATTTTACAAATGCTGCAATAACTTGTATTATATGAATAAGGATGCCTAATAGATCATTTATAGACTATAAATCACTTAATATCAGTATTTACAGATATGTGAAGGCACTTCCCTTTGTCTTTTCTACCTTGTGTTTAATTATATTAGTTTTATTTTACTTTATTTATTTTTGACATTTAGTGTTCGGAGTCATGTGATGTCATGTGTCATTTTTTATTGTATTCTCTGTCAAAGCACTTCATAGAGGAAAAGAGGGGAGAAGGTCGAAGGTCATGATACTGGACGACAAGATTAAGCACATTAAAAAAAGCGGTGTTTTGGAAAAAGCATAGAGGCCAAAGTGTCTTTGTTTAAAGTTGCATGAATATGGAAAAAGAAGACACTGCAGACATCTATGAGGACGAATAAGTATCTGTTGATGTAAAACCTTGCAACAGGATTGAAATGTGAGGTCACAGGAGCCGGAGCTGAGGCTAATGTGTGCTACAGTGTCTGATTTGTCTGAGGAGAGAAATGTAAACACGTGTGACGTGATAAATATGTACACAAATGTAAATGCAAGACACATTTATTGTATTTTTATTTAAAAAAAAAAAAACCCTCACAAACTCCTCAGTTGTGTTCCAGCAGTCTGAGTTTTTCCTCTTCCTGGAGGCGGTGGGGGCAGGAGAAGGTCAACCACTCAAGACATCCGCACTCAATTAACCCCCCAGCCAGTCCTGTGTATGTGTGTGTGTGTGTGTGAGGGTTAGCAGCTGCTGCTTTGGCAAAGGGACGTGCAGTGAGGAACGTATCAGAATCAGCAGCAGACTGAAAGAGAGAGCAGAATGAGGAGAGGCTCACATTTTACTCATTTACTCAAGAGCTCGTTTAGATTTATCCTTCTTCCATGACTACGAACTACATCAGCACTTTTTGTAAGGATTTAGGAGACTTTATGAGCAGAATTTAAATATAGCTACCCACAAGTATGTTTGTATACATGTATAATCGCTTTAAAACAAAAGCTCTATTTATAATTGTATCAGTACTTTTTCCGAGGATGCCATGTTTCTCCAGCACCTCACATGGTTGGTTCGTCTGTTTGAGCGACTGTAAAAACAGGGCAGTGCAAAAAGGGCTGAAAAACAAATGACTGCTATTTTTAAAGCAATTATAAAAAAAAACATAATGTGTAGAAAGACTAAGTGTCATGTCTTGCAGATAACAGCTCATCCTCTCATGAATGTGTGCAGTCCCTTTCATGGTCAGCCATTCAAATGTTGTTGTGAGTTGCTGCTGCTGCTGCTACTCGAGGCCTCATCACTTCCTGTTTTTAAATTGGTTTAAAAAAACAAACACATCCAATCTCCTTGGCCTGGGACACAGTGTGAGTTATCGCTGAGTGTGTCTTATGTTTTGTTTCACCAGGGCCGGTCCAAGCCTTTATGGGGCCGAAAGCTGAATTTGATTGAAAAAACAAATAGCTTTGGCTCAACACTTAGATATCTAAATATATCTGACGAAATCAAGATTTCTTTCATAAATTAAAATGTTAGTGTTAAAACGTTGCTGTGTTTCACACTTTGAACACTCATTTTACTTGGAGCACACGAGCATTTATGTTTCTACACTTCTAAGAAGCTTCACTTACACAAGGCATTTATTCACGTCATGTGATCCTGAAGTAATTATCACAATTTCAGCCCTAATGTAATCATTATATCTTCTTTGAACGAGTGAGAACCAGACAAAATGAAGTCGTCATGGCCCTCACTATGTTGGTTTCATTGATATAAGTCCTCAAAGAGATAGAAATAAAAGATGCAAACACACACACACACAGACACACACAAATTTTATTCTAAAAGGCAAATATTTGATTTGTGTTACAGCTGGTGATGTTTTTCTACTTTTTAATCATTGCCTCTGATGCCAACTTTTAATTTAAAGATATAAATTAAAAGTTGTCTGTATTTATCACTCCATCTCCCACATGTAGTTTATTCCCCCGACTGTTAGTTTAGTCAAAAGTGAGGCCAGCTTTGTTTTGTTCACATTTTGCAGCCTACTTGTGACAAACTGTGTTTTGATTCATAATGGCCATGACCTCCGACCACCGGCATCCACAAAGGGACAGGTCACAGTTATGTGACACTGTGACATTGACACTTCCATGTGAGCCAAACAAATACCTCTGCCTTTCTGAGTTTTTATTCTGTCTTGCATCCAGTATTCAGTAAAGGCTCCGTGAGTGTGGTCAACGCAGACAGACAGGGTGTGTGTGTTTATGTGTGTGTGTCCCTACAGGGGCCCGCTGTTGGGGAGGACACACTCTTCCAGAGGCTAATGTTTAAATGTTTGGGGGACTTTTTTCTTTTTCTTTTTTTTTACGCAACCTTTCCCACTCATTCCCTGACTCACACTACTTCAGAACAACATCCCACAGCTTCCCTTACACAACCTCTGATGACCACCCACACAACGACCCCTCACCCCGACACAGAATGCACACAAAAATATTGAAACAAACACATACGCGACCAAAATGGCACGTCGGTGTACAGAGACACCAGCGTGCAAACACCGCACACGCTGCGGGAACCCTTTTGAACTCTTGTCTTTTACATGATGTTGTTGTAAACAACATTCTATACGTCTGCCTCAGTATCTGTGTATCTGTTTTGTGATAATTGACCTGACGACTAAGCATTTGCATCAACTTTGAGTTTAAAAGTTGTGTCCCCACTTAGTTTTAAAGCTGCAGTGTGTAACTTTTGGTGACTTTAGTTGTTGATGATGTTTTTATTCTGCCTCCGTTTGGTCTTCATGAACAGAAACACTTATTATTTATATGCTGCATCCTTCATCTGGAAACAGACTCTGAGGCAATACTATCAGACCTGACTGAGGGAGTGTTTGTTTGAAAACAGCAGTAGCTCTGGGGTGGAGGTGGACAAGGAACATTTATCCAGCCAAATTCCTTATCAACCGAGGTTTTTGAGCAGTAGAACTTTTTGTCTTCCCCTCTTGTGGCATTGATTTTGCTTTTCCATTAGTGAAAGTACCTGGTACCTGGTGCTTTTTTTAGTACCTGCTGTGGTCAGGTTCCAAGTGGCACGAGTGCAACGTCCGACACAAGAATCAACGCGAACAATGCCGAACTGTAGATCAGTTAAGAAGACTCAAAAAAATCCTGAAAATGTGCGTTCATCTCCAACATTTAGCATGAACATTTCACACAGGAAGTACTGAACTAATCTTTTTAATCAACTAATTCTAATGATTCTGTACACTGAAAATAACTGCTTTGACTGCCATTAGTATGTGTGTTTGCATCATGTATAAAATTACATCAAAGCAGTTTTGTGCAGCCTATGATGACACCGCCCACGTTGAGGAGACTTTATTAGTTATTTATTTCTACAGATTACTTAAGACTTTCAGACTTTTCAGAGAATAATACAAGAATTACAGTTTTTCAGCAAACTAATCCACTGTATCTCATTAACTGCTTTTTAATTTGTACAGGAACACACTAATGCATCAATTTGTTCAGTTCAATATTCAGCACCCACTGAGACTTCATGGTAGAAGTTTATTTGTCTCTCATGCACATGGACACTCTGCCAGGTGAATTTACGTTAACATATAGATCAGTCCTGTGCCAAAAACAAGTAGTTAAATCAATAGAGTTGCACAACGCCTGGTGATGCGCACACAAACACGATACAGTGACAGAGGTTCAAGTCTAAGGCTTTGATCGTGACGGGGCTTTTACTACAAAAACAACAATCTCTGTGCGTGTGAGTGGAGATAAAATACATATATATATATATATATATATGACAAATTGCATAAACCAAATAGGATATGCAGATTGGACACGTGTGATGCTAAAATTATAATGTTGGGAAAGTTTTTTTCTTGGGTGAATTCTGTCATAAAAAAACCCAAACAAGAACAATGACCCCACCTAGTGGTACAGCTTTGTTACTGTGCACTTTTTCATAATATCTTTACTGATAAAAGTCCAGAAGTTAAGAAGGAAAATAAGAACATGAGGACAAGTGTGTTCAGTAAAAAATGGGCTTTATAAGCAAAACTAAATGAAAGCACACAATGGAAACCTGACATCTTGCGATGAAAAATGAAGACCGTTCGCCACAGAAGCAACAATATTTACAGATGTTTTTACCAAGAGAAAATCAACTTCACTTGTCAGTGTGAATCATAACAGACAGATTGCAAGTTTGAAATATACAGTATATACCTTATTGGTGGAAAATGTCTCCATGTGCACAAACATTGTGAGGAAAACATCTGAATTTCAAAAGTCAAAAGCACATCACACATGACAAGAAATGACTTAAACATATAAAAGACATTAATCCAGGTTTGTGTGATGCAGTGACAGTGCATCTCCTTCAGCCGTACCTCCATGCAGCACAGATGGGCAACAAAACAACTATGGCTGGGTGTAAAAAAAGAGAGTTCATCCATCTTTTAATATGCTTTATTGCCCTGTATCCTCTGTAGTGTAGAACTACAACTATTGCTGAACGTTCCGAGCCCCTCAAACTGGCATAGTGGGAAACAACCATTTCCCCTCTGATCCTGCAACTTTCAAAAGGTACCAGTATGTGTACCTGATGCAAGAGAGAGAGAGAGAGGGAGTACAGATCTCTTTACTGTATTTATTAACTGTTATTGAGACTGTTAATGGACTTCAGGGGGTTTTGGGTCCAGAGGTGGAGGGGGGCTCCTGTGGTTCAGTCTGTTCAGATGGTGCAGAGTTACCACCCAACATGTTCTCCTCCTTCCGATCACCTGACAAGAAATCATGGATGGCACTTTCTATGTTCGGCCGGAAAGTGTGGTTCATTTTGGGGTCCACGACTTGCGTGATGATCCTGTCCACACCAGACTCCAACATACCAGATCTAAGAAAACAAAAACAACACAAACAGGAGTTACACATAGAAAAAGACAATGAGTTATACAGCACATATAATATTATAATCAGGAGAGAGTAAAACTCTAAAAGCAACACTCACTGAACAACTGTCTGCCTCAGCCCGTTCCTCATCTGGTTCTTGTTGATGGACGAGCTCCAGTCTTGTGTGCTCAGGTGAGACGTGACAAAGTTGTCGACTTTCTGACGCAGGTTCTGGTAAGCAGGCTGGCAGCAATGAAAAACACAGCAAAGAGTCACACGTATATTCAAAACTGTGAAATAGCTCTGGTGTTTTTCATTCTTCCTGCAGATCACTTCACTTTCATACACATGCAGCATATTTAAGAGCTACACAGATGTTCAGTAACATCCAGGTAAGGGGCTGCTCCTAACCTCTGGAACAGGTTTCCCCCCGATTTACGTTCCATCACTGACCTGTTTTTAAAAGTAAACTGTCTTTTAAAATTCAGTAGCAAGGGGACACTTTCCCTCTGTTCTTAACTGTACTGTACATCCTATTTTATTGGATTTCCTTACTGTTTACTGCATATTTTATTCCTGCCAGTTTAGTTAAGTGTTTTTTATTACTTTTTCTTATTTTCTTACTTACTTCTCATGTATTTCTTACTTTCTTTTTTAGGAAAGCACTTTGAGCACCTTGCAGATATTGTAAAGTGCTATATAAATAAACACTGATTGACTGATTGTTTATATATTTCCTGTCTGCAAGACATGAATTTTTATGTTCAAGTACTTGCACAAATATATCACAATTTACAGAATATTATGCGAATTTTCTCTGTATTTTCATGTACTTAAAAAGTCAGCATAAATATGTAAATACTTCTAGTGTGTTTGAACATAACACTGTGCAGCAATGAAGTAAAAACAATTATAAAATGTGCAGTCGTAGTGTATACGATCTTAATAATGAGATCAATAATTCGTAATTCACAATATTTAATTAACGAGTTATTACTAAGCTAGTTCAACACTCGCTACTATTAGCTTGTCTCTGGCTAAAGTTAGCAGCCTACCTTCGTATCAACGTCGGCCAAACAGTCCCGGCGAAACTCGTCAAAGAGACCCCGGTTCTTCAGATGCTCCACGATCATACCGATGAGCTGCGGGTCGCCCGGTGGAAGGTTCGGCGCACTCACGTTCACGTTAGCGTTACCTTCCGCCATGTCAGTCCTAGCATCAGCTCCCTGTCGGCAAAACAAGTCAAGTTAGCGAAGGTTGGGCGCTTGTTGGAGTTGCGTTTGATTTAGTCTCCATCTGAAACACTGCGGGTGGAGTTATTATGATTATAAAGTATCACTGTTCACGGTGACGGTCATTGGGAGTGAAACGGTAGATACTGTACTACAAATCAAGTGCCCCCACGCGCACTCGGACTCTGACCTCGGAAGTGCTTCATTCAAGCGCCGTCGCGGATTTAGGGTAAACGTTAGCGATCCGCGTCATAGCAGCGCATTTGTATTAAATGTACTTAAGAGCACAAGTTACAACATCTGAACACTGTTATTTGTTCTTGGATTAAAAAAAAAAAAAACATCATCTGTTTCGTTCACCTTCGCAGACGTTTGATACGTCGGACTATCCCCGCAGAAGGTAACGCTAACTAGCTATTGTGGCTAACATTTACGAGTCTTCTGCTGTTTAAACCCACCAATAAATACGTTCACGTGTTATTAAATGTGCAACTGTATATTATTTTAATGTCAGGGGAAACAAGACCACCATGTTTTATTAAGGGTGGTGTCTACAAGCCTAGATTAGACTACCTGACAATGAAAGTGTGCTGAAGTAGAGCGCTCGATTCCCACGTTGGGTCATACGGTTGGTGTAGTGGTTAGCGCTCTTGCCCATGCAACAATAAGTCCCGTGTTCGTGACCCGGTTGGAACAGTGGTTTTGAGTTTGCTTGTGTGCACGTAAAACATGCTGCTTTCTGTTGAAGATTAGGGGTGTACGATAATATCAGATTAAACAGATTAAACTGCTACCTCGTTGACTTTTATGCAGATTGGAGGATTAGGCAATTGGACATTCTAAATTGACCATCGCTGTGAGAGTGGATGGTTATGATGGACTAGAAGGGTGTACCCCGCCTCTTGCCCTGTGTCAGCTGGGATTGCCACCAGCGCCCTCGTGTGGGGGATAAAGCTGTATAAAATGAATTGATGGATTCCCATGTTGTTTAAATGTTACGGACGGGGACTATGTATGATGAAGTTTTATCTTATGTTTAGTAGACATGGGACTAAAGGAACATTGATTGAGATGCGCGATATTATTGCTTTAACACTTGCTTCAATATAACGGTATTCTCTTAGCGATATACACGTTAATGGACGGAAACCTACAGTATGTCCGAGATGTCCAATCCAACTTGATTTATAAAGCACTTTAAAAACAACAGCTGAAACAAAGTGCTGTACATCAGATATAAGTAAAACAAATAAATATAGAAACCTAATGCCTAATAGACGTAAAAAACAAAATGTAAAACATACAATAAAACAATAAAATACTGTAGAACGCAAAAAAAACAACACAAATCCATTATGATGATCGATAAAGGAATTTTACCAAGGATTCACTTATTTTGAATACTTTTGTCTCATCAGTAGTGAACAGTTATGTGTCAGTAGTGGGATAAAACATTCCACATGGTAACCACTTAATACATGCTGATAAACTTACTAACCTCATCATGTCCTTGTTGTAGATGAGTGGTGACTCAGATGCCAACAAAGAGTTTACGGAGCAGCTGCGGCTGCAGGAACTCTATGGTCAGAAGAACGTCGATGGCTCTGACCCGAACACCTTCACTGACCCCGAGGACGGGACCGTCTATGATTGGGACCATGAAAAGAAAGCCTGGTTTCCCAAAGTATGGACATTTCTACCTCTCTTTTTGTCATTGTTTTTCTATTTATTGAATATATTCATACATATTAATTACAATATGTACAATACAGTATTAAGTTTACTTTCTGCTGATGATTAGGGATGCACGATAGCAGGTTATCAGCCGAGAATATGCTGCTACCTTCTTGTCTTTTGTGCTTGCACCCTCTCCAGCTATTTTAATGTTTTTGTTTATGTACTTTACACTGTGAAGAAATGCATTTCTATCTACTGCTGCTGCAACATGAGTATGCAAATATTATGTTACTTTCACTGCAGAAGAGACCAACTTGCTCTGCAGTTGGGTACTGGGTAAAACTGTAGGTATCGGGTATCTGCCAGAGCACTCCTGATATATTTGTGAGAGATTGCAAATGCAGTATCGTGCTTTCCCACTGAAGATAACTCTTTTAGATGGGCAGAATCACAGTTTAGAGCCCCGTTTTTGTGTTAATGTTAAGAAGGTTTGCTCTGTTTTCCTAGATAACAGAGGATTTTATAGCAGCCTACCAGGCCAACTATGGCTTCACTCAGGATGGAACTCCAGATGCAAACAGTGCTGCAGTGAGCAGCAAAGACCTGGCACCTTCTGAACCAGACGGCAAACCTACAGAAAGGCAGAAAGCAGCTGATTCCACAGAGGACCCAGACCAGCAAGAGACGACAGCTAAAGAAACCAAGCAGAAAGGAGAGAAGAGGAAAGCAGAGCCAGGTAAAGCAACATTTCTCCCTGTCTAAAGTCTAAACTGTGTAGAGTTTGATGTACAGTATTCAAGTCTAACTTTGTGTAAAATGTACCTTTCCCCTTTGTTCTGTGAACATAGGCTGGTTTGATATTGACGATCACAAAAACACAAACGTCTATGTATCAGGTGAGCACTGCTTTCATTTTTTTCCCTCATAGTCAAGATGACCAGCTGTCCAGTAAGTCATTAACTCTGATCATCCTATCAATGGATTTTTCTCCACTTACCTAAGGCCTGCCCCTCGACATCAGCAATGAAGAGTTTGCCGAGTTAATGTCCAAGTGTGGCATCGTGATGCGGGATCCCATCACAGAGGAATACAAGGTCAAACTCTACAAGGACAAACAAGGGAATCTGAAGGGCGACGGCCTTTGCTGCTACCTCAAGGTTCAGCCTTTCCTTCTGCTTCTATTTCTTTTAGAATGTCCCCTTCCTCTCGTCAATGAGGGTTTATAAAATGTTAAATTAACCTTCTGCTTCTTTGTGTCAACATGTGCAACTCTTATCTGCCCTTTGAGTCAGTCACATGCAAAAGACAAAACTCAAAAAGGCAGAAAAAGAGTCAACATATCACCTTGAAAATGTGAACATGTTTGCTGTGAAAGACACTGAGCATGAATGTTTGTCTGACCAGCTAGTGTGTGTTTGTGTGTTCTGCAGAAGGAGTCAGTGGCGTTAGCTATGCGTCTGATCGACGAGTCAGAGGTCAGAGGTTACAGGCTCCACGTGGAAGCGGCACGGTTTGAGCTGAAGGGCCAGTACGACGCCAGTAAGAAGAAAAAGAAGAACAAAGAATACAAAAAGAAGCTGCAGCAGCAGCAAAAGTAGCGTCTGCTTCCTGTTCTTTTTTATTTTTCTTTTCTGCCTGCAAGGATGAAGCACCTGACTGATAATGTCTGTGTTGTTTCTGTGTGTCTCTGTCCCTGTAGGCAGTTGGACTGGAGACCAGAGAAGCAAGGAGAACTGAGGAAGAGGAATGAAAAAGTTGTCATCATCAGGAACATGTTCCATCCCAGTGACTTTGAGGTACACAGATCCATATGCACATACACAGGTTTTACCCTGTTGTGAGGATGAGCTAAAATGTCCTCACTTCCTATGGTTACACATGTATTATGGTCCTCACCAAGATATACACACGCACACCTTTGGGCGTCACCTGTTTTGATCTCTGCTTCGATCTCTTTTTCAGGAAGACCCACTTGAATTGAACGAGTATCGCGAAGATCTGCGGACAGAGTGTGAAAAGTTCGGGGAGGTTAAAAAGGTCATCCTCTTTGATGTGAGTTTAACGTCGCGTCATAGTAGAGCAGTTTGGATTTGCTTATTGTCAGTGGCATGAATGAAGAGCTGGGTTTGATGTCTGTGTTTGTGCCGCAGAGACACCCTGACGGTGTCGCGTCAGTTGCATTCAAGGACCCCGATCAAGCAGATGCCTGTATTTCGTCATTCAATGGCCGCTGGTTTGGAGGAAGGCAGCTGACTGCAGAGGCTTGGGACGGAACTACAGATTATCAGGTAAACAAACATATTTTATGTGGTGTCCGAAAACTGCGGGTGTGATTAGGAGTTCCCTGGAGTTGAAATGTATGAAAGTATGAAATGTTCTGGCCAGAACTAACTTGTTCTTGCCACCTTGAGAAAAAGAACAAATCTCTCCGTTCGTGTGGAGTATGTACAGGCCTTAAGAAATGTGGTGGTTAAAAAAAAAACTTCACAAAACTTCAGTCACTTTCATGATGCTCACACTTTGTATAACTGGCAATTTAATAAAAAAATGTTTTTTTAAAAATACAGCTAAAGAAAATACAGAAATGGCTGATTATATTATTTATATATATTTACAACAATACTAATTACTAGTAAACCAACAAATGCACACCAAAACAAACACCTTTTACATTCATTGTTTTTGTGCAGATTGAAGAGACGTCACGAGAGCGAGAGGAGCGACTGAAGGGTTGGTCTACGTTTCTAGAGGTGGATGATAAAGACGGGAAGAACCCCTCCTCCACCACCACCCCCACCCCCAGCAGCACTGCAGCTACCGAACCAGCCGAACCAGCAGAACCAGCAGTCGCAGAACCGACAGAGCCCTCAGACCCAGCAGAGCCTGAAAAGCTCCCAGAAAAGGAACCACAACCTAAACGGAAACAGAAAGCAGAGCAGGAACAGGACATTGACTCTACAGACAGCAGCCTTGAAGGAAGTGATGATGAAGAGGCTTAAGACACTTTCTTGCACATCTATGGTTGCCATGGCAGCCAATTAGGACAGTTGCGTTTGTACTTGGACTGCTGCAAAACTGTGTTGTGAACAAGAGAGAGAATCTGGATGATTTGGGCAATTTTTAACGTCTTTATTTAGGTTTATAATGCAATTTGACTGCTACTCCACATAGTGGTTGTTCCTTAAATTCCAAGCTTTGTCTTGACTTGTAAAGGCAGTGTGTCACTTTGCATACAGAGTTGTAAATCTAAACAATTAGAAGACTGAGAATGAATCTGTTTTGGTTTGGATTGTAGTAGATTGCTCAGCTTCAATACTCATTACATTTATTTTAAATACCAGTTTGTTTGTTTGTTTTTTGTCTTGGAATACGTGACAGATTGTGTAAAGTGTTTTACAAAACCATGGAGATGAAAACCAATGAGACATTTCAGATGAAGACATTAAAAACACATTATAAAGACAACAAAAACAATGCTTATGTAATATTTGTTTACTTGTCAAAAAAAGACAATGATAAAACCTTTCCTTTCAGAGCAATTGTTGCAACTCATGTAAAGCTTGTGCTGTAAGAATGGATCCTGGAAAGTAGCGCCATTCCCGAGACGCCACATGACTGCGCTTTGGTGTGCTCGTACACCGCTGTTTCGTTACTCTAGGAAATTTTTCTGGGCTTTTTCTGGACTTTAGGAAGGTTTTACAAATATGAAACTCCATGAATTAAAATATCGAATATAAAGGTCTATAAAAGCCTATGTCCATCTCTGAGGTGGTGAGTTCACACAACTTTAAAACTTCAGACGAAAATAAGAATTTAAAAAATACCAGCAATGTGTTCTTCTGCAGAATGGTCAGTGTAGGTAGGAAATTGTGGGCAGGAGAAGAGTTTGTTTAGAGATTTTTGTGATTATTTTTCTGGATCTCAGCTCAGTGGGCCACTCTTCTGCCCACGCAAACCAAAACCTATTGACTGTGATTGTTGAAAATTCGTAATATGTATCAACATTTTGACTTAAGTGATAAAAGTGCCAAGTCTTGTGACCCGTTTGAAGTTACAATCACGTCTCTACGTTAAAGTATGACAACAAATTGACGACACTACCACAAATAGGAAGAAAACACCAACAAATAACAAACAAAACACAACGAGGAAAAGTGGACTGCTCCTGGCTGAGTGCGGTCCGCGCCCTCCCCTCTCGGTAAATCTAATTGGAATCATCCACTTCCTGTTTGCCACTCGGACCTTCCACGCACGCGGAGCCAGCAGGAGCAGCGGGGACTAACGTATGGTAAGTGCTGTTTAAAAATGATCCACACATTTCTTAGACTTTCTGTTGACGCTCTGATCACAGTTGTTGTTAACATCCGACCTGAGTGATCCGATCACAGGTGTTCAGATTACACCTGCGACTGACAATGTGACGTCACTGCTCCACAGCAAACACACGATCCCCGTCTAACCATGTACGTGTGGTCAATGCGATAGTATGTCTTTAAAACTGTCATAATATGAACTTTTCGAGTATAGAATGTCATCAAAAACGTTAAAATATAAATTGTCCACATATGTCGTCAAAAAACTGTCCAAAATGTCAAAGAATGTCCTCAACAATAAATGTCAATATACCATTAAAACTGTTATCTAGTCTGGCCAGTAGGGGGCAGGTTAATAAAAAAAACTTAAGGAGCAGTGATTTAGTAGAATTTCAAAATAAAAGTGTCCCTGTTGATAAGGACCAATATAAAGTAAACAATAACAAGGTTTTAATGTATTTTACTCTCATTGTTTTCACTCATTTACTGCAATGACCACATTTTAACTACTGGACACTACTTTGTCTCATCATGTCCCCTGACTGAAGACCTCCCAACAGCTGTAGTTCAAAAAAAAAACACAAAAACAAGGGATGACTTTACAGTGAAGAGTAAAATGACACACAACTGACAATGGCAGCAAACTTTGTAACTGAAACGTTTGCAGACATTAATCAGTTGACAGTTGACTGTCACTAAATACACCAGAATCCTCTGTTAAATATTGAGATTTTTAAATGTTTAATGTTTTCAGGATTTTTAAAGTCTTTGTAACTTTGTTTGGACCAGGACCATGAGCCGGCAGGAGCAGGAGGACCTGGAGGAGGACCTGGAGGAGGACCTGGAGGAGGACCTGGAGGAGGACCTGGAGGAGGACCTGGAGGAGGACGAGGAGCAGCGCGGACAAACGTGTAGTAACTGCTGCTTAAAAATGATCCACACATTTCTTAGACGTTCTGTTGACACTCTGTTCACACTTGCTGTTAACATCCCACCTGAGTGATCCGATCACAGGTGTTCAGATTACACCTGCTGCTGCTAATGTGACGTCACTGCTTCATATGTAAATACACACAAACCAAAAATGATTTAGTTTTAATTATTTCTTTGTTATAAAGAACAAAGAAACCGGGAAAAAAACAATCGATTATTAAAGTATAGTTTAATAATTCAGTAATCATTGCATCCCTACTTGTTTTATATATATATTTTTAAAAATCATCAGAGACCCCAAGTAATCAAGATATTTGGGAAATCACATGAAATGTTTATTTGTTCATTTAATGCTAATCCACAAAAATGTTGACGTGTATTTGTAACATCAGTTCAAAAAATATACGCTAAAAAAAATTAATAACAATCTGTCCTTGGGGCTCATTTACACCTGTGGTCATGTGCTATCCCATTACAATCCCATCACAGAAAATATGCATTTTTAGGGGTGATTGGACTTTTTGACCATATCCAATATGCCCATATATCACAGTGCTGGGGCCCATATCAATACCAATATATATGTCTTTCCTTTTGCACAACTGCAGAGGTCATTAAGTCTCTTCTCTAGTCAAAATAACAGACTATGTTTCATACTTATGTCGCAGCACATGTGGATATGAAATATCTTTATTGTGCAAAATAAATAAGCAGAAAAAATAGCTGTAGGGGGCGCGAGCATACAAGTCAAGGAGGTAGAAACCTTTTCAGTCTACTATTGTAGTCATTAGTCATATCGGCACATCTCGCCGTCTTTGCCCACATCCCATAAAACTTTTCAAAGCCAATATCTGCCCATACCGATAATATCGTCATATCCCCACACATTTTCATGTCGGGTGTAAACTAACAACATCTTTTGCTCTCAACAAACTTCTTTTTTAAAGACTTAAATTAACCTTAATGATTTTACAGCTTCTTAAATGGCAACATGTTCTGCTTTCTTGACTCCATAGAACAAAGAAATCATTCAAACGCAATCATTTTTGCTTTCTGGACAAAACAACACATTTGACAACATCATCATTTCCATCTTTGAAAAACCCTCATCAACATTTGAGCACATTTTATGGACCAAACCATCACTCTTTCACCCGTCATTTCATCACCTCACACGGACGATGTTAACAGCACTTGTCAACAGAGCCTCTGTTTAATGTGTGCACGTCATTTTTACATTGTTAACAGGTGAAAACTATGGAAGACACAAAGTGACAAAATTCAATCAATAAATTCACCATTAAATAATGACTCAAATGTGCCATTCATTCATATTGAAATTAAATACATACATGTCTTATTAAATGTGACATTCATTCATTCAAAAGACAATTCATTTCATGTAAAAAAAACAAAAACATATAGAATTACAAATAGTCAATTAACTCCTTATGTTTTGGTTTTTTTTTTTACATGAAATGAATTAGTATTTGAATGAATGAATGTCACATTTAATAAGACATGTATGTATTAAATTCCAATTTGAATGAATGACACATTTGAGTCATTATTTAATGGTGTATTTATTGATTGAATGTTGCCACTTTGACTCGTCCATAGTTTTCACCTGTTAACAATGTAAAAATGATGTGAACACGTTAATGACACAGAAGTCTAATTAATGTGCTGATCATTTTTAAGCATCAGTTACTGGACACCGGTACCCCGACTGTGTGGTCAACAGTCCAGAGAGTGGACCCCTGTCAAATTTTTTTTGTGTTTTTATGGCTTTTTTTGGGAATTTCGTTGGCCAAAAATGTGAAATAAAATGGTATAACCCCCTGTTGTTATCAGTGTGGGGAGCCGGGGGAGCACAGCCCAGCCCCGGCCCCAGTTTGGCCCCGGCGCCGGGGCCAAGTGTTCGGAGCATGCTGGATTTGAACCAGCCACAGCCGGACTGGCACAACCTCCTCGCGGTTGCGAACCAACCCACCACGCCACGAACCCTTTGGAGGTGTGGGATGGAGCTCCGGGCGTTTTTGAGTCTTCACTTTGGCTGTGGAACCTTAAACGTTGAAGTATAAAGGAATTGAACTCTCAACGTCAGGACTGAAAGGCAGCTCTCTAAGCAGTTGAGCTAACTGTCCACGCTCTTCCTTATGTTTTCTCAGACTTATTTACTCTCTGCGTTGAATAGCGTGCCTAAAAATTCACTTCATCCAAGTTTCAAACCCATGACCTGAGGAACTCCAGTCTTTCTCTTAACCTTGTGAGCTATTTGTCCTCACATGGTGTGTGCCAACCTTTGGAAGTCTTTCAATGATAGATTACCCATGACTTCACAAACCTCAGACTGATGAGATATTTAACAATGTCTATCCTCCCTCTTGGGCCAGATCTTTGGTGTAGTGGTTATTGCTCTTCCCTTTGAAACAAGAAGTCCTGGGTTCGAGACCCAGTGGGAACAAGTGTCTTAATGCATGGAGTTTTTCATGTTCTCCCCGTGTGTGCGTGGCTTTTCTCCCGTTTCTCTGGCTTCCTCCCACAGTCCATCAATCATCTACCGCTTTGTCCTACACTGGAGGGTTGTGGGGGGTGCAGTGCCAAGCTCAGCTGTCATATGGTGATAGGCGTGGTTCACCCTGCACTGTTCGCCAGTCCATTCAAAACATGCAGTACAGTGATGAGGTAAATTTCGACCTAAACAATGACTTCATGTAAGATTCGAACCCATGACCATAGGAATGCCAGTCCACGTCTGAACCATGTGAACTATTTGTCTTTGTTTGCTTTTGTGCACAATTTGGATGTCTTTCAATAATAGAATCCATGACTTCAAAAAACGTCAGACTCATGATATATTTTAGAACGTTTGTCCCCGAAAATGGACAACATGGTTGGTGTAGTGGTTAGTGCTCTTGCCTTTGAAACAAGACATTCAGGGTTCGAGACCCAGTTTGGACAAGTGTCCTAATGCATGGAGTTTTTCATGTTCTGCCTGTGTGTGTGGCTTTTCGCCGGCTTCTGTGGCTTCCTCCGAACAACATGCAATATATACTATGAGGTTAATTGGTCACTCTAAATTGACCAACTGAGTTCTGTGAATCTGCTATTGAAACACTTGTAAATGTGTTGAAAGGTTGTTAGTCTCTAAAACTCCATGCACGAAGACTCTTGTTCCAAGCTGGGCTTGAACTAGGACCCTGTCGCTGCAAAGGTAAGAGCACTAACCACTACACCAACCATGTTGTCCATTTTCGGGGACAAACGTTCTAAAATATATCATGAGTCTGACGTTTTTTGAAGTCATGGGTTCTATTATTGAAAGACATCCAAATTGTGCACAAAAGCAAACAAAGACAAATAGTTCACATGTTTCAGACGTTGACTGGCGTTCCTATGGTCATGGGTTCGAATCTTACATGAAGTCAATGTTTAAGCAGAAATTTACCTCATCACTGTACTGCATGTTTTGAATGGACTGGGGAAGAGTCGAGGGTGAACCACGCCTATCACCATATGACAGCTGAGCTTGGCACAGCACCCCCCGCAACCCTCCAGTGTAGGACAAAGCGGTAGATGATTGATGGACTGTGGGAGGAAGCCAGAGAAACGGGAGAAAAGCCACGCACACACGGGGAGAACATGAAAAACTCCAGAAAGATACTTGTTCCAAATGGGTCTTGAACCCTGAAAGTCTTGTTTCAAAGGCAAGAGCACTAACCACTACACCAACCATGTTGTCCGTTTTCGGGGACAAACGTTCTAAAATATATCATCAGTCTGACGTTTTTTGAAGTCATGTGTTCTGGCTCACATGTTTCAGACGTTGACTGGCGTTCCTATGGTCATGGGTTCGAATCTTACATGAAGTCAATGTTTAAGCAGAAATTTACCTCATCACTGTACTGCATGTTTTGAATGGACTGGGGAAGAGTCGAGGGTGAACCACGCCTATCACCATATGACAGCTGAGCTTTGCACAGCACCCCCCGCAACCCTCCAGTGTAGGACAAAGCGGTAGATGATTGATGGACTGTGGGAGGAAGCCAGAGAAACGGGAGAAAAGCCACGCACACACGGGGAGAACATGAAAAACTCCAGAAAGATACTTGTTCCAAATGGGTCTTGAACCCTGAAAGTCTTGTTTCAAAGGCAAGAGCACTAACCACTACACCAACCATGTTGTCCGTTTTCGGGGACAAACGTTCTAAAATATATCATCAGTCTGACGTTTTTTGAAGTCATGTGTTCTATTATTGAAATACTTCCAAATTGTGCGAAAAAGCATGCAATGACAAATAGCTCACATGTTTCAGACGTTGACTGGCGTTCCTATGGTCATGGGTTCGAATCTTACATGAAGTCAATGTTTAAGCAGAAATTTACCTCATCACTGTACTGCATGTTTTGAATGGACTGGGGAAGAGTCGAGGGTGAACCACGCCTATCACCATATGACAGCTGAGCTTGGCACAGCACCCCCCGCAACCCTCCAGTGTAGGACAAAGCGGTAGATGATTGATGGACTGTGGGAGGAAGCCAGAGAAACGGGAGAAAAGCCACGCACACACGGGGAGAACATGAAAAACTCCATGCATTAAGACACTTGTTCCCACTGGGTCTCGAACCCAGGACTTCTTGTTTCAAAGGGAAGAGCAATAACCACTACACCAAAGATCTGGCCCAAGAGGGAGGATAGACATCCTTAAATATCTCATCAGTCTGAGGTTTGTGAAGTCATGGGTAATCTATCATTGAAAGACTTCCAAAGGTTGGCACACACCATGTGAGGACAAATAGCTCACAAGGTTAAGAGAAAGACTGGAGTTCCTCAGGTCATGGGTTTGAAACTTGGATGAAGTGAATTTTTAGGCACGCTATTCAACGCAGAGAGTAAATAAGTCTGAGAAAACATAAGGAAGAGCGTGGACAGTTAGCTCAACTGCTTAGAAAGCTGCCTTTCAGTCCTGACGTTGAGAGTTCAATTCCTTTATACTTCAACGTTTAAGGTTCCACAGCCAAAGTGAAGACTCAAAAACGCCCGGAGCTCCATCCCACACCTCCAAAGGGTTCGTGGCGTGGTGGGTTGGTTCGCAACCGCGAGGAGGTTGTGCCAGTCCGGCTGTGGCTGGTTCAAATCCAGCATGCTCCGAACACTTGGCCCCGGCGCCGGGGCCAAACTGGGGCCGGGGCTGGGCTGTGCTCCCCCGGCTCCCCACACTGATAACAACCGGGGGTTATACCATTTTATTTCACATTTTTGGCCAACGAAATTCCCCAAAAAAAGCCATAAAAAAAAAAAAATAATAATTTGACAGGGGTCCACTCTCTGGACTGTTGACCACACAGTCGGGGTACCGGTGTCCAGTAACTGATGCTTAAAAATGATCAGCACATTAATTAGACTTCTGTGTCATTAAGGTGTTCACATCATTTTTACATTGTTAACAGGTGAAAACTATGGACGAGTCAAAGTGGCAACATTCAATCAATAAATACACCATTAAATAATGACTCAAATGTGTCATTCATTCAAATTGGAATTTAATACATACATGTCTTATTAAATGTGACATTCATTCATTCAAATACTAATTCATTTCATGTAAAAAAAAAAACCAAAACATAAGGAGTTAATTGACTATTTGTAATTCTATATGTTTTTGTTTTTTTTACATGAAATGAATTGTCTTTTGAATGAATGAATGTCACATTTAATAAGACATGTATGTATTTAATTTCAATATGAATGAATGGCACATTTGAGTCATTATTTAATGGTGAATTTATTGATTGAATTTTGTCACTTTGTGTCTTCCATAGTTTTCACCTGTTAACAATGTAAAAATGACGTGCACACATTAAACAGAGGCTCTGTTGACAAGTGCTGTTAACATCGTCCGTGTGAGGTGATGAAATGACGGGTGAAAGAGTGATGGTTTGGTCCATAAAATGTGCTCAAATGTTGATGAGGGTTTTTCAAAGATGGAAATGATGATGTTGTCAAATGTGTTGTTTTGTCCAGAAAGCAAAAATGATTGCGTTTGAATGATTTCTTTGTTCTATGGAGTCAAGAAAGCAGAACATGTTGCCATTTAAGAAGCTGTAAAATCATTAAGGTTAATTTAAGTCTTTAAAAAAGAAGTTTGTTGAGAGCAAAAGATGTTGTTAGTTTACACCCGACATGAAAATGTGTGGGGATATGACGATATTATCGGTATGGGCAGATATTGGCTTTGAAAAGTTTTATGGGATGTGGGCAAAGACGGCGAGATGTGCCGATATGACTAATGACTACAATAGTAGACTGAAAAGGTTTCTACCTCCTTGACTTGTATGCTCGCGCCCCCTACAGCTATTTTTTCTGCTTATTTATTTTGCACAATAAAGATATTTCATATCCACATGTGCTGCGACATAAGTATGAAACATAGTCTGTTATTTTGACTAGAGAAGAGACTTAATGACCTCTGCAGTTGTGCAAAAGGAAAGACATATATATTGGTATTGATATGGGCCCCAGCACTGTGATATATGGGCATATTGGATATGGTCAAAAAGTCCAATCACCCCTAAAAATGCATATTTTCTGTGATGGGATTGTAATGGGATAGCACATGACCACAGGTGTAAATGAGCCCCAAGGACAGATTGTTATTAATTTTTTTTAGCGTATATTTTTTGAACTGATGTTACAAATACACGTCAAACATTTTTGTGGATTAGCATTAAATGAACAAATAAACATTTCATGTGATTTCCCAAATATCTTGATTACTTGGGGTCTCTGATGATTTTTAAAAATATATATATAAAACAAGTAGGGATGCAACGATTACTGAATTATTAAACTATTACGAGTACGAGTACTTTCATAATCGATTGTTTTTTTTCCGGTTTCTTTGTTCTTTATAACAAAGAAATAATTAAAACTAAATCATTTTTGGTTTGTGTGTATTTACATATGGAGCAGTGACGTCACATTAGCAGCAGCAGGTGTAATCTGAACACCTGTGATCGGATCACTCAGGTGGGATGTTAACAGCAGGTGTGAACAGAGCGTCAACAGAACGTCTAAGAAATGTGTGGATCATTTTTAAGCAGCAGTTACTACACGTTTGTCCGCGCTGCTCCTCGTCCTCCTCCAGGTCCTCCTCCAGGTCCTCCTCCAGGTCCTCCTCCAGGTCCTCCTCCAGGTCCTCCTCCAGGTCCTCCTCCAGGTCCTCCTCCAGGTCCTCCTCCAGGTCCTCCTGCTCCTGCCGGCTCATGGTCCTGGTCCAAACAAAGTAACAAAGACTTTAAAAATCCTGAAAACATTAAACATTTAAAAATCTCAATATTTAACAGAGGATTCTGGTGTATTTAGTGACAGTCAACTGTCAACTGATTAATGTCTGCAAATGTTTCAGTTACAGACAAAGTTTGCTGCCATTGTCAGTTGTGTGTCATGTGTCATTTTACTCTTCACTGTAAAGTCATCGCTTGTTTTTGTGTTTTTTTTTTTCTTATTGCCCTAAATTCTGATGATAATGTCCTCATTCAACAATGCTTCAAAACAAATGAACTGTGCCTTTAACTGCAGCTGTTGGGAGGTCTTCAGTCAGGGGACATGATGAGACAAAGTAGTGTCCAGTTGTTAAAATGTGGTCATTGCAGTAAATGAGTGAAAACAATGAGAGTAAAATACATTAAAACCTTGTTATTGTTTACTATATATCGGTCCTTTTATTTTGCAAATTCTCCTAAATCACTGCTCCTTAAGTTTTTTTTATTAACCTGCCCCCTACTGGCTAGACTAGATAACAGTTTTAATGGTATATTGACATTTATTGTTGAGGACATTCTTTGACATTTTGGACAGTTTTTTGACGACATATGTGGACAATTTATATTTTAACGTTTTTGATGACACTCTATACTCGAAAAGTTCATATTATGACAGTTTTAAAGACATACTATCGCATTGACCACACGTACATGGTTAGACGGTGATCGTGTGTTTGCTGTGGAGCAGTGACGTCACATTGTCAGTCGCAGGTGTAATCTGAACACCTGTGATCGGATCACTCAGGTCGAATGTTAACAACAACTGTGAACAGAGCGTCAACAGAAAGTCTAAGAAATGTGTGGATCATTTTTAAGCAGCACTTACCATACGTTAGTCCCCGCTGCTCCTGCTGGCTCCGCGTGCGTGGAAGGTCCGAGTGGCAAACAGGAAGTGGATGATTCCAATTAGATTTATGAGGGGAGGGCGCGGACCACACTAAGCCAGGAGGAGTCCACTTTTCTAAATAAATGGCAAAACCAATCGATAGTGAATGCAGTAAGCTGAAAATTATAATGACTTAATTAAAGGTTAAAATGATCAATTTCATGGTTTATTTAATTGACTGGCTATTAGTTAATATGTGTTGTTGCAGGAATCATGTTGTTTTCTTGGATGCTTTTTGCTTGATTTTCCATTCACTGATACACTGTATACTAATAATCAAAAATGTTGTAAAATACAACATCTTGCTGTCACAGAAATCTGAGATTTTATATATTATTGTCCAAGAAAATTATGACAACATTAAGTACTTTTATGATGATTAAAAACAAAACAAAACAATTCCATTGGATATTAACCATGAATAGGATTTTTTGGTCTCATTGCTATGCTTTGTATTTTGGTTTAAATGTCAAAGTTCAAATTGTGTGTTTTTGTAGGGGTGGTTTACATATAAAGCTAACTTATCGTTAGAATTACAATTTATGGTTAGTATAATAATCATAAAATATTAAAATAAAGTCAGGCCAGAAAACCTGCCGACTCTAACATGATCATATTATTAGGAACAATAACTAGGTGTTTAAAAGTAGTTTTATAACTCCACATTCCTTCACTGGTTGAGTGAAGGAATGTGGAGTTATAAAACCACCAGTCAAAAGTTTGGACACACTTCCTCATTCAAGTAAATGGAAAGGTTTATTACTTCCCCCAACAATATTAGTATAGCAGTGGATTATTCATAAAGTACTGTCCATTTTGAATGATCACTGTGTTTAGAAAGATTGTTTGCTTATGGTCAATTTTCCTTGGTAACTTAAAAAGCTTTGTCTTAGCAATAACAAAATATACTTACAACAAACTCATACACACAAAAACATAAATCTTAGAGATTAACAAATGAACAAGTAAATGGCAGAAATACATTTAAAAAAAGGAAAATGCCCTCATTGGTTTATTTAACCAGGTGCCAGTAAATACTGGTCATACATTATTGTGTACGTCACATGTTCAAACTTAGCCATTTTTGTCAATAATTCCATGCACTCACTAAAAAATCAGGTGCTGGTTGATTTCCAGTGTCTCATTATTATTCTACACCCTGTGGCTACATGTACCCAGAATACATAAAGATAACGACTTGATTGAAGAAAGTTAATCACAACCTCCCAAAGAGGCAGGAGCACAGTTCCATGTGCTTCTCTCCTACACCTCCAGCAGATTTTATATTGTATTCGCTGAGTATGAGCTTCACATGAAAAAGGTAACACGCCCTTCCCACTCCTCTTCTATTATCTTCCCACCCACATCTTTTCCCCAATTTATTCCCAGTCCATCCAATTTAGTAGAATCTTAGATAAGTCTCTTAAACAACTTCAGCCCTGTCCTAAACTACCAAACACTCTATCATTTTGAGGATTTTAACTCTTAAATACCAGTTTGATTACTTCTTGTCACTGTCATTTATAACCCCCTATAAATGTTGGGTGGCTGGGAGATTAAGTGGGTTCTTTCATATCGCAGAGAATTACCACCCTCCAGTGGTAAAAGTGTAGTACTACATCAAAGAGTTGACATTTCAACGAGGGTGAGTTAAAGCAGACATATTATACCCTATTTCACAAGTTAAAAGAGTTCCCTGGTGTCCTAATGAACATGTCAGTGGCATGCTTTGGTCAAAATACCATAAGGATGAAGCACCATAGCAGTTCAATAACCCTGCTAAACCTGCCCCTTTCAGAATGCTCGGTTTTGTGCATGGTCCCTTTATATGCAAATGAGACACAGGCAAACACACACCCACTTCTTCCAGGGGGTTTCTGATTTGTCCTTTTTACAGTGCTCACTCGCTCAGCTCCTGTTCCCTCCGCTCCATTCCTCTCCCCCTCCCTCCACTAGTTCACTGACAATATCATCATGGCAGCGTGCGCGGAAAACAGCGAGAGTGCCGTCACAGGAAGAGACGTCCGACACAAGGATCAAGCCGAACACCGCCCAACTGTAAATCAGTTAAAAACACTTAGGGACAGCACCGCTGATCGCCACCGCTGATCGCCAGTGGCGAGCGGCGAGCTGCATAAACTGCCGCTGTATGTGACTGTATCAGACTGAGTCTTTGCTCCGGTCATGGAGGACGTACTGAACAAATATTTTTAATTAGGAAGTGTCAGAATGGTCAGTTATGAGCTCTATTTGACCTTTTCTTAAAAATGTGTGTGTTTGTACGTCGGTGAAATCCTCTGAGGCTGGAAGTTTGTGTAAAACACTGTGCTCCACTGTGCAGCCACCAACAGCACACTTGTCCCTCCGCGTTGACATAATACCGCTCTTCCTCCCTCGCCTGCACTCTCACATTTTATAGGGACAAGGTGGAGCTAAGGTGGAGCTCTCGAGGTAAACTTACTGATTTTAACTTTACAGATAATAATAGTAATAGTAATAGTAATAATAATAATAATAATAATAATAATAATAATAATAATAATAATTGAGGGTTGAGTCACATTACCACCACAACAGGAGTCAGTTCAAAAGACGGAAAACTTGGTATCATGGAAATCTGAACAGTATATTACATGTGTTACATGTGGTTTGAAATATACTGTACTCACTAAACATGGCTTTCTGAAGATTAGGGCCCGAGCACTCACACAATGGTGTGATAATATGTCCAGCAGATGGCAGCATTTCCTAAGGCGCTGGATGTTTTTGCAGATGTGTTTTCTTTCATACAGTTTCAGCTGCCATTTTCTTTGTTTGTTCAATGAGGACATGGACATTGATTAATTTGGAGCTGCTCCTGCACAAAGCTACACTGATTTGAAGGCCATGGTATACTTTCTGCGATTTGGTACATTCCACTTCTCCCCTCTGTGTCGAGTTATTTGGAATGTTCCACTTTGTGTTTACCTGTCAGAGCTTGCTTCTTCCACACGGAGAGAGAAACAGGGAGAACACGAGGAGCAGCGGAGACAAACATGTGTTAACTGCTGCCTAAAATGATCCACACATTTTCTGTTTATGCTCTGTTCACATCTGCTCTTTACATCCGGGCTGAGTGGTTCGATCACAGGTGTTCAGATTACACCTGCTGCTGCTAATGTGACGTCACTCCCCCACATGTAAATACACGATGGCTGCTGTCAATGCAACTGTTTACAAAAACGGATTTAGTAACAAATATGTCATTATATAGTATGTTGTCAAAAGGGTCCTAGTGTAGTATGTCGTCAAAAATTGTCAAATCATAAACCGTCAAGTGTCCTATTATAGTATGTCAACAAAAAGTGTCGACTTTTAAAATCAACTTCATCCCACCTACATTTTAAAATTGACAACTAAACATCTAACAATCTTTAAGTCAATGTCTGGTTTTCAACAGTCAAGGGCACCTTGCTCAGGGGCAACCCAACCCTTGACTTGTGACCTTCTGGTTACAAGCCAAATTCCCTTCCACTTGGCCATGAGCTGCCATTTTACCCTGCTTCACATTTACCGTTGATCTTTCCATAAACCTACGAAATACACATCACTTATCACTTGGCTATATTCACTTTATCACTTGATCGAAATTGACACCGCTTTCCCACATGTAAATAAATAAGCTTTGAACATTAATATGCACACTGAACAAAAATATAAACGCAACCCTTTTGTTTTTGCTCCCCTTTTTCATGAGCTGAATTTAAAGATTAAAACATTTTCTATCCATTTTTCTCAAATATTGTTCACAAATCTGTCTCAATCTGTGTTAGTGAGCACTTCTCCTTTGCCAAGATTATCTCATCAAAGGAGAAGTGCTCACGAACATAGATTTAGACAGATTATTAAAAATTCAAATGTATACTATTCTGAAATCAGTAATTCTTTTATTCTCTCCACTTTACTTTAAATTGCCAGTTAAATGCCATTTATTCTATTAACAATGTCAGTCTACAAAACCTAAAACTAAAGACCTTTATTTGTAAGACGGCCTTTCACAATTGGACATGGAAGTTTTGCTTTGTAAACAACTCACTCACCACACCATAGAGGAATTGACCATTATACATCAGTGCATGCAGGAGTTGTTGGTCCTCTGCTGCCTCCACCAGTACATGAATGTGTTATTTTCTGACTTCAGCGTTTGAAACCCTTCACATGTGTTTTCCTACATGACTCAACATTACCAAAATGTGGCAGCAGTAGACCAGCAGCTCCTGTGTCCCTGAGAAAAACAAATGCAATTCCATTTAAATTAAGTTTGGTGCAGAAGAATGACTGGTTTACAAACTTAAAGTGAAAGGTGCCATGTAGAAAATTAAGTGTGATTTGATTTGAGTAAAAGTTTGAGAGTGCACATTTTGTAGCATTTCGGCTTTGCAGCCACTGTGTCATTTATACAGACACATTCTTTTTGCATGTCTTATACATTTTAATGATTGATTCTTCTAGAAAAGTATTCGATGTTCTGGCTGTAAGTTAAAGTGCTGCTGCAGTCCTGATGTGATGTGCAAATGGGTGTATAGGTCACACTGACCATGCCAGGAACACAAAACATGGTTTTGAACATTGTGTTCTCAGTTTTCCCGAAAAACTATGAATGCAGTCAACGAGGAGGTGATAAAGATAGAAAGATAAAGATATGGGATAAGAGCAGTAACAGAGAAGGAAATGGACAGAGCATGTGTTTGTGTGTGTGTGTGCGCTCTGTTCCCTGGAGTCCACCCTGGAGATCACTTGGGAAAAAGACCTCTAGGTCTGCCTCAGGGTCTGACTTGGAGCCAAGAAAAGCAAGACTAAAATAGAAGGAGAGAGAGAGAGAGAGAGAGAGAGAGAGAGAGAGACTTTAACTCAAAATCAGGGATGAGGGTATGGAGAAAGAGAGAGGGAGAGCTGGAGGATGGAGAGGGCGTGAGAGGAAGGAGGAGCCAAAGGGATGCAGAAAGAGTGTGGACAAAGAGCTTTGTATCTGAGAAGAAAATGTATGGAAAATAAAAACATTCACATGGTGTCTCCCTCACACACACACACACACACACACACACTGCTGATTGGAACCATATGCTGACAGAGAAAATAATGGGAAACTGTGAATTGTTTGATTTGTTTTGCCTGGTTGTTGCTCTGGGATGGGGAGTGGGCGAGATGGCGGGGGTGGAAGGTGTCCGTGACGACAGATGATGATCAGCCATGGGAAATTCCAGCAAATAGACGTGTCCCTGTGCGGCATAGACAGGTCCGGGCCATTAACAGCATCCGCAGGGTGGGAGGGTGGGTTTGTGGGGAATGGTGGGGGTGGACTTTACTCTGTGAACTGGGAACATGAGCAGGAGGGGTGACCACAAAAGTCAGTACAAATGGAGGTTCTGCCAATTCTACTGCTGACCAGCGGAGTTACTTATCTGTATCTCTCTGTTTCCCACACCCACATGAATGACACACCCTCACGGTTCCTGTGCAAACAGAACACATCTGTTATTTAACAGTCATATTCAATGATACACAGTCTGCGTAATAGCACATAGAATAAGTAATGCAACACCTGTTGACATCAGCAAAGATAATGACAGCGTAAGGACACACAAGACAAACCACTTACACTTCTACAACCACTTGTTAATGCTAAACATAATCAGCCTCAGGAAGAACGGTGATTTAATTGACTTTACGCATGACTTAGTTGTTGTCCGAGAGGGCTGGTCTGAGTATTTCAGAAACTGATCATCTACTGGGACTTTAACACACAACCAGAGAATGGTGTGAAAAAGAGAAAATATCCATTGAGTAACAAAACTCTCTCGGTGAAAATGACCAATTGATGCCAGAGGCCAGAAGACCAGTATCTGTAATAATAGAAACACAACAATCATTTGCAACTAAAACTCAAATAAACACACATGACAACCAAGACATGCAGAAGACCATCTCTCAAAGTACAACATACTGAAGGAGATGGTCTACAGCAGCAGAAGACCACAAGGGGTGACCCTCCTGCCAACTTTATTAGGTGTCCTGTGTACCTAATAAAGTGGCCAGTAAATGTTCAAAACGGATGGACGAGTTATGTTCGAGAGAGCATGAGAAAGACACTCAGAAATACATTACTTTTTAAAATCCTGTAGCAGCAACATATGAGGCTGAGGTTGACCACTTGTGCATGAGAGTTAAAATGCATTAAATGTGTGCGTGCGTGTGTTTTGGACAAAGACATAAAGACATATTCTGCCAGTAACACTTGCTCCAAATACCAGAGGAATACCACAGAGGGAGAAAACAGGGAAAAGCAAGTGAGTGGGGGAAGAGAGAGAGAGGATAAAGGAAAGAATAGCTGATTTGCTGCAGATGCTGCAGTCCACTGGGAAAATCATAGAAGACTGATCTTTTATGTGTTTTAATGGGTGTGTGTGGGTTTGTGAAAAAGACTTAAGACAAAGTCTAACATATTTAAAACAAGATCTGCGCTAAAGGAGCCTCAGTAACAGAGGTGAGTCTGCAACTGAGCGACTCTGAAGCAAAGTAGTTTTAATCATTTCTGTTTCATAGTGGCCCTGACAAATGACTAAAAATCACACAATGTTACAAATCAGTGATGAGAAAACATTTTCATGATGATTTAAGTTTGGTGTTGTTTGATTCAGGGAAATATCACCAGGGGCAAAGCATTTTGTAGAATTAGGGCATAACATCAGAGTCTAAATGCACTGGTGTTAAAACAAGAGAGCCACAGAGTCCCACACTTTAAAGTATGGGACTCTTAAAGTAATGTTTATGCAGTGCATAAATGTGACATTTATGAAGGCTGGAGAATTGAAAACATAATATATATATATATATATATATACAGTATATATATATATATATATATATATATATATATATACATATATATATATATATATATATATATACATACATACATATATACAAATAAAGGGATAGCCATAAAATGTATTTTATAGCTAGGTAATTTTAATACTGTACTGTGCCTGTGTTTCCCAATAGAGAAAGACATGAGCAAAATAATGCTATGTACAGTACTTGCAAAGTGACATGCAAGGTCACTGCCTTGGTGTAACTGTCACGACATCTATGTCACAGATAGTGTTCATATGTGGATTTAGTGACTATGGTGCAGGAAGGATGCCACGACCA
Source organism: Solea solea (assembly GCF_958295425.1). Lineage (NCBI taxonomy): Eukaryota > Metazoa > Chordata > Actinopteri > Pleuronectiformes > Soleidae > Solea > Solea solea. The sequence goes on along the minus strand of NC_081137.1, from coordinate 6,127,178 downwards.
CAAGAGTTGCTCTTCAATCTGGTGAACATAATAAACGTAATAAACACGCACACATAAATAATGCTGTACATTTACACACAATGACAAAGCAGTACATGTTTTTGGTGTACATTCTAAATATGTGATTGTATAGTGGTGATACTGTTGTACTTATTGTTGAGTACTTAAGAGCTTTTCCTCTTTTTGTTTGCTAAAACATACATTTTGGCTTAACATATTTCCCACAACAACACATAAAACTTATGTGTGATATGTATCACTAGTGGACATTATTTAAAATGCAATAAGACCACCCAAAGTTTGCATTTCACACTAGCACAGTTTTCCATTTCATACACAACAATATCCAAAATGCATTTAATTGCCTATGGTTAGCAGACTAGCATTAGCTTAGCTTGTAGCCTAAACATCAACTCTTGGATAACGTTACTATTTCTAAACAGAGATGTCTGCAACTTTTACAGAGCGTTCTAGTAATGTTCGAAAGCAATATACATGCGTCTGATAGTCAACATAACAACATATAAAGAATTTAACTCCCAAAACGAACACAGTATCACACACACACACACACACACACACACCTCTGACAAGAGAGCAGTTTCCTTAGCTGAGGCAGGTCCGGTGTGCAGTTGCGCTACTAATCCACCAGGTGGCACTTAAAGAATATTCATTTTGGTGAAATTCACAATTACAGGTAATTTCTAACGCAGTTACACATACAAGTCCAAGCAATTATAGTAATATCTGCTGACTTGTCTGAAACGTTCCGGTACCAGTGGTAGTAATGTTAGCATCAGGCTAATAGTATATTTTTCTTTTTCTGTAGACTCAGTAGAGTACTCTTGAATCACATAGACATCTTTGAGGATTTTTAAGTGACTGTGCCGAAATCCCAAGTCTTTTGCAGTGATTGTACTTACGTATGTATGTAACCTTGACAGGCATTCTCATTATCAGCCTCACAACCGGAAAAGCTAAAGCTCCTTCCGTCCCTGGGTGGGCTCGAACCACCAACCTTTCGGTTAACAGCCGAACGCGCTAACCAGATTGCGCCACAGAGACATGTAACTTGAAGACAGGGCCGGCTGTATACACCTGGGGGACCCTAGGCAAAACGCATTTCTGCGGCCCTGCTAATGGGCCTATTTATAAAGTTTGAAAAATATGATACATAAATAAAACATTTTGTAATTGTTAAACTGGTGGGAGCAACTTTGTCTGGGTTGCAATGACATCAAAAAGCAATAAAATAAATTAAAAAAAGACAAGGTCTCATGAATGCCAGTCTATAGAAATGGGTTTTAAGAAGTGATATGAAAAGGAGCCACTGATATCCTCTCGAGCAGGTCGAGGACCATGGTTTACTTTGGATGGTTTCTCTGTGGAGTTGCCACTAAGTGAATCCCCTTTCATTAAAAAGTAGTCATGAGATTCAGTGTTTATTTATTTAATGTCGAGTTTAGCTGCTCTCCAGATTTTTGCTAAATGGGAAAACACAGGGATAAACTTTCTCAGTACATTGTAAGGCGGAAGAAAAGATAGCAGGGCTGTAGAAATCTGTCTGCAAGTGTGCAGGGTGTCGAGCACTTATTTCAGCCCAGACAACAGCCATGTGAATGTTGTCAGAATCTCTTGCAATGTGCTGTATTCTCCCGTGGGAAAACTGGTGCTGTATCCTGTTTGTCTGATGATGAATTGTCACACACAGGGACACATTTTTGTCACTCAGGAGGACATTAAATTACACGGAGCCACTGAAAAAATCACTTTTACCAAGATATAGACGTTTTAAAAGTACCTTGTGGGAACCAAAACATCTGTCCCTACAAGTCAGTACAGCTAAAACAGAAATACACAGTTTTATTTGGACAAGAGATTTTTCTAAAGCAGTAATAGTCATTGTTTATGGTTTTCCCTCGGGTCCATCCATTAGTTTTTCATGCCCGTGGTCTTAAAACACGGCCAACAACATTCATTTACAAAATGTCTTTTCCACATTTTTAATGGGCCGTTTTCTAATTAATATTTTCCTTATCAGGTCAGTATTAAATACAACCTGAGGTGTAAGCACTTGGCGTTGGATATCTGAGCACTACAACAGTGTCTCTGTTTCTCCTGTGAGTTGGAATCATAACTCTGACTCTCATTATGTCTCCTCTGCTTTAACACTACGCCTCGGGCTCTCGGTTGTTATTTTAAATCTTTGCTAATTGTCAGACTTTGGCTTGGTCTCTTTCCTTCGCCTTGTGAAATTCAGTTCATGTAATTTGTTGCGTGTTCTCCGTGTGTGTTTGTTGAGCTTTATTGGCCGGTGGTATCAACGTATCGAGGACCTGGTTGTGTAAATAGAGTGAAGTCACACGCAGGGATTGTTTCCACTTTCCTTTACATGAATAATATTATTTTAAACTATCGGTGACCTAACCTTTTCTGCCATAACGTTTCTCCTGAATAGAAACACATGTGGTTGGTTTGGAGAACCGTTCCAATGACTGATTGATAGCGTCACGGCTTCCCGGTGTGAAAGTGGCAGATTAGAGTTTCTCTGGGTGCTTGTAAAGTTGTAAAGTTGTGCTTTATTTTAGCTTCTGGTCATGAAAACAGTGCCGTTGTAATCTCTCATAAGAGTTTATTCTTTCATAACTGATAATTACACGTTACACACTTGTGTTTATTGTTTTTTCCAAGTCCTTTCTTTTCGCAATTTGTCTGTGTTTGAGTGAAGAAATGGTTGATAGAATTTGTGACGCAGAAACAAAAATACATGGAGCATAAAAACGGATTGTGTTTGTGTGTGATGTGATGGTGGCGTCTGAAGGCTTGATTTCAAGGTCGGACAGGAAATGCCTGTGCAGATGGAACAGTAATGTGGACACAGTGAGAACGGTTCACAGGAAACAGCCTACACTGCAGCTGTGTGTGTGTGTGTGTGTGTGTGTGTATATTTATATGTGTGTCTGTGATTAGCAGCAGCAGTTTGTTGCTACAGGAGAGGCAACATGCTCCAACAGTCGTCTGCATCTGTTTTATTGTCTCACCTGGTTTATTTATGCACGCCCCAAGCCAAATTCCATAATTTTATAAAAATAACTGCACAAAAATCTAATGAATATTAATGAATGTTAAAGGGTAAAGCAAAAACTAAACACCACAAGGGGTCAAAGCTGAGTCTAATAGGTTGTGAAATTAGGTAATGACTTGAATGATCCACTGGAGTTTCCTCTAGCGCCACCAACAGGTATTTATCCCAACATCCATAGCAGTTTATCCTCTAACCCCCCTTTTTGATACTTTAAAGAGGAAACAATTGACAATAACTTATTACGGGAGAAACTTTATTTAATTGCTACTTTATATTTCACCATTTTATTCATTTAAGAAAGTCTTTGGGAATGACTGATGTACTGTACAGAGTGTATTGACAAGAATTTGTATTAACATGAACTTCATTCAACTTAATTTGGCGATTCTTTGTATTTAAATGTCTCAGTAATGGGTGGATTTAACTTAATGGCCATTTTCAACAACTCACGTGACATTTAACATTGCATTTACAAATAAACAAATCAAGTGCCACCATTTTATAGTACTATCATTTTAAATGCAATGTTTTATGCATTTTCTCTACATTTCTGTGTTTTCTGGGTCCATGCTTCAGCCTTTTCCTTTTGTGGTTATTTGTGTTAAATGATCTCGCTTTCAGTTTACCGATAAAAAGATATCCATTCATTCATATTGATTCAAAGTAGTTTACGTTTAGCACCAGTTTATCAGATGACGGTGGCTGTGAACGACAAGGCCAGAGACACAGGTGAGACTCAGAGTAGTAGCAGGCAAGAATCAAGCTGTCCAATAAAATCATGCCACCAAAACATACAGGAAGCATTAAGACACAACTGGCAGGGAGAGGTTGTGGCAGAGGAGCTTAAATACAGAGAGGTAAATTGGCAACAGGTGGGGATGAATTTTGCCGGGAAAGAAATAACCCAGGAAATGACAAATTGGCACAGGAATGAAAACTGATTTCAAAGTCCATGAAAAACAGAAAACAAAGTCTCGACAGTGAATAAACATTATAATTTAACCAGATTCTTGTTGTAGGCGCTTCTACTGTAAATGTAAACGGACCCAAATCTGAGTCACTCCTGCAGGAAACCATACATCGACCCGTGGGACGTAAAGGAATTCCCTTCTCTTTACTTAAAGATATTCAGGAGGAGATGGAATGTTTAGAGTGAAAACACATTAATGGGGTTCACAGTAAACGGCTCCTTATATAAACTGACTAATGAGCATGTTTACGTTATCTGCAGACCACAAACAATGTGAAGTGTCTTTTCAAACACAAATGAAGACACTCGAAGAAGGGAAAAACAATATCAATCAATTCAAATCAAATATACTTTGTCGCCCCTTTGGGAAAACTTTGCTTGGAGCAAAATGCTGCACAGAACAAAAGACAACATGTCAGAATAGGGTTGAGCTGGTATGATATGGAAACAGAACTTTATACAATCTATTTCTTTTTTGTTCTCAAAGAGGTTTTCTAATAAACATGGCTTTGTTTAAAGAAATTTCTCTTTTGGGTTTGGGTTTTGAAAAATGATCCACTCTTGGACCATTTTTCTTTCAAAAACACAATTTACATGTGGAGTAAAAGCCGAAATGATACAAAACTCTTGCAGATTCTCCTAAACACATTCTCGTGTGTATTGGAATTGGAAAAAGAAAAAGGGAAACTCTTATATGACCTTTAAACCCTAAATTACCCGGACCATCTTGCTTTGAGGCCTATGAAGCAACAATATAGCATAAAATAAGACGTATGATAAAAACAACATCAACCAAGGAGTATTGGTTGTGTTAAATAAACTATATTAAAGAGCAAAAAACAACTTCCGTGTCCACAGCAGTTCCAGGTGTATATATATGAGTTATTTTGTAGATGTCATTAGGAAGAAGCAGAAGCCATGAAAAACACAATGAATGCTATTCTCTTTTTTTTTTTTTCTATTGTCACTATTTAACATCACAAATGACAAGTTTAAACAAAAAAAAAAGTGTTTATCTCAGCTTTAACGTCATATTCTGAGGACACACACAGACACAGACCTTCCTTCACTCGGTCTCGGCTTTGATTGACACACAGACAGACAGACACACAGACAGGTAAACCACAGGGCATTCCCAGGCTGCTCAGGTGTGTGTGTGTGTGTGTATGTGTGTGTACGTCTCTCTCTCTCTCTGTGTGTGTGTGTTTGCATGTTGTAGCCTCATCACTATTCATCAGGCTCTTTCTGTATTTGCGTCTCATCTGCATATACTGGTCCAACAGGGAACAGATTAGCATTAGAGAGAGAGAGGGAGGGAGAGGGAGGGAGGGAGAGGGAGGGAAAGATGGAGGGAAAGATGGAGGGAAGAGGAATCACTTTAATTTTTAACAAGATGATATGAGGGAGACACAAAGACCCAAGTACTGCTGCTGCTGCTGCTGCTGCTGACACAGCCAGAGAGAGAGGGAGAGGAGAGGGATGGGTGGGGTAGGATAAGTGTGTGTGTGTGTGTGTGTGTGTGTGTGCATGTGTGGAGGTAAGGAGCACTGCTGTCATCAATCGACAGACAGTGACGATGGTGGAATTGTGGAAATAAACAGCGAATTGGTGTTTTTTCTACCCCCCAAAATGAAAACAACATTAGAGAAAAATCCCGTATTCATTTTCGTAGATTCATCTCTCTCTCTGTGTGTCTCTGTGTCTGTCGCTCATTCACCGGGTTTGTGTTTGTTCAAACTCCAGTGAACTTGGACATCAAGTGTTCATAAATAAATAAGTGGGACAAACAATGTACCACAGTCACCGTGGAGTCAATATCTCATTAGTTGACGACACACACACACACACACACACTGTACAACAAATATCATTTTGAGTTTCATGAGATACATATTAACGTGTAGGTGTCCAATATGTTTACATTGTATGTTAATGTTTTTACTAACTTGCAGTTTGCATAGAAATGTAATTGCTGCTGGGATAATGTTACATTACAGTGCTTTTCCAGTTTGTTTAAACACTGCAATGTTATGAGGCGATCACATGTTGTGGTTGTAAAGTATTTACACAACAATTCAGTCACTTTTGACTCAATCCATAAAATATAACCATTAATGTGAAATATCATACATAGATTCAAAACTGGCAGTAAGTGAGTCGCACTCGAGTCCACTGGGAATTATTAACGTGTTGAGTTTATGGTCAATTTCTGCCAAACATTAAAGTTTAGCAAGCAAGCAAATAAACAAACAAACAAACAAACAAAAAAAACACCCCCAAAGAAACAAACACGCAAGCAAGATGCATGTGACTGTTAAACCCGTAGCAGTGTATCTGGAGTTGATTTTCAAATTAAAAGGTTACTGCATCATTATGGCGTTATAAAACTAAGTGCACGGTGTAATGGTGATTAAAAACAGACAAACTTCATGTTTATATTGATCCCAATACAAAAAAAACAAAACAAAAAACTTGCTTTCACTGTTATTTTCTGGCAGCACATTTACAGCAGCTGGCTGTGAACTACAAAATAAAAGGCTCCAGATGTGTAAGAACGTTCTAAGTAATGTTATGATAATATCACCTTATTTTTCTGTTGATCACTAAGTAATAGCTTGGTAATGACAATTGAAAATGTATGTGGGACATAAAGGAGGATACATTTAAATAATTTCTTAATGTAAGCTATTTCCTGAATATTAATATTCAGAGCTGTGAGTTGCATTAGAAGCATGGATGAATGTATTATTTTTTATTTCAGTTTGTTTTGTTCTTGAAAAAAAGGAAAATTACCAAAAAATGAATAGGCTGAAGCTCAAAGTTTATTTAAACCCACATTAAAATGTTAAAAAGCAACAAATAAAACCATAGACTTAATTTAAATGACAATACTTCCTTATCTTTTTGCCTTTTAAGGCTTTTCTGAAAACGAGTAACATGGAATTATCATTACATGATTACCCTACGATGACCATGATGTCACTGTCCTGTAACGTAAAGTGCTTCCCTTCAAGGGTTTGTTTGATTTTGGTTTTCATAGCTCGTCTATAATATGTTTGAAGTTTACTAAAAAGTAAATTCAATTAGTCATGTTTGTCAAAATTCTCTTTTGCCCTGATTGATTCTGTGCTTTGTTGCTGAGCGGCCTTGACAGCCTCCTTCTTCATTACACTCTCAATCTATTATCCAATTCAAGCTTTTCATCCTGGCTCTTGAGGACGATCTGAACACCTCACTCTCTATCTCTATCTCCCCCCCCCTCCATCCTCCCTCTGGGCCCCTGAGCTCTGGTGCTGCTGCCCACTGAAGTGTCTCTCCTAAAGTGGTGAGACTCCCTGAGGATGTGGACTGGATGGGCGTCCCTGAGGGGGCTGGTACTGGCATGCTCTCTCTTTCTCTCTCTCTCTCTCTCTCTCTCTCGCTCTCTCGCTCTCTCGCTCTCTTTCTCTCTCTCACACACACACACACACACACACACACACGCACACACACAGATTGACTCCCCTCTTCAGACAGCAGTGGTCTCAGCGGGGCTGACCTGGAGCGCTGCTGCAGCATGCTGGGCACCTGAGAAGCCAGTGATACCAGGGCAGGGCCAGAATGTTAAGTGGTGTGCATGATGTGTGTGTTACGCTCAAAGGTGTGTGCGTGCGTGTGTGTGCATGTGTGTGTGTTGCCGGAGTGGGGTCAAACTGTTAAGTGGTAGATTAATCAGAAGTAATTGTGTGTATGGTCCATTAAGGCAAGGGCTGGCTGAGAGACAGGGGTGAGATAGAGGGAAAGAAGCAATGGGTGTGTTTATATGTGAACGTGAATTGTGTGTGTGTGTGTGTGTGGAGCCCAGAGAGAAGTGAAACTGGTGGAAATAGCATTTTTAACTGTACGATACTTTCTACTGGACTCTCAATACTCCATATCTTTTTATAAATACATGTTCTTGTTTTCTTTTCATACAACCCTACATCATCATCAGTCTTCCTCACTTTTTTTTTTTTTAGAGATTCATCTGTCTGTGCCCAGAGCTGTTGCAAAGTCGCTCGCCTACTTTTAGAAACAGGAATCACTGAACAACGGTCACGATATGCGAGAAAAATAAAGCTTCACAGAAACGAGTGGCGGCACTCTCCCATTCTGGGGCATAACTGTAAAACTATGAAGTCTTTACCACTGCCCAAAAAAACATTAAATGTTTGTTTTTGCAAGTGATAACATTTGAAAATGAAGTAGATGAGAGGGGACAACACAAAGTTACAGATGCAGAGGCAGCAATCACCAAACCTGGCTCCTTCTTGGGCTGGGTATCAAACTTTAATACTTTTGTGGATCTTCCTCAAATTTCATTGCAGGGCCACATAGAGAGAAAATTAAAGTCTCTTACTTTACAGTAATGTTGTGCAACGGTTCACAACTTGGTATCAAAGTCCAGATAAGGACAATTCAGGCACTGAGTTACTTCTAGTCTTGGGTTGCCATTTTAACCCTCACTGACGACACGTTTGCACTTTGCATTGCAGTCCTCACACGACAGTTCGTGCTATCGGGAAAATTCCAGTGTCACTCACGCTGTTTCAGTAAGCCGTTGGAAAGTTGGAAAAATGCCTGAGCATAGTTTGCATTTTTTGCCCTGTTTTTGCACATTGAGGCAAAGAAAAAGTTTATTGCATGTTTTATACTGTTCAAAATTCGAATTTAACAGACAGAACTGCAGTGGGTTTTTTTTTTTCTAAATAAAACCTTTTGTTTTTCTCGATTTTAAATTGTTAATACACTATTTAAACATGCACTACATTGTAAATAACTGCCAGAAATTGGAAGTTGTTCTGGAAAAAAATCGCCAAACGCACTTACTCACAGGACATTTTCTGGCCCTTTTATGGTTAAAATAAGCAAAAAAAAACATTTTGCAGGTTAGGTGTTAAAGGGTTAAGAGAGAGAGCGATGAAGAGTCATGATGAAGTCTTCCATGTTGTCGCGGAGTATCTGGAGGCTTTTTTTTTTCCCTCCATGAGGCGGTAAGTGACGTTCGGTAAGTTCAACACTGGACCAAGTGCATTGATTTTAATGAAACTAATGCATGAAAAAAACACACATCCTGTGCACACATCCTCCACACACACACACACACACACACACACACACAGTTTCCCCCAGTGATCTCCTCTGGCTGATTTGGTATGCAGGTGCTGTTGTGGGCTCAGCAGGCCTAAAGCTCTCTTTGTATTGTTTTATTACCCAGGGGCTAGGTCCTGCCACACACACACACACACACACATATACACACATGCATACAAGTGCAAAGTAGGATTAGCATATTAGCGTATTAGCATCCTGTCCGTCAATTGGCTCTGTCTGGTTTTCTTTCACTCACACGCTGTCAGGCTGGAGAGGAAGAGCTCCATGAGGAGGAGGAGGAGGAGGAGGAGGTGCAGGAGACAGAGACAGAAAGAAATGGAGGGAGATAAGGGGAAGGAGGAAGTGAGGAGGACAACAAGAAGATGGAGGTGGAGGTCTGTTCACTCCTCCAACAGACAGATGGTATAGTCTGACTCCTACTGAGTTGTCACCGGTCCAAGGGAGAAAGACTGAGAGAAGAGAGGGAGAGAGATGAACCTTTCCTCTATTTTTTTTAATCTCCTTTTTCAACTTCTCACCCAGTTTCACTGCCAGCTTCATCTCCTCTCACCCATCCCTCTCCCTCTGCCCTCCATTTTTCTCTCCCCGCAAGTCACCAGTGTCTCCGTTTGCGCCCTCAATTTTCGCCGCTTATCCGTCACATGTTGCTATTTCTCATCTACACTCATCTCCCTCTCCTTTATGCTGTTCATCCATCTCTTGCTCTCGTTCTCTCCCTGAAGCTTTCGCCACTGCTCTGGGAGGAAATTAGCTGGGCCAAGTTTGGATACATGAAACAGAGACACACAGGAAGAGAGCGAGAGAGAGAGAGAGAAAACATTGAGAAATGTGGGGTCAGTCAGTGCAACCCTGCTTTTCAAAGTGGGAAACAAAGTTAAATTCTTAAAGGAAACTGTCTCAGGACAATGAGAGTGTACAGTTCACACATTCTGCTGCTGCATATTGTAATTATATTAGTGATAAGACACATTATACATTCAATTACTGTAAGATTATTAGGTATTCCCCATGTTGTGCTGTTACAGAGGCCATACTTATACTTGCAGACTTTGCTGTACTTTGACATGATCTATTTATGAGCACTTTAACTAAATTAAACTTCCACTGCGTGTCTCCCACAAAGGTAAAAGTACTTTCTTGACATATGGAAAAGATCCTACCTGATCCTGATCAAGTGATCAGCTTATTTGGTTTTTGCCTGCCTATGGTGCCATGATCTGTCTGGTACAACAGGGGGCAGTATGGCTCTGTCCTCTCCCTCCTCTGGACTGAGAAAACTACCCTTACGTTGTTCAGGGCAGGTTTTTAAATACAATGAAAGTAGAATGGACTTGTTTGCTTAGTTTGGGTTTAACTGCATGATGGAAATGACATGGAAATGCAGATGGGAGTAACATTAAGAACAATGTGAGGGTAGATTTTACACAGAAACTTTGCCAATAAAAGCCATTGTAGAGAGTTATAGAACTACAGTGTTCTCTGTTCTCCATTGTCTTTGTCATGTCACGTTATGTCAGTGAGGTTTTTATTAGATCCATGAGTCGAGCTCCAGATTCTTCTCACACCCTCCTTCTTTTAGAATTCTTCTATTAACAAATTCTTCATATTAACAACGGGTAATTTACTAGGATTGTACAGTTTAAAACTCACCGGTGGGCCACACGGCCACTGAGTGAGAGCAAAAAAATAAAAGACCCAGGGCCTTTTTGTGTGGCGTTTGCATGTTCTCCCTGGAATGACGACCTGTCCTGTCCAGGGTGTACTATGTCCTATATCAGTCGTCATAATAGTCTCACTGCCTGTATTAATATAAACCACACGATTAATCCTTAACTGCATCCTTAAGTGAGGAGTTAATATAATCTCAACAGTGAATCACACTTGAATTTCAAAGGAAGATATTTGTTGACATATTTCAAGAAAATACCCCAAGAAAAAAACAAAAACATTTCTCTTGAAAAGCAAAACCGCTAATTAGCCCTGAAGTGTTGAAGGACAAAACACGATCACTTTTGTTCTGAGAAACGTCCCTTTGTGGCGGTAAACACCGCTCTGAGTGTTTAAAGCTATATGATATTTACTTTTACTAGTGGATTGTTTCTCCCCTGAGAGCTTAGAAGTGACAGTTTTTGATGCTAATATTACCCCACATGCACATACATCCTTGTATCCATCATATCTGCGTTTGTATTCATTAGCGTTTGCAGTTGGAGCTTCATCAGAACTAAAAAAGGCAGTTTTGTTTTGTAGAAACACAGGAGGATCTCTAACTCTCTGGCTGTGAATCCTCTCTGTTTGTGTTCCAATGCTTTTTGCACACTTGTGAGCCCAGTGTGTATGCATATGTGTGTGTGTGTGTGTTTGCTTGAACATGAACCCATTTTTGACGGTGTGATGTACTGATGAGAAACTAAAATGACAGCTCCGAGCTGTGGAATGACAGCGTGAGACTTCTGTCACTTTTCAAACAAATTTGCTCGAAGTCTGAGTGTGTGTGTGTGTGTGTGTGTGTGTTTGAATGTGTGTGTGCACGTGTGGATTTTTTCCCCCCTTTACACGTGTACGTATGGGAGAATGTGTGTGTGTGTGTGTGTGTGTGTGCTGTCATTTATTTGTCATCTGCCAAGTAAGAAAGAGGATCTTTCATCGTTTTTGTCTCTCATCTCACCCCTGATAGAGAAAGTAATTGTGTTTACATGCATGCACACAAACAAACACACACACACACACACACACACACAGACAGACGTCGATTGTTTGTCTCAAAATGAGCCTGTAATTATACGGCATGTTTATACTTTGTCTCCGAACAGAGCGCTACAAAGCGCCGAGTCCTGTTTTGTTTTTTGCAAAACAAAAATAGTTTGCTTTGTCTCTCTATAATGATGCTGCACATCACTGTCAGACATTAGACAGCGTGTGTGTGTGTGTGTGTGTGTGTGTGTGTGTGTGTCACATGTATGTTATTTAAACAGAAGTCTCCTGTGTTTGAGGTGAAGTGAGGAAGTCGCTGCGGCACTAATCACTGTGGATCCAGACAAACTGTGGTTAGTCACCTCAGCCCAGAGTGTGTTAACATGTCAGAGGTGTTTCTTCCGCACTCGGCTTGTCGTCTGACCTTGCATGTTTCACAACAGGTGTTCATACCTGCCACACGACTCTGCAGGCACGGGGGCGGGAGACTGAGCTTAAGGAGAACAAATGAGAGTCCAGCAACTCTGCAAAACCCAAAGACTGGAATATTCATTTTCTCTACAAACTTTCGCAGTGAAGCTCAATCTATAAGAGTAAATTGGCAAGAAACGTTAAGTTATTAAAGCTTGAGTCTGTAAGTAATTCATTCCCCCTCATGCCCAGATAGCCAGAGAATAAAGGTGGAGGAATAACAGGCTGAACTGCAACCCTCCCGTCTGCTCGCTCATCAAAGCTCCGCTCCAAAATATGCAGAACCCACACTGACTGAGCCCAAGAGGAGGAGAGAGAACTGCCAGCACAGCTGCACTGATACTGACTTCATCGTCATTTACATTTCACCTGTTGAAATACTAATCATTTTCATAATAAACCTCTCAGGCAGGCAGGTGAGTGAATGTCCCTTCAACCAAAACGATTGGTCGTGTTTATTTTCTATTCTTTCATTCTTATAAATGCCTGTCAGGATGTGAGAAGGATTTCAACAAATAAGACAAAAAGTGATGAACAAACAAATCACTGACTCTAACTTGAAGGTCCCTGTTAAGTCTCAATGCTTATCCAACTTCCAACTGTTGAGCTGCAGCATCTCGATTAGAGCTGCAACTAATGATTAGTGTCATAATGGATGGATCTGTCGATTATTTTACTATATGAAACTAGAATGTTCGACAATGAAACCCTGAAAATATTCACATTTAAGAAGCTGAAAAATCATGACTTGAAAAATTGAAAAGTTAATTCACATTAAAAGCACAAACTTAACCATTAACTGTGCACATTGTGACATAGACTGTGTGTTAGGACTCAGTGGTTAGATGTCTACTATTTCCATTTATAATGACCATACTAAGCAACTATGGATTGTTTTTTTGATGGATTTCGTAATTTATGGTCCAAAAAGGATCAGTTGAGGGCCCGACTCTATCTTTAGACACAATGACGTTCATGTTTTAAGTTTTTGTGGAGTCTCAATTAGCCAGCTGCACTGCATGGGAGAGATGTAGTCTGTATTTGCACTGCATTTAGATGTCCTCACTTAAATTATAGCTTAAGTTCGTCAAAGTATTTCTTTTTCTTCAGTGGATAAAAACTGACAGAGAACAAACTTGTCAACACATCAGATGTTTTTTTTCCATTAATGCAGTTTTTGTTGACTCACATTTAAAGAGACAGATGCCAAAATTGTCATTGTCTCCAAAGTATGTCAGTAACATCTTCTTGTTTTGATTTTCCAGGTGTTGACCTACAGCAGAAATGAAAATGTACTGAAATACAAACCACATTTTCTCGTTCTTCTTTCTTTACTTTGTTGACATCAGTGGCGACACTGCAGTAAAGACACACGTTTCTCTCTTCAGCTTCTAAAAATCCTGGTGAGTTCATTTAACGGTGGTGAACTCTCCGTGTTTTCTGTTTGAACAGCCACAGAAGAGCATTGATAGACGTCTCTTAACACTCTCTGGTATTCAGGTGTGTGTGTGTGTGTGTGTGTGTGTGTGCGTCAGGAGCTCTCTGTGGTCTGGTTGTGGTAGATTCCATCCACTCGCATACATATTCATAAGTACGGAAGAATGTGGCTTACGTTAACAAGAAGATGTCTGTCGGAGTTAGGAAGCCCGAGATGGCGTACGCGCTGGCATGCACTTGCTGATCCGCGAATATGCAAACATGCACCAGGTTGAGGAGGTTTATCTTTAACACTCATTTCTGTTACAAAACCTAAATCAATTCTAATCAAAGACGGAAGCCAGCTGCACCAGGAGGAATGTGACCTTAGATGTTTGCACGTTTCTTTCTTCCCCCCCATCTCTCTTTCTCTCTCTGTTTTCTACCCTCTGGCTACCTTCAGGCTGTCCCCCGAGGCATCATGGTTAAATGTGTATCTGCTGGGCAAGTTGTGGCATGTTTGTGTGTGTGCATGCTATTTTCTTTTTTTTTTTATTCAGTTATTTATTTTTGTGCCTGAGTGTGTCTTTGGACTAATGAGTGTGCGAGCAGTTGTGGACCTGTTAGACCATGGTGAGAAAGAAACGGATGCAGGAAGATGAGCAAGACAGACAGGCCAATGTGTGCTCTCCACTTTTAATATAGATATATAGATAGATATAAAGCTAGATAGATAGATAGATAGATGGATGGATAGATATGAAAGTAAGAGTGTGTCAACTATAAATACTACCCGCCACTTAATTACATGCTGTGTTTAGGGAACAGATTCCTGATGCAACCATCTGTAACCGGTACAATGGACGCGGGCCCAGTTTTGTAATATCCCAACTCTGGTTAATGGCGGTTGGATACCGTGCAGAGGAGCCGCTCTCTTGTCAGTATTCAAGGGCAAATTTCCCCGGAGGGCCATCAAAATGCAGCGTGGGACGACAGATGGAGGGAGTAGTACTTTCCCAAGTTTGGTGGGGTGTCAGCCTTCCTTGTTTAGGATAAAATACAAGAGGGTTGTCAGGAGAGAATAAGACTGATGGTGAGGTTTTTTTTTTTTCATCCATGAAAGGTTAAGAAGTGAGGGCTGAGCAGTAATTCAATATGACTGTGTACTGATGTGTGGTGAAATCATAATGTGACATGAGGATTATCTTGGGTTTCTGTTTTATAGCGTTCTGGTGCAGCGGGATGATTAATACAAAGGTTTTACACTTATCAAATTAAAGTCCATCGAATGAAATGCATAACAATGGAAGAGTTAATTGCTTTGAAGCCGCACTAATCATTATTTTAATTTTAACAAAGGGACAAATTATTGTCCCTGTGTGTAGGCTAAGGGGATTGCTTTTTAGATATTTTGCTTCCAAGACTTAGTTTCTCTGCACTAATCAGCATTGCTTCCAGCAGAGGGCAGCAACGGTCGACAGCCAGACACAGACTTAGTAAATAAAAGTGCATTGAGCAAACAAAGCTATTCCCCTCCGGAGTTGGTTGAGGCCAAAAACAGCTATGGGTGAGTGAATATTAGATCCACATTTGTCAGGAGTCCACTCGATGTGTAAATAGGCAAATATTTGCAAACATGTGCCACATATCAATTTACAGTGTGTTCCACTGCCCACATGAGGCCAAAGCATCGTTTAGCGCTGCCTTAAACACTTCCAGCATTTCAGTATTTACATGTAATATTGTGTTGATTTGCCAAACCAAAACATACACACAACACATTATGCTGTGGTGTCGACTTTTGGAAAGTTGCCCAGAAACTTCAAACCACAAACTGCACACGATGTACAGATTGACTGCATCGTAATAGATGTGTGTGTGTCTATATTCCATCGCTTCTATTTTTTTCACTTACATATTTATATTTATATTTATATTTATAAGTGCCTGCTATGTATCTATGTAACTACCTATGTATCTATCAATTTTGCCCTTTAAATCCAAGAGTCTCCCACAGTGTGAAATAATGCACTTGTCACGAAAGAATATAGTGATGTTGCACGTCGAATTAAACAGCAGAATCTGGGCATTTTTTTTATTAAAAAACCTTTTCTGGCTCAACTGCTAAATCTTATCATTTGTGCTGTGCGCCATCTTCTTCATTTAATCCTCACCATTAACATACGCATCTTAATAAATCTCACAAGTATGTATGCAGTTTTCAAGCAGAGACCTAAAAAATAGGCCCAGGGCTCAAAGGGCGAGCTGTCATGGTTTTTATCTCTATCTTATTTCCTCCTCTCCTCTCCTCTCCTCTCCTCTCCTCTCCTCTCCTCTCCTCTCCTCGGATGATATTGTTGCTGAAGTTTTAGAGGGACGATGAAAGCAGAACTGACAGAAATAAGTCAGAGTGATGGAGGGATGGCGGTTTTCAGAGCAGGAAAGAGACATCAGGGTTACTGCACTATGAATAGACCTCTGCAGCTGTCCCACCTTCTCACTCGATAAAAAACACACATGCAAACACACACACACACGCACGCACACACACACATGCACGCGCGTGTGCACACACACATGGGTGGCCAGAAATGAGCGTCTGCAGCTGCCCCTAAGCTTGGTACAGGACCTGATCTTAGCCCTGAGCTGCTCTGCATGTTCAACAGTGCAACCTACCAGTCATTCCCTCCAGGCCACAGACTGATGAACACATTATGGAAACCATTAGACCATTGTGTTTAAGCTTCTATGTGTCTTTGTGGACATGGCATGTTTGCACTTAGTATACTGGAGGACAAATAAAACAGTTCAGGCTGTCAGTCTGAGGCCAGTTTGCCTTATGATCGACATTGTGAGGTATAAAAGTATATAATATAGAGGAAACTATTTTATTCACTTTGTTTATAAACTCTGTGAAGTTGTCTTTTTGGTTACATTTCAACAGCAGTGAGTGAAGATTTGAATCCGAATCATTTTTGCACATAAAACCCAAACCAACTATTAATTGAATAAAATGATTTTATCGCCCTATGGCAAGTTTTTACACGTCATTTAGACACTGCTGTAAATAATAGGATTAAATAAAAGCAACTGGTGCAACACTATTAATAAGATTTGAGCGATTTATCCTCTTTGAACTCTCTGGCTCTTTGTTCTCTCTACTGTTATACAGTTTGCTTTCATTTAATTGTCAAACTTCATCCAAATTCATAAACTGCCTGCAGATTTACAAGTGAATGTTGACGAATCTACTAAAATAGTTTCGGAATACTGGGGTGAATGGGTCCAAATATTAGTAACGGTCCTCTTTAAAGGACCAATGTGTAGGATGTAGTGGCATCTAGAGGTGAAGTTGTATATTGCAACCAAATGAAAAATGTACTAACACTACTTAAATGTAGAAAATAAAGTTGTAAAGTAAATAGATTTGTCCATTCAGGGCTCCTGTACTGACAGACCCGCTTGCATGTAATATAAGGGACTCACTGTAAATGAATGACATTGTTTAAAGCTGCAGTGTGTAACGTATGTTGTTGTTGATGTTATTATTCACGCTCTCTTTGGTCCGACAAAGAAACAATCTAAAATGATTTGTATGATGCACACCCTCGCGAGCACTTCTTTGTGTTTTTGGGGCATACTCGACGTCAAACATTGAGTGAGCTCCAGACACCGTCACACAGAGAAACAGAGGCCTGTGACGCTGATAGACTTCATCGGCATTGTATGAATCTTATATTTGACAAAGGTTTGAACGGAACACATCATTTGTTAATGTTTAAATTCACAAAGAAACATTGTTGGTTGAAGATTTAAACCATAAACTTTACTGAAACCTCATCTGCTTCCACCAGTGACACTGTTTAATGAATGAACTGAAAAGCCTCTGAGGCCTGAACACCGATAAATAATAGACTTTCAGTTCTGTGGGAATGAACCAGGAAACAACCCCCCCCCCCTCCCTCCCCGGCCCCTCTCTTCATTAAGTGCTTATTGTCACTCATTACAGGCTTCATAATAAGTGCAGGAGAGGCCCTCCAGATAAGACCATGTCCTGCCACCCCAAGACCAAACCTGGCAACCCAGATCGTTATCATACCTGACCTCAGTGCCCTGATAAACATCACAGCCATTACACACAACTGCTGCTCAATTAGAGCAGCGCACTAACAGACACGCATGCAGGGCATTGTAACACATGTTCATCCACGCACACACACACACACCAGATTGTCTAGACAATTCAGCTGCAATGCGACCTTAAATCATAACTCTTCATTAGGAAGTCAGTTTACACAAGTGATGCTATAATAAGCTGAATATAGCTAATAGCCACACACACATACACACACACGCACACACACACACACACACACACACCTGACTCACGGGTGGCAGCAGCATCATTTCACTGTGTTGTAGTTGTGGTTAGTGTCCACAGTTAAGTTGAGGTTAACATAACACAGTAAATGACTACAGTATGTGCTGCTTATGCACATTAAAACTACACTGTTTGTGTGTCTGTGCTCTTTTTTGTGAGCATGTGTTTCTTTTTGTGAGTCTGTGCACTTACTTATCTTTAAATCCATAGAAATCTTTATTTCTATTTCTATTTTTTAATGATGTAATTTGCTTCACTGTCACTGCTTAAACGTTTGTGGCAACCCCTCCACTAGGTGCTACTACTTAGCCAGTGTGTTGTCTTGTGTTTAATTTTACGTATTTTTTAACTATTGGATCAAGCATTAGATATTCTTCTCAGTTTCCTCAGATTGTTTCTTCCAAAACTAAAAATATAGTTTCTTTGTGTGCACACTTTCCAGGACAACACATAGCAAACTAAATCTTAAATATCTACACTTGAAGAAAACTGGAAATTCACTTTTTTGTTGTTGACTAATGCACGAGAGTGCAAACATCAAACTTTGAGTGTCTGTCTTCCACAATGGCTGAATTTCCTCAACTCACACAAGTTTTCTTTGTGAAATAAAGTCAGACTTATGAAACTTCCAGACACTCGTCGTTTCCTGCAGCCACATTACCTCCACCACATTGATACGCTTCATTGCCATCATGTAAAGCATACATGGGCATTCTGACTTCAAACTAAACTGTAAACTCTTGTATTTCATGTCTGAACTGATGATGCCAAGCTTCTATAATTCTCCAACACACACACACACACACACACACACACACACACAGAGGGGGAGGGGTTACAAGCACACACACACACACATGCTGTTTAACACGTGAAAGAGACTCTCAGTTCGTAAAGATGAGAAATGAAAATGAGACCCATGGGCTTTCTGGCAAAAATGCGTCCTGACAATCTTTACAGCATCAAACATGGAGTGTGAGATCTCATGAGGGACTGTGTGTGCATGCGTGTGTACATTAGTGTGTACATGAACGTGTGTGTTTACAGTGAGTGGTGGTGGGGGACGTGAAAATGTGAATACTGAGTTTCATTAAGAAGCTAATTGCTCTTCGCACCCCTCTGCTGCAGAATGAATCACGCTCTGTTTGATATGAACGCTAAAATGTCAACGTTTGTGAACGTTTGTGTTCGCCTTCAATAAACAGTGAGTGAATCTTTGAAGATGGACTCCCTTTATCTGTCGCCAGAAGACAACACAGATGTGTGAAGTCATCACATCATTCACAGACGCACATTCATGATATAATTGTCCAATAAAAGCCTGCTCTTTGAGTCCAATCAGCACTAATGTACATAGATATATATGTTTATTATAATCTGAAAATGCTTGAAAAACAAAGCTTGTAAATGCCAGGAAGTCCAGATCTAGTGGTTTGGCCTCAGCCAGAGACATGTGGACTGAGTCCATCAGATCTCATGAAATATTTCTAAGATGTTGCTGATCTGCCGACAGACGAACTATCATCTAGCAGTGGAAATGAAATGTCCTCAGCGGAGGCAATAAATCATTATCCTATTGATTTGTAGAAACTGATACAGAGTAAATACCATAAATGAGAATGACAGAAATACTGGAAGGCTGCTGCAGCTTCTGGTAAGCTAAATTTACAAATGAAATGTTTTCTCCTTCTTCACTGGGGCATAAGTCCCAGCAAGGCTTTTCAATCATCGATACTGCTCATACTGTGAGAGTCACACAGGGAGCTGTGATCCAGTCCCAGCGGACACTGGCGATGAGAGGTTTCTCCATTTAACCTAATCCCAAACTGCCTGTCGCTGAACTACGAGGAGAATATGGTGAACGCAATACAGAGAATGTGCAAACTCGACACAGACAGACTGTTGTCATATTTGAACTGAGAACTGTGACGCTGTGCTGCCAATAAAAGGAAACTAATGAGACGACTGATGAAAGAGGAAATAGACCAAAGATCTGAGAACTGGCAGGAGAATGTGTTGTGCACATTGTGTTTTCTCACAACGCCTCTCCAGACAAAACAAATATGCTGCACTTTTTAAGAGAAAGAAACAAAAAGCCGTGCCTCATCCCTCTGAATTTAGAAAAGGAGAAAACATCGAGCAGCCCCGAGCCCCTTTTTAAACAGGTATTAGTTCAATTTCAATAGATAAACCTGCAGAGCTTAACATTTGAGAATAAATGTTTAAATATATGAAGGTCAATAACTGTAAAATGAGGACAACACACTTTAAAACTTATTTTACATTTGTACAATACACTCAGATAAAACAAAGGCAAATGTGCCAAGTTGGCAACAATTTCAGGACTCAAATGCAGGACTGAAAAAAGGTGTCTATTAATAAAAATAAAACTGAGCTAAAGGGGCAAAAATAATGCATTGCAGCGAGAAAAGGGAATGGAACATGAAGAGAAAGATATAAGAACATCTTTGAACCTGGGACAAGAACTCAAACAAGAACAAACAGCAAAAACAAAACTAAATTCACTAGGGAGGGAGAGCCAATTTAACACAGGTGAAACTCACAAGACACAGGTGAATGATGTCACGAGGGGGCAGACAATCAGAGGAGAGGAACCAGGACAGGAAGTTAAACTAAACAAGGTACACACGCTGGGAAGAAATCCAAAATAAAACAGGAAACTAACCTGGCACATGGAAAACACCACACACAACCGAAAATCAGAATCTAATAGCTAAAAACCCAAGGTTAAAGAAAACAGAAAGCACAACAAAGAGTCCAAACAAAAATAACGTCCAACAACAATAAACTACTAATAAACTTAGGTTTTAACTCAATGAAATGTATCAAGTATAATATTATTCCACAATAAAATCATAAATGATGCAAAAGTCCCTGTTTTTTTTTTTGTCTCTTGCACTCTGTGACGTCTTTTGTCACGTTCCCATAAATGAACTCAATCCCCAGGTTGTTGATGTTGGAACAGTTACACACAGGAATAACAGTTAGCATAACATGGTTTTTAATGACCTGCAGTAAACATACAGGACTGTAGCACTTGAGTTTGGGTCCGATATGTCACCGATATGAGCTGAAACTCCTGTGTTGTTTGGGTTTGAGTGTTTGAACCTTGACAGAAGCAAAGAGTCACAACAGGAAGCTCCGAAAAGCTTCATTACTGGCTCCAGTTACAATTAGTCCTCCAGCAGGGACAGACGTGTGTGTGTGTGTGTGTGTGCGAACATGCACCCACATGACAACAGCTGGATCATGTCTCTGATATAGTGAAAGAACAGAAAACCCGGCTGTGGATCAGGCCAGGTGTATGCTGTCTCGTGTGTGAGTGTGTGTTCTTGTAGGGGTATCTTTGTGAGGACCAAAAAACAGATAGACTTAAGGGAGTGAGGACAGTTTGGGAAAGTGAGGACATTTTGGCTTGTCCCCATGTTCTGTCACCCCTTAAAAGGGCATTTTGAGGGTTAGAATTCGGTTAGGGTAAGGGTCAAGGCCCTGGTATACTTCCGCACACATGCTGCAAACGTCAAAGTTAAGTTAAGTTAAGTTAAGTAACGGGCTGGACTGTCCTCACCAAGACTCACTATGTGTGTGTGTGTGTGTGTGTGTGTGTGTGCGTGCGCGCTTGTGCATTAGAGACAGAATATGTTCAGTGTCTCTCTCACTCTAATTACAGTGTTTTCATCACAACAGTTGTACCTGAACTGACCAACACACACAAACACACACAAACACACACGCACACAGACACACACACGCACACCCTTGACCTGTCATCAGCCCCTTCTTTCCTCATGCCCCCCCCCCCCCCCCCCCAACACTCAATCTTCCTTCTTAGGCCATCTTTGGTGGAGGGGCTGATTGTGTGCATGTGTGCATGTGTGTGTGTACTCGTATTTGTGACCAGATTGATCTTGTCAGGACCAACAGTCGTCATGGAGACCAAAACCTGGTCCTAATGAGGCAGAACCTCAATTCTATTCTGAAGAACTGATTAAGTTATAGCACTTTGTTTAGGCTAAACGTCCTTAGAAGAATAGCTGCACAAACACGTGTGTGTGTGTGTGTGTGTGTGTGTGTGTGAGAGTTTGCTTGCACCACATGTGTCTGCTGCTACTGACAAACTTCAGACAAGTGATGACTGAGAATATGCAGGGCTGTGTCTCATGGACAGGACCCTCTCATACCCCCCCCCCCCCCCCCACCCCCCACCCCCCCCCCCCACACACACACAACCACCAAAACTGAGTCTAATAATTTTTATTTACTGTCATGTGTCAAACTGTGACCATCTGCTGCTGCAGAAGGTTGTTAACAATCTATAAACCATTTTTACAAATACTTTTAAAACCCAAAGAAGCCATTTATATAGTTTGTCGCGCTGCTCTCGTGATCCTCGCCAACCTGTTTGACTTCCCTGCGTTTTTATGCTCGCCTCATTCCTTCCTACTTCTCTGCACCTCTATGCTGCTGTTGATTGAAGGAGAGCTGACAGAGCGAACCAGAGTTTTACTGCCTCCTTCCTTCTTGCCCACCGTCCTCCTTCCTCTTTATCCACCCAAACGTCTTCCAGAGAAAACAGAACCTGATGGAGTTTATGACCTGATTACGGCCTGGACGCGCTACTGCTGGCACCACCACAACCACGACGCACTTTCACACAAAGTCTCAGCTGTGGCCACTGGTACTGGGGAGAGAGGCTCACAAGTTTACCTGTCATCTCGCATTAGTAACACTCCAAACAACTGAGGAGTGGGCTCAGTAATAAATGTCAGCTCATTAAACAGAGATAGCTTTTCTCTGCCTGGGAGTTCCTAAAATAAACATACATGTGAGTGTGTTTGTGTAAACCCACACCGCATCACCAACAGTCATAAAAACAAATCTGGGAACAGCTTACATGTAAAAATAGTGGACAAATGAGGTGATAAAGAGCCAAAGCCAGCTCCCTGCGCTCCGAGCAAACCACGGACAAATTGTCAGCGTCCAATCACAGCTGCTCACCTGCTCCTCTGAGCAGATACAACCCCTGAGGAACATTAACCCTTAGAACACGGAGCATGTAGCTGAAACGTATAAACAGAGGCGATAAGAATGTGCAATATAGTGGGTCTTATATCCTTAAATTTCAAATTTAACATGCACAATCGCTTGTTCATGTACAACTGCAGTGGTTTTCTAAATTGCTTGAATTTTAAATTGTTAAAACAGTATTTTAACATGCAGTAAATTGTAAATAACTGCCAGATATTGGAAGCTATTCTGGAAAAAAATGGACAAAAGCACTTAGTTACAGGACATTCTCTGATCCTTTTATGGTTAAATTAGGCAACAAAAAACTGACATTTTTAAGGGTTAGGTGTTAAAAGGTTAAACACCTACATATGGACCGTCATGGAAGAAACATGTTGTACATAGCCTGGATCTTGTTGGTATGGCCTGTATTATTTACTCTCCTTTAGCTTTTATATTCTAGTTATATAGTTTTATATCTAAATATTGTTTTGTCACTGTAACCAGGACTCCCTAGAAAAAGAGCTCTTGTATCTCAGTGGGACCTTCCTGGCTAAATAAAGGATAAATAAAAGAAATAATGTATAGGCTTTTATTAAAATCAATAGAATATCAGGCTATGTTGACTGTTTCATTGTGTGCTACAAGTGTCACAAGTGGATTTACAAGGAGCTACACTTATACGTCCTTCTCCACAACACGAACATACATGACATTTGCTGTAAATTAAATTGTGAATAACCTGGATGTTCAGTTATTTTATGATGTACATACAGGTGACATAAAAAGAAGTGGAAACAACAATATAGTGGCCACTTTTTCAATTTATAATGTAATACAATTTGTTTGGTTCATTTAAAACATTATTTTACTATAATTTCATGCTGTTTTGTTTGTTAAAATGAAGTAATTTATGTTTAATCATGTAAACATTATCACTATCTTATGATATTTAATACGGTAATAAAGTGTTTTACAAAAGTGTGTTCATTTTAAATTTCACATGGTTTTTTTATCAGTCACATTCAATAATGAACTGACATTATTTTTCTAAGCCAGTGGTTTTCAGGTCGGGGGTCATGACCCCCAACCATGTGATGTGAGATAATTGTGAGAAGTCATGAGATAATTAACAGGAAAGGAAAGGGGGGAAAAAAAATCTGCCACACAAAATCCTGTTGAGTTTTTTACACTTAGTTCTAATCTTAGGATTTTTAGCTTGTTAATTAATGAATCATTTGCCTCTTGGAGTTGAGGGGCTCATACGCAGCAGACACAGCTTCATTCGCAGGTGTCACAAGTCAAAAATGGTGAAAACCACTACGACATGACACATTTATAAAATGATACGTGTAATCCAGGTGTTAGAGAAGAAAAACTACATTTTATGTCTTCACTCTAATCAACAGATATTCACTCACTTTTTATCCCACCTCTAAAATCTTTGAGTTTTGAACAATCTTGGTGAATCTCGGTGTTTATATAGTCATAACATACAAAACACACATTTCCTTCTATGTCATATTTATGTTTTCGATAACACCATTAACTAGGTGCTTACTAACATGCATATAAGTAGCATACCAGACCTTAATTATTAAGCATTAACACCTTAATTAGGAAAAAATTCATGTCGTAATAGAGGTAGAATAAGGTTATGTAGAATAAGGTGTTAATACGTGCTTAATAATTACTAATAAAGGGCTAGTGTGCTATTTATGCATGTTAGTGAGCACCTTTTTAATAGTGAATATGTGTTCCCTAATCTAAAGTGTTACCATATTTTCTCATGTGTGTACATATATATATAAGCACACACATATATATATATATACATATATATATATATGTATATATATATATAAAATTATGTGATTAAATGTCATAGAAAGATGTGTTGATTAATTAATTCAGGTTTCAAGGAGAAGGGGTGATATTAAATAAGTTTTAAACTTCTCACTCCTTTTCCAGCATAAGAAGAAACAACTGAATGTGATTTGATTTCTATGTCTGCTTATGAATTGAACATTTGTTCTTTTATGTTTGATATAAATAAATGAAACTAAATGCTAAATCTATATAATGGGGTCCTGAAACAACTCAAATGACTTAAAAAGTCAATATTGTACATTTCTAACATGACAAACATGTCAGAAACTATTAAAAAAAGAGTTAAAATGTTCTTATCTTGGAATGCAGACTCAAAGAGATATGTGTTCAGACATTTTTAAACGTGTGATTCTCCAGCTGCAGTCGGGCTTGGTGATAATAACAATTACAATATTTATTTGTGTAGTGCTTTCTATCAAAGTGCTTTACAGTAAATAAATGAAAACGCACAAAGTGTAGCAAAATACACACAGTGCAGAAATTAAAAACTGATAATATAATATACAGCGGTGATAAAATCACCCGCACACTAAAACGTCACAGATGTACTAAAGCGACATCAGAAAGTACAAAAGAAACCATTAAGACTGAGTCCTCAGAAAGACACGGCACACTCGCCAACCGTCCTCTTTCTAACTATTAGCACAAGCAGGCAGCCACTGTCCTGAGATCACAGAGACCGTGTGGGCACATAAACCTGCAGATATTCGGGAGCAAGACCGTTTAAAAATGTTCCAAGTAAGAAGTAGCACTTCTTGACGTCTTGATGTCATCAAGGGAGATGTTTTCAGCAGACATGATTGTCCAGCTGTCACGAGCAGCCTGTCCATGCACCTCTATCTGCACCACAGTTCCCATGATTACCCTCTGCTGTCATCAGTGGGCGTCAGGCAGCACCTGTGGCCTGTTGACGGTTTAGACATCAGAGGAAGACATTTGCCAGTGCGCGTGCATGTGACACACACACACACACACACACAGTTAGCCATTAGTGTGCATCCTGATGCTGCAACAGTCGGGTTTCTGTGCCTGACTGTAATATAATAAAACTATCATCTCACTCCTCACACAGACTTGCCTGTGCAGCAAAGCACTCTGGGTAGAGTCACCGCAGTGTCCCTCGAGATGCAACGGGAAACCACTGAAACGGGCCTTCTATGCACACACACACACACACACTGCACTTGCTCACTCAGAGCGAGGGAACCTTTATGAATAAACAGATGAGGATCCATTAGTTGTAATGTTATTATCCAGCTGTCTGAACTCTGACCTCTCTGAGGGTGTGTGTTTATGTAAGCAACAGAGACAGAGAGTGATAAATAGTCCACAAACCTATTTTAGTAGCTCAGAAATGTTCATCTTAAAACAGATCCACTTTCAGAAGCAGCACATTAGCCCTTTAACCTTTTTCTATACGGCGACCGTGTCACTCATCTCTGACCTCCCAGTCTCCATCTTGCAGTGTGTTAGTAAAACTATATTTCTTAACCTATGTCTCTTTTAATTTTATTCTAAAGATCATAGTGTGCTTTAAAAGTAGCATTAATGTAGTGATGCTTATACAGAGCAAGTCGGACGGACTTCATTGACAGTTTCATCATGTCAAGAATATCTGACAGCAGTAACCAAACATCGAACTAAACAGGAGCAGAATCAGAGACAGGGATCAAGACAATGTGCGTTCAGCATCCACAGTGGTTTGGACTGAGACATAGAACCCTCAACATGTGCTGCCAAATAGGAACTCATCTACACATTCTCATAAAAGAAATCTGAACTTAACCAAAGCATTTTAGGCACAGTCGGTCATTTCTTGAGTTGAAGAAAGTCATCCAGAGAAAATGAAATACGTCATGAATCAGAATTATTGACCCAGCTACACCATATTGGATTGGTAAGGTGATAAGGTCAGGTGAGGTGGTGAGGTCATAAGGTGATGTTTTGAATGAATGTATTGACTTACCTGTGCTCAGCGGATGAAGCTGCATTGGAAACGTCGATTCTGAGGAAAGCGAGGTTTGCGAGCAGGCTGCAGGTCAATCTCATCTAAAAAAAAACAAAAAAAAAAAAACCCAGTTAAACAAACAAAACTGATAATAATATGACCTAAAAGATATTGGATAATTTTGACTGAAATTACGATAGGATTCGCGATATCAGATGGTGTTTGAAAAACACATTTTAAATGATTATTGTGTGAGAGACACAGATGTTGTCTTCAGTCTGTAGAATAAGATGTGTATAGATCAAGACAGTAATTCATCTAAAATGATATTTTGACACCATATTTTGGCTTTAAAAAAATATTGCGCCTCCTTCGATTTGAAAATTGCTATTCCGCTATAATTTCGATGAACTGTTCAGCCCTTATTTACTACCTCTTCTTTTCTTTCCTTCTGTTTCCTGAAAGCACCTCAATCAAATCATTTCTTTTCTGCTTTTGGGTATGAAAACTTAAACACCTCAGCCAAGTGTGGAAAATGCATTCTGCGCTTTTGTCATCTTTTTTTTTCCCCTGACAATTTTGCTTCGTTTGTATGGAAAATAGGAATGTAATATAATAGATATCATGATAAACCACCTTTTTACTTCACTGAATAAGAAAATCACACTCCTGGAATACCTGCAACAACTATACATATAATGAAAATGTGTAAATTAAACGTCTCATTCATTCATTTATGGCCATTGTTTTACGCATGAAGGTGATTTAACATGTCTTCCTTTTTTTTTTTGTTATTTACATGCAGCTAATGGTAACAAACTGCACGGGGACCTTCAGCGTCTTTGTTCCCACTCGTGTTCCCTGGAGTGCAGAAGCTGCTGTGTGACGGTGCGGATGATAATTAAGTCGACGAACCTGAAAATAAAAATCCTTAAGTGTAATTTAACACTGTTGGTGGAGTGTGTGTGTGTGTGTGTGTGTGTGTGTGTACCTGTGATTATTACCTCTTAAGGATCTTCTTCTCTGGTAGAAACACTGTCCTTGTCAGGACCAGTTACATTTCTGAGGAAGCGGTTTAGTTTAGGGGTAAGATTTGAAATGCGGTTAGGTTAAAGGTTTAGGTTAGGCCAGTCCCCTTTAATCCTGGTCCTCGGGGAGCCACTGTCGTGCATGTTTTAGAGGCTTCCCTGCTCCAACACACCTGATTCTAATATTCAGCTCGTTATCCCGCTCATTTGAATCAGGTGTGCTGGAGCAGGGACACACTGGGCTAAGCTGCGTAACACACACTGACCAGCAGATGTTTGTATTTATAGAGCAACAGTTTGTGCCATTCACCCCTTCACACGAGCACAGTGGTGGGTTAATTGTGATGCCCAATCACAAATCGAACCCACAACCTTCAAGTGGAGAGACGACTCCCTCTACCACTGAGCTACCGAGCTACCACCATGTCTTCTGTCCTGTGTCCCAACTACTCTTTTTCATGTGGCTGTTGGCAGCATGTCTTTTACCCTCACACACTATAGCCAGGCCGACTGTCCCCAACTACTGCTGACTGGAGCAGTCTCTGTCCAGCTGTGAATCGGGGGTAAAATCGGGCAAAAAAAACGTGTGTAGTGTGTCCCCAGCTTTAGGCATTAACTGGATATGGTTAAGGTTGGGTGATGACGCTGTGTTTAGGCTGTCCAAATGAATGCAGTGTCTTTAGAAGATAGCTGTGAGTGTGTGTGTGTGTGTGTGTGAGAGGGAGGGAGAGAAAGAGAGAGAGGAAAAGGTGTATGTGTCAATGTAGTGCTGAGAAAAAGAACTAAAGGGCCATTTATAGCTGTTGCAAACTGACAACCATTACCCCTGCATTTACAATGCTCTCAGCATATACTGTCAGGAAGACTCTCTCTCTCTCTCTCTACATACACACACACTCTCTCACACACACACTCTACCTGACAGAGCCTAATTATCGACACCTCTCCCTGTCGGATGAAACAAAAACCTGCTCTATTTTCAGACTGATGGAGTCTGATGTCTCCCTGTCGTTCTCCCTTTTCTTCTCCCCCTCTCGGCGTCTGTTGTCGTCTCTGTGCGGCGCCTCACCCGCCGCCCACCCCCTTACGCGACGTTTGATTCCCGACTCGTTAAATAAGACTCAAATTAAAACAGACAATGAGGAAAGTCACCACCCCCCCCCACAACCACTTTCATTTGTTGTGACTGTTATTCTGAATCGTGGACGGGAGCGTGCCCGTGTGTGTATGTGTGTGATCAAAGTATGAAATGGCAGCCCGTGCCATCTTGTCTTTGAGGCCTGCTTTCATTAGTTGTCAAACAGAACAGCTGTGCTCACCCCTGGCCCACTGTCCCCTCTCTGTGTGTGTGTGTGTGTGTGTGTGCGCGCATGACGATCAGGATCAAGTGGTGCCTCTTCTGCTCTGCAATTTGTTTTATGTTAGGTGAAGTCAATGGATCCATTATTTGTCCTTCTGAGTTTATGCAACCACCTCAATAGTACAGTATCAAGTGTGTGTGTGTGTGTGTGTACGTGTTTGTCGTCGGCTGTGAGGACACATTTTGAGTCAAACCTGTCTTTGTGAAGACATTTACCCTGGTTCTCAACACTTTAAAGGTGGCTTTTTAAGGGTTAAGATTTGGAGTAAGTAATTTTGAGTAAGTGTCGGTTAAAGTTAAGGGATTTGACCAGGTGTCCCACTTCACAGAACTCCCGTGTCCCACATCCCAACGTATTGAGACAACGTGCCACATTCTATAACTGATGCTTTTGTCCCTGCAGAGCTGCTTGTCTGATGTCAATCAAGATGTCAAACGTGGGACGCTGCCTCCGTCTCGTCGTCAGTTTGAGTCACTCGCAAATTAGTCCCACATAAAAATTCTCTTTGTCCCGTGTTTACTGTGTTTGGATCTGGTCACCCTATATTTGACTGGGGTATGACTTATGTCCATGAGTGTCACTGAGAAAGCTGGACAAGATTAATTGTGTGTGAACAAACATTTCTCCAGGACATTTGGAGGAAAAAAAAAAGAAATCAGTGAATAACTGATCTAACCAAACCTAGAACCAACACATCCAGAGCTGTGTGTGTGTGTGTGTGTGTGTGTGTGTGTGTGTGTGTGTGTGAGTATTTAAGCGGCTGCTGGCACACACTCTGTGAGTAGATCACATTTCAGAACATTCCAGAGCCATGTAAACATTTATACACAAGCAAAGAAAACCACACACACACACACACACACACGACTGAAGAGTAAGACTGAATTCTTTATGTGTCAAATCTATACGAAGGAATCATTCTAGTGTCCTCAGGCTTGTCCACATATTTGTCAAATCAGTGTAATTATCTTCGTTTCGTTGCTATTGTGTTTGTTTGTGTAACAACTCAAAAAGGGGGCGGTTTGAATTGTTAGTGTCAGTAGGACAAAGACATTTGGGAATATCTCCAAGATGTTGCACCAGAATCACACCAGTGTGTTACATTATTATATAATATAGTATGTGATTATTTTTTTTTTTACAAATGCAAAAAGGTGTAAACACTATTTTATTCTTTAAACTGTCCTGGGTGGAGCATATACAATGTAACAGAGTGGTGGATGATTAAATGTCTTAAGTAAATGAAGGTATGTCACTAAAAGGGGAGTCAAAAGTCAACTTTTTGCCTCAATGCGGTATTTTCGTCGATGTAAATGTTGCCATCATTGCACATTTACATTGTAAATGTAAAGATAAAATGCTTCATTCACAATTTTAACGATGACTGAGGCACATTTGTTGACATCCAATTAAAAAAAAAGCAACACTGAATTGCATTTTGTTACAATTACATTTAGCACAATGAAATTGTAACTCTAAACACTCCCAGACACACACAAGTAAACATGAGTGTCTGATGGCTCTGTCACCTGCAGTTTACAGTGTCTTCTTCGTGTCTCAGGCTCCTCTTTTCCTAAAAGGGGGGCTGATTAAAAGCTTTATGAAGTAAACTGAAGCCATACTCTTACACACGACCCGAGGCAGAAGGTTGTGTTGGTATGAAGCCACGATGTGAGCATGATGCTGTCACCACGGGCCAATCCGTATTTCCATCTCTTTTTCTTTCTTCATGTCACCTGCATGTTCAGCACATGTGTGACTGCATGAAGAACACGGGCGAGGACTTTTCTTCCTGACTTTATATCGCTCACTCGTGTCCATGTGGTCTGACAAAACAAAGTCCATGTTCTGCTGATATCAATGGAATGCTGTTATATTTTGGGAAGTTCACTTAGTTGCTCTGTAGCTCGGGGCGAGAACTTGAAACTACAGACAGGAAACGGTTAGTGTTTCTCTGACTTCCTGCTGGAAAAGACTCACAGTGATGACAAAACCACAGAAAGGCACGGCTCGGTAAAGAAGACGTTTCAAATGTTGCACTTTCCCTTTAAAATATGTTTTACCACATGTATTTGTGGCAACAGTAATCTAAAAATAATCCAAACCAATCTCAACCCACACACACACATACTCTCTATATACATCGGTGTGTAGACGCTCTTTAACCGAAAATTATGTTTTTAATGCTAAAATATAATTATTCTTGTTATCCATGAACTGTAAATGTAGTGTTTTCCAAAAGAAAACCTGAAAAAATAGTATGTATATATATATATATTTATATATATATGTATATGTATACATATATATATATACCTATCAGGTCTCTGCTACTCGACTGAAGCAAATAAATAATAAATAAACAGAAGGTTTGAGGATGAGTGGAAGAAGAGGAATGTTGTAGCTCACTCATTCATCAGCTCATGTATCAGACTGTCCATCACAGGGCGCTGAGAGACTCCACTTGTTCCTGAGTATCTTCTCTTTGGCTCTGCTGCTATGTTGACGCTCACATCCTCTTCTTCTCCATCACTCCTCTCTCTCTCTCCTGAGGAGGGATGAAGGTGGACGTACAGCCAGGAAGTCAGAGCATCAATCTCTGACCGGTGTACAGTTTGGTGAGTGATGCCACTGGAGGGTTGATCTCACACCAGTGAGGGCAAAGCTGAAGGTTTGGCTCGACTCATCAGAAAGTTTGCCTGTGAAGTTGACCACACAGCTGTTAGCAGAAGCTTTTTGTTCATAGAAAATAGAAAATGTTCATTATCTGCCATTGACCGTGTACCATAAAAGGACCATAAAATGTCCTGTAACTAAGTGCATTTTTCCAGAATAACTTTCACTATCTGGCAGTTAATTGACTACATTTAAAATGAAGAAAAACAACACCAGATTTTGCGTGTTAAATTTAACATTTGAACATCATAAAACATGTTTAAAATAACATTTGTTGAGTCTTTGTCTTTGTCTCAATGTGCAAAAACAGGCCAACAAATGGAAACTATGCACAGGCGTTTTGTCCAACTCTCCCCTCAAAAAGATGCTGATTCGGCAGCTTCCTGCAACAGTGCGAGTGAAATCACCGTAATAACCACATGTTGCCTTTGACTTGCAACTTCTTAGCTTTCAGAAACCGTTGGAATTTTTTTTTTGTCGTGTTATTACGGTCATGCTTGTGCAAACGTGTCGTCTGCGATACACTCGGCGTGAAAGGGTTAATGCTGACGTTGTAAACATATTTTGTCCTGGCAAACTTGATTGGGTTTTTTAAATGAGTTTTATAAACTATTACATTTCTACCAAACATATACAAAGTCCATGTCTCAATCCAATGACTGTGATGTGACTTTTTCCAACTCATCCAACCAGTGCACTTAAAGGCACCAGGTAGAACACTGAAGAGGCTTTATTGGCAGAAACATCAGTATCCTTTTTGGTTTGTCGCCAGTTCCCTGACGTGTTGTAAAAAGGACGGATAAGAAGTGTCTGTTTGTTACAATCTCATCTCACCATTACATCATGACTAATTCCTACACTAGTCTTGAACAGATGTTTGATATATCCCTATACACAGTTGCTAGGTTTGGATCTGCTCCTTAATCAGTACCTGCTGCAGATGTCAGTTGAAACTAGTGTGAAACTTGACTGTGCCGCACACATGCAAACACCTCAAATGACTCACAAATCTCACATATCCTCCTCCGTGAGGTGATTGGCTGTTGTGGAGGAGGGAGAGTAGGACAAGTGCCCACACAACTGGTGTTGAGAATACACTTAGTGTTACAGGATTCTCCATTCATAATTCTTTAAGTGGTGTGTTTCTTTTTGTTTAATATCGGACTAGAACGCACACACACACACACGGTAATGTAGACCAGCTCGCTCTCAAATACAACACAATTACAACAGATTACACAGCAATGGTTTCCACATGGTTCACAGAAAGTTGGATTACCACCCTCACAGTGTGCATCTAAGCTCCTTTTTTTGTTTTTTTTTGCAGGAGGTGCTTTTCTTTGGACCACCACCAACATGGCTGACTTGAGTACACTACGTATATTGAATAGGACAAGGGGTGGAAAGAAGCACTGGGTGAAAGGGTGAGGGAGGATGGGAGAGAAGTGGAGAGGCGAACTGGGCCAGAGGTGCTGGAGGTGTCGGGTGAAAAGGAGGCATGTTTTGGTTTCTGTGCGTGTTCGCAGTATGTGGCTGTTTATTCAATAACTGAGAGATTTAAAACGCAAGACAAGCTAAAACTGTAGTATTTCACTTTTAAACACGCGCAACAATGTAAACTGGACGATTCAGGGACATTTAAGGGGCTTTTGGGGACACAGGCAACATAAAACTTAGGGCAATTCTTTCATTATCCATCTCATTTCCTACTACCATATTTTCTTGTCCTGCCCCTCTTACAGTTCCTTTGCATACGACTCCCTGAAACGTAAGTGTGTGTCATTATTCATATACGTGAAGTTCCAAAGCATCTGGCAGCCGGCTCGTGGCATGGGCCTCATTACGAGGTTTACAGCCACAGTGTCATTGCAGTCCCCTTTTTTTACGTGTGTGATTATAAGATTTAAGGGAGTTATCGCAAAATTGTCGTGGCTGTGGCGTGATGTAATCACCCGTTCTTGAGGCCCTCCTCTCCGCTCCAGTCACTCGCCTGCACTTTTACTTTAACGTGCACTTAAGCCCCACATAACGAGCCGGACACATGCAGTTTTCTGCAGGTGTGATTCAAGAGCTCTGGAACACATGTGAGGCCAATGCGACTTCCTCTTAATGCTACCCTTGCACCACTACGTGGGTGATCCAGCGCTCTGATGTCCAGCTGTCTCACATACTGTTTACACTGGTGAAGATATATGTCCATCTGTGCACACTGACATGACAATCAGTTTGAAAGACAGCCATAAGAGCAAAAATGATTTCCCCATAAATTGCCAGAGCGCATGGTGCAACATGTTCCATTTACCAAAGCCAAGTGATGGACGCTTGTATCCGAAACACTGTGCAATAGCACAAATACATGTATTTTTAATATCCCAGATGTTGGCAGCCGTACGACCGTACTCATCTTACAAAAACCACAAACTATGTGCAGCATACACTCTGTTCA
Source organism: Solea solea (assembly GCF_958295425.1). NCBI lineage: Eukaryota > Metazoa > Chordata > Actinopteri > Pleuronectiformes > Soleidae > Solea > Solea solea. Next base: position 6,092,651 of record NC_081137.1, on the reverse strand, counting down.
AGAACAGTCTCCCAGGAAAAACTGAAGAAACACAACATGTACATTATGAACCATGTCAGAGTCTCAACCACAAAGCTATAAAACACAGAAATCATGTCAGTCTGTTGGTCAACACTTTATAAGGTGAGCAGTCACACCCTTCAGCACATGGATATTACGTGTTATTGAGATGTGTTTAAAGGCCTAAAGGTCTGCTGGACGTTCACCACGTCTGAATGTGGGAAAACCACCACGAGATGTGACAATGAATGCGTCTAAGGTTATTATTGAAGAAAATGGGATCCGATTGCATTGCGGTAATGTGGTTGCAACATTTTGGACAAGCCGAAGTTGGTAAATGTTGAGAATGGAAAACAGGTCGTCCGTATGGTGGACACAATGAATGGAACCCTCGGTTTTTCTGACTTTGAGCAGGATAATTTAAAAAAAGTAAACAGATTTGATTTGGTATTTCTGGGAAAATAAACAAAAAAGAAGACAAAACAAACCGATTGCGGAGTGTTTTTATGCGCTGTGAGAAACTGAGCAACCTTACCATTCAGTGGTTTTAAGAACTCGACATGTTACAGTGTATGTTTGAGTCAACACTCACTGGACATTTTATTACACCCATTAAATTGCTTATTAACGCAACTATCTAATCAGACGATCACGATCGGCAGCACCTCAGTGCATTCTGGAACGTGTATGTGGTCAAGACAACCTGCTGAAATTCAAACCCCAGCATCAGAATAAAGAGGAAAAGGTGATTTAAGTGACTTTGACTGCGCTTTCTGTGCCAGACAGGCCGGTCTGATTATTTCAGAAACTGCTGATCCACTGGGATTCTCACGCACAACCAGAGAATGGGCCCAGAAAAGAGAAGATATCCAATTCTGTGGGTGAAACTTTATAAGGCGTCAAATGTATCTAGTAAAGTGTGCCAATCTCAGCTGACATAGGGCAAAAGGAAAACCGGTAAACCTGGAGAAGACCCACGCAAACACGGGGAGAACAAAAATACACATACAATCATTTAACATGAAAGTCAGTGGACGCTGACTGGTGTTTCATTCTCTTCTAACCCTTTTAGAAGAGAAGGAAAAGTTGTAGCTGAGGTGAAATGAGAGTAATGTCTGCAGTGCACCTGGACAGGTGAATGATGGATTAACCCTTCAACCAACCGCAGGAGAGAAGCTTCCATCAATTCATCAACACGGAGAGGAATCCACCAATCACACAGCAGGGTGGAGAAGAAAAGAAACCTCACCACCTTTCTTAATGGATATTCAAGCACTTTTAATACATACAAGCTTACGAGTGCTTTTGGATGAAACCAAACCTCAGACTTTCTCCTAAAATGAACTCACAAGGTTTTTTACCACTTTTCTCTTCCCTGCAACAAACAAAGAGACTTCTTTTTCTTTCTTTTTTTTCCTTCCAGTCATCTCATTTATCTCCTGTGTTTCCCCCGCCACATTCCCAGGCTGTCCCACACTGTATTCAGCTCAGTGACATATCAGAGCTGACCTGAACCAAAACCCAATACTGTGGCTGCAATTGCAAAAAACTCCAGGGACACCTTCAAGTCCCGAAGCCATGCGACCCCCTCCGCCTTTGCCAGATTTGATTTGATTTAGCCTGAACTGGTCTCTGCATCTTTGCTCTCACACGGTCTCTGTGTGTTTACCTCCTGCTCCTCTCTGTTTGTGATGTGTGGTAAACCTCAGACTATTGTGTTGCAAATGTGAAAGTTTTCCTAAATAGACCCAGTCTATTCTATTTATGGGAGACAGAGCGGCCACGGCCTTTTTTTTCTTCTATTCAGGCTTATGTTTTTGTAACTTTCATTTTTTTTATTTTATTTTGGGAACTGCATTTATCTTAATCCTCTATTGTGGTTACCCAGTGACAGAATTGGCTTAAAAAAACAAAAACTCAACATGTACTGTAGTTTAATTCCATACAATTGGAAGGACTTTAAAGAGAAAAAAAAAATTACATTTAACATATAAGGCATACAGTACATCTAAGTTTTGGCAGTCATATGTAAAAGAAGAAAATCAGCAAATAATGGAATAAAACTGAAATAAATGGATTGAGAAAAAAATTGATTTAAATGGAATTATTTTGATCTGTTTCAAATTAAACTGTGAAACTGTAATATAATTCAAGAACACAATAATGTGAGATTAAAAGCTTTAATGTTCCCTGGTTTAAACGGCAGAAACTAGTCCAAATCAACTCACTTTACCTTATCAACACACTGCCAGTCACATTAACATTATTATTCATAATAAGTGACATTACACCAAACAAACCTCTGTTTTTGCTCTCTGCACAAACTCCTGTTGCTGCGACACGCTGCACTGTGTCACTACCTTGTTAATAATGACAGTGTTTTTGCTGTTTGGTGTCGAGCAGGTAGTAAACACACGCTTCTTCTGCCGCGGCTGAACATGATGCAATAAGAGTGGAGCCATTCCAAACAACTAAAAAGTGAGCTGAAACTGACCGTTGGAGGAAGGAAGCGAGGGGGATCAGGTGACGACAGGGTCTGACAGCAAGACACACACAGGTGTAAATAATGATATTAATTACAGAGGCATCGTTAATGTTATGGAGAACACCTGGAGCCACAATTAGCTCCCACATGGGAATATTTTGGGGACGGGGAAGAAGGAGGGGGGAAGAGAGGGAGAGAGAGGGAGGAAAAGAAAGAAGTAAATCAGGTAAAGTTTAGTTTTGAGCAGAGTTTGAGAGACTTGGAGGTCAGTGACTGACTTGCTCTGCAGCTCAGGTTTCTGTTGTCATATTTCTGGGAATTTGATGCAATGTTTGGAAACCGAGCAGCAGTCAGTCAGGCAGGGTGGATCTCAGTTTGTGTGTGTGTGTGTGTGTGTGTGTGCGTGCACATGCAACAGTTTATGTGTATTCCTTCTGTCGACACTAACTCCGCTCAGCCAGAGATGATTGTGTCATTACAACATCCAGGGCGTGAGAGCTCTCCATGTCTCTCTCTCGCTCTGTCTTTACACACACAAACACACGTGTGGATTTGCACAGCTATTCTTCTGAGGACACTGCATTGACTCCCATTCATACGGGACAGCGTGAACAACACCTTATCACTGACTTTAACCATAACCAGTTAAAGTCCAACCAAATCCAGTTCCTCGAAAATGAAGTTCTGCCTCAGTAGGACCAGGTTTTGGTCTCCATGAGGACGACTGGTCCTGACAAGGTCAGTGTATGTGCCAGGAAGGGTCCTAAAGAGGCAAGGACACACACAAACACGCACAAACGCACACTCTTGTCCTCTTCTCTCAATCATGCTCCATGTTCTCACTGTTCTGATGTCATCTGGGAGTGGATTGATGGGTGGAGGTAGCTCAGCTTAGGACATGCCCACATGCACACGCACGCACGCACACATTCACACACACACACACACACAGATGGATCCGTGTGTGTTGACAGTGAATTACTGGTTTTTAATGCGTTACACTGTGGCTGATCCAGAGAGGAAAGTCAGGCCAATAGCTGTTTATCAAACCAGTCCACAGTGTGTGTGTGTGTGTGTGTGTGTTTCTGTATTTTTGTGCGTTTAATTTCTGATGCCTGTGTCAACACTAATGAAAGTCATAGCAGTCATAAAACGCATGCGAACACTCATAAACATAAACAGCCCTGTGAGAAAACTGAGAAGAGAAAGTAAAAGAAAGGGAGAGAAACTAAGAGAATGGGGGGGGGGGGGGGGGGACGACAGGGGGGAGGAAGAAGAGATAAATAGAGAAAGAAAGTGATGTGGAGAAAGGATAATGGCTTCCATATGAGAATGTCCGGGCTTTTTCCTGCTTGCTTCTTGGTGTAATCATATCAGCAGTCGGGCCATTTCCAACCTTCATAAATGTGAAGTATGCAGCGAGTTTCAGGATCCAACTTCCTTTACATAAACACCCCTTAGAAAAACAACCCAGCTGTGAGTGCATGTGTGTGTGTGTGTGTGTGAGAACATGCATTAAATATGCCACGCAGTACTGCAGCGTGTGGCATCTTGAACCGGATTGTGTCGACCTCTAATGCATTTGTAAAGTTTGTAATTGTAACATGAGGTGTGAAAAGATCACTTCAGCTCCTTCACTTCATACCTGACCACACACGTCACACCGGTCATTCTCAAAGACTGGGTCTTAAGTCTTCTACTTAAGAAATATCAAATTACATGCAAAAATGTCACTGTGAGTCACGTACATAAGGTTTATATCTCTTGGAAATGGCTGGTTTACCTGATTATTATAATATTGTGTTACAGAAATGCTAATAAAACTGTCAGAAATGTTATCTTGTACACAAATTTGACTCATGTCACGATTGATATTGAGAATTGGGTCGTGACAGTTTGTCATCTTTAAAATATAAAGTTTGGGAAACGTTGCAGCATCATGTATCTGTACTTGCAAACTCAATATCAGCACACTACGCTTATAACAGTATAATTAATGTCTATTGGTGCATAAGAACGCAAATTTAAATCAGTTTTAGGCGTTCCTGCATGGAGTTTGCATGTTCTCACCGCGTGTGCATGTATTTTATCCAGGTTCTTCCGTTTCCTCCCACAATCCAAAAACCTGCAGATTTGTGGATGAGGCAAATTGTGAGATTGGACTGGTGACCTGCCCAGGGTGTCCCTATGTCGGCTGGGATTGGCACCGGCGCCCCTGCGTGCCCTCATGTGGACGATAAAGCAGTAGACGTGTGAATGTGATAATACATTGACTCGCACACAGTGTCCATGTCACTCTGATCTGCTGTAATAATACACTTTTTGAAGAACTGCCCCTTGTCCACAGCAGGGCAGCAAATCTTGAAGAAGCTGATTCACTCGTTCACTCGTTCACTCTCCACTTTCCGCCACATCACGTAATTTATTCATAGATACAACTTAAATTTGTACTTTAGGCGTACACATGTTTGCGCAGTAGGGTTCAGGAGGGTTCAAGCTTAACAAACATGAACTCATTCATTACAAATCGGTGGTAAATGCTAAAATGTCGAGCATGGTAAACTTTAGCAAGTCGTTTCTGAGAAAACTAATTAAAATGTATTATTTAAGATAAGTCTCTCTCTCACAGAGGCTGCGCTGAAGGGTTAAATCTGTGGGCAGCTGATGAACTATTGAGAACCCTTTCGATCTCTGCTAGTGCGTCTGTGTGTTCACAGCAGCAGGAGATCAAACCCCTGCTCACTGTTACACACTCGAGCCATGGTTCTGTGAACGAGGCTCCCAGGGGTCGCTGGGGGGGTCAGTGGAGGCTGTGGACCTCCTGCCTGAGCACTCAGCTGGCAGCGCAGAGCTTCAGAGGGCTGCACTGGGGATATGTTGAGAAACTGTTGAAACATCAGGGTTCTCTGTGTGTGTGTGTGTGTGTTTGTGTTGTACACTCTCTCTGCTGAAATATTCACAAATTAGCTAATATGAGAGTAAAGTTAAACACACACACACGCTCTCTCTCTCTCCCCCACATTTCTTATGGTTGACTGGGCAGAGGCATTATTCAATTGGCTTGTGTTCAACAGCAACACTCACACAGATAGAGAGGATTATGGGCAATTGAGCTTTGCTCCGAGAGGTTAAAGTGATACATATTTCCTGTATATAAAAGTCTGTTTTGGTACTTTCCTTGTTGATTGAAATAACATAGAACTGATTCAACGTCGACCCGGGTTCAAAATCTTACATCTGCTATTCTAATCACTTGATACTGCAGGGCTGGAATTTATTGATAAACTAAATGGAGAGTAACTGATGTGGTTTATGTTTTTCCTGCAGCAGGAAAAGCACTTTCATTTGAAATAAGCATCAAATCTAATGACCAAGAAGCAGAGCAGGTTTCCAGTATCGTCAGGGTCAGGTGCTCCTGGTCCTGGTCCCATCATGATTGCTCCACATGTGCTGATTGCTGCTCACCAAAACTCTGCACAGCTGGGCTCCTTTTTTGTACTATTAACTTTATAGTATATCCTATTTTCAGAGAGTACTTTTGCATGTGGGTATGGTTTCTGCTTTTAGATCCATCCATCCATCCTGTTTACCCTTTAAAAAAAAAGTATAACATTTAAGTGGGTTTATTATATATCCTTTGTTTTCCTTATAGTCTCAGAATAAGCCTGTACTTTTGGATGGTATCTTGCTTTTTCTGGTATGCGAAGGCCACCATATGGCACTTTTCCACTACCCAGTTCCAGCACGGCTCGCTTCCGCTTTACTCTACACGGATTGGTATGGTTTTCCATTAGAATAGTACCTCCTCAACATGGGCGGAGTTATCATAGCACGGCTGCATAAAACTACTGTGACTTTGTTTTATACACACAAACTTATGGAAGGGCATTTGTTTGCGTTTGTTTTTTTGACTAATGTTTCTTCTGTTTTTCGTGCTAATTTTTTTCCCCCTCCTGTTTTTCAGAGTCATTTTTTTTCTGAATTCCAACCTGCAAGTGACTTTTTGTCAAGTGATTTTCAGCAGTCTCCTGATCGTCTCTTGAGTCACCACACAGCCAGCCTGAATGCATTTCAAATGCATCATCTTGCATGCATGGTGCATGCCATATCTGTCCAACTGATCCTGGAGAAACATTGCTATGAACCGCAAAGTCCTCAGGTGCCTGCGTAACGTCGACAAACTAATGGTAATAGCATCTATGTGACTTAAGGACAGGACTAGGTCCCAGTGTCTTAACCCAGAGTAAAGTAAAACTTGATTAAACTAAACAAGCCGTCCATGTTGTTCTACATCGAACTCTCAATAAAGGAATAAATGCATTTATTGTTTCAAATGAACTCAGAAAAAAAATATTCAGTAAATCAGAAAAACAGACCAAACAATAAATTACTCAGAAAAACATAAATAATTACTTCAAAAATGTTTTTTTCAAGTGAATGCAATGCGCTTCCGTACAAACTTGTGACTTGTTTTTGGTGTACTGAATCATGAGTCAGTTAATTAAAAAAATATTTGTTCACAGAATCACTGAAATACGGTGCTTGCAATCACCACAGTGCTGTTAAGATTTTATACATTTTTTGCTATATGTTGGTGATTAACGCATGTCTTAAGGATTTTTTAAAAGGGTTTTTCAACTGATTTAAAGTTCTGCATTGGTTGGTATGTCGCGCTCTAGATTTTTTCTATTTCTATATGTATGACTGACTTACTGTGAAACAAACATGAAATAAGTGGAAATAACCATAATAGTAGCTGTGTTTGTATGAGTGGCAGACATACGTCGACTTTCCCAGTCGGAAATTCCAACTTCAGAGGACAACTGGAACGCATCATGATTCTTACACATGGTCCAGTGTTAAAGCTGCACTCCCATTACAAGTAAACAGTAGAATTAATAATTAGAACCACAGTCTGCAAATGCCATCATAGCCCTGATTTAACAGTACTCAAGAAAACACAGGCCGTCTCAGTACTGCAACACTGAAAATATAATATTTCATCTGAAAGCCAAAGTTTCTTCAGGAACAGGGACAGACAACGATGATTGACTGGTTAAAGTAAGGACAATAACTTTTATGTAAAAATAATTATGATCTTTTTTAGTTCTCGTTTTAGGTCTTTCTTCAGACACGTATCATTATGCTTATGAGTTTGACTGGAAGTCTTTATTTCTTTCACTGAAAAACACACCCCCTGAGAGTGAGTGCACTATTGTCATATGATGTAAGGTATGTTAAGAGACAGATAACTCAGATTCAGCGAGGACAAAACAGCCCAAAATACACAGTCCAACAGACGGAATCAGGAGTAGGCAACAAGGCGAACATTCAAAAATACAAACCGGGTCGAAGATCAACAGGCAAAGGCGAGGAAAAACCAGGAGAATTTGCACAATAGGGAAACAAAGACCATCTGGAGTAGTAACAGGTTGACAAGGTGAAAACAACAGGGACACAATGTGGGCGTGGCCAGATAATCAGGTAAGTCGGGAACAGGAAATGGTGAACAGGTGGAGCAATCAGGAGCTGGAACAAATAAATGATAAAACCAAAGGTGTTAAGTTGTTTAGTTTGAAATGCTTGTTTTACCAGTTTTTCCCACAGCCGGTGACAAAGTTACAGTTTTTCTCGTTGTAAAATTTATGTGATCTTTCTTTTTTTTTATCAGCAGCTGGATCTGGTTTAATAAAAAATATGTGTGTGTGTGTGAGCATGTATATGATACTCAAACAACACACAATCCTGTACGTCTGCGATGTAACATGACGACAGTCTGACACAACATGTGGACACAACCGCCGTACACTGGCAGTGACATCACCCCCATGACCATCCAAACCAGAAATGCTGCACTTATTTGTTTATTTATTTTGTGTGCGATTAACGGGATGACATCATCGTTAATCATCTCTGCCAATCACCTCACGTTTCTGGGCATCATCATCATCATCATCGGCGTCATCATCATTGTCATCTCAGGTTCCTGGCAGCGGGTGATGACATCAGCGTGCAGTATATACTGTATGTGATGATGTCAGGAGTAGAAGTGGCTGAGAAAGGGTTAGACAGCACAAGACCAGGCCAGAGCAATAGAAAACTGTTAACACCAATTCAAATTGTAATACCAGAAGGGCAAAGTGCGGAGGATGGAGGCGCTGAATTAAAAAGCGTCTATGATAAAAGGATTAGAGATGTGTGATAAACTGAATGAGCAGCAGCAGATGATGGAGGAAGAGGACGACATGACGACGATAATGTGTGAGCGATAATGGAGTCTTCTCTTGATGGAGAGGTGGTGTTGTTGTATGATGTAAAAAAAAAAAACCATCCAGAGCTGAAAAACAATAAAGCCCTCTCTCTCGGTCTGGCTTGTGTTTTTGAGTGGGGTGTGCTAAAGCTAAGTACGGGGGAGCGACACCCCGCAATGATGCCACTCCAAAGCCACTTGTAACACACTCTCTCACACATTCTGAAACTCATTCACACACACACACACACTCACTCACTCACTCACTCACACTTCTACCCACTCACTTAAGTGGAGGGTTTGAAATTGAGCTGGGACTTGGAACGAATACTCCAAACAATTATCGTTCTCTCCTGCGTCTAGTAATCCATTTCCCATGAATATATTCACATCTGCCTCTTTTTCCTTTTTCCCAGTCTCCTTATTTCCATCCTCCTCCTCCTCCTCCTCCTCCTCTTCTTCTGTCGCACATTTTCACCTCCCTCCGTTCTCCTCCCTCACAGGTGACGCTATGTTTCCCTCGGGCTTTGGCCAAAATGTGACAATACAGCAATCACACTTTTCATTTATGGCAGCAGATGCCTGTCACACCATGTCCAGACTATAGTTACCGGCAGCAAGTGACACATTATTGGCCAAATGGCTTCCTACTGGAACAAATGTAATGCAATATTTTTTTATTCTTGTGTAGTGGTAAAAAAAATCAATCAATCTATGACTTTATTATTTAGTTATTTATTTATTATTGTGACTAAATTGCTCCCTAATTGGATTAGACTTAATTGTCAGTATGTTTAAATGCACAGCTTAATCCAGCTAAGGCCGTAGTCAGACTAAGACAAGCAACTGGACAACTTGCTGAGTTTGAGTATAAATGAGGAGGAGAAAGTTGATGTATTTGTTGTGTACGTGTGACTCCGCCTCTGTATTGAATCAGTTTCCTGTAGACCTTTATGCAGAGGGGTCTAGCTGCAGACCTGCACTGTCAGGACCCTTCGTTGCAGACCTGCACTGTGAGGTCTCCTGCACTGTCAGGACCGGAAGTTGATTCGAAGCCTTTCAAAATAAAAGCAAGCATACCGGAAGCATATATTCAAAATAAAAGTGAGCATACTTGAAGCACGTATTTTTCGTTCCCCATGTGAAGTGTGAAGACGACGAGGTGAGTAACAGTCAAGTGACAACAACTTTGCGTCATACGAAGAAACAGAAACAGTCTTTATTCACTAGAACGTTATGTTGCGCACTATTGTCCTGTAAAGTTATATTAATTTGAAAGAAATTTTTGGGTTTTGGACTTTTGGGTAGTTTTCAGCGTTGTTATCGTATGATAGTGCTCACTTAAATGTGCCATTTTCCTACTCAAAGACCAAGAAAACTGAGTTATATCATATAATTTTTATATCATTTTGTTTTACTTATTACGACATCAACACTTGTTTGCAGCCAGAGTGCCTCAGATTTTGAACATGAACAGCACCCAAACTGAGGAGGCTGCACAGGAAATGGGAAAGCTGAATCTGAATGAGGAAGAGAAAGAATTAATTCTTGAGCCTTTTAAATTTATTTTTTACCAGATTTAAGATATGTGGCTCTTCTGTAAAGAGATTATGGACAAACAAGGGTACTTGGCGTACTGTGAGTACAAAGAGTAGAAAGAAAAAAAAAAAGTTAAAATTGTGGAAAAAGTTGTTGTTGTTGTTGTTGTTGTTAAAACACTAATAATTAAAATCATTAAAAAAAACTGCTTAGGAGATATTGGTTACCTGGGTCATGTAACTAGGTATTCAGTAATTCACTTTGAATACACAAAGCTAAGTTCATTTAAAATCATCAACCCTCACACCCTCCATGTGGTCCAACAGCACAAGGTAAGAACATAGCACAAACAATATTAAGCAATTATTAAATGAATTATGAGGTGTTATAATTGCAAACAAACATAAGATATGCCTATATAAAAAAAAATAAGTAAATCAATATGTAAATGGATCCAGCAGTGCAGGGGGCTAAATTTTCAATGATAAATAATGGTATAGAAGCAAAGTCAGCAATAGTGTAGATGCATTATGCCATCACACATTAAGGTGTATTTACAGAGATGTATTGTTTCAATATGAATTTGTAGTGCAGACTAAACTAACAGCTGTCCTTTTTGTGAATTATATTAAATTAAAATACTGGCGTAAAATAATGCATTTTTGAGTAGGCTAATTATGTTTATAGGGGATCATAACAATAGCTGTACATCTAGTTTGCACTGATTATCTGTAGAATAACCCTAGAAGTGGTCATAACGTTTTGTATTTTCTTTTTTTTATATATACTGTAATATTTTGTTCGTTTTTTATCTTGACATTTTCCTGAGTTTTTTCACCTTATACAGTTGAACTGGAAAGATATACAGTTTTTTTAAAATCTCTTTCATTAAACACATGGATACACATAAACATATTTACATTGTAAACATAAAATAAAGATCCAAGAAACATTGGGAACGAAAAATACGTGCTTCCGGTATGGTCGCCTTTATTTTGAAAGGCTTCGAATCAACTTCCGGTCCTGACAGTGCAGGAGACCTCACAGTGCAGGTCTGCAACGAAGGGTCCTGACAGTGCAGGTCTGCAGCTAGACTGTCTTGGCTTTATGTCACATTTTGAGAATGCCAACATCCGACCCCAGTTCAACTAATCGTATACATGCGTGAGTTATAAGACTATGAATCACATAATCCTGGTCCATTAGTCTGACTAAGACTAGCTCGGCGGACTAACATGACATTAATAAAATATAATAAGAATTTTTGGCTTCTGGCTTAGTCCGACTAAAATTGGACCTCTCACGAGTCAAATCACTTCCACTTCCATAATTTGATTCTATCATGCTGATATTTACACTATATTAACACCATCATTTCCTACTTGTGCAAAGTGTGTACTCAGTAATCAAGTACACTGATAAAAGACAAGAGTTGAATAAGTCCTAAAATCTATTATATAAGCAGCTTATCTTCATATAAATTGAATGAACATTGAAAAGTGTAAGTTTTCTCAACCATTTTCTTTTCTCAGTGAATAACAATATAGCACTTAAGTATGACCGAGAACAATGTGGTCTCTTGCTCTTTTGGCTCTGTTTTTGGTCTCCACCATCTCACTAACCAGTCTCTGGCTGTAAAATGAGCTTAAAAGTTGTAACACTGTATCAAAGCAAGTATCTCTAGATTATTCATCACGAACAACTGTTTTCACACTGTCTTTTCTTATAAATAATATTGATTCCATCTTCTATGAACCCTTTAAACAACGTGATGATGTGTGGGAATGGTGATTCATGTCCTTTGGGCTCGTGTCAGAACTGTATTAGTGTAGAAAATCAGCTGCTGTTGCACAAGGAGATGATGCTCATTATTGGCAACAAGTAAAGGTCCACAGAAACACATAAAGTTCTTATTTATTTATGAACCGGTTTTCTACTAAAATATTATACGGTTTAGAATTGAATTACAGTTCAGGGATTATGTGCATTATGGTCCAGCTCTGTCATTCTCCGATGCTCTTTTCTCCATTCATTGTCCTTTAGTTTACATTTTGAGCTAATAAAAACTTTTATTTACTGTAATTACATTAGTTTTCAACAACACAGTTCATTATATTTTATTCATGTCGGACAAAAGTAGTTTTTCTTGGCACAGTTTTGGTGACGCTGGATTGTTACTGCTACGATTTATCTTCCCCACACACACACACACTTTTCCAGAAAAAACATAGATTAGATGATACAACTTCATACAATCAGGTGATGGTATAGGTATAAACAAAGTCTGTATGGTTGAAAGTGAAAAAAAGCATGAAAGTGTGTAAAATAAAAACAAATCTTTTTCTACTTTTTTTGCCTTTAGCAGATGGTGTATTCATGTTTTTAAAGAAATATTTATTATTATGTGCTTCTTTGACCAGATTTCTTTGCATAAATGTAGTAAACATCACGTTGATACGTCTAAGTAAAAGGTATAAAGTATGCTTTTACTCCCCGGCCCTTTTTAAAAATACCAAGCCTGCTCGCAAATGTTTACGTTTCTCATCGTCGCTTTACTTTGGAGGTGGACACTATGTTTTGATTGCGCGCGTGAAAAGCCACCTTCACCGTCATCGGTGTGTAATAAAGCCGCTCTGTCCACCGTCCACTGTCCACTGTCCTGTGTTGCTCTAAATTGAAGTTAACTGTGATATTCGTGGTTTTAAAAATGTTCAGAAAGCCGAGCCAGACCTTTAAAAGAAGGCTCACTGTCAGCATGTACAGCCTGTGTAAATAAAGGTTTTCAATCCAACTTGAGGAGGGAGAGAGAAGAGCCGCGTGTGTGTGCACGTGTGTGTGTGTGTGTCAGTTTCTTCCTGATGGGGTTAAGTGCACCAGGAGTGTGATGTAGTGATGGAGGGAGGATGAGAGGGACAAAAGAAGAGGAGACAAAAAAAAACAGGAGGAGAGATCCATTAGCTAATGGATGTGTTCAGTCCTGTCTCGTCCAGATTCTGTATTTCTCTCTCTCTCACACACACACACACACACCGAACACACACACACAACTACACACGCACGCAACAAGATATTGAACTGGTGTGTGTTTTTTTGTGCGCTGTGCATGTGAGCAGTTCACACTCAAATTGACTGCGTTCCTCAACTTATTGAAACAAGGCCTTGGATGATCGCAGATTTTTCTCACGTCAAATTGAAAAGAGCAGATGTGTGTCCACCATCGCTGTACGTGTGTGTGTGTGTGTGTGTGCACACCATGAAAGAGAAACTAATTGGTGTCAATAAGACATCTGTGGCTTCTCTTTGATTAAGGCTGGAGGCTATGCATCGGAAAAATAACACCTCTCTCACACACACACACACACACACTGCCTGTGGTCGAACCGATAGCTAACTCCAGGCAGGGCCCATCTGTCTCATTACAGAAACGGGTCTCAGTGGAGAGTTTGTATTGTTTATGAAAACACACACACACACACACACACACACGTTGGCAGAGCGTGGAGCCTGATGTGACACAAAATGAAAAAGAAATAAAAATACAAACAATAATAAAAAAGAAGAAGAGAGAAACAGATATAAAAGACCTAAATAATGAAACTTGGGTACCCACTGTGTGAATCATGTCGTCAGTCTGTGTTTTACAACGTATTGTGTAACAGTGAGACCCACAGGGACGCCTGTTTTCACTGGAGCAGAGCTCAACGACTGACAGTGAGGGAGGCTTTTAAAAGTGATGAGTCACATTTCAACTGGTGTATATCCTTTTTTTTTTTTTTTACATTTGCATGTGTGCAATATCTCGCAATTGTTTTGCTTTTTAGTCCTTTAACAGTTACAGAACTCTTTGAACAGTTATGCTGCGTTCATGTGCTATCAGAATTATGGTAAATATGAGTTCCTGACGTGATTTCCACTATGAAATTGGGAGAATTTTGAGTTCCCGAGACAAATGGTAAATAATTCCTTCACTGTTGATCTACTTATACTTAAAATGTTATAAAAATGCAGTTACCGTTTGCAGGTAAGCGTGAACCGTGGTGTGTAGGCCCCTTTTTAATTCGCTCCAACAACAGAAGCACAGACTTTTGCACAATTGGCAAGTGAAGGCAGCGTTTGAGCAAGATTTGTCCCCAACTGTTAATGCTGCAAAAAAAACTTTCATCATTCTCTGCGGTGGATGTAAAATTTAGAAATTTGAAGCAGAAATGAACTAATAAGAGCTGTAACTGTGCCAAGGCGTAATCTTTTGTCTCTATAAACCATTATACAAATGGAGGAGCCATTTTTTAGGCTTTCATTTAACAGAACCTCTTTCACCAACAGGATACCTGAGACACACAATTTCACTGCGATTACAAACTTTGATAAACACTGATTACAATAGAACAAATCTGGTTAAGATATCTTAACTGCCTCTGTAATAAATTTTTTAAATTGTAAAGAGACTTTATGGACACCCTGTATGTAAGCGAGGGGTAAAGTTCGAGCTTTATTGCTATAAAACAAAATCTCTCCATTTCTATGATGTCACTAATCATTTCCTTATGTGACTCAAAACAGACTTTCAACTCATCTCTTCTCTTCCAAACTGTAAATATCACGACCAAGCTCCCAAAAACTGTGACAATAAACAAATACATTTGCAAAACCATACCCATGATGAAAGCAGGGAATGTCAGCGCAGTTTTTCCAGGTGAATCAAATTCACCTAATGACTCAGCCACGCCCTCTTCTTGGCTCATACTGAGGTTTATTCACTCAGCTGTTTCCACATTCAGTCTCATTTCAGAAACTTCACAGACAGTAGTTGTGTTTCCATTAGAGTTTTCCACAAAATACAAGAGAGAATTCCAAAGTTTTGACAAAGGTGTTTCCATTGTAGGCAACACACACACACACACATGCACATCATGTTTGGTGATACGCATTTCTAGTTTTATTGGAAACAACTCGTGATGAGTAACAGAGAGAGAAGACACTGTTCCACAGAGAAGAAAGAACTTTAATTAAATATAGTGAAGAGTCAAAAAGTTACTTTACACTTCAGAGTTCAAATTATTATTAATAATAATAATAATAATAATAATAATAATCATAATCATAAAAAATTAACAATATCATCTTTACAGTAGTTTCCTCTGTACTCTCCCCTTCCACATCGATACTCCTGATAATGTGTGTGTAAATGACGACCATCACTTTTAAAAGCCTGATTTCAGACAAGCCACGATAAATGCTTTAACTGCGGTTGGTCAAGTGCTTCATTATACTTCATTATACCAAATCCTACATTCACTTCCTTCCTGTACAGGCATTAAAACTATGTACTTATTAAAGGAAAACAAAAACAAAACACATTCCTCAACTTTGAAACATCCCGTTTTTCTTTGAAAGGAAAAAGGATGACGACAGTCACAGTCGGACACACGCGCTCACATGTAGTCACTAACAGAAGAGTGGTCTTCAGACCCATGTTTGAGATCAAATAAATAGGTGGCTCATTGCTTTTTCTTTTTCTTTTTTTTTTAAGGGAAGAAAAGGAAAACATACAGAGTATTAATAGCACAAGCAAAACAAGATGTGGGAGGGACATGAGGAGAGGACGGGAGCAGAGCGAGGACAGAAAACCTGACCGGATCTTCAGCCTTCAACATTCCATCTTACAATCCATCACATGGAAGACACACACAGATCATTATATTGACACATTCATTAACTCTACGTGTAGATAACGCAATGTGATGATGGCAAGTAACAATACAAAATGAAATAATAATGGACACAAAATCTTAATTTAAAAAAAAATTACACAATGGCTTCTTTCAGTTTGATTGAAATAAGCAGTGGAAGTATGGCTTTTAAAAAAAAACAAAAAAAACAGACACTATATTACAAAAACAAATGACATTCACATCCTTAGACATGAGAGACAAAAGCAGATGAGAACATAATCTGAAGACGTGAGTTTCTCAGGGTTATTTCTGGTTTTGTTCACATTCATTTCTCTTCAATAACATTCAAACATTAGTTAAGTCTAGTTAGGTCTTCTGTCCGGCACACAAACGTCCAAGATTACTTTCATAGTTTCTATTTGTGTCATTAAAACCCAAAGCTTATGCTTTTACAGCACCGACATGGTAAAAAAGCATTATTGGCCCACTGCCTCTGATAAGACGAGATAAGACGTGACGGAGCAGCTGTGAAACTGTGGCTTAAGACTTTTAAACATCTCAAAATCATGACATGAGCAAAATCAAATAAAAACAAAAAACAAAACATGAATTGAATGAATTAAGACTCGTGAATCACACAAACTAAGCTGTAAGCTCAGACTGCAGGTGTGAGGGAGCAGTGACGTTCACAACAAACCATCAGGGAGTTTCCCTTTCACTGCAGATTTAAGACATGCTGCTGCCAAGTTGGAAATAAGTAAAGCTTTGCAGAAATGTGATGCAAATGCAGCTGCACTGCAAAAATAAAACTGGTTCAAGGTATTTTCCTAAATGTCAGATTCTTTTCTCATTTCACGATTGCATTCATTGACATTTCTTGCAGCACAGAATTTAACACACACCATTGGCTAGTTTTCTCACTTAAATTGTTTAATTGGCTGGCTAATCACACACACACACACACACACACAAATAAAAAGCACTGCAAACTAAAAGTGGAAGTTATGTTTTTTTTTTTTTAAAGTGTAAAATGTATATTCTCACAACAAAATCAAGGTCAAAATGGCAGCAGTCTTTAAGACATTATCTACTTTTGTTTTTTTTAGACAAATGTGCTGTGGCAATGTCCAACGTTTAATCAGATTACATGGTAACAGACGTGTTGGCAGAGTTGCTGGGTCAAATCCTGAAGCTGCTGTTGGCGTCCAGTGGGGGGGAGGAGCTTCATAAACCTATGGCCTTTTCTGTCACAGTTAGTTGACATCAGATCTGTCCTGGACTCTCCTTGGTTTCACGAGTGACTACATTTCGCACTTTTCAGTAAGTGTTGGGGCGCAGGAGCGACGGTGTGAAAGTAAACAAAGCAACTGCAGCGTCAGTCGCCGACAGGAAGCACCTGATCCATTCCATAATCCACTCAGAGCGCAGAAGAAGAACTTTCACTCAGTACGTTTACATGTGGGACTAAAAACTCAACTTTTAAAAAACAAATTTCCCTTTTTTTTTTTTAGGTTTTTAGGTCCTAACACACCTAGATAATGTGACTGGGAGTCGAACTGTTACTGAATGTGTACATTCTATAGGACCCAAACTGCACTAGGTGCAGGATCTGGATCCGACACAAGGAGAAGCTGATACACACAAGACGGCAACAGTCCCTAAGTTTACATGACATAAAAGAAAACTAATTATTGTGTTAGTCTGACTAAAACTGGACTTTTAAAATACATGTAGGCCACACATCAAGGCCCATTTATACTCTATGCAAAAGACGGAGGCAGACGGAGTCTTTCATCCGTACTGGATTTCGTTCATCATTGATGATGACGATGAAGGACAAAATGGCGCAATACCACCAGAAATCCTGGGGACAGTCAATAGTCTAATCAGCCAGGGAAATGGATGAAGAAGCAACCTAAAGGTGCAGTGAAACAACTGTAAAACCTGCAGCCAGAAAACACAGAGTGACAATAACCCCTTTGTTGATGCCTGCAACTTGGAACTCGACACTCCCCTCTAGAGGAAGTATTTTGCAAATGTCCATACCAACGCAAAAGATGCACAAAGGTATGTAGGTATAGACGGAGATAACGCTTTAGATGGACGGACTTAAAATGGAGTATAAACGGGCCTTTAGTCTGACTATAACTGTACTTTCTCAAAGTGGGACTGACACACTCAGATAACGCAGCTGGGAGTGGTGCTAGCATGTATACATTCAGTCGGACTATAGCTCGCCTTGGCACAGTTCCAACGACCTGCTCATACCAGAGGTTAGAAACAACAAACAGTACACAGACGACAAGAGGTACCAAAAACATGGCTAAATTCAGGACTTAAACAAAGACCGATTTTATGCTCTATCAGCTTTTAAAGGGGGACCCCTGGTGGACAGCCTTCATTCAGTAAACCGATTCCCGTTTCGAGGATGGAAACATGCCAAGATCTGGGCCAGTACATCGTTTGGACTGAAGAGGAGACCACGTTTATTGAATATTAAAGGTCACGGATGGTGAGAGCGGTGGTTGACATCAGCTTCAGCTTACACTAACAAGCCGGGGAGGTGCATATCGCCACCCAGCGTAGTGGAGTCGGACACATTTCATTCAATAAATCAATTCCCCGCGAGTGTGTTTACACAGGGACAAGGACAGTCGTCCAATTAGACGGTGAAGTTGAGTCACAAGTGTAGCTCAGTTTAGCGCTGCATGGAAACGTACTGAGTGTCTGCGCCGCCGAGGACGGACTCGGCGAAAAGAAGTGAGAGAGTGCGCGTGGTTTGGCTCGTCTTTGAGCCCGCGGGATTCCTGCAGCCTCTTCAACGTCATCATCATCATCACCAGGTTTTCTTCACATTATATTCCCTTCATTGACGAGCAAACTTCATAAATAGAAAAAAAAGAATCCCTCATGTAGGATATACACTTAGAAGATGATTATCACACGATAACTGTTGCACAAAAGAAGAAAAAAAACAAAACAAATTGACAATCACTCAAGGGAGGAAGTGGATTCTGTCCAAAATAAATACACTTCCAGTGTCCGTGGAGAGTTGTGTTATAGGCGTGGCCATTCTCCTATAAAAGCATCAAGGTGTACAAAGTCTAAACAACGTATTTCCTCGCAAACATTTGTTTTTCTTGCAGTTGTTTTTTTTTTTTTTGTTTGTTTTTTTTTGTGTTAGAAAGGGCCTGAGTTGAGTTTGTTCCTTCAGATAGGGACAGCTGTGTCCATCCCCGACCGGAGTCTGACTCCCACCGACGTCCACTGCCGGGATCGGTGCGAGTGTGCTTGGTTCATGTCTCACGCAGTTGCACACACTTACACACACACACACACACACACACGCACGCACACACACACAGTCATGTACTCACACCTTTACATGGGTGGGACAATCATTCCAGGGATTGCTGCAGAGAAAATGGGGGGGAGAGGGAGCGGGAGAGGAACGAGGGAGGGAGAAAGAGAGAGAAAACTTTTTAAACGTAGCCAAATATTTTCATCGTCGTAAAAAAAAAAACATAAATACATCAATATGTTTTCCCATCTGTACAGCTGTGTGACTGCAGAGACATTTAAACATCAATAGACAAATAAATCAATAAAACTGAGCGGGGGACACGTCATTTTAGTTAGCGACGCTGCTAACACACAAACATGCACGGGAACACTTTTACTGTATGTGTGTGTGTGTGTGTGTGTGTGTGCGCCTCACACACTGCATCATGGCGTGTGTTGTATTTAAACCCAAGGGGCTGGGTGTCAACATGTGAGAAGCAGAGCCCAGCCCAAAGTGACACACACACACACACACACACACACACACACACGCACACCAACAAAACAATCCAGAGAAAAATAATCAAATAAATGATTTTATATTTCATAGGAAAATAAAAGCTGCAAAAGGGAAAGTATTTCTGTTTTGACAGAAGGGAACAAAATATATGGTTTCAGTCAAAAGTTTAATGTTTCTTCCCCTGCAAAGACACTCACACACACACACACACACACACACAGGTATAGTGACAGTATATAAAGTGTCAAGAGAGTTGAACAGCTGCCTGTGTGTGATCACAGAGTGTGTGTGTGTGTGTGTGTTTGGCCATAAGTGGGTTGTGTTTATTTCAGCTGTGCTTTGAGGCAAAGCTTTGAGTTCCCACACCCTCGCACATGCTCTCTCTCTCTCCCTCTTCTTCCTCTCTCACTTTCTCTCTTTCCACTGACACACACACACATTCAAACACAGCGAAACAAAGTGTGTAACGTTAAGAAATGAATTCAGTGTGCCAAATGTTTTTTTGTTTGTTTTGGTTTCTGTAAATATCTCACTTCCTGTCTTCTTTTTTTTTTTTTTCTTTTGTTTTTAGTTTCCCAGCCAATCAAAGAGGCTGAGAGGGGTTACCAGGCAACAGATCTGCACAGTGGGATGAGAGATGCATGGAGAAAATGAGGGAGGCACTAATGTAGATGGAGAAGTGATGTTAAGACGGGGAGAAGAAAGAAAGGAGAGCGAAGGAAAGTGAGTGACAGGTCATTCACAGGCAAAAACCTAAAGATGAAACATGACATTTTTTTTACTTAAAATGAGTCGGTCAGTTGTTAAACAGAGTGGAATAAGGAAATAGAGCTGAGGAACATACTTCAGGTGAATGCCAGGCCTTGTAGAGAGCTGGCTGTTGAGTACTTGCTAGAGTCCACAAATGTCTGATCTGGTAGAGAGGCAGAGGGACAGGGACGGAGAAATGATGAGGGAACGGTGAAAGGACAGATACAGGGTTACAAGGTGAGAGAGAGAGAGAGAGAAAACACTGTTCATCCAAAAGGTTTATTTAAAGGTCCAGTGTGTAATATTTTAGAGGGTCTTTTAAAAGTACTTGAAAAAGCATAGTTTGCACAAGTGCATTCTTTCTGGTGTGTGAAGGCCACCGTAGTTCACACTTGGTAAAGGGAGGAGTGAGCAGAAGAGTCCTCCATGAGCTGCCACTAATTCTTATACACTGGACCTTTAAAGGGATTCTTTGGTGCACTAATCATAAAACAGTAATACAGGTCAAATGTGACTGACGTGCTTATGTAAGTCAGTGAAAAACATCAGGGATGCATTAAGTTACTCGTGGTGCAAGACTTTGACACTGCAGAGCATGTTTCGTGTTTGTGTTCTCTATAAAAGTCAATATTAGTTTGAGTTTTGCGCATTACAAACTGTAACCACACATGAGTCAGAGGCTGATGAAAGCCTGGTGACTGACAGACTAATGAGCGTCGACGCAGTCGTACTGATTTTTGTTTTTGTGAAGGCACTTGACATCTAATAGACACTTTTAATTGTTTTGGATTATTACCTTTGCCAAGGAGGGTTCCTTTTGTCTTTTGGCAGGATTACACAACAAACTACTCCACCAATACTCTTCTTGGCAGAGGGGTGGTTCATGGACCCAGGAAGAAATCATTTACTTTGGAAATGGATCCAATTTAGTGGGCGGATACAGTTGTTTCTCACAATGTGGAAATGAAAAAAAAAGTTCCCGCGTCCACTCGCTTAATTGGACCCACCCCAAATTATAACAGATTCTTTATTGAGTCATGAGCCACTTCTCCACCGAGTGTCATGGGAATGTATTCAGTAGTTTTTGAGAGCTATTACAATATATACTGTTTATTATAGAGGTATCTAAAATGTCTGCAGCATGTTTGGATCAGCTCCTGTGAGGATGTGATATGGACGGATTAGCTTCAACACGGGGGAACCCTCCCTCTGTCCGTCCTCTCACTTCTGTCATGGTAAATTACCTTGGAGTCCGTTCCCGTTGGCGCTGGTACAGGAGGGCGGAGGGGAGGAGGAGGGCCTGACCACCGGAGCGAAGGCGGACTTCTGCTTCACGGCCGCCGACACCATGTTGGCCGGAGAGAAGGAGAAGACGCCAGAGGAGGAGGAGCAATTGGACGGGAGGGAGGTGGAGGAGGCCATAGTGGGACTGGACGGGACAACTGAGGTGGCAGAGATGAGGGGAACGGGAGGGTGGAGGACAAAGAGGAAAAGGGCGGATTTAAGACACATTGTGATGACTCTATGGATCGTGAATGGATCGTTTCCTCACACAAAGCTGTGACATATAAAACATAGAATCATAAGACATGTTTTGGTCTTTTCATCGCGGCTGAGTGAACGGCAAGAGTTGCACATGTTGCTACGGTGATGGCGACGTGGTGTCTGCCAAACAGAAACACTGGGGACAACACACTGTTGTGTGTGTGTGTGTGTGTGTGGTAACAACACATGTACTGAGCATGTTATATCACAGTATTTAAGAGTATTCACTCAGTGAAAACAATGGAATAATGTTTCCATATGGATGTTTTTCCACTGACTGTAGCCTACAGAGAACTTTTATTTATAACATGGTGTCATGATATAATATGAGCTACTTATTACCGCACAATAATCACTATTATTACATACAGTAGCTGGGAATTGCATTAGAAATAATATGGTATTACTATACTATAACCTCTCTTTTAAAAGGTTATTGCCATTCAGTTAATGTTTTCAGCTTATTTGCATAACGTGATTTGATTGGCTCACGCAGACTCCGTGTGAGCACCGCGTCCCCGTTGCAGTTCTGCAATGCCTATTGAAAGTGACTGAGTGGTAAACCACAAACATTTCTATTTAAGCCAAAAGTAGTCCGCCAACCTTATGCAACCATCATGAAAACAAACTTACAGCCAGCTCCTGTTCCGTTTTTTGGTGTGAAAGATTCTACAGTCATATACAGGTTTGATGTTTGTTCCAAATGTGTCCGCATTGTTTTGACAACACTGTTTATCATGTAAATGGGGCACTTAGTGCATGTTAATGAGAAATGGCACTCTTAAGTGTCACTTCAGTCGACTCGTCTGAAGTCAAACGTCCACCTGCATCATCATCATCATCATCTTCCTCGTCATTATCATCATCATCAGTGGTGTGGAAAAACTCGAGCAGGCAAACATTATCTCACATCTCTGTCTGTATCCATTTTCCTCTCTTTCTCTCTCTCTCTCTCTCTCTCTCTTGCTTTCTGCTAAATGGAGAAGATGCAATTAACCAACAGGGAGAGAGACAGAGAGAGAGAGCTGGAGAGAGAGAGGGAAGAGGTGTGGCTGTCAGATGAAAGGCAGTGAGGGGAGGAGGGAGGAGAAGGATGGAGGATAAAATGGATCTATGGAAAGTGAGTTGGTGATTGTTTTTGATGACACAGAGACAGAAAGTCCCAGGGGGGAAAAATCCACACGGCAGATCTGAAACGCTCTCTTTGTGTCTACAGACATTTTGTCTCCGTCTCTCTGTGCACACTTCACAATCAGCGAGGGGAGGAGACGCAGAGAGCGTGCGTCCATGTTTATTTATCGCGTGCATGTGCACGTCGTACACTCACTGGCATAAGGCGAGTTGGCGGCGGAGCCGTTGAGGAACGTGGGCGAGCCTCCCAGGTTGGTCATGCCTCCGTTGTTAGCGTAGCCGTTCATGGTGCTGGTGACTGAGGTGTAACTGGTCTGCTGAGGCGTGGAGCTAGGCACATAACCGTGAGGGGACACGCTACTGCTGCTGCGCACGAAACCTGCGGGGACAGGAGAGCGGGGACAGGAAGTTATTCGTGCATTCATAGCACGAATTTTGGAAGGTCAGAGATTTACATGTTTGAAGAAAAAAAAACACAACCAGCTAAATTTAATTGGAAATAAAATGCTGACAGCAGTAGAAACACCACGACACATTCATCATGGTGTTATGAAAGAAATGGCCACATACTTTAATGTTCAAACAAAGCAGAGCGAAGCTTTATATTACACCTGTTTGCTCGACAACAACCTTATTGTCATGTTTCCCGTGAGAAGAAAGCGCCTTTGATTTAACACAAGAAACATTTTCTATATAAATTGACTTTGGATTGTTCATACAAATTATGATCAAAACTGTCACATCATTGGATTTCTAAACCCTGTGTAATAGACTCTAAAGGTAACGATCTATTATGACGAACCGTGAGCCGAGTTCTCACCCTGATTGGCCTGTGAAGTTTCGGAGACATTGACTGAAAGCTGCCCGGTGAACGAGTTGACTCCCATCATGCCACCGTGGGTGGAGCCGGAAAGCTGGGTGTGTCCTCTTGGAACGCTGTAAAGAGCCTCGGCAATGTCCGCCGCGCGCTTCAGGATGATCTCCTGCGGGATTAGAGAAACATTGTTTTTAATGTTGACGACTTTCTGCCTCCTCTGTCCATGTGGACATTTGCTTATTACCTGGTTATTATGGGGCAAACCATAAAGGGCTTCTACCAGGTCAGCTGCTCTCTTCAAAATAACCTCCTGGAATAGAGAAAATAAATAGAATTAGATTAAATTCTTATTGTTTTGTCATGTCCAAAGATGAATCAAGTCCTTTTTACCTGTTACCACAATACATTTCTCTGTTTTTTTTGTCCTTGACCTAACACATCTCGATTTAACCCTCGAACTTCATGCGTTCATAACAACAAAAGTGTTAAATATGAGGCCGTGAAACGAAAAACAATATGATTTCTAATGATTTTATTAAGAATTTCGGGCAATAAAAAGTAAAAATTGACACTTTATACATGAATACATACATGCAGGCAAATTGCACTTAGGAAAAAACACTTTTCTTTGCAATCTCTACTTTTCTTCCTTCACCACCAACATCCATTCCTCCATCTATTCTTGGTAAACAAATTGCTCCTTAGTCCTTTTAAAGGCAGGTAATCTGCTGTCAAGTCAAGTGCTTTTAAGCATCTAAATGACATCTTAAAGTGACGGGCATTTAAAATATACTCCGCAATAAATCTAAAGTGCTCTGTAGGTTCCTCTGCTGTGCATCGCTCATCATATCCGATCACATTTGCCCCATGTGGGCAGTTAGGAGCTGCTCTGTTGATGTGACAATGCGCACGATCCTTCAAAGTGGGTTATTCTTAGGGGGGAAAAAAAAAAGACATCATGTAAAGGTGAAGAAGTTCGTAACACGAGGAGCTGGATTTTTAAGCTTTAATGTCTGGAAAATGTTATGAATTATTCCTGAAGATTGATTTTGATTCTCTCCATCCATTTTCCCCTTCCTCACCACCTTTCCTCTTCTCCCCTCTGCCTCCACACTGGGAAACTGTCCTTCTCATTTCCCCCCCCACGCCCACTTTCACCTGCACAATTCTTTTCCCAGTCTCTTTATTGTTTCTCCTGTCTTCCTCGCCTGCCCACTCGCTCCACCGTCTCTCCCTTCCTTTCACTCGGCTCCCACCCGGGGGTCGAAGGTGTCCTGTTTAACAGTTAATGTGTTGTCGTTTCCACAGCGGGAGGAAAATGACTCTGTTCTTCACAGTATTAACCTGCACTGTGTGACACTCACACACACACACACACACACACTTATGGCTGACTGCATGTGAGTTTGTGTGGAACATATTGCCTCTACATCAGTGTGTGTGTGTGTGTGAGGATATGTGAGGTCACAGAGTCAGTCAGCAGTTTTAGTTTGCCTGTCCGTGGTGCTAAATTCAATCTTTTACACATGATTACAAACCCGGCTGGCTCTCTGTTAACCTCTCATTATTACACTGGTGAGCTGAGCAGCTCACACTCACTCACTCACTCACTCACCCACACGTGCACACACACACACACACACACACACTCTAACACTCACAGAAACCCGATCCCGACTGTTCGAGCGGTTCCAGTAAAGCAGAAGCTGATAAACGGGAAGGGAAGATGATCCTCTGGTAACATCATCATTATCAGGTCTGCAGGCACTACATCACTCAAAGGCCTGGACTGCTGGGATCGATGCACTTTGAATACTTTGCCTGTTTACGTCTTTCATAATTGGACACGCAGCTACTCGCGTCGCCTTATTAATCTCTCTCAGGTTGCGTCTGTAAATAAGAAAGCATTGTTCGCCTGCTTTCAGCCGCATTGTCTTGATGTGAATGGAGGTGTTTGTGCAGTGATTAAAAAAAGTCTATAACAATCCGGCTTTGACGTCCCGAGGGCTTGAACCCGTGACAGTGGAACAGCCTGCAGCGAACGCCCAAAATAAACGACTGAGAATTAAAGCTGTTATCGTGTTTTAGTGAACGTGAGGACTAAATATACCTGTAGTCCTGACATGCATCAGTTCAAATCAAGTAGTAACCCAGAATGCATTAGTTTGTAAACTTCCGTTTTGAAGAACTGGAATTTTGCAGTTTGACAGCACCAGAAAATATGGTATTTGAAGGAGAGGGTGGAGCTAGGGAAGAAGTTTTTAAGAAAAATCCCTAAAATGACTCTAAATTAAATGAATTAAATAGTCCTGGTTGGAAAAGTTCTGTTTTAGCCTTGAGAACAAAACAAAAGCTTATTTTCTTTCTTTTTTTGACACATGCTAGTCAATCAACAGCCTTTGGTGTTGAAAGTGTATGATAAGACATTAGTGTGATATAAAAAGACTTGTTTCCTTTATAAGTCACAGAGTCTCGCTTGGCTCCCGTAATTGCCGCAATGAGAGTGAAATTTAAAGCTTTAATCTCTAATCTCTGCGTTGTCCTACACTGTTTTATCCGTTGTCAAGTATTTATGGAACATACGCTTGTCTGTCATTTCATTTCCGTGCCTTGTCAATCTTTAAAAGTCATTTTTTTTTTATTTATCAATCTCGACTGAAGTCACGAGGGGACGGCTGGAAGAAAAGAGCGATCCGTTGGCGGAGAGAAGGAATAACAGGAGGTGTCTTGGTGCTTTTACTGTCTGAGTTATGAGCGTCACTAATGCGATAACCATGCATTACACGCACAGAGATGCACACATGTTGTGTGCATTAGGGGCAGGAAACGCTGAGCTGACTGTCTGTGGGGTCAGATGTGCGTGTAACATGCGTGTGCCAGGCCAGTGCAGACATGACACACACACGACTTATTCTTCCCTTAATGCTGCTACATTAGCCGCTTGATCCGCTTCTAATGTCCCATTAGGGACGCCGTACATGCAGGGTCACACCTCGGACAGAGATGATGTCATACTTTACTGAGTGGGCTCAGAGCGGGGTGGGGACAATCACTCACACACACACCCACACACACACACACACACACACACACCCTCTGGGGAACATCTTCTACTGCTAATAAGTTGCGAGATAGTTTTTCGGATGTGAGGTTTCAGATGTCATTTCTGCTCGTGATGTGAAACAGGGATGTGTGTGTGTGTGTGTGTGTGTGTGTGTAGAGAGAGAGAGAGAGCGCGGGTGAGAGAGGGAGGGTTTAGTGGTTCCATGCATCACCAGGATTACTCACGCCGGTGACACGACCTCAGTACAATGCATGACATCAAAATGACTCGCATAGCGATGTCAGCTGAGGGGGGTGACACACACACACACACACACACACACACGCTGGTAAACCTTCTCAATCTGGACGCTGTCACAAGTGAGAGATCTTTAAGATTAAGATTAAGATTAAGATAAGATTGCAAATAACAGAAATTTAAAGGTCCAGTGTGTAAGAATTAGTGACATCTAATGGTGAGACTATAGATTGCAGTCCAATCACTCCTGTCTTTCCCAAGCATGCCAGGACATTGCCACAAAGGAAGTGACAATTGTATAAAGTTTTTACTTATTAAACTAGACCTGAAGCCAAACAAGAGTCAAATCTGTAAACTCCCCCTTCAAACTTGAATTGATTTAACAATCACATCTATAACAGAACCAGAGCTGCACGGGGAATTTTAGGGATTCTCTCTTCCAACTCTCATGAAACCATGAATAACAATAAAAGATGGTCAACACTGGCAGAACCTGGCAGGTGGTTGTACCAAAAAAAAAACACAACAGCAAAAGTGCAATTTGTGCCAAGACGTTGCCTTTTACTTATTAAGTTAAAAAAAAACAAAAAGAGCAGTAAAACCCAGGGGGACCCTTACTGTCTATTTATGCTGTCTGTGTCTTCCACCATTATCCTGCTGCACTGCAGCCAGGAGGGCTGATTGATTTCTTTGTGCATTCAATGAGGCATTTCTTCTCCTGACTCTCTTAGTTAGAAGCAGATTGGCCTCACAGGTGGTTCGTGGCAGATGAGACTATAAAAACCACTTCAGAGGTTTCTTGTTATTAAACAAGGTAGTGAACATGTGTTCAGTCCCGCCGCGTAACTGCAGTGGCGGTGAACTCGGGCGTGAAACAGACGCTTCCACTGCGTCGTCGGAGTCGCAGCGAGCGAAAAACGCAGCCGTCAGGTGAGCACACTTTACACAGTTAGTGTGTGTGTGTGTGCACGTGTGGATGAATGCTGAAGAGATCACAGTGACACATACTGTGTGTGTGTGTGTGTGTGTGTGTGTGTGGCCAGCAAAATCCCCTAAATGTTCAATGAACAATTATAGAATCTGCTCTCTGCTGCTAATCCCCTCACACACTCCACTGCCCCGTCTGTCAGTCTGTCTGTATGTAGGTCTCTCCATCCTTGTCTGTCTCTCTGTCAGTCTGTTTGTCTGTCTCTCTGTACGCAGGTATCTCCATCCTTGTCTGTCTCTCTGTCTGTGACTTTAAACTCCAATAACCAATAAAAGGGCTGATCGATACTTGTGGCTAGAAGGCAAGAGTGTGTGTGGCGCCAAATAAAACTAGTGAGCGTGCACACACACACACACACACACACACACACACACACAGTCACTACTGGTGGGCGGCAGTAATAAAGTCTCAGGGTTCGATCAAATACAAGGCTGCAGCATGAAGAATTAACCAGCAGTGCACACACACACACACACACACACACACACAGAGTAAATCAATAAAGAGAAGATACAACAGACACATGTTGAACTCGGTTTATGAGTCAAGAGTCAAGTTTTAAAAAAATGGTTGAAAATCTGTTAAAAATGTTCGTCAGTTACTTCAGACTTTAGACGGAAATTAGACAGCAGTGAAATCTGGCAGAAATCTTCTTTTTCCTGCTGCGATGAATGTATTTTGTACAGTCAACTAAACCAGAGACACTGGAAAACAGAGGATTATTATCTTTGGGGAAGAGTATTGAGGTTAGTCTCTAAGAGAAATTGAGCTTTGTCACTCATCTGCTGTCATTTGGACTTCTGTACAAGTCCAACTGATTCTTTTCTTTTTATCTTGTTTAGTGTGACAGAGTAGATCATGGTCTCATCATGAAGGGAGAAACTTTGGCCTGAAATAGCTTATGTGACGACGTGTTGCTTGCTGCATAAGTGCCTTTTTGTGGTTAAAGGGTCCAACATGACAGCAATATTTGATGAAAGAGAAAATGTGTTGGCAGATACTTAGATTTGTCACTTTTTCCATATAAGTTTGTCTTTTAAAAAGTTAAAAGTCGTAGTATGTAGTGTTCAGATTGGAATGTCATAATTCAATTCATAATAATGTGAATGTATAATGATATTTCATAACAATGAATCCACTGGTCAAGTAGCAAACCCTTGCTTTTCCGCCATTCATTTCCAAGCAGCAGCTGAAGAAGGCAGATTCTATATCTATATCTATTTGTATTTATCTACAGAGGAAATCCTTTAATAGCGACGTGTGAGGATAGGGTTCACACACTGTGTATGTTTTTATGTGCTCATGTCACTGAGCCTTTGTGTTTATGTGTGAAAAAAAAAAAGAAAAAAAAAAAGAAAGCGTCACTTCTTTCCCCCTGCACTGATTTACTGCTCTGAGCGTCACTTATGGAATCACACTGGTGAGTAACTGGCTGACATCATTTCCTCAGCTGTATGAAAACAGACAAAGGAATTGACTTCAATTGGCTAAAAGAAAAGAGAAGTGGCAAACAGAGTATTTTTTTATATCAATCATTAATAAAAAGCATAAGATATGTATGTATATATATATATATATATATATAAATACATATATAACATATAAATATAATACATTAATTTAATTAATTAATTAAAAAAAATTTATTTTAAAAAGTAAAATCGAGTTGTTTAAGCCTGGACACAAGACTCTGTGGTCTTTTATTGAAAAATAAATAAATATTAAATAAATGAATGGTGAAAATACTTGATATATCTTTATGATGTTTAAATGATGTCAACTTTTAAGCTGCAAAAAATAGCCTTTAAATACAGTGTAACAACCTGAAACACTGAATTTTCCTCATTATAATAACAAAAAGACTGAAATATTTTTCAAGTTAATCTTTATGAAAAGTGTAAATCAGCTTTTTCTGATGTGTTTTTGCTCTATGGGATGATGAAATGTATATCAACACTGTTTAGATTTGGCCTTATAATGGAAGTTTATTAAATTTTTCCTAATTATATTCAATGTTTTTTCTATACGTACTGTATATACTGTATACATATTCTATATATTACAAAAATAGATTTCTCTCATGAATGGTATGTGGTTTATTGTTAAAAACTGACCCGGAGGAAGATCCTAACGCTGTCCTCAGTAAAGTTTTTTGTGGGATGGAGTGAGCGCAGGCTCTGCCTCCTTTTAAACCTCATTAAAGTGAACCCACAAACCGTCAGAGTTTCACAACTACTGTACATTTTAATACCAGCATTTACACAGCAATGTGCTCATTAATGTCTGAGGCAACATAAAGTACAGTCCACTGTAAACGAGTGAAAGACAATAAATGTTTATGATGACAAATCCACACTTTCTTTTTCCCCCCTGCCCACACTGAGAGTGCTGTACGGAGCACGTTCTCGCGGCGATAGCGCACGTCGCGTTAACAGTGATTGTTACCACGTGTGCGGGAGCCGGGGTGTCGGCACGGCCGCGATGACATCGCAGCATCACCACATCATCGCATCATGACCAGCGCCCATTTTCTTTTTCTTTTTTTCTCTCTTATGATGTCACAGCAAAGACATCCAATCCTGAACCAACTCCAGTTGGAATGAAGAGCCAATCAAGTGCAGCTGTTTTTAAAGGTCACGACCCCGCCCACCCAGATTCCTATCCAGGTTTTAAGATGAACCAGGTCAATGCAATGAGCCTACACACACACACACAAACACACATGCACGCACACACACACACACATGCACACACACACACATGCACGCACACACACACACTTCTCTGCATGTTCAGATCAAAATGATAGGGTTTGTTTTCAAAGCCGTGCTCATCATTTGGTGTTAATTGTTTGCATCTGCTGAGGCTTTTAGCACTCTGCTTGATCTCCAGCTGTTGAACTAATAATCCGATATGACTATTCTGATTTGGAGAAGAGTCAAACATTCACCCTGCAAATGAGGGGGAACAGCTCACACACACACACTTAGAGTTCACAGAGAGGTAATAACAACAATAATAATAATAAAAAAAAGAAACAACCCACAGGAGAACACATATTCTGCTCAGAACACACAAAACTAAAAGTTTGAAATCATAAAAACACAATTATTTTCTTCTTTTGTATGTGTTCTTTGGTGTCAGAGCAGCTCAGGTATGTTTGGGTCTAACGCCTGCTGAATTGCCCCATTACAGCCTCACTAATGTTTAGGTGCAATGTCCAAATAAGGCCCATTATACATTTACACAAGGTGAATGTTGACTTTAGTACCTTTGGCAGCCTCTCTGGGTCTCCCGGGTGTCGAGGGATGACTTTCTGAAGCCTCTGGAAACCGTAGTCAATGGTCGGCTCATTCAGTGCTGCAGGACACGGGACAAAGTTGACAGAAGTTAAGAAAGGAGAATGAAAATAAAAATGCTTTATTGTTCATTCCAGGGATAATTTCCTCAAAGGGCCGGACACTTTGTCTTCCTGACAAATTCAAGAAAACAGTGTGCGATCACATGGGGATTCTGGGCTGCATTTATAGGTGCAGTGGGAAAAGTTCTGCCACGGGTAATTATTACTCAGACTGAAAAAGACTCCCTCACTATCTAATGTGCCTCCTCTTAGCACTTTAAAGAGGTAATATCAAGGACGAGCTCACAGATTTAGCCGTGAACAAACCGGAAACTGCACCTTATAAATCTATCCGATTGTTATCTGTTTATATTAAACTATGTCTTTTATTTATTTATAATAAAACTTAAACAGTTGAGGTCGTGCAATAATTATTATGCTACACAGGAGACTCAGACAGACAGACAGACGACAACACCCCAACTATACATTCAACATATACATAACACATAAACCCACATAGATACACAATTAACTAACTCATTAGACATTATATCTGTGGGTCATAATAAAGGAAAAATTAAAGAATTAAGGTAAAAAAAAAAAATCCCATTTCATTCTTTTTCACTGTCGTTTACTTTGTGAAACTTGGCAAACAGTGGCAGAGGAGAGAGAGTCGACTTCCTGTTTACACCAGTAAACACATGCCCAGTGTGCCTGAATGGTCACATGACGAAGGTGTGT
Organism: Solea solea; assembly: GCF_958295425.1. Classification (NCBI taxonomy): domain Eukaryota; kingdom Metazoa; phylum Chordata; class Actinopteri; order Pleuronectiformes; family Soleidae; genus Solea; species Solea solea. The sequence goes on along the minus strand of NC_081137.1, from coordinate 6,060,287 downwards.
CAGTAGATCTCATGTGACACACAGCAGAAACGCTTGCCTGGATGCAGGTCAGTTTTCTTTGAAAAAGGCCTTTTTCGAACATAGTATGGCTGTCGCCGTGTCGTCTCCGCCCAAGTGTGAGTAGAACATTGTTTCTCATTTTACCCCCGCTTTGGGCTCCACCCACTCCTGAAAGAAAAACTCTATCTTCTCTGCAGAGCTGAGTCAAATTAATCTCCATGTGGAACTCCTTTTTCATGAGAAGTCACGCCATCTATTTGTTATATAAATACACTGGGAGCCACATTTGATGACATTTTTCACTTACTTCCTGTCATAAAAATGATGTTGCGGCTTATCTGCCTAATTTTCGCTTCACAGAAATCTAAACATGTGTGGCAAGAGTTTCCATCGGTCTTTTATTTCCACCATCTGCTGTTTCTAGAATCCTCCGCTTTGTTTTTGCACCCTTAACCTCTTAAATGGTGTAAAGCAATCCTGCTGATTTCCAGCAAAATCCCACCGGTGTCATATAATGTAAAACACAGTGCAGGGACGAGTAAAGACTGACCAGTGAGCGGTGATGGGAAAAAAAGAAAGCTGATGCTTGCTTCCTCCGGTCTTGAAAAATAAGCAGAATTGCCTGTGGGGATTTCACATTTAATTTAACATGTCTGTCTAAAGATGTTCTTTCTTTCAAACACAACAAAGAGATGGTGGAGTACATGCTCACTGTAAATATGGCTCCACACTTCTTCTGTTGGTGAACATCGTTATTATAGCAACAAATCTTAAAATTATGTAATTTTATTTTATTTGGGGAACTTTTTTTTATACATACACAGAAGTTTTAAAGTTCATGCGACACTTTTTAACTCACTTTTTTATTGTCTCTCTCTCACAAATAATAAAAAAACATTATATGATGGAATCATTCTTATTATTATTATTGAGTAAATAAATTTAGATTTCCTTTTTTTCCCCATATTTCTTACTTTTTATTACATTTTTGTTCACCAGAAAGACAACTAGCGGCAAATAATTCATTGTATGTGTCTACATACTTGGCGAATAAAGCTGATTCTGATTAATATTACATTTACTTAAAGTGGAGGTGAATGGATGAATGTTTTGTATTTATTTATTCCTGCGTGTATGTATTTATGTAATAAGCTCTTTTGCATGTTTTTGAGTGTATACATACCCGGCATTAAACACAATCTATTAATCACACTCCCATCACAGACAACCCTCTCACCGTGGCGGGCCATTTAAATAGAAATACTCATTTCATGCTACACTAATGCTGCCTCACACCGCTGCCACTAGATCAGAGTCTAACACGCTTCAAAGACTCAAAGACGTTATTCAATTGTTGTTGCTTGGGCTCACACGTGCACAAACCAGACCTAAATAGATTTGGGATATGGAATATTTTGTTTTACAGTGTCTGCACATTAGCGTGTCTATCTCGTGACCTAACATTTTCACAGTTTGTATACAATCTAAATAACTGATATAACAGAGTTTCTGCTTGTTTAAAATATGCTACACTAGTTATTTAATGTGATATTCGATAAACAGACAGCATCCTAACATCCGTGCCACTCACTGTGAGGTGGTGGTGGTGGGAGTGGGGGAGGGTTGACTGGTGAGGAGAGCGGGTGATGTCCTGTTTAGTGACATTTTTTTTTTGGGTTGGAAAATAATGAACCGGCTCAGCACGATCTCTGGGAGCCGGAGAGACTGAGAGGATGTCAGTTCAAACTCTGGCTGGGAAACTGTGGCTGAAAGAAAAACACATCCCTCAACGACTGCTGTGGAGTTTGTCTTAAATCAGAGCACTCGAGCCGCTCCAGTGCAGCTGAGCGCTGGAAGATGGGATGTTCTGGAAAGCTGCCAGTGTGGAAATGTTTATGTCTTGTTTATTTTCAGTTGACCAGCTTTTGAGCTCAAGTACCTGATCCTTAAATGTAGTTGCTTTATTTCAAATTGACCTATTTAGACCGTTTCCAACAGATGCTTGAGTCTGTGTTTTACCAGAAGTTTATAATTGTCCCAGTATTGATTACATTAGTTAAGGAATCCCATTAATTTAAAGGAGAGCTGAAATTTGTTAATCTGCTTCTGCTGCTATGGTTTTCATATATATTAGTTTTTTTTTAGCTACCAGCAATAATCCTGACGTGAAGGGAATTTTATCCATGCTTTTAAAATCTCAAATGATGAAACTATCTGCAATGGTAAAAAGGTACGATAACAATTCTACATTAACTCACCTAACAATCATCTAATTCATAGATTGTGATTTCTGTGCAGCCTTGTAAATCACCATTAAAGGCAAACATGGAAACAATTTGTGTAAATTGATGCTTTCATGGTGAAATTTTATACCCAACACTGCTGCTAGAAATAAAATCAAAGCTTTAAAAATGCAAAAACCATCTCTTCCTCCTCTTCTTCACTCGACAAACCATAGCTAAATCTTTTCTTTTCTTGATGTCCACAGTTTGCCATTCACCCATTCACACCCAGCATGTACACTCGTTCTCCTAGAACCCACAACCTTGCGAGTGAAAGACGACCCGCGACACCACTTAGCCCAAGGCCGCCCCCTCAAATAACACAAAGTCAACATCCTTTTTTTTGGCAACACCTGAACGGAAACAAATATCCCCGGAAATAATAACAAACATCAGCATCATTTTCAAAAATAACCCCATCGTGTGAGGAAGCAACAAGCAGAAGGAGCTGTTTATTCATGAATTAGACAAAGTGACGTCATTCTGTAGCGCGTCTTTTAAAGAGGAAAGAGATCATCTCTAACAATCCTAATGTGAGTCCTTCTTCAACTTCATCTGCTGTTCTGTTGTACGGGATCAAAGTGCAGGAGGTTTAAGTCAACGTGTGCTGTAAATGTTCAGGGATCCCGGTGCAGTAAGTGATGGTGTCAAGAGCATGTGTATGATAATAACACCGCAGCTGTAATCTAAGGGGCTTTTTAAAGTGCGCTCAGAGTTCACCTTAATGTCGCAATTACGTTCTTCAACACTCTTTATCCAATCAACGTGTCAGTCATGATGACATCTGAAAAAGCTCCGTCAGTCACAGGGATGACTGTAAGTGAAGTGTGTGAGTGTGTTTTACATTTATTTATGTCCCGAGCATGTGTCCTCACTCACTGGTTAAGCCTTAAGTAACTGTGTATGTGTGGGATGAAGGGAGGAGCAAGAGGAGTAGAAAGATAATGAGAGGATGAAGAATGGAAGAATGGATGTAGGTGTGGGGTGCGGAGGGTGTGTGTGTGTGTGTGTGTGATGTCCAAGTGTGCAGCTGCAGTGATGTTTGGTACTTTCCAAAATCCAGCATTCATAAATTACTTGCAGCTGAATGAACAATTTGTTATTCCGTCGCTTCCTTCAGCACATGTGCATGATTTTTATATGTATGTCTGTTTTATTATCACATCACACACCCAATTTTCTGCCTTCTCTTGCATCTGAATCCACTCAATCTGTTAAGAAACATAAAGTTATGAATTGTGAGCTGTGAAAGGACCAGATGTTAAGCTGTCATGACCCAAACTTTCCCTCGCTTTGAGAGAACATTTCCCTTTTTTCTTTTTCCCCCCCAATTCCCGCCAAATTACGATTTCTTTATGGTTCGCATGTGAAAACGACGTGAACGCGTTGTAAAAGCGAAGGGAAGAAGTGACTGATTGCAGTCGAGGAAGAGGACACTTAGAATAAGAATCAGGTGAGAGGAGAGGAAATGGAAGGAGGAGATGAGAAGGGAGCATATGTTAAAGCACCCAAAAGAAAGACAGGAGAAAATAACTGTACACAGTTATGGCTGAGAAAAACAAAACTAAAAAAACAGCTGCCTAACAGTCGGCGGGATATCAACTGTCAGAATTAACTGCCAGTGTCAGATCCACACTCTGTTTACATCTCAGGAGACATTTAACCGATGCCAAGCCTAATATAACACACACAACGATGACGCACACGCACAAAGTCACGTACACAACACAACGACTGTTTCCCGAAAAACCTAAACTATCTCCAACTGACCTTTTATTAATAGAACGACATTCAAATTGTGTGAATCTCTGCGTGCTTGTCAGTTTGTGTCGACTTGTCGCATGTTTGCGGGGGCCAAAGGTCAAGTCTCTCACACAGTTTCTTTGGTGGTTTCTTTGTGCGTTCGGACGGAAATAGTATCAGTGCGGCAAAAGCCACACCATTGATTAAAAAGGCAACAGTGATATGAGCCGAGGGACGGTCAGCGCACAAACGCTGACCTTGCACGCGGCTTTTCCATTGATGCTGTTTTCTGCTGGCGAAGTTTACTGCGAAGACTTTGTGGATCATTAACGCCGAGTGGAAAATGTTCATCATCTCATAGAGAAACAATCTTTCCAACAGAGTTTAGAGTAGGATGTTGACATCTGGTCGCATTGCATCAAGTGGTTCTAGAGAACTCCACCAACTACAACCAGACACGTTGGTGAAACAACAACCTCAACAAGTCTTCAAACCCAATTGAGAAATTTAAGTGATTTTCTAATAAAGATAAGAAATAAAACATAAGACTCAATTCTGCTGTTGTTGGAAGATAGTTCTGCAACCAGTGCCACTTTAAAGCCATCACAATTCACTGTGCACTAAGAGATCAACCATTATATCACACAAGTAGTTCAGAATCAGCTGTTTATCATCATCTTACGTGATTTTCGTATTCCCGTAGCAGCCTCCGCATTAAACAAGTTCAGCTTAAACTGTTCTCTACGGGACGGCACAGAATAGGTTTGTTTGAGCTCGAGGCTGATTGGACAAATGGGGCAAAAACATCACTTCCGCAGAAGCTCAGCTTCTCTGGTGTGGACGCTGGGCTTCTGCCCGATGATTGGAGGAACTGTGTGTTCAAAGTTCATTTGCAGAATTGAATTAAGAATGCATGTATAAATAACTGGGCCTGAAATGAGCGTCCCCCGTTTCAAAGACCACTTTTTAAATATGCAGCCAGTGAAAAGACATTACTTTCATGTAAAATAAAGGCTAAGTATAGAATTAGAATAGATCCCAGCACTTAGATCCTTAAAATAGAGCCGCAAGAGATTGTAACCAATGTTAACAATGCGTACATCCACAAAGTACAGCATAGTATTAAGAGCTTACAAATGGACTTGATCGTGACTCTTGATTATAGGGGTCATCAAAGTTATTACAATACATCCTTTGGAGGACGTTAACGTCTGCAGCACATTTTTAATGACAATTCTCTGAGTAGCTGCTTGGTGCCATTAAAGAACTACAAATGGAAAATGAAGGAAAGTCAGTGGGATTCATCATCAGGGAACTGCGAATGTCTCTTCCTGATTTAATGGTAAATCCATAAACAGTTATTAAGATATTTAGACTGAAGTGGTCCAGCCAATAGACTGACTGACTTTGCATGTCCTTTGGGCCACATTGTGAGAATGGATTAAAATGCCTGAATCACAAGGACATTAAACCATGGTCACAGAGACAGTAGATATAAAGAAGATGCTATTAAATACACAAAATCAATATCTCTGAGAACATCTTCAAACAAACAAGACAATACGCGGGAGATGCCACAACTGTCAAGATCACTACAAGACGAGAATTCCAGAGAATGTCAGAAAATTGGGTTCTATAACATCAGCGCTTCTCATTTTATCTGATGAGTCATCATTTCCTGTTCAACTTTTTGTTTCTACTCTCATACAACTTCACTTCCTGTGTTTTCCTGCCATTGAGTTCACCTGCTCTTCCAGGTGACTCAAGAGTATTTATAGCCATTGTTTAACATTCAGTTTATGACCGTTGAATCTAGGAAGCATGTTTTCCTAGGGCAGGTGTGTCCAAAGTGGGGCCTGCGGGCCAACGTTGGCCCGTCAGACCTTTTCTTTTGGCTCACCAGGCGAAAAAAGTTTTGTAAATTTACAATGTGAAGTTATTTAACTATGTCAAAGCTGAAATAACACTTAAGTAAGCATCTTTTAACATCTACACATTTTGCCTTCTTTGTTTTTTGGACCTTTTCTGTCATAAATTTTCCATTTTGATTGACGGCCTGTGTACCAACCTCGACTATATGCCCTGCATCTGTTCTCACAGGTCTGGGCTCTTTTTTCCCCAGAGATTACCGTTCACATATGACAAACACAGCATAAGATAATCCAGGTCAGACCCGGTCACAACAGCAGGAGAACGTCCAGAACATACCAGCAAAGGGAGGAGTCTGGGTGGAGCGTGCAGGAGACAGAACATTCGCTAACTCACTGTGAATTATCCAGAGGATTTTTCCTGCTGTGTTCTCACATGAGCTCACTTGAACTTTATCTGGAGATTTGACCGGGGAACGTTCAAGACAACAAAAAAATCAACCAAAAAATGTCTAAAAAAGACTTTTTTCTCACTAACATCCCCTACGGACAATTTCAAGAATGTTTTTTTGGAATTCTCGTGGAGTCTTCAAATCATGTCCAAAGTGTCAGTGAGCACTTTTTGGTCATAAATTCGTAGAATTTCTGTTTTATAGTTTGAGTCAGAAAAGAGATTTTCAACTAAAATACATAAAGTTCCGTCCCAGAGATGTTTCCATAAGTACGTTTTTATGACAGTTCACAAACGCTGAAAAACAGGGACACTTCTGCTGCTGACATGAAGCCCTGAACCCGTTTCATCTCCACTCATTCTACCACCCTGCTGTCCATGAAAGCATCTCAGCATGAATTCCCTCCTGCTCTTCTTTACCTCCCCCCCCGCACGCCTCCCTCTGTTCTGCTCAGCCTCCCCCCCCCCCCCCCTCTTAACTACACCTTCTGCCACTTTCATCCATCCATCCATTCTTCCATCACTCCTCTTCCAGCCTTGCTCTCCCTCTCAGAGGCCAGAGCTGCCCGCGGATCAATACTCATAGAAGTTTCATGAGGGCGGACCCTCCACTCCTGTTTCACAATAAAATGTAGAGGGAGAGGGAGAGAGGGGGAGAGGGGGGGAGAGTGGAAGAAGCACGGTGAAATGGAGAAAAATATTGTCCATGTTGCAGCTGCATGTCTACGATTTATTATACAACAGTGACATTTTTCTTGTCATCATTTGGCAGCCTTTTAAACAAAAGGGTGCAAACGGAAGAGAGGAGAGGCTGGGTGAGGGAGCACGAGGGGAGGGGGGGAAAATGTGAAGCTGTGTGGGTGAAAGGACAAAGAGGGCTGGTGTAAAAGGAGAAGAAGAAGAACGAGAGGAGGAGGAGGAGGAGAAGGGGAGAGAAGGTGTGGTGGGATCGATTCTCTGGCCAGCCAGCAGTTCAATACCACTGAATTATTGCTTCATTCTTCCCCTTATGAGATGAGATCTCTTTCTCTCCTGCTCCTCTTCTCTTGGCAACTTTCCGTGTGTTTGTATACGTGTGTATGCATGCGGTGTGTGTGTGTGTGTGTGTATCTGAATATGTGTATCGGTGTATGTGTGATCCATTTAGCAGGGGGATCAATACTTTACAATCTGGTTTTAAAAGTCCACCTTTCTTGCTGTCGTTGTGTCCGTCTCACCCTCTGTATTTCAATCTCTTTTATTCTCTCGTTTCTTTCGGGTGCCAACGCAGAGTTAAATTGCTCATAAAACAGAAGAAAAAAAAGTCTTCAGTTGTAATGCTTTTTCAAAAAGTTTCTCCTTCAAGGCTGATCTTAGATCTGCCTGCAGCTGCACTGACAATAAATCAGCTCTGATTTATCAATCGGGACTATTGTGTTTTCAGATTGTGTGATGTAGAGAACGTTCATTTCTCCCAATAGGCAGATGAAGCAGCCATACGGCATTGAGAGTGTGTGTGTGTGTGTGTGTGTGTGTGTGTGTGAGATAGACCATCTGTTAACCAGACTACTCACCATCTTTCCCTCATATCTTTCTGATTTACACTTACTTTCAACTCCTGCCCCCGTTTGAAAGTGTGTGTGTGGTAAGTTGTGTAAGACACGACTCGAAGCAAGTGAGGCTTTCGTGTGTCTTTTCACATGTGTGTGTCTGTGTGTGTGTGGAATGCATATTGTTGCATCTGTGCACTCCTCGAGTACGTTTAATTGCTCGGTACTTTACACCCAGAGGCGACCGCGGCTAACGCGCTGGAAAGGAAAAGCCCACACCGGCCAATCAGCTTCCATCGCCGCCCGCGACCTTTCACCAGCGACTTCCAGGATGGAGTCGACCTTGAGGCGGGGTCGCGCAACCGCGGCAACGGATCGCATTTCCTGGGTCACATGTTGAAACCATCAGCCAATCGTGAGGTCACAGGGGTCACCGCCGCCCAATAGGAAACGCAGTTAGACGCCAGACGGACCAATTAGCAGCCGGCTCGCCTCAGGGTCAGACCAAAGATGTTTTGACTGAAGAACTTTGAAGGAGCAGGCAGAACACCTCTGTCTCTATAAAAGAACCTTTAATATAATATTTCATGTATATCTCTGTCTTTAAGTGAAGAGATTTATGACTAAAACAATGTTCTGGGCCCTGTTTTATTTTGTTTTATTTTGTTTTATTGTGCTCATAGCCTCCACTTAACATAACTGGTTTGGTTTCACTGCTCTTTCCAGAAACCTCTCAGCTATGAACTCATGTGGTGAGGTAGCGTTTTCCTGGTACCTGTAGCTATTTTCATTGTCTCGTCAGCAACTTTCCTTCACTTTTCCCTTTTTTCTTCTTCTTCTTCTTCTTCTTTTCTGAAGCAGACTTTTTTAGATTTCATGTTAAATGTATTTCTTGTGCTAAAATTAGTGACAAACAACGACAGCTTTGTTTTGCTTTTGACCAGAGAATATGACACTGACAGTAAAACTAACAATTTGTTCCTGGTAAGATCATTTCTTCATCACTTCATCATTTATATTTGCACTAGTTGCTGTAACATAATAACTGGGGTTTTTTTTTTGTTTCCAGAACCACAAAGCATTTTCCCACAGAACCTGTAACTCTTGTCTTTGTCTACTCAGCGACATTTGTTGACTTCTTCTTCTTTCTTCATCCCTTTTCTGTTGATTGAGGTTGATTTTTATTTGGATTACATGGTATTATTATTTCATCATGCATGTAATCCGATGCTTAGGGTGTATTATTCTAAAAGTAGCAACAAATGACTTTTGGTGTGTGAACTTTTTTCCTTCTTTTCTGATGTTTTCGGATTTTTTGTGCATGTCATTTCATGTTAAAGGTGCAACAATTGCTAAAAGTAATAACAATTAAATAACTGTAGCTGTGGCTTTAGCTTGCAATTTTAAAGAATATTAAAATTTAGCTACAGGTGCGGTGGCTGGCAATGTTGCCTCACAGTAAGAAGGCCACCGGTTCAGATCAGGATCAGGATCAGGAGTTTGCAAATACTCCAGTACCGCCCCCCCCCCCCCCCCCCCCCCCCGCCGCCACCCTCATGTGGAGGATAAGGCAGAATAAAATGAAAAATGAACATTAAAACTTTATTGAACCTGACACCAACGGTAAAACTGACACGGTTGCGTTTTTCATCATCATTGATCAGGTTTAAATCCTGTTTTATTGCACTCGTAATTGGTGCTGTAACATAAATGTCTGTTTCACCACTTTGCCACAGTCTGTGCGGGTGTTTTCTTTGTCTAGTCAGCGATGTTCATTTACTTTTTTCCTTCCTTTCTGATGTTTGTTTGGATTTCACATCATTATTATTATTATTATTATTTTATAACACATGCAATCTGGGTGCTGCCCTAACAGGTGTAGCTTTCTTTTGAATTTAGAAAAGGACATTTTAAAACCGACAGTAAAACTGATATCATAATTGATCAGATTTTAATCCTCATCTTTATCTTTGGTTAATCACTGAGGTCACGGGATGCCTCGTACCTGGGATTATTTACACAGCTGCCGGTTTTATTCGCCCGTCTCCCTCTGTCTCTCACTGTTAATGACGTCATTATTATGGTGTGATGGAGCCATGTTGAGCGGATCAATACCAGACATCACATCACCTCGATCCATTTTCACATGGACTGTATGTCCGCACCAAACGAGCACATATGCGCACACACGCACGCGCACACGTCTTTCCTTTTCCTCTGTTGAATTCAACGGGGGGAAATACTCAGGAATCGGACACACTTTTTCATCGTGGGGTAGAGTATGAGTGTGTGTGTGTGTGTGTGTTCAGTGTGTGCGTTAGTAAACTGGGTGTTCTGGATGATTTCACTAATGGCTTCAGTATGGAGGGCTATAAAGAGCAGACTGTTTAATTGTAGCTGGTTTTTAACGAGCCTCTGATTATGGCAACATTCTAACGAGTGTGGGTTGTTAATGTTGACTAATCTACAGTCATTAGTTCAACACTGTCTGGCCCGAGAGTGAACTGCAACTCATAGAAGCTGCACACGCACACACACACACACACACACAGACATAGACACAGGAGGCTCTTACAAACGCAAACAAACATCCCCCCCCCACAAAAAAAAAAAGAACAGCAATGAAAAATTAAACCTACCCTGGAGAAATCGGAGGAAAAGTACAGCTGTATACTTGTGCACACGCACGTGTGTGCGCTCGTGCTTCGTATGTGCGTTTGTGTGTACAGTGGACGTACCTGTGTATATGAACCTTCCTGGTGTGCCCTTGCAGAACTGTTTAGACTTGTAAGACAGAGTGACCTCCACGACACCAGGAATGTGTCTGGGGGGCGTCTGCACCCGGATGGCGTGCGGCGTGATTAACTGCAGACACAAGTGATCGAGAAGTCAGCACAAAAAGAAAACGCAAACTTCGGCTTAAAACTAACTTTAACTCAGTGTTGAGCATTCAGGAGGATTTTGCATTAACTTGCTTGCTGGCGCTCCACTCTACAGTTTATTTTGGTTTGTGGGTTGGAGGTTATTGCGTTTGCACTTGTTAATGTGGTGAAAATCCGCACTCGCCGAGGTTTATTTACGCTACGGATTCTGCATCTGAATATCAACACATTTTTAGCTCACATTTATATGAAGACACTGCTAACTTCTTTCCATTTAAACTTTATATATTAAGCTAATACTGTGAGTATTTCTCAAAAATCTACCCCAAAAAAATACACCGCTATAACTTTAATTGACTATAATTAAAGCCAAATTTCCCATGCACACTTAAGTGGGCCAAATATTAGCTATTTAGCATCATATTTTAATGGATGCTTTTCAAAATGACTCTTTAATATTTGGCTCACATTAGCAAAGAGGAAAAAAAGGCAGAATGAAGAGACACGAGTGAAGACAACTTGGCAAACGTGAGCTATCATTTTCCACTAAAAATCTTCAAACTGTGTTTTCTCGCCTCCGAATCAATAATCAGGTTGAGTGCAAATGAAACATTTAGTTGGCCCGGATCCATCAGGAGGCAGTCTGAGGAACGCCAAGCTGAGCTGAGTCAGTTTGAACTGAGCTGAACTGAGACTCTGTACACATGTTAGTGTGTGTAAGTGTGGCTCTCAACACTGTAAACAAACCCCTCTGCTCTTAACACACACACATTATACACACGCACAAATCCATCCATGTATGCCACCAGGCGCACACACACACAAACACACACTTTGTGTTGTTGTTGTTGTTGTTGGAAAGGAGCCACGGTTGCTCGGCGCACACGGTGAGTGGAGTCAGAAGACAAATAAACATTCTGTAGAGGAGTGGCGTTTGGGTAAAAGTACGATAGTGAGCCGTGTGTGTGTGTGTGTGTGTGTGTTCGTGTGAGTGTGTGCATTAAACTGATGGCTATCACAATCTGCTGATTTGATCAGTATTCCACAGAGAAAGAGGCACAGACAGAGGGAGTGTGGGTGAGGACGGTGCAGAGGGGCGGCCGTTACTTATTGGTGGGGCCTCATTAGTGAGGCAAACCTCATTTGGACACACACACACACACACACACACAGTTAAGAGCCTGACCATGAGGAAAAGTATGTGTTCATATTGAATGACTTCCAACAGTCGGAGGGCAAAAGCGCACACATGAGGGGCTAAAACAACACGGAGACAGGATGCTGATTGCTGGCAAACTAACCTCGCTCCAAACCAGCATGGTACCGAAAATGACTTGGAGACCGTCAAAGAAGTTGTCTCCGATGATGATGACTGTAGCGCCCCCTGTAGTCCACCCCTCACTAGGACTGATGGCTTTGATACATGGAGCTGCTCCTGAGGGAAATCGAGGGTATGGAGGGGTTAAAGTAGAGAGAGGGGGGGGGATGAGGGAAAATAAAGCAGAATAAATATTAACAGACTGTATTTCTGAAGCATATGAACTCAGTAGTTGAAGCCACAAATTCAACAATCACTCTGGACACATGGACTCACACTCGACACACTCGTGGTTGGAGGAAAAACATTTGTTTCTTTTAAAGGCCAATCACTCAAAACAGGGACAGAAATCTGGCTTTAGGTCTTGTTGCATCTTCACCTCATATTGTTTTTACGCTAAACCCTTGGATTTCAGCTGTGCATGTGAAAGTGCTTTTAAATGTGCACACTCCTCTGTGTGTATTTATTGCTTCCTTATCACAAAAAGCTGCCTGTACCAGAAAGTCGGCGATGAGATTACCACAGATTTTGTTGTAAAATAATGCTTTTATTTGAATTGAATTGAATTGAATTGAATTGAGTGGTATTTTTTCAGCTTTGTGTCACTGCAGTGTTGAGTACTGTGTGTATAAGCTAACAGGATCCAGTTTAATATCACAACAATAACAGCTTGTCTGTCAAACACATGTTGCAGTGTGTGCGTGTGTGATCAGTATTCAGCTGAAATACAACAACCACTCTTAGTTTTTTGTTTTTTTTTTAAAAAAATAAGCATAATTACATTAGACCGTGTGTGTGTGTGTGTGTGTGTGTGTGTAGTAGGTTGGATTAGCCAGATGGAGGGGCAGGAATCACCTGATAGGATTAAACCATCAACCATCTGGTGGCCATGCTGCTTACACTTACACATATTCACAGACAGACACACACACACGCGCACACACACACACACACACACTCGTGTTACCGTGTTCTAGGTAAGACGGCGTTCCTTCCACGGGGTCGAGCCTGCGGGCCCGTCGGCCATGTTTGGAGTTGTTGTGGACAAACATGTTGTCGGACACTGACAGGACATGTCCCTCCACGCTCACCGTAGTCGAGACCACCACCTGCAGAGAGGCGAGGGGAGAAGCGGGGAGGGAGGGGGAGTGACAGGGCAAAGATAAGGTAGTTAAAGCGGGGGGGGGGGGACAGTGAGGAGATAAAAGATGGTGGACAAAATGAATAAGTGAGAGAAAGAGCAAGGGAGCAGATAAAAAGGAAAAGGGGGGGGGGGTTACAAAGTTCTGATCATTGCAGGGAGTTAAAAGCGTGAAAGTGTGAAAAGCTCTTTAAATGTAACCCGTTATCACTGCTATTACTATCACCCTCAACACACACACAGCCACTGAGTGTGTGTGTGTGTGTGTGTGGTGTCTGTCCTCCTCTGTTCAATAGTTCCTGATGGGTCCGGCCCTTAATTATCTCCCAGGGAAACAGAGCTGTCTTCTGTGGTTCCACTACAATAGAGCTGCACAATTAGAGGCACAGATACTGTCACACACTCGCTACTGTACAACTTTACTGTATCTCGGTCCTGTCTCGCACACACACACACACACACACACACACACGCACACACACGTGCGGAGTACATATCACACACACACACACACGTGCCCTAGTAATAAATCCATGAGTATCTCTCAAGCCTCCAATATCTCCACTCAAACTCAAGTGGTGTCTTCCTGATTGTTTTCTGGCTGCGAAGATAAGGAAATAATAAAGACTGTACTGCCTTAAATCTTAATCACAACCCGTTCCTTTTCTTTTTCTTTCTCTCATTGTCTCCGTGCATTGTGTGCGTATTTATTTATGTCGGGGTCACGATCACGTGTTTCCTGCGAAGGCGCTGATCGCTTGTTTACTTACATGTACGCACACATTCCTGTGTTTATGTGTTACCGTCAACTTGTGTATCGCTATGACTTAAATCCACAAGTAGAGGAGAGCGAGGGGAAGAGATGGGGGGCGGGTGGACGTGTTAACACACTGAAAGAAAAAGAAAAAATAAAGAGAAGAGTAAAAAAAAAAACATACCTGGAACCTCCTCATGTCCCGTGGGTTCCCCGCATTCTTTAAACAGTTCTGGTTGCACTTCAGGAAAAACTTGAGGAAGAATCTATAGAAACGGAGAGGATAGAGAGGAAAAAATGTGAGGTTAAGAGTTTAACATTCGACCAGAGTGAAGACAACCTCACTACTTTCCTTCAGGAAATGTGAATTCAAGCCCAGTCTCTAACACTCACAGCAGACAGAAAAATTAATATTTCATACTGCTGGAAATTCTAAAATGAATTTCCTCATGGAGTTTCCATTCCGGATATGTGGAACATGTTTTTTATTCTCCTTAAATCCACACCGACTGCTTTGAGAAGCCAAAAAAATACATGGTGATGAACACACAAGAAGGTGAATAAAACAACAGACTGGTGAAAATACATTTGACTGTGAGCCATGTTTTAAGTTGGAGAAAATCTTAAGTTTGACCTCCAGTGAATCCAAACTTTTGTTCAACACGAACAATTGAGAAACGGCTTTAAAAACAACTTTCAGGATGTGGTAAAAGTGTTTTCTCGATACTGACCCTGATGTCATTTCATTAAAAAAAGGAGGTGTGTGTGTGTGTGTGTGTGTGTTTTAAACGGGACCATATGTCATGAATGTATAGACGACGACACAATGAATCAAACACACAGATGGTCAGAACACATCCACATTGTTGTTTTTTGGTGTGAGCCAGCTGGCCGTTCTGGCACCACCAGCATCACACTCGCACAGAAACACACGCTCGCACATGTTCAGGTGTTTGTTACAACGGCATAAAACGAGCACCACGTACGTCGCAACGCCGCAAAACCACAGATACGTACGTGTGAGGGGAGCTCGCGTTTCACAATCACACGCAGATTTCCATACAGATGTAAATATCAGCCTGACGGTGTTTTAACCACTTGTGCATGCAGCGTGCTTTTCTTCAAACTTGTGAGGAATGAGACTAATCTTTGCATTAAAGTATATATATATATATATATATAAAAATATATATATATATATACTTTTAATTAAGTAAGTCAACTATAATAAACAAGAACAATATAATACAAGACTTTTACTCTATAAAAGTTATATTAACTTTCTTTTTTATGACAAGTACACAATATGGACAATATGTTATAAATATAAATCCTTTTGATAGGCTATAAAAGGGAATTATGTGTCTCTTGTTCTGAGGTAGTAGTAGAATCATAATAAATGGAGTCAGCAGTTGTTATAAAAGTGGTAAATACTACACTGTTTATCTATCTAAAAAAACGGAATAAATACACATAACGGGAAAATAAGAGCTCGTATTTTGAGTGTGATCATTTGTTTTCATCATTTTAATGACTGGTGCACTGCAAACTAATTTTTAAAAGGAGAAATGGATTATTATTATTAATATTATTAATAATGCAAACGCGCCTATTCTCCAAACTCAGACATTGTTGCTCTTCATTCTTTCCAGACAAAATGAATTCAACCCCCACCCTGAGGCGAGTCAAAGCAGCCAAACCTACGTGACAGACTAAAGACTAGTCTTCTGTTTGGCAGATGTGTCACTACAATGTTGACAAGGGTGAGAGTTCCGTGTGAAATACAGGCCTGTGTTGAAGGCCACGGCTTTTACTTTCTTTTGGTGGTGACTTACTCACAGTTTGTTCACAGTGATGTGGTTAGGAGTAAAAAACCCTTTAACCCACCAGCCTGTCTCACTGTTACTTTAAATATCTATGATACAATTAGCAAAAATGGAACAATATAATATTTTTTTGCAGAAATGCAAACAGTTGGACTTGTTTGCATAAACAACAATAATAATAAGTGTTTTTTTCTCTCTGAGACCAGGATGATGATTCTGTTTACACTCGCGTGTCTTTCTATTGTTTATAATGAGTTTGTTAGTTTCTCTCTTGTTTTAATTTCACAGAAATGTGACGTTACAATTATAAAGCTTCTGTATCGCATTTAAAATAATCTGAACTTTTCAGAAGTCTTCATCACCTCCGCTCCCTCGTGGCTGAGCGTGGTGCTCTTACTGTAAAAAAAAAAAAGATGACAGCTCTTGAACTGAACCGCCAGAACAAAGCCGAGGTGTGAGCTTGTGTGACTGCGATTGTGCGTGTGTGTGTGTGTGTGTGCGGCGCGTGTGTGTAAGTGTGTGACGGTGCAGCACAGTCCAGTGGCAGGTCTGAGTGTAAAAACTCTGCGTTAACGAGCTCAGGCTTCGTTAGAACACCGCCGCTGGGATTCCGCATGGCTAATTATCTTGACCCCTGACCCCCGGGTGACAGCCTATCACAGCAGAGGACAGCCACACTGACCCCTGCTGACCTCCCACTGTCTAGTCCTCCTCACAACACTAGCATAGCGTTAACACGACCACCTCAGCTGACCCTCCACTGTACATCTCTATGTAAGGGAGGCGGCGAGGAGGATCACACACACACACACACACACACACACACACACAGTGTTTCTGCCTGAAATATGATGAAGAGAT
The DNA here is from genome assembly GCF_958295425.1 of Solea solea. NCBI lineage: Eukaryota > Metazoa > Chordata > Actinopteri > Pleuronectiformes > Soleidae > Solea > Solea solea. Next base: position 6,043,632 of record NC_081137.1, on the reverse strand, counting down.
TAAAGAAATGAAAATGTTAAGCAACATTACGAGAATCTGACAATAAATAAAAAAAATACTGTCAGAAAATGAAATTGATGTTGTGGGCAGGTGCCGCTGCTGCTGCAAGGCAATCATTATGTATTACTGGGGATTAAAGTTAAATTCCCATGTATAAGCAAACACAAAATTAAATAGTGACACTTTGTACCTGATATTGTGTATCTCAAATTTGATCATTGATGTCGGACACATGTATTTATTTATTTTTTGACATTGTATACTGTCCTGCCTTTATTCTGTGTGCTATTGTGTGTCTGTGTGTGTATTTCATTGTGTCTGATCACCTGCCTGCGGATTACAGTTGGAAATTCCCTGGTAGCTAAGGCTGGAACAATGCATTTTTTTTCCCTCTTACTGAGATGAGTGTATTTTGTAAATTGATACAAGTACATTTGGAAAAAAAGTGTATATATATATAATGTGGATTTATTTTAGCTGTCAGCCATGGAAGTCCTGAACTACATGGGAATCAGTGCCAAAGCTAACCTCAGTTTCTGGCAGTAAAATGACATTAATGCTCTATTTTATTGTTACTGTCATGATTAAAATGAGTGTTTCTACAATCATTCGCCATCAATTCAATCACAGCAGGCTGCTGTCTTAGTCTTAAAGCTACAGTTTGGCCGTATACAACCTTCTTTCACTGGCCTGGGAGACAAAAACAGCAAACGCATAAATGCAAAGACGACTTTCATGACAGAAATAAGTTTTTTGTTTTTTTTCTTGCATTGTTACAAAAGCTTCGTGGCAGCTATGAGAAAAAGAAAAGTCTTTCCTGGAGAAATACAGAAATCGTTGCACATAGTTTGTGGGCACTGACTCTCGGCGAGGAAAGAGGCCAAACAAGCTGGAAACATGCAGCTACGCTGGATGCGTCACAAGAGCTAATGTGTTTGCATAAAGTAAATCCCTCACAAGAGTGAATTCTGACAGAGAAAATGTTATTAACACGAGCTCTGTTGCTCAGAAGGGAATTTTTTTTTGCTGCTGGAATCACACGGAGCAAATTTGTTTTTCACTCAGACCTGTGATGAAACAACAGACATAAATAAACCCTCCCCCGTCTCACAAAAAAACTGAGTTCCCACACAACTCCACTGAATTCTCAAATTACATTTCATACGGAACATATTTTCTCCCCGATTATGTTTGTTTTTGTCATTTCACAATCGTGACCTAGTTCACGACGTGTTTGAGGCAAAGTTCTTACTTAGAAGTGGAGAGGACGCTGGTGGAGTGGAACAATAGCATTTAAACACTGTCGTGTGTTTTAACCCTGTGACATTGTGCACTCTTTCTTATGGACGGATTGTTGACGCTATGAGGAAATAACCAAGATTTATTCCTAACCTTTACCAGGTGACTCAACCTAAACCTCACTCTTACGTCAGAAATGGTTAGCATCACCTTAAAGTCACTTTAAAGTAAGTTTTAAACAATGCTCTTCTTTGGGGGAAATGTATGTGGAGAATGCAGTTTGACTTAACGCGATTGCAGCCGGTTAGTATGTTTATATGAAGTAAGACAAATCAAATGGTGTTATTCAAGTCAGTGAGACTTTTAAAATACATATAAACATCTTTGTCAAAAGAAAACACCTCATGATGCGATACATGGTCCACGATACCAATAATAATAATAAATGAATATCTTAAAGTTCATAGACTCCACCTAACATCTCACCACCAGTTAAACTGGAAACTGCCTAATACTAATAAGCTGAAAGAGAGCGTACTGCCCTCTAGTGTAGTGGAGGTGAACATAATCCTAACTCGATGTAACTGTGCATACAGATGTCCTGAAAGACCAAATCATCTCAGACAATGTATTGCCGGTGAGCCGATGATACATGTCATTTTTCCCCTTATTTCCATGGACCAGTGTTTTCTCTCGCTGAATGCCAACAGAACACGTCCTTACATATGTGCGGGCGTCGTCCCCCGTCACTTGACCTCCTCTGACCTAATCAACTCTGCTTCAAAAAGCCCCGCAGCTAAACGCACACATGCACACGTGCACACAAGACACCTTGTGTGTGTGTGTGTGAATTGATTGGCTGGTCCAGTCGCTGGTCATTAAGAGGCCTCCAATTAAACCGGGCAATTATAAAGAGCCTGAATGACTGTGGGGGAGGCGAGGGGAAGACTCCACCCCCCCACTTCCCCACCCCTCTCCTTCAGCTCTCCTCCCTCTCTCTCCGATGCCCGATCATGTTCAAGTGATATAAGAGCTGTTGACCTTTGTTATATTGCAAGTAGTGCACTCAGAGAGCTGACCCCACACCAGCACTGCTCACACACACACACAGGTTGGGGCAGGTATTCTTCTCAGGACACGGCACTGACTTCCATCCATGTGAACGGCCCAAACACAGTCTTATCCTTAACCAAAACCTAACCTAACTACAATTTAAATCTTAACCCTATACTCGGTTTTGGGTCTCCATGAGGACTCCTGGTCTCCTAAATCGGTAACAAATGCAAGCACATCCACTCCCTGCTGCTAGGTAAGGACACTGCAGGTGTGTGAGTCACTGTGGCATAGATCGCTGTTTCTCCATCCCTTCTGCGACTCCCTGCTTCCCTCAGATCTCTTGTTTCAGGTGCCTGCTGAGTTACTTGGCAAAGCTTTCTGACAGAATCGCAGAAACACTGACTCATGGAGATGAGAGGGAAAAAAATAAATAAAAATGCAGAGACAAAGACACAAAGGAGGGAGAAATCTCAAGGTTTAAGACTATAACGTGTTCCATCTTTTTGCATTGCTTTTGTTTTTTTTTTAAATAATTATCGTTTAGGTAATTAGAGTGTAGAGCCAAAAAAAAAAATCAGTGTTTACATTATGTGTATATTCACATGCACACTTTTACAGCATTTGATTATGACCAAATAATACAATATTTCATTTTTAGTACATTGGCTAACCAGTAGAGGTTTTTACATTACGGTCAATGAAACATGACGGCTTTTTTGAACAATATAAAAGGTTGTGACACCAGTAAATGTGCACCATGTGGGCGATATCTTTTTTTTTTTTGCACAATGGATCATAAAGTGAAGGTTAAAGTGGCCGTTTATCCTCACAACTGTTTTTCAGAATACGGTGAAGTTTACGGTGAGGAAGAATCCCCGGGCAAATACACGGTATTACCACGGCAAGTTGTGCCACCTGATGAATGTGCATTTATAGTTAATCTAGACATACAATATGCATCAGCTGCGCGTGTATCACTTATCCAAACCCAGTAATAACTGTCGCACTTCCTCCATTCATTCAAAAATAAGCCGACTCTAAACACACAGCACCGCTCCGACAAAAAGTACAATATTTGCTGATATGGAAACGTGATATTATAGTAGACAAAGTCAACACACTTGGAGGTTGTGTGTTATTAAGCCTCTAAACCAGAGTAATGTGGCAAACCACAGCTGCGCGCTGTTTTTTTGGCCTGTTAGTCATGGCGTAGTAGTGAACAGCACAGTGGCATCCATTATTCAGAGGCTGAGATGGCAATTATGGCTCAGAGCACAACTGACATTAATATTTAATATATTGGGCTAACACAGACCTGAAGAGAGAGACAGGAAGTGACAGAGTGATGGGATGGAGGAGGCGCTCGGGATTGTGGAGAAGTGGGGATGAGGAGGGGGACACAGAGCATGTGTGTGTGTGTGTGTGTGTGCGTTAAGGGGAAACAAATGGCATCGGGAGAATGAAGAAAGAGGATTGTGGGAGTTTGTTTCAAACACGATGCTGTCATTTAAACAGTTACAATGCCAACAGGGCAAGGGTGACATCCCGGGGAATTCCAGTACGCATGTATATGCGTGAGTGTGTGTGTTAGGACCTTTTCTTGCATAAACACTATCCCTGTCAGGACCAGTAGTCCTCATGGAGACCAAAACCTGGTCCTAATGAGGCAAATTTAATTTCTGAGGGCTAAAATTTGAACTGCGGTTATGGTTAAGAGGAGGGATAAGGCATTGGAAGTCAACGCGAGTGCTTTAAAGTATAACTGCGGGAACCTAAATGTGTCTGAATGTGTGTGAATTAGTGTGGATGTTTAAGACTGAGTGCCTGTGTCCGTTTTATTCCCAAAAGACTCGCTGTTTTACTGAGCCAAGAATAACAATGCTGCCTTGGAAGAGAACAAAAACAAACAAACGCACACACACACACACAGACACACACTCCACCAGTGCATCGGGTGAATTGCTGCTGACAGGTGGAGAAACTGCAGCGAGTCAGTTAGTGCAGACAAACTGAACAACAGATCAGTGCTTCACTGTCTCTTCTCTGTCTCCCTGTTTTCTTCAGATGTCTTCTTTCACCTGCCTGCCAAGTGACTTGGCAGAGCTCTGTGACAGAATGATGGTTTTCACCATCTCTCTCTCTCTGTGTGTGTGTGTGTGAGTGAAACAACTCGCTGTCGTAACTGCTTGTAACTGATCAGTTACCGGTGGCACGCTTCACAAAAAAAAGCCCCCACCACTCAGCACGAGCGAGGACTGTTTGCAAACAGCAGGATGGAATGTCATTTTATCAGTCACTCTGGGACAGAACTGCGTCTGAAAACTGTTGCTGTAATTACTGCATTAGTGACTGCGACGACTCAAAGGGCCCGGCCACCGAACGAGGCCCCAAGAGACCACTATTGTGATTACCGTTGATTATGATCATTACAATTGTATCTATGTGCGGAGTTTGTTTATAAATACATTTTTAAATAAAACTTAGGCCACTCATCCATTTGTTTATTCTCCGTATGCTTCCAGTTACAGTCAAGTAGTGGTTTGTGTCTGAAGAACAAATACTGTGAATTATACTTTTTCTATGTCATCTTCAAAGACGTCGAGGTATCAGTACAGAAGAGTGCGGCAAGAAAAAGCAAAGAAAGGAAGTCAGAGTCATAACAACATAACAACAACCAACTAAAACATTTCCTTTTGGTCAAACTAGGATTACTTGAAAGGCCATGGATTACAGGAAATGACGGGCGCTATGAGTGGCCTGTTTGAAGCTTTAAGTCGCGGGATATCAAAAAAAAAGAAAAGGGTGGCAAGAGAGGAGGAAAAGAGCCCGACAGTTCAGCTCCACAAACTTTTCCTTCGTGTCTGTCATTTCAAAAAGCTAATATGTGCAATAACAGTTTCCCCCTCAGCCTGTTGATCTGTCAGACGTCAACTTCCTGTTTCCTGTTTACACGGCGTTCTTGTTATTGTTCAGTGTTATGATAGCCATGCCGGGCCCTGCGTCTGCCATAGAAGCAGTCAATCAAACGGCAGAAAAAACAAGCACATGAAACACAAGTACGCCTTCTCTTTGGCTGCTATGTATTATCACAGTAGTAATAATGTGATAATGTATTGCTTCCTGTGGGGGGAAATGCTTGTTTTCAGTTTGATAGATAACGCTCACTGATATGGGACATGAACAACAGGGAGAGTGCATTAAGATTCTTCAAGATCAATGTTAATAGTTGCAGAGCCCGAGTCTGCTAAACTGAGGGATTTCTCTCACTTGCACTGTGATTTCAAAGATTTAAAAACCAGAGCGATTCAAACAACAGAAGGAAGCGGCGGAAAACAAGAGGAATCTGAGGGGAGAATTCATTTGACTTGGAAGAATAACTGGAAATCCACTCAAGTCATGGTTCAAAAATGTGTGAGTTTTATCAAGTCTTACATAATGTGGAAACTAAACTGCTACAGCCAAGATAATAAAAAAAATCTAAAGTGCATGACTGCTCCAACATGATTTAAGATTCATTTAAAAAAGAGAAGAAGAGAGAAATGGAAAAGAACACATGCACTGTGACGGAAAACCAAGGAGCTGATTAAAGCTAAATCTAATGATTAACTTCCTAATTTTCCCTAAAAGATAACACCTTCAAAGTATTTGCTCTCACACTTTTAAATTCTGAATACAAATGAGTGGAATCCGCTTCAAAAGCAAGCGCTTCAGAGCGCTTCTCCTCATTTCAAACACGGTGTGCTTTTCTTTGCATTGACCAAGTTCTGGTTTGGAAACAGTTATTATATTATATAAAGTTATTATAATAATAATAATAATGATGATGATGAACCTTCCACATGTACATACAGAGCCGTGCTGTCAGTAATAATGCTGTAAGTAACAGCAGCCTGAGAGCAGGGAAGTGGAGTGCAGAGAATAAGAAGCTGAAACACAAGAGGAGAGAGTGTGAGTGAAGGGGGGGGGGGGTGTACTCGGGAGCAAAGAAAGAAAAAAGTCAGAGGAAGAGGGAGGGAGGGAGGGAGGGAGGGAGGGAGAAAAATTCATGGGAGAGAGGAAGAGAGTTATGCGAGGGAACAAGACTTAAGAGAACTGAGCAGAGCCGAGCGCAGCAGAGTTATTTTACATAATGGTGGTTGATATGCACAGAGGTAATTGATAGTTGAGCCGCGGCCCAAAAACACACCCCAGCTAGCTGTCAATCACAGCTCGTGTCCCCGGAGATATGCTAATGATGATGATGATGATGATGATGATGATGATGGGGGGGCTTAGCTTCATATTGCTATCATTACTATTAATGCTGTCATTGTTGTCATCGCTGGATATTTAAATGACAGAGGAGGCCGCGGAGGTGATAGCCACTGACGGGGCCAAGACAAAGTGAGTGTGGATAACTTGTACAGGTCCACTGCTGGTACACAAGTGTCCTTATTACATCACTGGTGCGTGGAACTGTGACACACGAGTGACGCATAATCATTATCTATTGGCCACAAGGAGCAAGGCAGTACGTTTACATGCACAGTTAAATCCGGCTGAGGCCGTAGTCCCACAGAAAATCGCCTGACCCGGCCTCCGTAGGTGGCGCTGTATCTCTCCATAAGCTAGTGCGTATTGAGCCACCGTCACATTATAAACACCACAGTAGTTTATGCAACGTCTCCGAAATGTTGGTGCACGCGCAGAACACCAAGTCTGACTCCAGTCCGACTAAGCGTACACATGCAAGAGTAATCAGACTATGAAGTAATCAGACTATGAAGACTATAAATATTGTTTTTAATGCAGAATGTCACCATAATGTTGTTTTTTTTAACTATTTATTTAATATTATGTATATGAATGTGCTATTTTATCATATCTGTGCGTTGGTGTATGACTGAATATGCAGTAGGTAATGCAGTTTCAGGGCCTTCACCAATAGAACATGATCTTGATTTTGTAAATGATGTGTGTGGGTTTCCTCCCACAGTCCAAAAACATGCAGATCTGGGGATTAGGCAAATGGGGCACTCTAGGTGTGAGTGTGAGAGTGGATGGTTGTTTGTCTCTATATGTGATCCACTGATGGACTGGCGACCTGTACGGGGTGTACCCCGCCTTTCACCGCATGTCAGCTGGGATTGGCACCAGCGCCCACCCCCCCGCGACGCTCATGTTTGTACGTCAAACCACAAACTAAAACCACGTCACAGAAGTTGTTGGTGTGGCTACTTTTTATAAAAAACTTTGCTGCACCAGTTTGTAAACGACAGCCCAACAGCCAAGGTGAGTTATCTACATCAGAATAGTGTTTAACAACTGAGGAGTCACAACACATGTAACGACCCTTAATAATCGATGCCACTGCGCATTTAGGAGCAATAATAAGATTGAATTGCAGCGTGAAGTGAGGTGTTACTCATGGGAAGGGTAGAGAAACAGTGAAGAGGTGAGTGCAGCAATGACGGACTAGACAGACTTCAAGGAGGGGAGGAGATTGCTGTGGTGTATATTTTAAAGGTTGTAGGCAAACTGTTGAATTATAGATGAGCAATTGATTTGGGAGAAGGAGAGGAGGAGAGAAAAAGGGAGAGAAGAAGTGGAGAGAAAGCGAGAGGAGAGGCAAAGTGGGGAAAGGAAAAGTGAAGTGAGAGAGCAGCTAAAGGATTGCTAGCTCTGAGCCAAATACACACACACACACACACACACACACACAAATCAAATCGATGTATATTTTTTTTTTACTTATTAAAAATGTAAAAAGCCTTTGTTTACATTTCCCTGACAAAGACATTTTTATTGTCAGGCTCAGGCGAGCTTGCGTCAGCAGGACGTTGTCATACAGAGCCACTAAACCTCTTATGGCTCCACCACTGCAGCCGTTCATGGTTCACATCCTGTCTCCTACCAGCAGTTACTGTTGCTTGCTTTTAACCTTGACCACAATCTTCCCCTAACATTAGCTGAAGATGCTGCCGTCGCCTAAACCAAACCTTAACCTCACATCAGTTAAAGCTCACGTCGTATGAGTCATTTAGTCGGACGATGACCGATGACCTGAGAAGCCTTTAAGATGGGATTTTACATTTGTGCACGCGGGCGTTTCGGTCATCATGTGTAAATGTCTCGGCAGCTGCAATCATTGTGTGTCCATCACTAGAGGACGACAGTATATGCGTGTTATTTAAGCATCTTTCACGCTACAATTAATTGTGTTGATTTGTGAACCCTGGGTGTTACGTGCGCAGAAAGACGAAAACTATGTCCCATCATGTGGTTACCATTTGTAACTTTCACTTCTTTCAGTTGATTCCCAATAAAAAAATATGAGGTAAAAAATATTGAGGTGCTTTCCCAGACTGTAGAAAAGTAAGGTTCACTTCAAACATTCATCACTAGCTGTGATTACAACAGGAAGATGCAGGACTTTTTATCACTGACACAAAACTATGATTAATGCCATTTTCTTTCAGTCACTCCACTGTTTACTTTTTAACTATATAACCTATAGGTGGATTTGTGACCTATAGGTTGACATACTATTAGGAGCAGTGAGGGGAAAGGAGAGCGAGAGAGAGGTAAAAAGAGAAGGTGAGAGAGATACCCATGCAAAGGCTGGAGGATTTAACTCCTGCTATGTTTCTCTGACAAATTAAACACTCTCGATGTTCCTCACCTGTGTGTGCACACACACACACACACACATACAAATCCACGTAAACACACACACATAAACTGCCCGTGTGGCTCGCATATGGCTCACCCGGCCCAAATAAGGAAATATGCATACATTACCATAACTAATGTAAGAACCACTCCATTTAATATGCTAATTCACTGAAATATTACTGAGCGCCGTCTGTTGTAAATGAATAAATTTGAATTGCAATTAGAATAATCCTTTATAATTAATGAAAACTGTCAATTTTGGTTCAGAAGTAATTTGATTAACAGGCTGATGGGGCACCAATTAAGTGGAGGAGGTGAGTGGAGGATGCAGAGGAGAGGAGAGGAGAGGAGAGGAGAAGAGGAGCTTTTCAAATAATCTGTCCTCTTTCATGTGTAATGAGAGATTAAGCAAAAGTGATGTACTGGACCTTGAAAGACATTAATTGTAAAACAAAACAGCACACTTCTCCTACCTTTGTAGATATCACAGCGGCACCAGGAGAACAAGGGGAGACATAAAGGAGGGGAGAGAGAGAATAAGGAAGATGAGACGCTGGACAAAAAAAACAGTTCTTCTGATACACGTTCAAATAACATGGCAAACTTCAAGCGTCAACCAATGCATTGTTTTTTGTCCATTTGGGCTACTGTAGACACATGGCGGCACAAGATGGCTGCCTCTGTAAAGCAAGGCCCTTCAAGTGCAGTGCATGTCAGAGGTTTATGAAGGCGAGATGTTGCACACCGGAGCTTTAAAGTTGTGTTTGTGAAGCGCTGTGGTCTTTGTCAGTCGTGTGTAATTTGTCTCTGGGCGCTCGGCAGCATAGATTTCAGCTCGTCTGCAGTAATGGTGTTGTTGCCGTTTCTAATTCACAAGCACCTCCTACCACTAATTAACCACATCCATGTTGCTGTTATTAGCTAATTACAACACTGGACACATGCCCAGATAATTAAAGCTATTAAGTTTGTGTGTGTGTGTCCCTGTGTGTGTGTGTGTGTGTAGGCATTTGAGGGGTTAATATTTTAATGACAGAATATAACAGAGGCCTGCAGTGCAACAGACCACGTGAACCCACACACACACACACACACACACAACTCTTACTGCACAACAACACTGCCGCTCCCTCTCCTCCCATATCAATAGCCAAGGTCATTATGTGCAGCTGAATCATATGTTTCACTAAATTTGCTGTGTGTTAATAATATTTCAACAGAGTTGCAGGAAAAAAAACTTCTAATTTAGCTCATTTAGTCAACACTGTCATCCATCATGGTGAAAACACAAAAGACCCCCCTGACTCTGACTCTCTCTCTCTCTCTGTTTTCTTTTTCTCTCCTCCTCACGCCGCCTCCTCCTCCTCGCCTTATCAACGTTCACTCGGTCTCTCTTCTCTGCTCCTGCATTCCTTTTTTTGTCGCTTTTCTTTTCTTTTCTTTTCTTTTCTTCTTTCATTCAATCCTTTCTAAATCAGATTCCTGTGCTTTCATTAGACGAGCGTGTGTCTCCGCGTCTGTGCGCTCTAATCCTCGCTCTCTATACGTCTGAATATTCATGGCCTTGTTTTATTTTGAATATTCAAGGGCCAATTAACATGCTGTTTATACATAATTAATGCTTATTATTTTCTGCCTTTTAAATTTTTAATAATTAAAACCTATAAATCTGAAAACAAAGCAGCAAATCCCCCATCACCCAATTCAAACGTGTGTGTGTGTGTGTACATGTCTTAAATAACCAATTGTCAAACAAATCTATCTTTGTGGGGACATTTTGGCTAGTCCACACATCTTTAAAGGACTTGTTTTAGGATTAAGACCTGGTTTTAGGGTTAGGGTGAGAATTAGGGTTAGGTTAAAGGTTAAGGTTAGGCATGTAGTTGTGATGGTTAAGGTAAGGGTAAGGGGCTAGGGAATGCATGACGTCTTTGAGGGTCCTCAATTCGAATGCTGCACAAACGTGTGTGTGTGTGTGTGTGTGAAGACAGACTCTTTTTAACAACAGCTCAGGAACTCTCTCTCTCTTTCATCTGCCAACAGTCTATCCTCCTGCCACCAAACGAAAGGTGTGTGCGCGCGCGTATGTGTGTGTGTGTGTGTGTGTGTGTGTGTTCACCCTCATGAATAAATGAACTTGTTAAAGAGACATGAAGGGGAGGAAGGAGACAGGTTTTGCTGTCCTATTCAAAACTACCTGATCTGGCACATTGCATGGCATGCATGAACGCTCACATATGTTTACATGAACACGCTCACATACGCTGAACACTTAAAAGTAGGCGGGGGAGGGCGGGGGGGGGGCGTCGTCGCCAGCGACGCACCAGCGACCCAGAACCAGACAATGAGATGAGTATTTAAAGCAGAGCAAGTGAGAGCAAAGATAGAGCAAGAGGGAGGGCGAAATTAGGAAAAAGAGGCAGAAGAATGGGGGAGACGGAGAGAAAGATGCTACCTGTTCTCCTTGAGTCTCATAAATACAGCTGCCTTCACAACACGCATCATTCCTTTTAATCAGTGTTGCTGCTGTGATCAAAGAAATACCACCTCCACAGAGAGAGAGACAGCGAGACACAAAGTACAATGGAAGACTCCTCACGGTGTGTGTGTGAGTGACAGAAAACATTGTCTCCCACCTGAACAGCAGTAAAGCCACCGTGTCTACATGCTGTCACATAAAGTGAGGTCTTGCGATACAGTCACAAGTATGTACTGCGCACAAACCCCGCGACAATGGCGACTGTCACACACTCACCTCCCGACTGAAGTGGAGGTAATTAACCAGACAAAACAACTCACACAACCTCAAAGATCAAGTGCAGAGAGGAGGAAGTACACACACACACACACACACACAACACAAAAGAGAAACAAGAAGAAAAGACGTGTTGACTACAAAACAAGCAACAGCAGCATTTGTGGAAAAAGTGGAGGCGCTCCACTCAGAATAGAGAGAGTGATGGAAATAGACACAAATCTATAACTGTGCTCTCTTTGCATCGAATGTAACCGACACAAACACTGCATCAGCTTTACAATAACAATGAGCATTCTAAGTTTAAATGTTACTTCACTGCTGTTTTGGATTAAAATTGTCATTAAGTTGCGTTACAGTGAGTGGTTTGTTTACAATAAGAGTCTGTGGAGGACAGTAGGGTTCTTCCCTTTCAAAATAAGAGCCTTACCTATAAACGCCAATGATGCTCAAAGTCTCATTTGTAATTAAAAGCACCAGTATGTAAGTTAAAGTGCTGTATTCCACTTTAGCTGTTACAGTGTGATACATAGAAGGCACCGCAGCGCTGGATATATCTTACATTTGGAGGCTAAATACACAAGAGAAGAAACATTTGATCATTATTTTATCCTTTCTTTCTTTCTACCCAATTAATTATTTAAAAGTGAATGACCTAATTTAATTAGGCCTTTGTTCAATTAAAAGCCTCAACCCCGCCCCACTTACACCCTCCTTGCTCTCCGCCACGTCTGTTATCATGACGACAACTCTATCACATTGATACGTGTGAGCGCGTGTGTGTGTGTGTGTTTGTGTCAAAATGTGCGTCTGACTCGCTGACTAACTAACACCAGTGCAACTTCCTGTTATGCCAAGTGTAAAAGAATGACAGAGAATAAACCACTAATTAGCTCCCGCTCGGAAAAACTAATGCCGTGTGCGTCGCGCGTGTGTGTGTTTTTCTTTCTTTTTTTTTTAATTGTGCGCTGTTTAATCTCCCCGTTGTTTCATATTTGTCCCAGTCATTATGTGATCAAAGCCATTAACATGTTTACGGTGCGGCTCTTTTCATGTTGCAATAAAACACGCGCTGACGCAACACACGGACCATCGCAAGGTGATAAAATATGAATGTAGCGGCCCGGAAGATGAGGAGAAAGCGCGAGCGTGTGTGTGTGTGTGTGTGTGTCTAAAATTCATAAATCACACACAGTGTGTGTGTGTGTACTTGTAAATACATCTGTGTGAGGACTAAAAACACACATAAACCATACAAAGTGAGGACATTTCATCACAACTTCAAAGGACATTTTGAGGGTTAAGACTTTGTTTTAAGGGATGCTGTACAAGAATATGTGTGTGTGCATCATGTGTATGGGGGGGGGGGGGGTGTATAGGAACGTGAACCAGCATGGAATATGTTTCAACCTGATGAAACCCTCTAAGATAATAATAAGAAGAAGAGAAAGAGGAGGAGGACAGGGGGCATTTGTGTCTTTGAGGATTCTTTTTCTGCACACACATACACAAACACACACACACATATGGAAATGCATACACAGAGGCAGAAACTGTTAAATAATTCAACATACACAAACACACACTAGAGGCAAGGTGAGGGTAAAAGTGCAGCTAAGCTAACAGGCATATAGTGACTGGCTTGCAGTGTCAACAACCAATCAGGATGGAGCGCGGTGGCCAGAGAGTGAGATGTGACCCCTTGTGACCCCAAACTCTAATGATTTATAAACATGACTGGGAAGTGTGTGTGTGTGTGTGTTTGTGTGTGTGTGTGTGAACCCCGGAGCTATTTAAATGTGGAGATGAATTCTTATTTATTCACAGAGAATAAGAGTGAATGTGTGAACCTCAAGGGGTGAGGTTCAAAACAATACACGCGGAGAGAGAGGGGCGGAGAGAGTGATGGATCTAAATACGAAAAGAGAACGAGAAATACAGCGATTAGAAAAAGACAGAGAGAGAGAGAGGGAGTGTGTGAGAGAGAGAGAGAAGAGGAAAACGGGGGGAAAAAAAGGACAAAAAGAGAAAAGTGATGGAAGTTTAAAGAGGTAACGCTGCACACAGATCACGTAGAGAGAGAGAAGGTTAGAGGAGCGTTAAAGACCCTCTTTTACCATGGTAAGGGGACACACACACAAACACACACACACGGACACACACATCACACATCTATTTCTTCCCCCTGCCCCCAGCTCTGAATGTGTGTGTGTGTGTGTGTGTCCTCATGCAATATTAAATAGGCAGTATGTGTGGGTATAAAGAGTGGTGGGGCCGGGATGCAGTGAATTATATATCACTATTGATTTGCACACACACACATGCACACACACACACACACTTTATTAGATTAAAGCTTACAGCTAAGACACAGACAATGCCGGAGTCTAATAGCAGATGTAGGGAGAAAACATGGTCCACAAACACACACACACAAACACACACACACACATCCTGCACAGTGCACACAAGTCTGACTCTACAAATGCAAGCACAACAGAAGATTCATCAGCCAGATGTGCATGTGAACGCTGCTGGGCCAGATGTTTTCATATTAACACATAACAGAGTGCTTGCATGCAGGGTGTTGCTATTACTAATGAATGAACACGGGATTACTAACTCTGCAAATGTGTAAAAAGTATAAAACTGAAGTATATGCATCAAGTGGCTAAAAAAAAAAACCAACATGCTCCTGTAATAAATGTATAGTACATGAATTGTGAATTGTTAAATTTGGGAAAGCGAACAGTTAAATCTGCTGCTGGTGCTCCGTCAAGAGTGTGATGACTTATACTACAGATGAGTGTGGATATGGTCTTAATTTGTAAAGTGACCACTGAGTCACGCTTCCTCTCAGGCTGCATTGACTTGAATGAGTGTTAAGTCAAGGTGGTCCCAGTGGAACATTTACTGGCACAGTGTTGGCATTTGGTGTCTAATATTGATTTCAGGCGTTTACTGAATGAAAAGGAAGGAGGACAAGTTTAGAGCATTTGACATGACTATAGAGGGACTATGGTCCGTAAGTAAAGTCGTAGTAAGGCTACAAGGCAAACTGAAGGTATATGTTCATCAGTCAGTCCTCAAATTACACCAAAGTCACCTCAACTCACGACAAACTCATTAGAATGCACCTTAAAAGGGATTTCCTGTTTGCATATTCACATATGAGCTGGAACTGCCAGGAATTAGACTGAGTAAGCATCCAGGGATGGAGTCATGTATCTATGATACAGTCATGCTCCTCCCTCCACTTCCCCGCTCTCATGTGCTCTCCTCAGCCACATCCCCGCTCTGCCTATCTGGCATTTTAATGCATCCATAGTCATGCTAATGGTCCTTCAGAATTTCAAAATAATTTCCTCTTTGTCCCGCTCTGCCACTCAGCACTGATAGAGGAGTGCTATCTCTCCCTCGTCCTCCTTCTCTCCATCCACACTGACGGAATGTGATTTTGACAGAGGCCCACTGTCAGTCTTCTGAGTCGTTTCTTTCTGTCCGACTTATTGCGTGTGTCAGATTAGCGGAGGTAAGACGTGCGAAGTGCTGACAGGGCATGTTGAAGAGAAGAGAGGAGAAGAGGAGAGCAGAGAAGAGAAGAGAAGAGAAGAGAAGAGAAGAGAAGAGAAGACAGGAGCGATGCATTTTACATCACCAGCAGTTCCAAGCTTTCTATTCATGCAGGTTGACCTTTCCATCAGTGCGTAATAGAGAAGAAAATGTCCTTTACTATAAAGGCTTGATGTTAAGTCACGCTCCTCTCTGCCCCAAGGAGAGAGAAAAGCACCTGGTGTCACCCCAACACAGCGCGGGGTGAGAGGGGAGTGCATGTACTACATCTATATATATATATATATATATATATATATATATATATATATATATATATATATATATATATATATATATATGTATCTTTGTGAGGACCAAACAACAGTTCACAGTTAAGACATGGTTTATGTTGGGCTTAGGTCAAAGGTTATGGTTAGGCATCTAGTTGTGATGGTTCAGGCAAGGGGGAGGGGCTAGAGACTGCAATAAGTCTACGAGTGTCCTTACTATACATGCAGTACATGAATGTGTGTGTGTGTGAGTGAGGGTGATTGGGGTGAGGGGCATATGGTGGATGATATTAGAGAGGGGGTGGTCGTAGTAGTGAAAATTCATGTATAGGTGTGTGTGTGTGTGTGGGGGGGGGGGGGGTTGGGGGGGCGGGAGGTGAATAATATTGGTCTGCCAGCATAGGGTCATTGTAGAGAAAACATAAAACATAATCATCCATTAAAATGCAGCTTCACACCCTCCATCACATCTACAATGGAGCTGCTGCCATAAATGCTACGTGTGTGTGTGTGTGTGTGTGTTCACATGAGCATCAGTCAGCAATGATAGATCTGGGTCTAAAAGCCTACAGAGAAACTGAAGATGGGATTTCTGAAGGTTTTGTGGCCCGACCAATTTATTTACGTCCCGTATAAATATACAGTGTATGCGTATATATCAGTGTGTGTTCAGCGGTGACCTATCCTGCTGGGGTTATATTATATTTGAAAGCTCGGGGTCTGTGCGTCTGAGGAGAAGCCCACGCAATAGAGAGCGACGAGATGCAAGCACTTCATCCTTCTCGTCAACGCTCTGCCCTAAAAATCACTGGACGTCCATGTCGCTGCCATTTTACTGTGACATGCTTGGTAATGTCTCTCTGGCTTGTTGTAAAAACTCCATGTGGTAAAAATGTAATAGGTTTAAATTAAAAATAAGCAAGTTTGATGTACATTGCATGTAATCAAGGAACAATTAAAGCTTCTTTTTCTGACCTACAGTCTTATTTAGATGTCTTCAGTAAGGTGCAGGTACACTGAGTTGTCTGCGTACAGACTTCCACGCCAACTACAGACAGTGCAATATAGATTTAACATAGATGAACTTGAGTATGACGTTAAGTATGATGTGTGGAGACAGTATGATGACGACACATGTTGAATTGTAGGCTGCAGCGGGAGCTCAGAATGTCATCAGCCTGCCTGCGCAAGTGGTAAACAACAAAACAAGAACAGTCATAGTTTAGCAATAGTTTGGAAAAATCCAAAATCCATATGAACCCTCGTCATCCGAAAATTCCTGACACTGTCAGGACACTTTGAACCTCTCACAGTTCAAATCCTAAGGCTGTTATTTAGGAGCCACGACCAAATAAACCACTACGACGGTTTCATTGTTGGTCATTTTTAATCTGGTGCAGCCCCGAATCGTAAATTACAAGGTAAACGCTCACAGAATATTCCAGTAAGAATAGCCGGGCGACCTGCAAATTCAGATGTGGTACGACTCGGTATGAGCTGTCTTCGCTCGGTTAAATTGGGTTCACGCTGATCCCTGCGATGACACGCGAGAGTTATACTCATCATGTAAATCTTAAATGCCAGTTCTGTCAGAAAAATGCACCAACACAAAGACTCACACATGTGCACGCACAACTCTTCCTGTGACACCACTGTAAATCTCCAGTCACTGAGGGTAACGCGGGCTTCAGATGGCTCCGTGTATAACTAGCTCCAGCCCGGCAGATCAGAATGGCTGGCAGCGAGCTTACATGTTTGTCATCTAAAAACTATTCAGCCTCCACTTAGCCAGGAACACAACACAAACAATAGACAGCCCGTTAACAATGTACCATTATCCAGAGCATGATGGGAGGAGGGCTGTGTGTCTCTGTGTGTGTGTGTGTGTGTGTGTGGAGGGGGGAGAGAAGAAGAGAGCACAAAAAGAAAAGAGTGAGCAACGAAGGAGGCGAGAGAATAAAGGCAGAGAGATGAGAGAGCGAGGATTGCAGCGAGACCAAACTGTTATTTAAACCAGGCGGCCACGAAAACATCACAATAAATAACTTGGCTGTTTAGTCTCCACCTCAGACACTGGGGGAGCGGCGGAGTGCACCACACGCTGGAGAGGGAGGGAGGTGAGAGAGAGAGAGGGGGAGGATTTAAAGGACTCAGAGCGGGATGGAGTGGTGTACGGAGGGTGGGATAAGAAAAAAAAAGATAAACACATTACAAGATCACTGTGTGTTGTTGGAGTCAAAGGAGTATCAGAGTTGTGTGTCTCCTCCTGAGAGGTTGCTGAGACGCGCGCTCTGCTCGCAAACACGTGTGCGTTTGCACTTTTCACCTTTAGAACGCGACGGTTCGCATGACAGGGGAAGATTTTAAGCATCTGAGCATGTTCACGCCTTTCATTCCCTGCACACACACACTTGCTAACATGTTAACCGCCGCATTATTTGGGTGTGCTAAATTCAATTGAGTTATTTTTAGTTTTGTTCATTTCAGTTTTCATTTGGACGAACATGTTTACATGTATTTTAAAAAGTCCGGCGTCAGTCGGATTCCTTTATTTCTTCGTCTCGCGTCGACGCGAAACGCTCTGACAGAAGCTGTTTCCTCATCCTCAGCAGAAAGAACGGCGCGGCGAGGAAACCTTTGACTGCACAGAGAGCCCGGCTCGCAAGCCAAGGCCGTTGATGAGAGGAAAATAGTGCTAATGCAGCAAGGAAGCTGTTCTTTCCCAATTAAGCCAATAAAACACATGCTCCCCTCCTTCCTGTAACTGCCTAATAAGCCATAAACACAGCTGAACATTTATAATTCTGGCTAGTCCATAAAAAAAGCACTTCCCATGTGTGCAGGGGTGAGGGGTGAGGTATGTGTGAAGGAGCTGAAAGTGCTGGCGAGCGCGGTGGCAGCACCGGCGAGCCACGCAGAGAAATCGCCTTTTTTTTCTACTAAAAGAAATATTTAGTACCTCGCTGAATTAATGTAAAGGGAGGGGGGAGGTGTTGGGTGAGGGAGCGAGGAGGAGGAGGAGAAGAAGAGGAAGAGGAAGAGGAAGAAAGAAAATGCCCCTGTCTTTCCTCCTCCTCCTCCTCCTCCTCTGCATCACCCTGTGTTCAGGAGAATCTGATGATGCTGAATTCCCTGGAGAGCACCTTTACCCACACACACAATAAGGAAAAGAGGAGCTACAATGGGGAGGTGACAGGTGGAGCAGGAGAGGAGCAAACAGGAATTAAGAATTAAGATTCACATGTGCACGTCACATCTGGTGGACAAAAACGAGCCAAGTGAAGAGCCACGGCGCTTGACCCTGCTCCACTCAAGTCCAGCATAAGAGAACACGAACGGTGTGAGAGGGGGGGAAAGTGGGAGGGCTGAGGATGAAATGAGGTGAGATAAAGAGATGATGTGGGGGACAGGAGGAGAAGGAGGGAGGATTATGGGAGAGAAAGGAAAAGTGAGTCCATTTCAGAAGGTTTTGGTATGAGCTCAGCAGCTCCTTGGATCATGTTCACGGCCTCCTCGCTGGGCCGAGTCGGCCTTTCTCCTCCTGGGTGAGAGGAGTCATAAACGCAGCGTGGGATCATCATAAAACAGTTTCTAAAAAAATGTTTTTTTTAAAAAGTCACATTTGAGGTTTACTGTCTGAACGCGGGAGTTTTGGCCTGAAGGGAGAAAGAAACTTGGATGATGAGATGGAGACCCACTGGCAGATTCTGTACATTTATCATTTTCCTCTGTGTTTTTTTCTTTTCCTCTGCTCGATGAACACTTTTACAACACGCACATAAACCCCGGGCAGGATCACTAGAAAAATAGTTGATTATTGAGTCTTTAAACACTAACGCTGTTAGATCGCCGCTACGAGCTACTTCTACCAGATGCCTCTGAAATTGTTGAACGCCAAGTCCGACTCCAGTCCGACTAAGCGTACACATGTAGGAGTAATCGGACTATGAATCGCATTTCCAGGTATGTTAGTCCGACTAAGACTAGCTCGATTTTAGTCGGACTAATGTGTTTACATGACATAAAAATGGATGGAAATCTGGAAATTTCATGTCAATGATTACGTTAAAAAAATGACACGTGTGCTGCCAATCATCATGAGCCCTCAGTGTGTGTTTGTGTATGGGTATATTTCCTTACAGGATGTCCTACCCCAGTGCTGTTTTTCTTCAGTGTTTGCTGCTTTGCAGTGACAGAGTTTCTCTGTGGGCATCATTAAAATTTCATTTGATCTCACAAAGAAAGACTGCAGCCTTTTGCAGTTCGGCATCCAACGCATTCCGCTTAAGTGTGTGAGCGGGGAGTGAGCCTCTGTGCCGCGTGCGGGGTAAACTGTACATGTGAGACACACAAGTAAACACAAATCTATACTGTATTCACACACACACACATACTTACACCAGGGTGGAATGTGGTGGAATACAGAGCTGTGCGTGCGTGCGTGTGTGTGTGTGTGTGTGTGTGTGTTTGTCTTTCCTGCTATTGTCAGACTGAGATTGATACCGCCTCTCTTTACTGACAGATGATTGTCGAAGCTTCCTGAACTAATTATAAAAAGCAACAACAGTAACTCACACACCCTGTCTGCCTGCCCAGCCTGCAAGTTTACACTGGACACAACCAGGTTTTTTTTATTATTATCATCATCATCATTATTATTATTATTATTATTATGTCAAATAGATCAAGTAAAAAAAAGGATGCAGAGATCAGACAGAACAGAGAAGAGAGAGGGAGAAATATGAAAGGTGTGAACATCAGTCTAAATGTGTCTGAGTCTGGAGGAAGTGTGTGACTCAAACTTTAGTAAACACAGACATAAATGGAGCACGTGCACAATATCAATCACCTCCGTACGAATAAACCCATCAACTGTTCAGTGTGCGCGCTCGCATGTGTGCATGCGATGAAAGCCTGTTTATGTAGCGCCGTGTTCTGGACAGGAAGTGGCAGCGATCCACTTCCTGTTCGCATGGAAATCTCATCTGTGGGGCGAGAGCTGCCCAGGGTGTTACCACGGACGACCACACGCAAACGCACACACACTGGAACACACACACAGGCGCAGGCACAAGCACAGCGACACAGAGCAACACCCAGTCTATTTCAGTTTGTCATGTATTGTCACCTGAACCTACAGTAAATACAAACGCTTTGTTCTGAGCTCAGCTCGACTTAGGGGGCTTTTTCTTTGTGTGCATGCATGTGTGTGTGTAACTCTTTCCATCCACCAATAACAGCAGTGCTATTAATAAATGCTCGTCTTACTCTGTGGTATCAAGTTAAAAGGCCTTTGAGTTTAAATCACAAAGGAGAACTGGGATTTAAAGAAACCACACCGAATTTCTCGGGGATTAAATTTAAAGATACACCCATTTTTGTTAAAAACCCTATATTAAATTGTAACATTTTGCACCTTGTGTGATTGTTTGCGGTATTTGTAGCTATCATGTATCTATAGAAATGCTTTGGTGTAAACACAAATACCTTTCTTTTGTTAAATATTTCTATACAAATACGACGACAGAGTAACTGTGGCTGCAGCTGATCATCTGAGATTCTGCTTGAATAATAATTATGATTTTATTCTCATAAGATTACGACTTTAATCTCGAAAGATTACGACTTTAGTCTCGAAAGATTGCGACTTCATTCTCATAAGATTACGACTTTATTCTCACAAAATTACGACTTTATTCTCGAAACATTATGACTTTATTCTCATAAGATATTGACTTTATTCTCATCATATTACGAATTTATTCTTGAAAGATTACGACTTTATTCTTGAAAGATTACGACTTTATTCTCGAAAGATTGCGACTTCATTCTCATAATATTATGACTTTATTCTGACAAGATAACGACTTTATTCTCGAAACATTATGACTTTATTCTTATAAAATATTGACTTTATTCTCATCATATTATGAATTTATTCTTGAAAGATTACGACTTTATTCTCGAAAGATTAAGACTTTATTCTCGAAAGATTATGACTTTATTCTCATCATATTACGAATTTATTCTTGAAAGATTACGACTTTATTCTTGAAATATTACGACTTTATTCTCGAAAGATTAAGACTTTATTCTCGAAAGATTATGACTTTATTCTCATCATATTACGAATTTATTCTTGAAAGATTACAACTTTATTCTCGAAAGATTATGACTTTATTCTCGAAAGATTGCGACTTCATTCTCATAAGATTGCAACTTCATTCTCATAAGATTACGACGTCATTCTCATAAGATTAAGACTTTATTCTCGAAAGATTATGACTTTATTCTCATCATATTACGAATTTATTCTTGAAAGATTATGACTTTATTCTCGAAAGATTGCGACTTCATTCTCATAAAATTGCAACTTCATTCTCATAAGATTACGACGTCATTCTCATAAGATTACGACTTTATTCTCGAAAGATTAGGACTTTATTCTCGAAAGATTATGACTTTATTCTTGAAAGATTGCGACTTTATTCTCGAAAGATTGCGACTTCATTCTCATAAGATTACGACTTCATTCTCATAAGATTACGACTTTATTCTCATAAGATTACGACTGTATTCTCGAAAGATTACGACTTAATTCTCATCAGATATTGCGTCATGTTGTTAGCAATGTCCACAGGTACAAAAGGAATCAAAATATCTGTTATTTACTTCATATGATATTCATGTTGCAGCAAAGCCAAACCATGTTTAAAAACATATTGTATTAATGTAATTTAATTGTTTGGAGAATCCCTCATCGTCTTGCAGTAATACATTCAAAATGCATTTTTAATGTAAATCCAGTGTCAGTGTGTGAGCCGCATTCACACAGTGTGTAATGTCTCATCAGTGTTGTGTTGACCCGCCTGGTACCTACAAGCAGCCCAGCTGTTCTCGTACATCTTAAGTGGCCCTAAAAGTACATCAGAAAAAGGAAATGCCTTCGATGTTTATACCGACACATTGTAGCCAAACACGGACGGGACATAAATAAACAGCTGAGCCGTGTTCAAACACGGGAATTAGCATACAGCAAACAGATAAATTAAAGAAATTAAAACCTCCCCTCGCTCGCTATTTATGTGCGGCTGCGGCAAACAAAGTGATTTCACTGGTAAATAGAGTCACAACTCGGCTCGCTGCATCTCTGGAGATTTAACCTTAACCTTGGAGGGTGTTGCGTAACAGCAGCAAACTTGACAGATAAAACACAGGCTGTTAGCACCTCCTCCCTCCTTCCCTGGTGTTTGACTAGACAGCAGTATCCAAACACAGGGACTCCTCACCACTGACTTTACAAGGACTAATTACCGGCTGGCACTGAGTGCAGACAGATGGTAGAGAGAGAGGGAGAGAGGGAGAGAGGGAGACACACGGAGAAGGAACCCACAGGGAGGGAACGAAAAAGATACGTATTGTTGTTCAAGTTTATATGCGTTTGTGTTTCCTGCACGAGCTCATTTGCGTCAATAATTAGCATCAGTCCATCCCGCAGCAGACAAAAGAACTGCAGCCTCATGCCAGATTCATTCCCTCGGTTGACACTCGCACTGGCATCTTCATATCAGCACATCAGCCACTACTCCACCATATGTGAACCCTTGGAATAACCAGTTTAGTCGTGTTATTTAGGTGTTGAAAGAAGCTCGTTTCCCCCCATCCTTATATTCTTGTTTA
The DNA here is from genome assembly GCF_958295425.1 of Solea solea. Lineage (NCBI taxonomy): Eukaryota > Metazoa > Chordata > Actinopteri > Pleuronectiformes > Soleidae > Solea > Solea solea. The sequence continues at coordinate 6,020,403 of NC_081137.1, read as the reverse complement.
GTGGTTGCACACATTCATGTCGTATTCCCAACTTTTAATGCTAAACATGTTTATAGAACGGATAAAAGCAGGTGCCTCTGTTCACGTGTGCACACAAGGCTAAGTGGAAACCATGACGTGGCTTTATTTTCCATGACACTGCAGACAGAACCTTGTGTGTTGATTAAAGTAAACTTATTTATATGATCATGTACATCATACAAATAACAAAGTCTATTTATCGGATTCAGATTCATACTGTCCGTGTTGGATCACTGACACATTGTTCCGTCCTCCTGAGACACTTGAGTTCCTCCACCTCTGCCCTCCTCCTCTCCTCCCCTTTGACTCCGTATTCAAATCGTCCCTTTCAACCTCCTCCTGCGTTTCCAACCTGCCTCCCCTACCCCACCCCGCAAGTTATTCCTCCCCCTCCTCCTCATCATCGCTTTCCCCTTGCACCTCTCTCGTTAGCTGCGAATAAATCTCCAGAAGTAACCCAGTAATTTAACCAATTAGCATCTCAGATATGCGGGTGGCACCTAAATTACGACAGTGCAGAATAGTGATGCATGTAGCCCCGGCTGGTGAATTTACAGCCTCTCGTTACATATTCAACCGGCATAAATCAAGCGCTCCCCACTGACACGTGGCCCTATGGGTAAGGCAGAGGCCGAGGTGGAGGGAACAGTCTCGGGGACGCGAGTTAGTTAATCATGTGGAAATAAGAAGCATAACCTAGATTCACACACACACACACACACACACAGTCGCACATGGGGAAATCTATGCAGGTATGTTTTCTGATTAACACCTAAAAACACACACTCGCATGTGCACGATAATAAACACTGAAGCTCTTGCACACACCTCTGAGCATCCACACACACACACACAGAGGTTTGTGCTGCTATTCTTTCTAGGACGCTGTATTGACCTCATTCATTTGGACAGCCTAAACAAAGCGTTCACCTCAAACATAACCAGTTAATGCTACTAATTTTACAAAAATAAAAAAGTCTTTCTGACATGCTGTATGTCTGTAGGTTTGTATTGGCCTCGCCTCGGCACTGATTGGTCACAGGAGGAGGCATAAGCAAGATGTCTGAACACAAGAAGCAAGCCGAACAATGCCGGACTGTAGATCCGTTAAAAAGACTTAGCAATCCTAAAAAACGTGGCTTAATCTGCAACAATTACCAGGGAAATGTCTAAAATCTCAATATTTAAAGAGGAGTCTGGTGTATGTCACACACACACACACACACACACAAAGTTAAAACAAATCTAACCACCATCAGCCACCATCCACCAAAGCAGCATACATGTGTGTTTTGGTGTGTGTGTGAAGGCTCGTGCTCCTCCGCTGTTATCTCAGCGTGTGCGTTTTCGGCAGCGTCTGGACGTCACAGCGGCGGGCGGCGACAGCCGGTGACTGATAACTGTAGTAAAAGTGCAGTAAACAGTCTGAGTGATGGCGGCTGTCGCCGGGGCCAATTGAGCGTGACACATCAGCGGAGAAGCACAACAGTAATGACAGCATCGCCACGCGCCCGCACTCGGGCTATCTGTTACTGCTAAAACAGCCACCACACACACACACACACACACCTATACCTGTATACACAACAGGAATTTATAGTCAGTGATGGAGATAAATCTTTCAGTTGCTGTTATAAGCTGTAATTGTTCCAATATCACTCTTAAGTCATGAAAGGAAATGTTTCTTCTGTGTGTGTGTGTGTGTTGGGGGAAGGCCTCTGGTAACTCAAAGCAGAGGAATCTCATGTCGGAGGGTTTGGGGTGTAGTTAGGAAGGTGAAAGGTCATAAGCTCGGTTCCCTGGAGGGAGACAAGAAACAATCCTGCTCCCATAGGGGAGAGATCCTGAGCATCATTAGAACACACACACACACACACACACACACACATATATATATATACCACAAATCATTAAAGCGTGTAGTCTTATAATGAGGTGGTCACCTTCTAAACCTTCTAAAATCTAATCCCCTGATGTCTCCCTCTCTCTCAGACTCACCTACCAGCCTCCCATGAGACTCCCTCCCTGACTGTGAGGGACTCATAATTAGACATGCAGACACACACACACACACACACACAACACATCTAAATGGTCCACATAGTTAAATAATGATGAATGCAAAGTTCAGGCCACAGCATCCAAGTGCCCAGAACTGTGTGTTTGGAAAGTGAATCTTTAGTAATAGTAACAATATACTATTTTTTATTGTGCGGTGTTAGAATAAAAATCACTTGATTGTGGTGAATTTTTCATCGTCGGGATGATTATGAATGGAGAATGACAGTGAAAATGGGTCTTTTAGTGATTTATTTTTCCAGGCCCTTGAAATGAATAACAGGCTCTAGCTTTTTCGCTTTAACATGTTTCGGACTGTTTACAAGCTCACTTTTGGGGACATTACAGTCATTATGCAACAAGTTTTGGTGATGTCTAATCACGCAGGTGGATCACGGACAGCAGACTCCGTCCCAAAACAGGTACAGTTAATAATATTGAGTTATTTGCATAATCGAAATGTGCATATCATGCCATATCTGTGCAACTTCACATAGGCGTGTAAAAATGTCTCAAACGTTTAATTGTCTTGTTTGAAAAGGGATTTAGCAGATTAAAAACGCAAAGAACTGACAGATGGTTGTGTTTTCAACTGCAGCACGGGCATATAACCTCTATAAGGAATCTATACATTTGTTTTCATCGTAATAAAAGCTGCAGAGTGCTGGACATACTGTAAGATGTTCTGATGCTGCTTTTCACACTTTATCCGTCTTCTTCTGTCTTTCAGCGCGAGCAGCAAACACAACCAAGATGCCGCCACCTTTTGGCTTTCGGGGCACTTCCATCATCAAAGCGTGAATTATAAATACTCCAGGACGACCGGTTCTTATTTATGCCGGTGCCACGGGTCAAGAGGGAAGAAATGCAGATTTCATTTTAAATAAAAACACACAGATGATAGCGGCTGGGTTTGACACTAGCGCTGGTGAACACCTACGCAGCGTGACCCCGGTTCAAGTGTTTGTGCCGCTCTCTCTCTCTCACTCTCTCTGCTCAGAGAGAGATGCAGTGAGAAGGAGAGAGTGGATGGAAGAGAGAGAGAGAGGAGAGAGTGGAGGAGAGAGAGGGAGGGAGCAGCATTTAACCTCGCAGGGTCGCACCAAAAAAACCCTGTTGAAATTCTCTGTGATCAATAAGCCCAAGAAATGCGAGCTGCACCCACACACACACAATTACACAAATGCACATTCCTAATGGGCACACACTAGCTCCAGAACGTAAACACTTTAACACACACACACACACACACACACACTGCAGAAGAGGTGGCCTCAGCTGTGCTCTCCTCTCCAGCGCTGCACTAACTGACGGCTAATCGATTAGTGCTTGGTGACCTCTGACCCCGCCAGCTTCCTGTCTGACAGACTACACCTCCGCACTTCTATAGGACTGTATTTGCCTGCTTCTGACTCTCTGTGTGTGTGTGTGTGTGTGTGTGTTTGTGTGTTTTGGGCTTTTCACTTTCGAGCTCTGCAACAAAAACACAAATCCAGTCTGTGTTTCGTAAGCGCCGCACACGTACATGTGTCGTATCACTGCATGTGTGTGTGTGAGTGTGTGTGTGTGTGTGTGTGAGGTGGGATGTTTTGTCTATGGTGGTGTAATACTCTGTGTTTGTTGTTGTTTGGGGCGTGTGCTCCGTGTTACCGTGGTGACACAGACGGTGCACAGATCAGGCAGCTTTGTAAGGGAGGGGCGATGCATATGTGTGTGTGTGTGTGTGTGTGTGTGTGTGTGGGCCAGGTATAGCTTGTTTTGTGGGGACCTAAATTTAACACGTCACGTTATGGGGACAAAAAGCAAGTCCCTGTGACATAAAGCATTCAAATAATAAGGTGACGGCATGTTTTAAGGACAGACTGAGAGTCCAGGAAATGTGTGTGTCTGTGTGTGTGTGTGTGTGTGTGTGTTAGGGAGGTAGATAACAATGCCCCCCTCAGCAGGACACTGGTGCTCTCTTCCTGGCTTGTTCTGCATGGGAAACACGCCTCGACGCACACACACACACACAGATATTTATACCTGTGTGGGTTACAATGACTGCACCAGCTCGGCCTGCACAGCCCTAACAAAAGGAAACAAGACCTTATTGTGGACGAGAGTCCCCCACCACACACACACACAGACACACACACACACACACACACAAACACACACACCACAGGAGAGTGTAGTGCTTGCAGACTCAGCCGTCCGTTAGATCAGACAAGGTTAGCATTTTCATTCCGACATGGCTATTAATAATGTAATGATGCGTGGCTGGCACATTTTCACTCTCCTCCTCTCCTCCTCTCCTCTCCTCTCCTCTCCTCTCCTCTCATCTCATCTCCTCTCCTGTATTTTCCAAACTCCCCTTTTTACAGTTGTACAAACTCTCGTACAGTAAGTAAACACAATTTCACTTGGTCTTCCCCAAACACCTTAACCACCAGCTCACTTTGTGGTAAAAGGAAAATTCTCCCCAGTCCCATCTCTGTGTGTGTGTGTGTGTGTGTGTGTGTGTGTGTGTGTGTGTAGTCTGCAGGGACTTTTCCAGATAAACTAAATTTGTTTGCTTTTTAATGACAGAGCTTAAGATATTCACACACACACACACACACACACAAGTGCACACACCGTCACTAACCACCTATCATGAATGAGCCCCTCTGTGTGTGTGTGTGTGTGTGTGTGTGTGTGTGTGTGTGAGAGAGAGAGAGAGAGAGAGACTAATGGCTGTCCAGTAATGGGTATATACTAAAAGAGAGATCTCTGTATGCAGGTACCCAGAGGCCTCTAACCACAGTCTCATCGTCCACTGGGACATTATCCAAATACCACACAAACACACACACACACACACACACACGTCAGCTACTCTAATAAAGGGGAGATGAAGTCTATTAGGAGGTTACATAATCACTGTGACTCAGTCACTTTGTTGATCAATCAGCCAAGTCAGTGAGCCAGTCAATCAGTACAGTAACGAGACAGTCGGCTAATTAGTCACTTCACTCGATGGAAATGATTGACGTGGACCGAGTGTCATGTCTCCTTTATTAAAACCCCCTTTCTAACTGTATATACTTCATACTTTCTATCCCAGACTCCTCCACCTCTGTCTCCACATTTCTTTAGTGTTTTAACAGCAATTCAAAGCAGGTCAGATTCAATCGCCACAGCCTGGCAAAGAAAAGGTGCCGACAAAAAGACTTTCATGGGGCCGGCTGAAGAATTGTCATGGTTTGTTTTTTTTTAAAAGAAGATTCTAATCATAAACGTGCTCTAATTTCTCCAGTAAAATTGAATTATGAGTACAATGAGGTGTCATCTTCACTGTTACGGAATCCAGTGCAGAGTTATTATGGGCATAAATCCACTGAACTACCCACAGACTGTACAGAATAATAGTAAGTGTGCTTTCTGGCAACATGCAGCGATTTAGAGTAAACGAGGCATCATATCGACCTCGACAAGAACAGATGGGAAAGTGTGTGTGTGTGAGAGGCCATCATGTCTGAGGTTGTAGCTTTTAGGGTAACGTGATCCCTGCCTAAGGGTGTCGGGGAGGGGGACACGGTGGGACACAGCAGCAGGAAGGGAGGATGAGGGAGGTGAACGAAGGAAAGGGGGAGGACAGAAAGAGGAAAAGGGTGTGTGTGTGTGTGTGTGAGCGGTGACAGGCGCACATGACGCATCTTTGTGGACTCTCTCCTGTCATAGCCCACGGCAGTTCAGTTTTCTTACTTATATTCACCAGCCCATTAATATTAGAACACACACAGAGAGAGGAGGAAGAGTGACTGTTCTCTCTATAACAAACACAAACAAACACAAACAAAGAAAACAAAAAGTAGATATAGAAAATAATGATGAGATAAATAGAACGAGAGGAGCGGCACAACCTCCAGCTCTGACCCTGAGCACGGAGCCAAGAAGAGTTCATCGCCACACCAGTGTGCGTGTGTGTGTGTGTGTGTGTGTGTGTGTCCATTAAAGCAGGCAGTTAACCTAAATCAGCAAGTTATGTGAATGCCAAGCTTCTAAATGCTAGGACAGGTGCCGGCCGAGATACTAAATGAGAGAAATGAATAAAACATACTCCTCTCTCTCCCTCTCTCCCTGTCTCTCACCCACTAAAATACACAGTGTGTCACACGCGCACACACACACACACACACACACATAAGCACAAACAGTGAGAGAAGTGAATGCTGACATTCAGTCGATGGTATGAATTATTCCCAGTCGTCCTCCTCTCCAAGCAACAGTTGACCTTTAACACAGGAAGTGATACTGCGATGTGTGTGTGTGTGTGTGTGTGTGTGTGTGTGAGAGAGAAGTAACTGTGTTTAAAGAGTTCTGGTCTGAACCAAATCTTTAAAAAATGTGACAAAATGAAAATCCTGCACATTTCATAACACAAATTTAGCAGCCGATGGAGGAGAAACATCCACTTTTAATGATCCAAAACGCTTAGACTAGTTCTCCTTAAACAGTACGCTTAATAATAACTTAAATAAAACAGCTAAGGAGTCCACAGCCGCACCAGTGGCAAAAACAATGCTTTGAGCTGAATGCTGACGTCAGCGCGGAAACGCCGCGCGTCTGAAAGAGAAGATAAAAACACCAACACATCTACACTAGGACTAACGATAACAAAGCCGATTATCACGGTGAGACAAACCTGGCAACCCAGGGGACAGAGACAGTGTTAGTTCTGCGGAGGAAAAGAGCAACTTCCCCTGCTTCACTCTGCAGCCTGTAACGATGTAACAGCTTTTTCTTTAGCAAAGGGAAGCGGTGACATTCCACTAAGCCAGCAATATACTGTGTGTTATAAGATGGGGGGGGGGGGGGGGGGGGGCTGAGCAACACAATAAACTGTGCTGGGCTTTATTTCATCTTCTTTTTATAAGGTTATAAACAGCATCACACAGGAACTATGTTAACGTGCTGGATGTCATGTTGATAACTCATCAACGACTGATAACTGTCATTTTTAAGTTCATTTATTTAGCTTTAGTAGGAAATCGAGACACGACTCGATGATAGCGCCACAAAAATCTGACTTGTTTTTTAGTCTGTTTGTCTGTGTTATTCTTCTTTGGTGTTTTACGGCACTCACAATGTTACATTGCGGCCTCTGTTTTCCTTCTTCCCTCCTCTTTTTCTTTTCCTACTCTTGTGACGTCCTCCACTTTTGTGAGCAGTATAACCCAAAAGGAAATGATTTCCTGGGGATGCAGGTCATGGCCCAAGGAAGAAAGAAAGACTTTAGTCATGATCTGAAAAGGATTTGGGATTTATAAACAACAACAACAAAAAAAAGAAGAGTTCACTTTGCAAGAGAGGAGTGTTGACATTGTGGGGAAAAGAATGGCCTTGGCGGAGGTTTGTGCTCTCTGAGTCCAAATGCTATTGAATCTCATGGGTTTTAAGATGATTGTGCCAATGAAGCAAAACTGAACTGAACTGATGAGGCGACAAGTGCCTGAAGAAAGGAAGGCAAACTTTTAGATGTGCGTGTGTGTGTGTGTGTGTGTGTGTACTTGTATTTGTATTTCTGGAAAAAATGGGCAAAAACACTTAGTTACATGACATTTTCTGGCTCTTTTATGGTTAAAATAAGTTAAAAAAAAAAACTTAGGTGTTAAAGGGTTAAGGACTTTTTCTGGCGTAAACACTAACTGCGTCAGGAGACTAAAACCTGGTCTTAATGAGACTGAATCTCGTCGGGGATAATGCTTAGTTTAATGCAGTGTCCTTAGAAGGATACCTGTGTGTGTGTGTGTGTGTGTGTGTCACACAGAGACAGTTGAGCGAACAGTGACAGACCAGGTTGGCAGAGATATTTTGGTAACTGGGACAAAAGAGGGCGAGACACAGAACGAGAGATAGTGCGGGAAACAAAGACAGAAAGATGAAGAGATCGTTTAGACGATCCCCCCTCTGTTCCCTTTCTTCACCTCCTCCTCCTCCTCCTGCCTCCTGCCTCCTCATCCAGCTGATTGACAGTGCCCCCTCGTCCCCCACCCTGTGCTCTTTGATTGACAGGACTCCCCAGACTGAGGCTCTTATCCCCTGAAACAAACACTGCTCCGCTCCTCCTCACCTCCCTGCTCTCCTCCTTCTGTCAAGACTCCGGCTTTCCTTTCTCCACCTCCTCTCACTCCTCCTTTTACTCCATGTAAATGCTTTCTTATGACTATCACCTCCTCCTGCAGTCGTTCCACTGTCCTTTTCCTCCATCCTCTCGTTCCCATCATCTTTTCCTCAAGCGGTGACCCCTCTTAACCCTATAGATTACACACACACACACACACACACACACACAGGGAACCCCTTAAACCCCTCAGGCTTATGTGGGCCCCTTTAGACTTTGGGAGGACACACACTGGCACCCATAACCCCCCCCCACACACGCACACACAATATCACACACTTTTAAAACCGCTTTCCCCAAGTCTTGACACTGATCTGAGCTCTGAGCACACACTGCCTGAGACTATAACCCCCTATAACCACACACACACACACACACACAGACACACACACATGCACACAGCCTGAGCCTATTAAGCCAATCGTCGATGTCTAAACAGGCAGCGAGCTGAGCAGTGAGGTAGGTAACCCCTCAGGGCCACGGAGACAGTAGAACGAAGGCAAAGGCAGAAAAGGAGAAAGAGAGAGCATGGGGGGAAGGGAGGGAGGGGGGAGAGAGAGAGAGAGAGAGATGGATGAGGAGGAGATGAATCCAGAGGAGAAGTTGAGGAGCAGGGAAAAGGCAAAAGGAACAAAAAAAGAAGGCGATGAGGATGTTGAGTGACTGAGAAAAGACAGATATGAGAAGCTGAATGGCAGACACACACACACACACACACGCACACACACACACACACACACACAGAGGAGTGGAGTGGATGTGGCTCTTTAGGAGTCAAGCAGGCGTATGATGGGATATCGTTGCATGTCGTTAACCCTATATTAACCCTGAGAGGCAGCGGGACACTCACTGTGCTACAACATGGATTAACTGGGCCACACACACACACACACACACACACACAGACACTGGCACAACAAACTAGCTGTCAGTCACGCACACACACACATACGCACAAGTGCACACAGGGACTGATTTCGTCACTGGCACAAAGCGATGAGCTGTCAGTCACATGTGTTTTTTTTTTTTCTCGTACAAATGAAATAACTTTCCGTAGTTCTTTTCTCCGCATGACGTCACCGCTGCTGAGGCAGTGATGGACGGCTCAGGATTATCTGACCTGCCAACAGTGGCGCGTCACATGCTGTATGGGTGAAGGTTCTCAGTCAAGCAGAATTTCATCTTAAATGGAACAAGTCCCGGTTGACTTGATCTAAACGCGTGGAACATGTATAAAGGTATGTGTGTTCTGTCTTCGGTCCCACACTCCTCTGTCCATCTGGTTATTATAAATAAAAATCCGACAGGAGTCATTAGTGCTGTGACATGAACACGATCCCTTCCCCGCTCCCTCTGGTGCTCGTGTACCTAATAAAGTGGCCACAGAGTGTGTTTGCTCATTTGCTCACGACGTGCCAGAAAAGTGTGTTTTATGATCCGATTGTTTACAAGCATTGGCACACTCGCCGCACTTATTGCGACTTCTCTCTTTCTCTCTTTCCACATGTTGGACAGCAGAGATCCAGATGTTAAACTTAGAGGCTGTGAACCACTGAGGAGTGGGGAAGTGGGGGTGGGGGGGGGGGGGTGGGGGGGGGGCGGTGTACAGGAAGTATCCCACGGTATCCACGGTAACCTTGACATTCCATCCTGACCAAGTTCCCTGACATCTCCCACAATTCACTCAGCTCCTCTCTTCTCGCAATGAAACACACACACGCACACACACACACACAAAACCACACTTTGCGAGGAAGTGCTCAAACTCTACTTTGTCTTCCGACTTCCTGTCTGCACTGGAAGTGGAAACGTGACGCATCGTATCGACTGACATCTGCTGCTTGACCCGCTGTGTTTGATCTGACCTGGATTATAAATCGCACTCGTGTAGCCGCCTCGCTTTACTAGCGCAGTGTTGTTGTTGTTGCCTTTGACGTTTGTTTATATTCAAAACGTGCGTACGACTGTTTTGAGATCTAACACAGACCATCGTACCGTGAGTCACTATGGTTCGACAGTGTATATTAAGAATGATAATCATCTAAAGAGTCAAGGTTACACTGCACAGTCCAGGCTGTCACACTAATAATAATCAATAAATGTCTCATATCTCATTTGTAAAGTGTAGGAATTCATGTTGATAAAGAGGATTTTTACTCACTCTGTGTGACGCAAGTAAACAAACACCGCGTCGAATAGCGCTATCAACGATCTTTGAAGTGCGATATCTGTGGTGGTATCAGGTCACATGAGGAAATACAGTAAAAATGTATATAATACGCGCGTGTGATCATACTCAAGAAATCAATTTGCCACTGTTTTACTGTACAGAGCAAAAACAGCTGAAAGGGGGAAAAAATTTAAACAGGACAAGCCTTAAAATAGTCGAGCCGCACGAGGCAAACACACATATAGTATTTAGGTTATATATACGTTATTAAGTCGTGTTTGTGTCTAATATATCACCTTTTCTTTCTATTTATGGTCCAACCCAAGTCACATCCCCCCACATGGAGGCATGCATTCCTCCCAGGCGAATGTATAGTGGTGTGTAAGCTGAGAGGTCTGAGATAGCCAAGAAAAACAGAGGGAAAAGTGGCTGCAGTGTAAAGATACTATAATGCGACGTGCACACATTCAGCCGTACGGACACGTCAACTTTAGAGGATCATTTCAAACATTTACAGAAACAGGACTAACACCAAAAGGTTATCGCCATAAGGGAAAGTGGTAAAAATCACTTTTTTTTTTTGTTATGAAAGAGGTTAAAATGTCACAAATATAGTTATAGTTCTGCACACCGAACTGCTTTTATCAAATATTTGATTTGATAAATGCCGACGTGGCAACATTCATTTATGTATATTTGAGCTGAGAAGACAGAACAGAGTATTTATGTTGCCTGCAACATGTTTTACTTTGTGGTTTATAAATAAAACAACAATTCTTATACATGTTTGTCAGTCTCAAGTGTCAGAACTGAGCTAAAACATTGCTTTGGGGTTATGAAGTGTCATTTGACTGTAAAATAAACGGGTTTATTGCCTGGCAGATGACTATTTCTCTATAAATTAAGATTTTCTTGTACCCAATTCCACATCAAACAGGGTGATATTTACTCCAAATACAACGGAACGTGTGTAAATTCAGTATTTCGTACCCTAGCGTGAACTGGATTTGACCTTTTCTCCGTTGCAACCGCCCGAAAAATCGATAATTGGGTTCCCTGGTCGAGAGTGACGAGCATCAGCACCGTTTCACTTCTCCCCTTGTGAATTACAAAAAAAAAAAAAAAAAACCTGCTCACAGAGGGTTAAAACAACTGCCGAGAACAAATCAGATTAAAATGAGGTTGGATCTCATTTCAGTTTTTCTCTGTCACTTTTTTCCTTTGCTCATGACCCATTTTCCTGTGCTGCTGTAGGAGAGGCAGAAAAGAGAAGAGAGGAGAGGAGAGGAGAGGAGGGGGGGGAGGAGGAGGAGGAGGGATGACTTCAGTCCTTCATCTCAAAAAAAAAAAACAGACAGACAAGAAGAAAGAAAGAGACAGACAGACAGGAGTGGCAGTGAAAATGGCAGACATCTCCTGCTCGTAAACAGCTTTTCATTTTGGATTACGTAGTGGAAACATACACTTTCTTTACAGTCAGTAGGTGCGAGTGTGTGTGTGTGTGTGTGTGTGTGTGTGCATTTCTGTCCCCTCAGCACAGGTCAGCGTTAACACAACTGAACAGAAATAAAAATGTGTGCGTTTAAATCACGCAACTCGCGGCAAATCTACTCCTCGACCTCTTTGTGTTAAAAAAAAAAACAAACATAAAAATGTGAGCGGAAATCTTTCCATCCTTCAGAAGACACCGGTTTCATCTGAGGAGCGTCTATTTCAGGAGAGACAGCCGTCGTTCAAATGGGTCAACACTCATCACACTGTCAGTGTGTGTGTGTGTGTGTGTGCGTGTGACAGAATGAGACAAAGTGAGAGCAGGCGGTACCTGTCAATGATAACAGGGTCTGAGGGTGTCTCATTACGGTTTCCACAGCTCTTCTTGTCACAGCACCGACTGAAAGAAAAAAAAAAAGAAGACAGTGCAGAGTTGGAGAAAAGTTAGACACAGGGATTGTACAGTATATTATAACAGAGTGTCAGACTTAGGCGCACAAAAGGAGAGCGCTCTCCATTCCGCGCTTTGTTCGCGGTATAGAAATTTGTTCTCAGGCAGATTTCACTGGATTTGATCAAATCTGTCTTAAAGTTGGAGAGAGGCTTTCCCTTGATAAGACTACAGACTTATAAAGGCGTGGAAAACAAACGCGCGCTGGGGATCTGAAAGCTCAAAGTGCTGCTACATCTCAGTGCATGCACTGCACTGTCAGGAGGTGGATTAAGATTTTCATGTCAGAGCAGTTACACACATGATGTTACAGATGATGCAGCTTTGTTGAGTGAAATCAACTTTTATGAATAAAAACCCAAATCCAGTGAGTAGCTAAGGAAGGACGTGACATGCCGACCACCTGGAAGTGTTTTTTAACATTTACAGCAAGAAAGACAGTGTGCGGGATTCATGTCTCTTTAAATAGAAGCGTTATTTTTCTTGTTTTTGATCCACACTGAGCCAAAGAAGACGTTGATGAATTCTGTCTGGTAGCAGTGTCTGTGTTTATTAGCCGAGCACAATGCACAAGGAGGTAATTTAGCTGAAATAACAAATTAAAGCCAAATAAAACAGTGGGGTTCTGCCTATAAGGGAGCTACATACACTATACTGGCCATATATAATGCAAAAAAAAAACTATAAAATCATTTATATTTCATATTTTGTTTGGAAATGATGTGAAATATTTGACCCACTGGCCGAGTACAGATTCATTAAGTCATTATTTCAAGCAGAATTTTGAGTTTTAAGTATTAAAACCAGCAACATTGTGCTGATGAACAGCTGGAGACAAATAAAGAGGCTCAGGGTGGAGTAAACACACTCGTACGCAACGAAAAGCAAGAGAAACCTGACATGGTGTGCACCAGAATTCACACATGTGCACACTACAAGTCTGTCTTCCTCGCATGCATCAATTATGAATGAAGGTGTAAGCAGGAGGGGGCGGGGGAGGCGGGGGGGGGAGCGATAAAGCCTGGGGGGGAACGGTAGTAAAGAGTAAAAGGGGAGCATGGGAGGGAAAGCTAAAACAAGAGGGTGAGAGTGACAGAGAGAGAGAGAGAGAGAGAGAGAGGACAAGTGGGAGGGGTGAGGATGAGGTTTGGGTGGGAAGAAGAGGAAGGGGAGACGTCTCAGGTTTCCCACTGTCACAGATGGCAGAGGTGAAAAGAAAGAGACTGATACATTACACCTTACACATTGTCTCCTCCATTTGCTGCTCTACCTGCCTTTCTGCTCTCCCTGTCATTTCCTCTCTGCTCCTCTATGATCTGGGTCACTTCACAGCCCAGTCGGAGAAAGAGCAGAGCACCAGCGAGAGGTTAGAGGGGAGGAAAAGAGGCGATAAGGGAATGGGAGAATAGGGGAGCAACGGCGGGGGGTGGGGGGGGGGTGAGATTGGACGGCTATGAAGCCATGGGGAAGGCAGGACAGGAGGCAAGGAAAGATGGGTGTGGGGGGGGGGAGAGGTTGATGATGAGTGGAGGGAGAGGAGAAGAGGGAGGAAGAGTGGAAGATGTTATAAATGGAGGGGTAGTGGGAAGGAAAACGAGGGGCGGGATGGGGGTAATGTAGCACTTATTTCCCTGGATCCTGGTGATCTAATCATCCACGCTCCCCCTGCTGCATCCTCTCCTCCTCCAAACACACACACACACACACACACACACACACACACACAGGTCAGTTGTAGCTATTCTTCTAAGGACACTGAATGGATCTCCATTCGTTTGGACACCATAACCAATTAATCCTAACTCTAACCTTGACCTGACCACTATTCAAATCTTGGCCCCTAAGCTCAACCAGTTCCTTGGGAACCAGTTTCTGCCTCATTAGGACCAGGTTTAGGTCTCCATGAGGAATATTGGTCCTAATGAGGTCAGGGCCAGAAAATGTCCCAAAGAGGCGACAAATACAAGTACATATGTACATGTTTTATGATCTAGTTTTGATGATAGAGAGAATACTACTGGCTTCTGTTTATCAGACATACTACAATAAATGACTCTATATTTAGTTGTGTTTTCCAAGATATTTCCCTTTTCTTTTTACTAAAAACATGACACATTAGAGTCAACTCAGTCAACCACTCTGGAGTAAAACCATTCAGTGGTTTTGTGCCAGAAGCTGCGAGCAGGTTTTTGATGCAGGGCTGTAGGGTGGCAGATTGGCTGGGAGCATATGGCTAATAGCCCGTCCATGACAATGAGCCACACTGATTAATGGACGCCCCGAGCTCTTTGTTGTGTGTGTTGGACGCCGCGCGCCGCGGCGAGGCCCCCGCTGCAGAATCAGCATGTGAGAACACGAGGGAGCAGCCGTAGCTTTGACCCCCACAGCGGCGGCTGCAAAGGCCAGCGAGTGTTTACAAAGTCATACTTTTCTGCACTGTTGCGTTCTCACTCCATGAGGAAATGTTTGAATAATCCCACAGGGCGGAGGCCCCTCCAACTTCATATACAGTACATGTAATGCGCAGGAGAGTGATGAACAACAATCATTTACAGTAAAAAAAAATCTCTTGCCAGATACAATTTGTTTATAAATTCCTCTGCAAATCACATCAGAATTTCAATAGGCTTTTCCATAAAGCGCTGCGGCGGAACTGCCCCGAGGAGCATTCAGCGAGCTATAGAATAAAATATTAGTGCGGCTGATTTCATGGTTAAAATCCCTGCTCGCGCATACAGATGAGCCCCAATTTATATTGTTACACTTAAAGTTGTTCACTGACAAGGTCAGGGAATAAGAACAACTTAATTCATGTGCTAAATTTGAATTTTTATAACTGGTGTGAGCAAGCGAGGCTTGCACATGAATACTTCTTTGTGAGTATACAGTGTGTGTGTGTGTGTGTGTGTGTGTAAGAGAAGGAGAGAGTGCCTGCCTATATTTTATAGTCAGACTGAGGAGGAAGGCCCATTTGTTAGCCGTGAAACAACAGGAGGGTTCAGATTGACTAATGAGTTTCTCTGTGTCCTAATTAACCAGGCGTCACACACACACACACACACACACACACACACACACACACACACACACACACACACACACACACACACACACACACGTCTTCTATTGTATAGGATAGGTTGGTAAAATGTGTCTATAAATAGAGCGCTTTCCTCCCAACCTACTTCTGAAGAAATTCATCTTTAGATTTTAATTAAAGCAACGACTCTGATAGCTAAAACTGATCTTCCTCAACAGATGAGGTTTCGCATGTGTACGCATCTATACATCTGTGTGTGCATGTGTGTGTGTGTGGGGGGGGGGGGTTAATGAGGGTGACATAATAAAAGATGTATTGAGAACAGAGAAGTGATTGTTGGTGAGGAGTTTTCTGCAGATGAAGAAAGTGTGCTGCAGGAGAGGAGAGGAGAGGAGAGGAGAGGAGAGGAGAGGAGAGGAGAGGAGAGGAGAGGAGAGGAGAGGGGAGGAGAGGAGAGGAGAGGAGAGGAGAGGAGAGGGGAGGAGAGGATGTTGGAGGATGGATGATGAAAGGCGTGACGCAGACGTCCTCACCTGCACATGATCTCGTGTGTCAGCAGCACTCTGCACATCTCTGGGTTCTTGTCTTGGCCTTCATAAACAATTGGCTGGAAAAAGAAAAGAGACAAAGAGAGGAGAGAAATTATTAAAAATAAACGTCGCTAAATCTTTACCATGTGACATCCAAAGTCCTTGAAGAAAAAGTATAAATAGAAAGAAACAACTTTGACGTCCTGTATGGAAAGTAAAGCTCTTAAAAACTGGCAGTGGTGGTAAACTGTATAATAAAATGCTAAATTTACTTTACTTCTCACTATCAAGAAGTAATATCAAAATAAACTACAAATACACTGAAACTACTCAGATTGAAGGAACTCTTCCTTCTTTATTTACTTTTTGTTCAGAAACAGATGAAGCCCACAATGAATCAATAATCAATCCAAATGGATGACGTGGCGGCACTAATGTTGTGTAACTAATGTTGGCAGTTATATTTAAATGTAACATCCTATTTCCATCCAATACAATGGTCATCGTGTTGTTTCAAAGACATTCTACTGTATATTAGCATTTTACAGCATTTTAAAAAATACCAAAACACATGACATTGAAGTATTCTGATACAAAATATAAATATTTTTTTAACTCAATAAAACACAAATGACAAAATAGTACTTTAACACATGTATTCCTGATAAATTGGTGCATTGGTGAGACTGTGCGGAGTTTTTCTGACTGTTTCTCTCTCTGTTTTCCTGCACCATGTTCAGTGTGACTGGGGTAACAGTTCAGTTCCCACTTCACCTCCAAGAACACGTAGTTCAGCACTAACACCTTCACATACACCCTCTCACACCCACTGTCTCCGCACGGGCCGTCTGACACCCTCCGCTCACACACACACACACACACAATTATGCACACACACCTTGTTCGCGATCTGTTCCGAAAAACAAGCAGAATAACAACCGCGTTCCATCTGCTCTCGCGATACACAGGGTAAATGTTTCTGTGTCAGGAGACGAGGGACGGATCACACACCACTAACCTATCACTCAGTCAATAAAAACACACACATGCTGTGACAGCAAAGAAGTTTCACTTTCCTGTTCTACACCACCTGCTGCCATCAGGGGAACTTTAGGCCTCATCCAGAACCTGAGGACCACTCAACCAGGAAATCATTTTTTTAGAATATTACTTAAGTAAAAGTCTTAAAGTATAAAAATGTACTTAAGTTTTAGAAGTAAAAGTATTCAAAAACTGAGGTGTAAGGATTGAGCCACGGTAGTTCAGTGGCAGGGCGAATTGTCTTTCAACTGGAAGGTTGTGGGTTCAATTTCTAATTATGTGTCCTTGAGCAAGACACTTAACACCCACTTTTCAGCGTGTGAATGGGTGCGTCAAAAATGACCAAAGGAGAAGAAGACACGACAAACAGTGAACAAGAAAAGTCGCTCATCTGTTGGTTAATACAGGGCAACTTCTGTACCCACAATGCATTTGGTTCAAAGTGATGCACACCAGAGTCCACACCTCCCCAAACGAAGGCGGACTTCCCGCGCAAACGGAGCAGGGTTCGATTAAGAAGGAACTGGTGTGAAGGCGGGGCCACACGGTGGTGTAGTGGTTAGCACTCTCGCCTTGCAGCGAGAAGACCCAGGTTCGAGCCCCGGTTGGAACAAGGGCCTTTCTGCATGGAGTTTGTGTGCGCGGGTTCTCTCCGGGTACTCCGGCTTCCTCCCACAGTCCAAAAACATGCAATGTGGGGATAGGTAAATTGGACACTCCAAATTGACCATAGGAGTGAGTGTGAGAGTGACTGGTTGTTTGTCTCTATCTGTGTGTGGCCCTGCGATGGACTGGCGAACTGTCCAGGGTGTACCCCGCCTATCGCCCGATGTAGCTGAGATTGGCACAGCACCCCCCGCGACCCTCTGGCAGAGGATAAAGCGGTAGATGATGACTGACTGACTGGTGTGAAGGCACCCTTAATCCTGGTCCTGGGGACTCACTCCGTTGCGTGTTTTAACTATTTCCTGCTCAAACACTGATAACGAGCCATTCATTTGATTCAGGTGTGTTAGAAACGTACAGGGCTGGCGTTATTTGGAGATTTCCTTCAGTCTGGGACCGAAAAAATAATAAAATAATAAAAGGTTTGCTCCAAAAGTGATTTCATCACCACCAATTACCTGCAGTAGGGTTATTTGTAAGCTACATCTTCGACTTGTTTCCTGCCACCATTATGTCCACTGCCTTGAAAAAAATGACAGAACGATAGAGTATTTTATGTGTGTAGCTTAACGCCTTTCATTCTTCATATGAAAGTTATATTTTTGACGCTACACCAAAACAAAAATAAACTGGCGGATTCATTTGTGGCGCCATTGGTAACAAGCGGATGAATTAAGTTAAAGGTTGAATTTAAGGGTCAATAACTGTAGTCATTTTTATGAAAGTTATAATTTTTTCAGTCTTGTATAAAGTAGAGCACAAGTATCTTACCAGAAAATGACTTTGGTACAAGTTGAAGTCACTCTTTATAATATTACTTAAGTAAAAGTTTGAAAATATATGAAATATACGGTACTTTTGATATAAAACGTACTTAAGTTTTAAAAGTAAAGTGAAGAGTTAGGATTGAGCCATGGTAGATCAGTGGTAGGGCAAGTTGTCTTTCAACTGGAAGGTTGTGTGTTCAATTCCTGGCTCTGGGAGTCTGATTTTATTTGGTAGTAACAAAGGCAGTTAGAGGAAATGTAGTGGCGTAAAAGTAGCGAGAGACATAAATAAAGTAAAGTTCAGATACTTGAATGTTGTGCTTAAGTACAGTAACAAAGTATTTGTACATTGTTACATTACAACCCTGCATTTCTTTTTAATTTTTAAGCTCAATTTTCCAGTTTGTCAATGAATTTCCAGCAGAAATGAGACACAAAGAATAGACATTTAAAAATCAAAAATATTGCATGAATATTGTTTGTATTTCAGCAAACTGTGGCCCTCCGGGGCGAGAGAGTTCCATATGGGGCCCCAAGATGAACCAAGGGGCTGTAGGCTGATCTCTGTGGCCCTTTACGGAGCTCTGATGCGTTCATGTAAAACAGTGCACTCTGGGGGCCCCATTACAATATTGTTGTAGCCCAGAGCATTTGAGCACTAATAGCTGTGTGCAGTGTCAGATTGGTCACCTGGCATAACGGGACAAATCCCAGAGGACGACTGCATCAGTGGACCAGCAAATAAAATCCATCACGTTTAAACTGGTTCTGTCGCTCGCTTGTATAATCCTAATTTGTGATATTTGAAAGAATATATACTGCGTTTTCTTATTTCTTTATACTTTTATTTAAAAAAAAAAAATGAACTGTGATTTCAGTGACGTGAACATTGTGTCATGTGTTTGTTAAGGTTAAAAACTTAAATGGGGCAGTTTGATTTGGAGACAGGAGCCGAATGAAGTACGACCTACAATCATATCACTCGCTGTTAAGTATGTCGTTAGAGGAGAAGCAGAGCACAGCGTCCTGGTTTGAGTGCTTATTAAGAGCAGAACATCTGTATTTATTGGGAAGCGCGAGATTCTTTGCATTGTATGTTAATAACTGTATCTTTACTGTGAGTTTAGTTTTTTTTTTTATGGTGGGTGTAGAGTGGATTAACTTCCAATAAAGGTCCAATAAAGCGACTCGTGTTGTGTGCGAGTCATTCCGGGTCCATTCATTTACTCCAATCTCCGCCCCTTTACCGACCAGACCCGAGCACCCCGGGGCCTCCTGTCAGTTATCATTGTCCATGACTGTTCTTATATTACAGCTAAAAGCTCCTGGTGGTCCAGGAGTCCAGCACTTACTGTATGCACACCTGACTGATGTCGGCACGTGAAACCAAAACATAATCTAGAGCCAATTTCCAACAGTTTCCACCTCAGACCGATGTATGTATCCTGAACGCAGGTATCCACGCCGACAACATATTCAATAACAAAAAAAGCCCCACTAAAATTGGTCCAATATCCAGACATCTGAATTTAATATTTTCCTTTACTTAAGTGAGTGCGGGAGCTGCAGGGAAAGACACAACTGACAGATTCTGAAAAGGAAATGTACTTTATATAAGCCACACGTCTGTCTATGATTAGACCTGCTCACTGCTGTGCCATGGGAAAAGAGTGGGCCAGGCAACAACTTCCTCTGAACTTGCTTCGTACGCTGGACAAACATGCATCATTGTGTCACCTCAAACTCTTTCCCCCCCCTTCTCTCCCATCCCTGCTCTTTTCCTTTCTCTCTTCACACCTTGTACGAGGGAAAGGCATTCATCTTTACGAACAGAAATAGGCCTGATGAAAGTGTGCTTTCTTCCAAAAATCAGAAGGGGTGGATAAATGTTGTCTGAGAGCAACTTAAACCCGTAAAGCTGAAATAACAGTTTCCGAGTCATTTTGATGAGCTGCTCTCGTCAAACCCTCGGTCCACGGAGGGTCCATTAAAAAGACACAAACATCCATTAAACATCTGCTTTCACTGTAGCGCCGTCAGGTTCCACAGAGTGAACTTTACACCTTTCCTGCAAAAACTCCACAGTTTTCAGTGACAAACATTGCGGTTACTGTATCGTACACGAGCAAAATGTGAAGCCAGGGTTGAGCGGCGTGTTAAACATCTGCAAACCAGCACAAACCTCTTAAAGCGGCTTTAAATAATTTAAAATAACTTTTCATTTCCATGCAAACAACTCCAGTTCCTATTTACTGCACTCCCTTGCTCGGCCTAACGTTGACACCAAATCAAAAACCAAAACTGTTAGGACTTCCTCTAACACTTTATCGCATCATGACCCCTTCAGATGCCACTCAGAGACGTATATCGTGTGCTTAAGTGACGTCTTAAGTTCCTAATGTCTCTCCTGCTCGGCAACCTGAGCCACGTGGAGCTCCAATCTCGGCGCGTCTTCATGCTGTCACCTCATCTGCTCTGCACTCCTCTTTCATCCTCCCCTCTCTCCGCCTCACCCAGCCTTTCATGCAGCATCTCCCCCGCTCTCTCTCTCTCCTCCCCACCTTTTGAAGTAGCATGACACGCGTGGCGTGTAAACAAGCAGCCGTTCGCAACACTTCCTCCCGCGTTAGCGTCGGGGTCGACTAGCGAGCTAGTGATCCGACAGGGCCGTAACTGACAGGTCCTTTTATTCTCTGGAAGAGAGTCGCTCTGCTTCTGACGACTGGAGGTGCTCCGCTCCTCCATTTAACACAATCGGTACTGGCCCACCCAGCAAAACACTCACAAGACAGACTGGGGGGGGGGGGGGGGGGGGGAAGAAGCAGGATAACAGATGTAGGTGCCAGCTTTAGGTGCCAAACACTTGAGTGGGATTTACTTTCCTGGCAGAGGAACTACTATCAGAAGTGTGAAATAAACAGAATCAGTGATATGAGCCAAATAACACCATGCAGCAACACTACACTCACACAAAATCCAACCTGGCTTTTACAGATTTGAATACCGGA
Organism: Solea solea; assembly: GCF_958295425.1. NCBI lineage: Eukaryota > Metazoa > Chordata > Actinopteri > Pleuronectiformes > Soleidae > Solea > Solea solea. The sequence goes on along the minus strand of NC_081137.1, from coordinate 5,999,012 downwards.
CGGCAGCAATCAGCAAACAAATCCGTATTTTAATTTGTGTTTACACCAAAGTCTGGACATCACTTCCTGTCAACCTGTCAGCTCCTTACATTATTTCTATTATCAACAGTCCTGTGCCGAGCCGTGCCGAGCTGTGCCGAGCCGTGCCGAGCCATACCACTTAGTGGAAATGCAGCTTAAGCGATCCTCTTCCCGGGGCTCGCTTTCATTGGTCCCCACTAAAAAGTGTACCACGTCCCTGGGGTTTATTATCCATTTTCTTAGACAAATTAGTATCATCAGCTCTCGCTATTAGTACCTGAACCCTCCGTGACCAGTTAATTTGTTTGCATTCAGAACTCCACGGCTCCCATGGTGCTTGTTGCCTTTGAACTCGGTGCCGTGTTAGTTCTACAGCTGGATTATAAATAGAGTTTAGTCGCAGCCCCTCGACGAGCCTCAGCGTGCGGTGCTGGAGATGTTTAGCAAATGATAGTTTTTTTTATTGGGGGGGGGGGGGGGGGAACGGTGTCTATTTAAGGCGGCTAAATAAACAGAAGCCATGAAAAAAAAAGGAATATACTGCATCATTAATGTGCCAGTTTTCGCTGCGGTTCTCTCCAGGCCTGTCGCAGTTCAGCGTTTACAGAGAATTACTGATATGAAATATAGATTTTAAAAGAGTCTCTCCCGTCAGATCAGCCTCGTCAGTCGCTTGAATGTGTTTGTTTGGCTTTGATGGTTAAACTCAGCGCGCGCTCACTATAGAGTAATAATCTTCATTCATACAGCACGTGTCTTAACAGAGCCGCACAATACTGAGCAGGTAAAGACACTTTATAGAAATAAAACAAAATCAACACAAATGAGTGAAAAATAATAACAATATGAGCTTGTACATCTTCTGCATTTATGAGTTCTTGTTGTTATTGTTGTTATGATGCTATTATTTTCCTGGTCCGGCCCACTTGAGATCAAATATGGCCCCTGAACTAAAATGCTTTAAAGGATCAAGTTCAGCGAGTGTGTGCATTTGTTACCTCTTTAGACCCAAACCTGGTCCTAATGAGGCAGGTTTTAAGTTTAGGTTAGGGTTAGGCACTAACTGGTCATGGTTTAGGTTCAGGATAACGTGTCCTTAGAAGAATAGCAGTGCGACCCTGTGTGTGTGTGTTTGTTTGTGTGTGTACTTGGCCGTTACTCCTCTATGCTTGAGATAAACAGTGTTGTTAGGGAACAGTGTGGTCCCTTAAACCTGCCAGACACACACACCACACACACACACACACACACACACACACACACACACAGTATGTGGTGCGGTGTGGCAGCAGCAGTGTGAGACTCTATCATGGAATCACATTAGCGAGTGTTCAGTGCATAGCATGGCTTCTTGGCTCCTCGTCCCATACCACACACAATGACACACATTCACACCCGCACACAAACACACAAACATATGACGCACTGGAGAAGATCTCACTCTCCTCTCCCCCACAAAACTCAAAGTAATCGACACCAACATCAGCAGCAGTCTTCCGTCCGCTGCTCTTTTTGCGTCACTTGTCGCGTGAAAATGCAGATGCAACAAACAAACAATAAATTGGACGTGATCAGAAACTGCTCTCCACGCAGCAGACTGAGTCCCAGAGGCGTCGTTATATCTTTCCACTTCCCACCGTGAGCGGCAGAATCACGCTCCTGCTCCTCCACACCCTCTCGCTGCCTCCTCGCTCTAATCACAGCGAGAGAAGTACAGGCAAAAAAAAGCCTGGAGCCTTGCAGTGAGTGTGTGTGTGTGTGTGTGTGCCCCGAACCCACCCACTCTCTCACACACACACACACACACACACATATCTATACTGTGGAAACACCCACCCACAGAATTAGACACACATAAACACTGCTTTTTGTGCGTGTGAGTGTATGCGGATAAAGGAGGGCGGCAGAGAACAGGCAGATCAGTGAAGCAGCTCATTGTCAGGGATGTAACGCTAGAGGTGACACACACACACACACACACAAAGAGAGTGTGTGTGCGTGTGTGTGTGCGTGTGCGTGTGCGTGTGTGTTTACCTGTTTAGTCATGGAGTCGATGAGTCGAACATATAAGTCCTGCTCTGTTCTGATGCCTGTTGGGGAGCAGAGAGAAGTCAAAAATCAATCCAGTAAGAATTCAAATGTGCATTTCAATCATTTTATATATCTATCTATCTGTCAAATAAGAGCTTAAGTCTTACTCATGCAACATGAAATGTGAGGGGTCAAGAGGTCATTACAAGGAATCATTCTAATATCATTTCTAATTTAGTTCTGCTCTTTTTTCTTGTGATTTATTTATTCTTTTTTTTTACTTACTTACCTTACTTCCTTAAGTGTAATGAATGCTAAAATAAAGCAGTCTGAGGACGCATACACTCTGTGTGTGTGTGTGTGTGTGTGTGTGTGTGTGTGTGTGTGCTTCTGTTTCCAGTCATGACACTGTGGGGGAGTGTGTGCGTGATCGAAACCATAGAAACCATTAGACTGCTGTTAATGCTTCATAATGATGTTAAATGTTTTAGGGTTTTTTTTTCTTTGGGCTAAAAGAATCATTTAAAAAAAAAATCCCAGTATCACAGTCCATTTCCACATGCAAAACGATATTTAAATCAATAATTAGACCTGTCAATTTGGACAATATAAAACATTATATATGTATATATATATATATATATATATATATATATACACATACGTGTGTTTGTGTGTGTAGTGTATGTTAATCCCAGAGGATGCTGTGTCTCTCTCTCTGTTTGAGCTGCAGATTGAGATGATTGGCCTGAACCTGAACACAACACTCCTTGAAGCACTTTAAAGCACATTTTACATAGTTAATAATCTGTGTTGTGGTGTTTTAATTCTCCTTATGTGTTGATATTGTTACCAGGTGTTGTTCTTTTCATGGTTCGTTCTTGGTGTTTTATGTTGTACATTCTCTGGAGTAAAAAAAAATGTATGACATATTTACATACTCTTTTGGAAACCTCAAAAATAAATAAATAAATAAAGATGTGCCGCCAGCAGACTTTGTGTCTCACTGTCACACAGCCTTGTTTTCACAGTGTGTGTCCTCACTTCAGGACAGTGACAGTCAATGAAGCCACAAAGCTGCAACTAATTCCCCTTGCAGCCTCTGCTGCAGATGCTGCTCTGTAACAGTTTAGGCAAAGAAATAATAATAATAATAATAATAATAATAATAATAATGAAACAAAAAAATCACTCAAATTAAACATTTGTGAAACATTAAAAACGTGCAACTTTTTTTTTGCACATCTTAAAAGGAATAAATCAACTGCGTCATTGACACATTTTGACATAAATGAAATTCACCACGAGGCAAAAACTCACCGTTACTGTAAAGCAGCTGCAGCCGGTAATGAATCCCGTTATTGGTTTTCTCTCCGCTCATCTCCTTAACATAGACAAACAAACACTCAGCTAAATGTGACACTTTTTTATCACACAAAAAAACAACACATGTATGCTGAGTGAGTGATTGAATTCCTCACAGTGGTCATGCATTAAATAAACATGTGGTTTGTGTCATTTGACCGCGTGTAAACACAATGTGATTGTGGCTTTTTTTCTTCTCAATTGCTCTGTAATTACTGGTTCTGTTTGCAGGGGCAAATAAATCCAACATTAAATCCCTCCTCCCTCCCTACGTTACCTCTAATTTAAAGAGTGTCATAATTGATGGCCACGCTGTTTGTTTGTTTGTGCAGAACAAGTGGTTGTGTTAAACCAGCTGTAAATTAAACTAACTTTAAAAAACAATTTATTTTCTTTTTTTTACTTTTTGTGATTTACTATTTGTAAAATGTACAAAATAATCGAATGAGGCTTTTTTTCTGTTAGAGAATATACATCTAATTCACGCCATATAATAATTATTATTATTATTATTATCATAATTAAGTGATAAGGTGATAAGTGAAGTTTTAAAATGTGGCATTAATATGTAAAGTCGTAAATCACGGGGGGATAATATGATAAGGCCTTTTTTTAAAAAAAAAATTAAAATCTACTAAAATAAAATCAGTGCGTAAATTCTCTTCCAGGATTTAAATCTGTTACTGAGCTTCTGCACCGACCTTCTCCTTCTCGATGAAGTCCACGAAGTTGGTCCTCTCGATCTCCACAGGCTGACCCTGACGGTCATACAGCGCCAGGACGAAGTGGAAGAAGTTGGACTTCCGCAGGTTGGAGGGCGGCTGCTTCTCAAAGTGAGCCCGGGCCAGACCCACTCCACTGCGGACACACAGGCGTCAAAGAGTCGGTGTTGGGACAGTGGAAGTTTCACTTCATAGAAATATATATATTTTTATTCTTTCTTTTTTTTTAACATTATAAGTCTTATAAGTGATGTATTCTCGTGAAAGGTTGATGAAGAAACTCCAGAAAAAACCTATGAATTATTTCGTTTTAATGACAAGAAAAGCGTTTTTATTCTGGAGGTAGTTTTTCATGATAATCTGTGACAGGAGGTCAACATTTACATCACTGACTCTCCATCACAATTTAATTCAATTTAACACTATTAGGTCAACTATGCTGCACTTATAGATGGACAGATTTAATTTCCCAATATTCAAACCTTAATCACAGATTTATTAACTGCTCTTTTGGATTTACGCTCAGTAAACTCCAAAAATACGAAAGGAAAAAAGCGTGTGTTTTAAACATGTGTTGCCTTTATGTTTACTATTTAATTGTGAAATATTTATGCAATTAATCTGCATAAATGTCTGGAATGAAAGTTGATTCCTCCACACAGCAGCAGCAGCAGCAGCTCCGCGTTTCCCCTCCATCAACTTGCCCAGGCACATCTGCGCGCTCCTGACATTAAAACAACATCCTGCTGTTTCCATGTGTCAGTAAACGCAGCACACACATGCGTGAGGACAGTGGGGTGTGTTCAGTGTCTCCTCCGGGCTGGAAGGAAGGGGAAGAGCTCACCTTTGGGCGGCTGTGTTGGCGTCCAGCACGCCGCCCCCCTGCATCCATCCCCGGACGTTCATGCCTCCCAGCGGCTCCTCCTTCAGGCTGCTGCCGCTTCGCTGGATGCTCTCCTGGATCCCGAACATGAACAAACCTCCGAAGCTCAGTGTTGGTGCCGGTTTTAGTCCGTGTCTCCCGCTGCGCTGTGCACTTGTCCTCCTGATTCACGCGGGGCTTTGTAAAGGTGCGCGCTCTGCTCCTTCTGCTGCTGCTGCTTCGCCACAAAACCAACTCTTTATTCCTTTAGTCCTGCATAAGGAGGAAGTTGCGGTTAAAACATGAGAGCGGGATCACATCCGAATGGTAGGATCCTATGAACCAGTCACTTAAAAACACGTGTGTAAATCACCAGATGGACGCGGCGTGGAAAGGTGCGTAAAAAAAAAGTCACTCCGGCTTGCGCTCGGGGAGCCGCACTTTGGAGAAGCTGGAACAAAAAAGACAGCGGAGAAATCAACTGGCGCTCAGATGAGATGTCATCATTATGTGCTGACACTTCTTGACGCTTTTGCGTTCTCCTCTCGTCCTCCTGTGGTCCGTGGGACGTGTGCTGAGGTCCAGAGCAGCGCTGCGTCCTGCGGGTGAGTCCCGAGCTCTCCACACTGCACACTCCTCTCTCGCACTCTCTCGCTCTCTCTCTGCCTCTCTGAGGAAAACGCTTCGTGACTCCTTCCCAAAGGACTGACTCTCCGAGAACCAAACACGGGCTTCTCCTGCCTGAGGGTGGAGGAGGAGGAGGAGGAGGGTGGCAGTTAGGATGGGAAGGGAAAAGAGGGGAGGGGACAGACAGGACGGGAGGAGAGGAGAGCGGAGAAGAGAAGGGAGAGGAGACGCCTCCCCTAAACAGAGAGGAGAGTGGAGACAGGTCAGCACCCACTGTCCTCGCCTCTGTCCCTCTCTCCTCCGCTGCTCTGTCCCCGTGAAACCGCGCTGTCCCGGTTCAAAGCAGATGGATTGATTTCTTTCCACGAACGTCGCACTAAAAACAGGAATCCGTGCGTCACGACGCTGAAAATCGACCGGGAAAGTTTCATTTTGGCCAAATTGACGCTCATCACTCAATGTGCATCTATATATACATATATTATATATGTATTATATATAATATTGCTCATCAGGAGGATTTGATTTTTTATTTTTTTTCATATTATATATGTAGGAAAAAAATACACACACTTTAAAATGTCACTGGACCTGTTGTCCTCTGAGCAGGTATAAGGACACCTTTAAAAAGCCATATTTATACTTCTTATTCTCTTTATTTAATCAAAAGTGTATAGTGATGCACACAACGTCATCATTTCTGACACCTGTAAGTTTCCTTAATAAAAATCTTGTAGAAACTTTGTGCACGAGTGTATGCTTAATGAAATAAATATTAATAATTATATATAATAGTATATATTATAGGGGGTGCCTCTTTTCCCCCCCAGTTGACCCCGCCCCGCTGAGATATGTGCACACCCCTGGGTTGGATGTTTAAGCTGCTGAGGCCCAGAAATATTATTTTCTAATGTGTGTCCAGAAAATCAAAACTTTCTCACAGGAACCATAAACATTTCTTTAATGGAGCGTTGAACGTGTCGCGTCTATGTCGTATACGCTCACATGGAAGTTTTATTTAGATCGACTGGTTAAGCTCAATTACATAAGCCATATTTCATCGTCACAACACGTCCCTGCTCTCTATTGTCTCTCCCGCACAGACTCGCATTATTGCGGGCCAGCGCCGCAAGACGCGCAAACTAAAGTGACAATAACAATAATTAGCTCAAAATAACAATGAGCGTAATTGAGGATAATTGCTACCAGGTTGTTGTTTTTTTTCTCTCCCTCTCCCCTGCTTTGTCTCTCCCTGCAGCACCATCTGTTATTTCAAACAATTTATCACATGCACCGACGCCGTGAGGGAGGGGGGAGGGATCCAAAGTAAAAAAACACAAATATTAATAGGCTCGCATGGATCATTTCTGAACTCCGCTTGAAAAATAAAGCGACAAGGCATTGATCTGTCGAGGTGCAAAAAGGTCAACAACTTCAGTATTATTCAGCCGCGCGTTGGCTGTGAGGGGAATGATTGGCAGGACGCACTGGCGCAGCTCCAGGCTCCCAATTCCCAGCGGTTATTGAAAAACGTTCTTGACCTTGATTATACTATAGAATGAGCGTCTTTTATGTTCCACTTTTCCTGCTTAAAGACGGGGGAGAAAGAGAAGTGGCGGATCAGCCTGTGCAGGATGAAATGTGTGAATGGAGGAGCAGCGACAGGGCTTTGGATCGATCCATGTGGGTTAAAAGGACCAGCTCATCTAAGATTATTTAAGAACACATGAATCAGTGCACGTGTGCTCCTAATTATAGGCCTGCGCTCGAATTGAAAGCTTACACTTTTGTGCAGGAAAAGGAAAATATATGATTGTATTATAAAAATAAAAAGAATTCAAAATGTCAAATGTATATTTTCCAACATTTGGGGATTTTGTTTAAATTTTAGTCTGATGAGGTCAAACATCTTATGAGATAATAATTATTATAACCTGCACAAGTAATAGAGAGACATTTATAACTTGACTTGAATCATCAGTGAAACATCACACACTGATCATTTAAACTGAACAATCTGAGCTTTACATTAAATACTATAATATATAATAATTATAATTACACATTATAACATGTTGCATTATTTCAGACAGTAAGCAAAGATTTTAAAGAGCAGGAACAAAGATGGCAGATGAAAGAAAAACGTCATGTAGGAGAAATAAGCACACTGTGAGCGCGCGCTGTGACTCCTGCTGTGCACCTCTGACACACACACACGCCTCTGTGTGTTTCAAGCTCAAATAAAATAATACACTAGCGCCATCGTGTGTCTGACCTGAGTATAACCACATATAGAAATGGTCTGGTGAAGTTATTCATTTTGTCTTCTCAGTTTTATCTTTAACATCAAAGTATCTTGGATCATACACTCACGTGCCACTTTATTAGGTACACACTTTGCAAACGTTGTGATGAGTCTATCAAACACACAGCATATCTCTAGTATTATTATTTTATATTACATATTGCCTTATCGTCACAAAAGAAATGAAAATCTCATATCGAGTTCAGAGCTTTTGTTCTGAAAAAATATGACCTTATTCAAATAGATTATGTTGCTTGAATTGACAGTTAAACTATAAACTAAATGTTTGGTTTGAAGAAAAAAACAACAAAACACTGCTGTTGTCATGGAGACCGCCAGGTTTGGGGAGTAAATGTCCATAAAATAACTACTTGCTTATGTTAGGCTCAAAGAAGAAACAGTAATTCTTCAAATTGAAATGATGCACAATCAATATTAACAGTACGAGTATCTCACCCGCATTTGTTTTCGCAACAAGGTGGTGATTTAAGTCCATGTACACATTGTTAGTTTAAGGCAGCAAACGTTGGTTTTTGTTCCTGACTGACGACGTTTTAAGGCACTTTGCCTGATGAAGATACGACGTTTTGGCCCAAATATTGAATTACTTACTCTGCCACATTTAGTTGCTGATCCCTGGCATACAGTACATCCAGTGAGCAGCAGTTCTCTCAAATAACCACTTCTTACCACCAGGGTATGGAGAAGATCATCTCTTATGATACAACAATGAGGTATCACGTGTACCTAATAAAGTGGCAGGTGTCTTTTTTTGCATTACAGGGTCAAACATTGAAACTTTATCACGTGCTTTGGGCCTAAAAGCAAACACCTTGTGCAGTATTGTAGTAAGATGAAAATAAGTAGTGTCTCAGGTTCCTTGGATGAATATTGTTTCAGCTTTAACATACTTTCCATTGTATGCTTCTGCCACGAAACTTTATTTTTGTAAAGCACCTTTATTACATATCCGCTTTAAGTGCAGATATATCAGTTTTAAACAACCAGAACCTGAACTACACAGAATTCACTCACCTTCAACTGCTTTCTCCTCCACATGAGGCTCGCGGGGGGTCGCTGGTGCCAATCCCAGCTGACAGAGAGTGAAAGACGGGTACAACCAGGACAGGTCGCCGGTCCATCACAGGGCTGAAGAATTCAGTAAAAGAATCATTTCACGATCAGAGAGACATGCAGCTGCTCGGCCAACTTCGGCTCTCCTGGCATATGGCATCGGTTGCTGCAACAAAATTGATTTACAAGTCTTAATTTGCCACTACTTCATAGACATGACATAGACATGACAATTCAAGCGTCGCAATAAAACAAAAAAAGGTAAGGGTCCAGAGTGGATGGTTCATTTTATTTCTGACATTCAATTGTTTGGAAAATAACCAAAAGGCAATGCCAGACATAAAACCCAAAAACCAAACATGGAGCGGTTAAACAGAATATATACGACTGGCATTCGGAGTCTGGTTTTACAGAGCAGGTCCTAAATGAATGCATGGAAAAACAAAACACCAAAAAAAAGAAAAGAGCTAAGAAACATTAGAAATGAAACAGAAGTCAATTCGTACAAACCCATAATCATGATTAGTCAGAGGCAACAGTAATGGACACAAAATAACCGAGTGCTACAGAGAGCAATGGCAGCTATAGATTCCATGATCACGTCTGCTTTACTTGAGCTGTTTTATGAATTAATAACCAACCATATATAGAATTATCAAGTGATTTCTCCATTAAAAGTAATGGAGAACATTAACTACACGCCTAGGATTTGACTATTAGGATTCCAGCACGACAAAATAAACATTAAGACTGAAAAATGTACCATCAGATCCTGACGGAGGGGGGAGTAATGTATATACTTGATGCAATGCATTTATTTGGCACTTTGGCTCCCATCTAAACAAATACAAGAGCATTTTTTTACATGAAGTCAAACACACAGCTGGAACCTCAGGTGTTCTGAAATGTAAAGAAATGCCCCCAACGTCTCTATAAATCAGATAAACCGGGTTAACATTCGATTGGATTTCTCCCAAAAAAACTCCGCAAACACATGAGGAATCGAGAGCTGCCAGGCTTCTCCGGGCCGCCGTTCATCAATACAGTTACCAATGACATTTATCACCCCGCAGGTGACGTCTTTGTGCGACACGAGCTCCGCGACCACTTTTAAGTGCTTTGTTTTTTAAATAAAAAAAAACAAAGCCAGAGGAAAAAGGGGAAAGGGGGGGGGGGTCGTAACGTGAGAGGTTTGAGAATACAGAATGTCCTTATGTTCACTTTTCAGAGGAACATGTGCAAAATACATCAAACTCTAAACATTTCATCTCTTTAAAAAAATAATAAACACAAACAAGTGGAGCGGCACTTGGGGCAGGTTTGATCCTACATAAATTCATGTATTCATTCTCAGCCCTGCGGCCAGTGCTCGGCTTCCCGGTGTTTAAGATAAAGTCGTTCATGGCATTAAGCATTTTTTAGTAAATAGTGGTCATAAGTAATACTGTTGAGGCTTAACCTCTGCCTCTCCTGGCCATCTGCACCATGCTGATCCCACTCCTAACAGTAGAGGGCACCGGAGTGATCACACCAGCGTTTAGGATGCGTCATACGGACATGAGAGGAGAGGCAGCAACACTGGCTGGTCTCACATCAGGAAAGAAGGCTGGCTTTCCCAAAAGCTTCTTGGGCCACACGTTGGTCTTTGTTCTCATGTAAGTAAAGACGCAAAGAGCAACTCAACCACTGAGAAGCTTTGGAGAATTCCGGCCCCGCCATGTTTACATATCGACACTCCTCCGGTTTTGAATATAGACACCAGACAGAGCGACATTTATATACATCACACACAAACAGATCGGGCCGCTTCCTCGTACACAAACACGTCGTGGGGATTTGGTTGTCGACAGCCACAAAAACAGCTTTGGAGCATTGCTAGTATAAATGACATTAGTGCAAATGCGACACAAAAAAAGAATATATATATATGTATGTATATATATACATATAAAGAAAAAAAACATTGGTAGCAAGGTGAGAGCACACAGGGGACAAATAAATGCTATGGTAACCGTGGCGGCGTGCAAGCTCTACATACAAGCGTGCATCAGGACTCGGCATTCTCAAGTTCAAGTCTTTCAATTAGATACTCGAAGACTTTTCAACGCACACATAGCACATGTGTGTGGTTAAGGGGGAAAAAAAACAAAAAAGCAAAACAACAAAAAAAGAAGAAGCTATCATAGCTCAATTTGCTGGTATAAACATTTCATGGGGGTGAAGTGACCGAGCAGCGAGAGGATAGTGATGGTGTTGCTTGAATGTGACTGAATGGACGTGGTGGTGAGCTTCCACCATAGAAACTCAATTATTGATCAGACTGGATGGGAAAACATGGGACGCTCTGGTTGAACGGCAGGATGAGGAGTACCACAACGAAGCAAAGCTAATGAGGACAAACTGTGGCCTCGTATACTTTCGTCTTCCTCATCTGCCTCGTCTTTTCAGTCCAGTCTGCCCTGCACGGCGTTAATGTGATGCCGTAAAAATCTCTTTAATAATAATAATACAAAAGTATGGCGATAGCAGTTTTTGCTGGAACCAGCCAAACACATGTGAATCAGAAGGAACAATCTGTAGCAGTATGACAAGAGACAGCTTGACAACACTCGGCGAGACCACACCATGTGTCCTCTGCTTAGCACCAGGCTTCATGTCACGTGACGGCCTCTGGAAACGACATTCAGTCTGCTAACGCTTCGTAATCAGTAATACTCACAGCTACAAAAAAAACTAAACTAAAACTTTATGAAATGTTCGGACTCTTTCCACTCTTTAAAATGTAACCATGAGTTATCGGTAAAGTCTGTCGAGGCTCTGCAAAGCTTCCGACCCATTCCTCGATGACATCACGGCACATACGGGGCTACGTCAAAAACCCAAACGCGATGACGGCGAAGCTACGCAAACAAAGGCATGATGCGAGTAATGAAATGTCTGGGATTGGACAGACAGAAGCAGCGTTGACTGATGTGGTGACTTCAGTTTCATTCAAGGTTTTTCACATTTTGTGAACGTGATGGTGGATGGAGATGAGATTACTGCTCTCCCCCTTTTTGCATCAAGTTTAAATCATTCCCAAACAAATAATAAAAGAAATACAGACAAGTGGAAAAAAAACACCACACACCCACCCACAGACTGTATATAAAATATGGATGCAGTCCTCCGGTTGCAAAACAAACCCCCACTGTGAAGCCTCGAGACTCGTGATTCGACATGACACTTTCTGCTTCTGGAAATCTTCCGACGTCACCATCAAAGTGAGAAGTGGGCTCATTTTCCCCCCATACATTTCCATTCAAACCCAGTTCTTTTGCAACCAGTGGAGTCGCCCCCTGGTGGATAACACTTACTTCCATCCTAGGCTTTTAGGCTTCAGAACCGGAGAACTACGTGTATTTCTATATACGGTCTACGATGGAACCATTGCTGGCATGAGTTTAACTCGGACACATTTGGTTTCACTGTTTCAAGAGGACCGCATCATGTGGTGAGGTTGGAATCCCGTGGAACTTTTTGTCTGCTTGGAGATTGTTTTGGTTTTTTCCTGTCAAAATGGATATGAAGGGGGCTTGGAGTTGACTTTCTGACATGACAGGAAAAGCAAACTGCTTGACACGTAGAATGCAAGCAGACTGAGTGTCATTTATGTGCATGCGATGCATGTATGCTGTGTGTGTGTGTGTTTCAGTGGAGTTCAGAGACTGCTGCTCGAAGGAGAAGACGTTTTGTCAGGCGCGTGAGAGGGTGGGTCAGGCTGTGATGATGAATCCCTGCTGTCTGGTGTCGACACTGGGGACGGTTCCGGGTCAGCACGGGTCATCTCTGCCTCGGCCTGTCGCTCTGAGGACAAGTGCTGAGAGATGCAAGGGGTGGAGGCGTCAGGGGGAGACGGAGGAGAGGGGGATGTGTCCATCGTGTCAGACGAGGAGGAGGAAGACATAGAGGGGTGATCTGGGGGTGACTGGTCCTGCAGAGGATCAGTCGTGAGTGGGGATGAAGGTGATGAAAGAGTCTCGACACTGTGCTCAGGAGCAGGAGGAACACCACAGGAGGAAGAAGAAGTTTCTCCAGCTGACATGTCAGGTCCTTCTTCTCGCTCCTGCTCTACCTTTCCCTCCTCCTCCTCCTCCTCCTCCTTCCCATCATCTTGAAGAACACCTTCTTCCTGCTTCTTGGCTGTGGCGTGTTCCTGCACTGCAGGATTGTGATTGGCTGCGGGGGCATCTTGGTTGGGGACGCCGCCAGTGGTTGGTGATTGGCTTTTGAGTTGCGAGTGGCAAAGAGGACATGTCTCCTGCACATAAAGCCATTTCTTCAGACAGCCAGCGTGGAAAAAATGACTGCACGGAGTGATCACCGCTGTGCTCATGTCCTGGTAAAAGATTAATACAAAAACACAAAACAGATGCAGCCTGTTGTTAGATTTTCTTAGACATGTTCGTCAGTGATATATATATATAAAAATAATAATACTTTTGTTTATATGGCACCTTTCATACATAAATGCAGCTCAAAGTGCTTGACAATGAAAAGAAAAACAGTGTATTAATGGATAAATAAGACTATAGTTGAGAAAGTGGCGCAGGTTTGTTTTTAAAAACATGAAATGCAAAAAACAGTTTAATCCAGCTAAATCCGACTAAGACAATCAATCTATGTGTATATATACGGAGGAGAACATCGCTATATTAGCCGTGTACGTCTGACTCCAACTAAGATTAAGCCTGATTTTAGTTTACATGTCTTAACGTCTTAATCTGACTAAAATCGGACTTTTAACATGCATGTAAATGCTAGTGTTTAAAAGCTAAAGCAACCTTTGATTCAGTTCCAGCATAAGCAGAACCAAATGTTCTCACTGGGTGATAAATTATTAAAACCTCAGAAGCTAAAAGAAGATGCTACATTTTTAAGAGCTTTGTACATTTGTAAAAAAAAAAAACAACAAGCTAACAAGCTAAAACATTACATTAGCCTTAGCTTTAACTTGAAACCTGAAATCATTTGGGCAGCTCATACCTGATAGCAGATGGCACAGATGTCGTTGTACTGCTCCAGCTGTGTGTTGCTTGCTGTGGGGAGGCTTTTGATCTTGTTTACAGCGTCTCTCCTGAGCAGGAAGCTCTGCCAGCCCAGCTGGGCTCTGAGCCACACGTTATAATAAGAGTGGACCAGGATGATGGTGCTTCCCATCACACTCCACTCCCCAAACACGGTCTCCGATACGCCGTAGCACACCACACACACCGCAACCTGACAGAGGACATACTGTGTGACGCCAGTGTGGGCACATGCTAACTTTTCATTCGCTTGTGTGTGTGTGTGTGTGGGGGGGGAACACTTACTAGAAATTCCAGCAATCGATAGGTCCCATTGACACAATAGATAACTTCATCCATGTTCTCTACAGGAGCCTTACGAAACTCTTCGACCATGAAGAGAATATAAATCAGGAGCGTACCAAGAACCTGACAGAGACAGAGGAAAGAGTTCAGATGTAATTCAGTTTAAACAATTAATATTAAAAGGAAGTTGTGGTTTTCACACTACGTGCCAGTGTGTTACCTGCAGTGAGGTGAGGATGGACGAAGAAATGATGATGAGAAGCCAGAAGTCCATGTGGAAGAACTGACAGATCATATAGGCCATGTAGGCCGGAAAGATCAGCAGGAACAGACAGAGAGACACAGCTCGGAAGTGCTTCCACAAACTCCTGAAGGACAAACAGTGAAAAGAATAGATGATGAGCTTTATGCAACATGTTAAATAAGAATTATACAATGACAGGATAAATGTATCTTACTTGTCTCTTGATGCTCCCAGAGCCAGGACTATGGGATCTGCTATCTCCAGCATGGACTGCAGGATCGAAGCAACGACGATGAAGAGGATGATGGAGAGGAGGAAGGCTCGGTGGATGACCTGGAGCTCAATGAGGCCGGTCTGGACAGCGAGGATTAGCAGTGTGATGCCTTCCGTCATCCCCCTACGTAGACAGACGAGAAAATCCCACAAAGCAATGAAAAATCACAAACATTCACCAACAAAGGCAAACACAGACAGGCGCAGTTGGACTGACCTGTGCATGGTGTTGTCGTTCATAAAGGCTCTGTAGCCTTGCAGGTAAAACTTGCAGAGCGTGAGAACACCCAGAGCGATGAAGGAGACGGTGAAGACGAGACCCAGCAGGGAGTACGGTGTACTACAACATTCTGCAATACTGAGGACAGAGAGGGATGAGACAGCAAATAAGATGAGGAGTGATGGGCTGAAGCGTGTAAGCTACTTTTGAGCAGAAACATGGAGGAATCATTAACAATCAACTTAAACAAGTTGTTTTAGGCTACATTTGTCTATCCATATTGGCTGTTACAGTTTTTATAGTATACACACACACAGTATCATAGAGGCTTAATCAGTGGCACATGAACCGTTCAGGAAGATAAGAAGATTAAATATACCATATTTGCACAGTATTAAAAACCTGGCCCATAACAAAACATATACAGATTTATATTAATCATATAAATAGCACAGTCTTCAGAGTCGAATCATTAGTGCCATCTTCCTACCTGGTAAGAAAGAGGAAAAGGAGCCTCTCCCTTGAGGTAGGCTGGTCTCTGGTGCTAAAGTAGGAGTAGATCTGCAGAGCGAACAGCAGCAGCCAGAAGCACATGAAAAGAACTGGAAGGACCAGCTGGTTCCAGAGGGACATACCCAAAGCTAGCAGCCCATACACCTCCACCACCTGGGGAACACACAGAGAGACAGTTTCAGAGATGAAGGTAATTGGGCCTAGGACACAACAACATGAATATTATGCAAGTCTCCCAGGAACTGTAGCAGAAATCCTGTGATTAAAAAGAGCTATCAACATTAGCAGCATGAATAGTGAGTTTATTACCTGAGCCAGCTCCCTGTAGGCCGTCTTTGCCAGGTTATATGGTACTAGTAAGTTGGAGGCCAGGAAGTAAATGACCTCCAGGCCGGTGAATATCATGGAGAACTTATTGATGAAGACGATGGTCTCCAGTGGCACCAGACACAGTCTGGCCACCAAAGGGAGAAGATGAGCAGAGAAAAGCCAAATCCTCTTGGTCTGCATCACACAGGAACACAGTGTACACACCACCAGCTGACCTGAAAGAAGATACACACAATCTGTGACTTTGGAGGCACTTTTGCTGATCTTTTGTTTAGCAACATTGTGTAGCAAGAGGCGACATGATAGGGCCTCCTGAGAGAATATTTTATTGTTACCAGGAGGCCAATTTAGTTGCTTTCACCCCCTCTCAGGATTTTAGTGCACCACCTGTGATCTCTTTATGGCACAGGAGACTGCATTACTACTCTCAGGCAAGATGAAACAGGTCCCGCACAGCCAGAGATAAATATTATACAACAACATTACCTTTACTGACGTCCCATCAAAGCAGATTATTTACTTAAAAAGAGGAGACACGCTTTACACTGCATGTGATGTTATACCTATGAGGGCAGTGGTGAATCTGTTCATGGAGAGAGGTTCCAGGTACACCGGTCCTTCATAGCCCGACTCCAGTTCACTGCGGACATAATCCCTGACAAAGAGAAATTAAGATTAGTATTAGACCTATTTACATACAGCACGATTGACTCACAGTGTAGCCGAGAACCAAAACAAACTAAAACATCAGATATAGTTGCAATCTCCTCTAAAACTCCAGTTTATATTTTTTTAAAGGACTTTTAGCAAAAAATAGCAACACATGGGCAAGGAGAAACACCAGTATAAATGAACACAATGAGATGAACCAGGCAAGCGGTCTTGTAATATTTGATTAGGCTTGATTGAACTGTTAAGCACTTTGCAGGATTGCTATATAAATAGGGTTTATTATTATTAGTATGTAAAACACAGGACATAATAACTCACATTTTAATTAATAATCACCTTTTGATCTTCAGCATTAATGCCTTTAGTGAAATGTCTTCAATGTATAATAAAAACAAAGGGAATGGTCTTGTTCCGATAGTTTTGGAAGGGACGACACAATGAATCAACTCTTTGAAAAGGATCCATTAAACTGTACATTGACTGCCAACTACGAGCTATGGAACCCCTGCAAATCAAACACTGATGAGCAGACCATTCTACTTGACAGGTGTATAAATGCATTTAGCTCTGCATTGTTAGACACGATTACCAGCGTAAATTCCATTATTGGAATCCCAGTAAAAGTTGTCTCCACAGCCTGTGTGTGAGTATATATATATATATACCTTGAGACTTGGTGACCAGCAAACAGCAGCAGGGCCGTGAGGACATACAGGTAGAGTTTAACCAGGTGCTGACGAGGCAGAGTCAGGAGCACCAAGCTCAGGATGTAACCTGTAAACACGCACACACGCACACACAGTTACACAAAGCTGATGTACATCAAGTGTTAAGTATCTCTAATCCTTCCTGTTTACGGGCCATAACCTCTTTGTAATCACAAAAGCGATATATGCCGAATGTGTACGTGCGACAAATGTTTCTTATCTAAGTGCAGGGAGCCGTTTCTTACAGTCAATAAAACAGTTGCTCATCACACAACAGACTACTAAACTAAAACCACGAAAACCCAAAGAAAACTCCTCAGTGCTTAGCAACAGTAACTGGTTTCACTGCCTCTCTTCTCCTCCTATTTGTGTCCCCACACACACGCACACGTAGTGTACATCAGCACATACCCAACCCATTGGCTCATTTACAAACTGCAGCCAAGTCTGACAGCACATAGAGCACAAACACAATCGTGTAAACAAAACTCTACAATGTGCTTGCCTTTTTTTTTACTTTACAGCGAACACATATCACAGCAGATTGTTATTAGTGTCATTCTCATAAACCGCTCCTGTGTCAAAATGCTGCATAAGCCTCAAAACATCGAGTTTCCATGACTGGCTTTATGAGAATGTGACTTTAGGACGTCTTGTTCTTTAGCGCCTTAAAATGCCATTTCTGAATCACACGGTTAGTAACAACAAAGACAGAGGTTTTCATGTCTGTCTAACTATCAGCAGAATATGTCAATTATAATAAATGATGGATTTCGGGCACAATTCGTGGAAGAAATGACTCGTAAATCTAAGCAGTACAGATATAGCAGCAGTGAAGCCAACAGAATGTATTCCATCTCTGGTGTTAACAGTTGCATGTGCGTGCACTTTGCTCTTTGCCAGGTACACAGACCAGATAGTGAAGCGGAAAAGAGAGAGCGAGGGAAAACGACACTGCATGTGACTCACGGGTCCACATACAGCTGCAGCTGAAACTATGAAGGCTGGCTGAGTGCGCCTGTAAAACTTCATGCTTAGCACGAATCTGGGAAAGTGCAAGAGAGCATGAGGAGGACAATAGTGCTGCTCACAGCTCTACCAATGCAGCAACACTCAGTTAGAGAAGTGTATCATAAATGTAGTTTTTAATCAAACTGCAGCGGGACAAATTAGACAAGTAATGGGAAACACTGCATAGACATCATTATCTAAACATCTAAACAATTTCATTTTAATAATTTAAAGTACACAGTACTCCCACTATCACAAACACTGACCAAGTTACGAGAGGGCAGATGGTGCCGAATTAAAACAAAGAAATAAAAACCATAAACGTAATCAAGAGGGATACAACCGTGACTGTAAGCACTCAACCTACTGATAAAGCCATAAGAACAGAAGCCAACAACCCTGTCCCACAGTTCAAACATGACACCTACACCTTTAATTATACGTTGAGAGATAACAACGGCTGCAGCTGTGTAAACGTGCGTTATCAAATGTATGATATGAAACGCAGCAGAGACAGCGCATAGCATTTGGATACTGCATTTGTTTGGCAGTTATCCTTGTAGCAAGAGAGTTTGCGCAGGAACAACCTGTGCATAATTGTGTGTGTGAAATAGCAACACTTACCTACATAGTGCAGGTATAGTGCTAGGTATTTGTATTGGAACAGCGGATTGTTGGAGAGGCTAGAGCGCTGGATCTTCTGGAAGAAGGAGCTGACATCCCAGCGGTAGAGGACATCCAGCAGCATGATGCTGGGGACACGCAGACCCACATTGAGCACCGCTTCAACTCGGTCCTTCACTGCCATGACGTCAGGTTCCTCTGATCAGCAGGCAGAACTCACCACTACGATGGGATGCTGACAGCAGGTGCGCTGTGGAGACAGGCACACAAAAAAAAACATTTAATACAATTGAAGACGGACGGGATGCAGCTTCATTAGGTGCTGCGGAGCTGAACAGCACTGAGAACAAAGGTCGCCGTTCTCCTTTGTGACCTGCAGGCAAAGCTGGACGACAGAGGGCAGCTAATCAAACACGGAAAAGGAGAGGGTGTGAAAAATCCTACCTTTGTGTCTGCTGTTCATAGATGCAGGAGAGTCCTTATAAGTAGCCCAGTCATCTTTGAACAAAACGTAACAGTGCTCTGTAAGCAGATTTCCACTCTAAGGACTTATGGAGTGAAACCAGCAAGTTATAGCCGTAGAGCAGTAAAAAGTTTACAGAACGCATTTGCCTGCTTCACAAGAATTGAGCTTCCTTAGAAAAGATATTGCCACTGCCATTTCCTGAAAATCTCCTGATCTAAAACCTACAGCCAGATAGAACTCATTTCATTTATCGCTGTGGCCCTTCCCTGTCACGTGTATTTCTGCTGCTCCCAGCCAATTTTCAGCCCGGGTGTTTCATGCCTAAGACCAGCCTCCTTTTTTGTGGTCGAGGAAACTGAATAAATGCAGGAAGGGTTCATGTTTACCATCATGTAGCTTTTATTATGGACATATTTTAACATGTATGAGCAGAGTTAATGCAAAAATTAAATAATATCTCACCGCGAGAAACCATTAGTCAAATAAAGACGTTAAATAAAAATACATGACTCCGTTTACAATAAGTGACTTCAGCTTCACTATTAGCATCTGTTGGCTTCTCTGCTGGGCCGCTGTTGTCTCACCGATCACAATCTCTGCCCCTCTGTTTGCACATCTGTTTTAAGTTTTAAAAACCAGCCATTAAACTAGTCTACTTGTTAAGTTCAAGTTCAGTATCACCACATGTAATGCTTCACTTTGTATACAAAAGTACAAATTAATACTAGGCCACTTTTGTGATTTGACCGCCCTCTCAGGTTAAAAAAAACCAACAAGAGGATATATTTTTGGGATGAGAGGTGGCTACGTGAACTGCTACAACAAATACCATTTACATAGTCAAATCTATCGCTTAATAATCAATTCAGACTTGATTAAATACACATTTTTTGCCACAGGCGCTGCACAGACCTCAACACGGGCAGAAGCAGCCGTGTGGCAACACTCTCAACTGTATTTTCAATGTAGGTGCGACTTAGCTTCAGATTTGATAAATGAGGCATACTAGCAAAAGTGCTTATTCCCATCTACACTTTCTTTGTTTGCTCACACACTGTTCTATTCAATATACTCTATATAAGTAACACATCAAGGCAAATGCATTTTAGTTTTTAACATTTTACAACACTGAAGTTAATACCATGATAAAGGTATTTGCAATTCAAATGCTGCAAACAATCTTTTTACAAGCAAATCCAGTTTACAGTATATACAAAAGGAAATCCCAAATTCGGATGAGGACTAGTCTTTCCCAAACAAAACAAGTTTCCAATATGTTTATCACTGGTCACTTTATTGTGTACACATGCTCAACTGCTTGTTGAAGCAATCATCTAATCAACCAATGACATGGCAGAAACTCAATGCATTTAGGCAGGTAGACAACGTCAAGAGGTCCTGCTCAAGTTCAAAAAGGTGATTTAAGTAACTTTTAACATGGCATTATTGTTGGGTCCACATGAGATGAACTGATAGGGATTTTCACAACATCTACAGAGAATGGTCTGAAAAGGAGAAAACATCCAGTGAGCAGCAGTTCTCTGGTCGAAAAAATGCTTTGTTGATGCCAGAGGTCAGAGGAGAATGACCAGACTGGTTCAAGATGACAGAAATGCAGATCAAAATACAGTAAATAACCATTCCTTACAACCAGGGTATGCAGAGAAATACCTCTGAACGCAGCACATGTCAAAACATGAAGCAGAAGACTCCTCTCAGCTAAGAACAGAAAAATGATAGTTTGAGTTCACATGGAGTCGCCGCAATTGGACAAACAAGGATTATGAAATGGTGCCTGATCTAATGAGAATATCTGCTAAATATAGGGGCCAAAATAATCTGCATCAATAATCAGCCATCAGCTGCTCTGATTTCTAAAAAACTTGTATTGGTCCTAGAAAACCCCATATTTTCCAATCTCTAATTGTGATGGCACATTTGGTGTGTTTCCTACTTAAGTAACGTTGCTGTCCATGTCCATCTTCTTCTTCTTCTTCTAAATCTTTCCGGCAGGCTGTACACTGAGAGGTGCAATGCTGACCTCCAAAGGAAAATATGTTTACATCCACACAGTCCAAAAGGTATCTTCTTCTTCGAATCATTTTTAGGCAGGCTGAACACCAAGAGGTGCACTGGCGCCTTCTTCAGGGAGAAGAAAAACAAAACAAATATTTGTCTCTGAGACCTGCCCAACCACGTTCATCCCTTGATGATTACGGTGACCCCCATGTCTTCAAAGCTCATCAAAGAACACCGTGGACGTCCAGCCAACAAATCTCAAGACATCATGGACAAAATCTCAAAAGAAGAGTTTTGTGCACCTTGTTGAATCGGTGCCACAAATACTACAGGAAGCTCTGAAGACTAAAGAGGGTTCAAAACCAGTACCGGTAAAGTGTACACCTACTACAGTGGCTGGTGAGTGTAGGTTAATGATTCCACCTCAAGCATCTGATGTGGACTATCCTTTTACAAACAAGCCAAGTTTTACAATGTGTTTATAATGGAGCTTGCCTTTTTTCCCCCCAGTGTTGACAACAGCAATGTAATTAAATCCCCGCAGCTCAGGGCTGGATTCTAACGACTTACATAACTGTGGATACAGCACGACCATCAGTGGCCAGAGAGATCACATCACATCACAGAACCCACGCTTATATAACGCAGCACAATCACTATTTTATACAACTTAATCCAGAAACAGCAAACGAGCAAAGTGTAGAAACACCGAGTGTTTTCCCACCAGTGTCATCACTCGTTGAACCGAAACTCCTACACAACAGCGTTAGGGATGAGTGAGTGCTGCATCGATTGTGGTGGTACGCCATGAACTCTAGTAACCCCTCTGTCTGTCTGTCTTGACTGAAGGAGATTTGTTAGCTTCGCCATATACACACCGCAGCTCAACGCATTACTTCGCATGTGTCGGTGAAATAAACCGGACAGGCTTCAGTTTCTCCACGCAAACAAACAGCACTGTGTTTAGTGTCGTGTTATTGGTGATATTGGGCTGCAACAACGTGCAGCTCGGCGGCGCAGCAGGCGCGGTGCCAACTCGTCAAGCTAACGTTGTCAGCTAACATCGCTGTCAATTAGCTACTGTCAACAACCGAGCTTACGTCAACACAACGGGATTAAAACACAGCAGAGAAGTGAGCTCGGCTCTAACGTTATTACTTTTGGACATTTTCACGTGAATTTACGGTACACGAACAGCAACAACATCGCCCTGAAGATTAGCACAAACTGCCCCGCTCCCAGCCACTAAGTCCAACTGTAGCCTGGCTAACCAGCGAGAAGACTGTGGCCGCCATCCAAGAGACCAATAAGAAAAAGCAGAGAACTTACATTTGAAGGACGACGTTCAGTATATGTACAATAGTTTCGAGGTGCTTTTCGGGTCGGATATCGATCATCTTAACTCGGCACCGCCCGAGTTAACGGTCCTTTCAGTGGAAGCGCCTCACTCTCAGAAGGATGCGGCCCATCCGCTCTTCTCACCTAGCAGCCATTATCCTGAGTGCTGAGAAGGATGTACTGCGCATGCGCACTACACTATGTTCATTTATTTTGATTTAGTCATATTTTCCATATTGTTGGGCCCCCTCATGTGTTACATCAGTTGAATTGAATTGAATATTTTTTTTTTTTATCATTGCACCCAAACAAGTGTTTCTGTCCAGCAACACATGATACATAAATACAGTTACTCACACACAAACATGTGGAAGAACAAGGGAATTTGGAATTTACCTAGGGCACCTACTGGAAAAAAAGTGTGCATGGCTCAACATAGCTCGACTCTACTCTACTTGTTGTTGTTGCTTTTCCATAAGTGATAGTACCTTTTTTTAGTTCCTGCAAGCTGAGCCAATACCCGCACAATGTCGAAATCTAGATCAGTTTAAAAAAGACTGTCAGACAGAGTCTGCACGCCAGTCATTCAGGAAGTTCTAAGTGCTGTTTTTAATTAACTGATTCTAATGATTCTGTTCACCGAAAATAACTGCTTTTCTCGTTACTAGTTTGTGTGTTCTTTTGGTGAAAAATTTGCAACGGCATCTTATGCATCACTTTTCTCCACTAGAAAGGCACTGCTTTAAAAATAATTAAAAAATGTAATTTTTGTTTTAGTGGCAACCAGTAGGGCACTTCATGTTTTTACCACTCCAGAGGGAACTTAAGTGTGTGTCTTGTGACTCAAGAGGGCACTTTAGTGTGCAGAGATTTTGTCCATTGCCAACAACTGAGGTTTATAAATAAATAAACCTTACTTACTACCATACTTACAATGAAGTTCATATTCACCTTAGTAAGTAACATTATTTTACTTATATTATATATTCAAAGTACACATACTTTGTTTACTTTGTTATTTGTATTTCTAGCAACTTTTGATTTTACTCCACTACATTTCCTAAATAAATGACCAAATAAAATGATGAGGAAGAGTTGGTAATGGTCTGTATTTACAGTACAGAGCTTTTCTAGTCTTGGTGAGCAGCTTTACACTATAGTTTTGTCATTCACCCATTCATACGCTTCAACACAGGGTTACGTGTCTTGCTCAAGGACACATATAGACTAGTAGGGCCAGAAAGTTAACCCACAACCTTCCATCCAGTTGAAAGAAAACTCACCCTACCACTGAGCTACCATGGCATAAGTTTTTTAATACTTTTATTTCTAAACGTAAAGTTCATTTTATATCAAGTACAGTAAATGTCATATACATTTTGACTTGTCAAAAGTGACTTGAACTTCTACCAAAGTCATTTTCTAGTGAGGTACTACTAAAGTATTTAGGTACTTTATACAAGACTGGGCGACTGTTGATGATTTACAGAGATTTAATGATTTGAAACTTTAACTTTAACGACAATTATGAAAGAAAACGTATGGCTATGTGATCACTATGGTAACAAAGGTTTTGTTCCCGACGTCACTTCCGCTCAGCTCAACGACGCCGGGAAGTACCGTGTGCGCTTGCTGCTGTGTAATTGAAACTGGACGGCAAAGTTCATTCATTCATTCTTTGAGACGAAATCTCACGTCGTCTACTGTCCATTATACGTTAGCTTACTCAGTCAGGTAAGCTAACCCAAACCGTGTAGCTCTGTCGGCTAATGTTTTCTCGTTGGTCTGGTTAGCGCTTGTGTTTTATTCGCTGCTAGCCAGTGTTAGCCACCTCGTGCTAAAAATATCAACACCAGTGACTGTGAATGCTGTAATTAGGTGGTATTCTGTCGCTGTGTGTGGAAACATGCAAGCAAAACGACACCCGTGCGACACCAGACAATGTCTCTGTGTGTCATTGTTCTTTCACATTCACTATTCTGTGTCCTGACACCTCTCCTTCTGTTTTCACCCAATTCCTTCTCTCTACAAGGGGTGTGTGTGTTTGTTTCTGTGTGTGTGTGTGCGCGTGAGTGAGTGAGGAGCAGGTGTGAGCCATGTCAGTGTCAGTGATCATAAAGTGGGGAGGTCAGGAGTACTCTATCAGCTCCCTGTCCGAGGAGGACACAGTGATGGATCTGAAACAGTCCATAAAGACTTTGACGGGCGTGCTGCCAGAAAGACAGAAGCTGCTGGGCCTCAAGGTCAAAGGTGAGAAGGGCCTCAGTGATGACAAGTGCACTGCATGCAGAGCTGCAACTAACGCTCGCTTGGAGCGATTTGGTCCAGTAAATGTCCTGGAAATGATGATGTTCACAAATGTGTTTCCGTTTGAATGTTATATTGAGCAAAGGACCCAGAAAATATTCACATATAATAAGAAAACTAGTTGATGATTAATTTAGTAAGTTTATTAAGTTATTTTGAGCTATTTTGATCTCTTTGATATCTGTTCTGCCCCCCAGGAAAACCTGCGGAGGATGAGGTGAAGCTGGGCTCACTGAAGCTGAAGCCTAACACCAAGATCATGATGATGGGAACCAGAGAGGAGAGTCTGGTAGGTGACTCCAGGGTCTACAATCCTAAACTAGTTTCTTTTCTAACTGGCTAGTGTTTGGGTAAATAACTAGCTTTGGTCAAGTGATTAATCAGCCACTTGGCCACCCAAATGAATTACTCTTTGTCTTTATTTTCTGATGTGTACACTTGTGCTTGTGTTTTATTTTGTGAAGGAAGAGGTTTTAGCCCCTCCCCCAGAGAACGATGATGTGGTCAATGATTTTGATATTGAGGACGAGGTCATTGAAGTGGAGAACAGGTAAGTTATTTTTTTTTATTTTTGTCCATGAATGTACAGAGCCTGGTTAAAACGTGTTATTTCTGTTTTCAGGGAGGAGAACCTCGCTAAAATCGCCCGCAGAGTGAAAGACTATAAAGTGGAGGAGTTGAATCCACCCAGAGAAGGCAAGGGCCTGCTGGTATTGGATGTGGATTATACACTGTTTGGTGAGTTATTGTAGATCCAAACTGTTATATTGGTTGTTGAAAACTGTCTTTATGATTTTAGGTCTTGTTAAGCAATTCGAATTTGGACACTGTGCATTAATATCTGCAATCCTGTTTGTTTTCAGATCACAAGTCGTGTGCAGAGACGGGTCTGGAGCTGATGAGACCATACCTCCACGAGTTCCTGACATCAGCTTACGAGGACTATGACATTGTCATTTGGTGTATGTCTTTACATTTGTTTGATTTTCTTCTCTTCCAAGTGTTGCATTGCATGGAATAACATGTAGTATGGATGTCTTACACTCTCTCTCTCTCTCTTTAGCTGCTACAAGCATGAAGTGGATTGATGCCAAAATGAAAGTAAGATTTTTCCCACTGTTGAGTGCTGGTGTCATGATGCTGCTGTGTTGCTGTACTGTACCACCGTTTTGTCAAAAGGTGGCAGTGTTAATCCATTTTTAATACACACTATTTGTGTTTGTGTATTTGTTCCCTCTTTAAGGACTGTTTCTGACATAAGTGTGTGTGTGTTTTTGTGTAGGAGCTGGGAGTGACTGACAACCCCAACTACAAGATTACCTTCATGTTGGACAGTGCAGCCATGATCACAGTACACACTCCTAAGAGAGGGGTTGTAGAGGTTAGTACATGCAACTGATCTTGAAGGAACATGTTTGTCTGTGACTTCACTGCTGTGATTCCTTCACATCATCATCATCATCATCATCATCTGACTTACTGTGTTTAATGGCTGGCTCGTGTCCAGGTGAAGCCCTTGGGTGTGATCTGGGGGAAGTATGGAGAGTTTTACAACAGGAAGAACACGATCATGTTTGACGACATCGGACGGAACTTCCTCATGAACCCACAGAACGGACTGAAGGTGGGCGGCCGACATCGTCATTATCATTTTGACCTTCACCTCTTCCTCCTCATCATTGTCGCGTGTGTGCTTTTCCTGTTTTTCTGTTTTATGTGGTGTCCGTATTTTTCAGATTCGACCCTTCATGAAGGCTCACCTGAACAGAGAGAAAGACAGGGAGCTGTTTAAACTTTCGCAGTACCTCAAAGAAATTGCCAAGCTTGACGACTTCACTGGACTCAACCACAAACACTGGGAGAGGTTGGCGCACACGATAATCTCAAATAAGACCTGGTATTAACAGTGTGAATCTGCATTTGGAAAAGTGTTATAGTGTAATATTTAATCCCTGTGTTTCTAGGTACTTATCCAAGAAGCAGCAGCACCACTGAGGAGGGGTGTGGACTTCATCCTCAGCTAAGACGTGGACTGGATGCCTCTGTCCCTGCATCCAGTTCTCGGGCACATACGAGTTCATTTCAAACCTCACCGCAAAAGAATCCTACATTAATCCTGCAGCGAGCGACACTCGAACGCTCAGGACGGCGACAGGCTTCCCAGTTTCTATACAGTATGTGCATGTTATCTGTGTCTCGCAGATGGTGACAGGATTGTTCAAAAATATTGTTTGCTTTTACAATGAGAGCTGCTGCTGTAACTGTGGAGGACGTATATAAAAAAAAAAGAAAGTGCAATCTGGTGTTCATGAAATTGGCAGTTTATTGGCATACATATATATATATATATATATATATATATATATATATATATATATATATATATATATGTATAATGCTGTTGGGAGCAGTTTAACACGTAATATCATGCAACAATCCTAAAACGGTTCAGATGGTCACCTAACTTTAATCCAAACCCTTGACCTTGTCACACGCGTTGATGGAAAACATCATCGTCGTCTGTCGTGACCTTCATGGAAAGGTCACTGGAGTGATATCAGAGACACTGTTACGTGTTTTTTTTTCTCCCGTCTCTGCTGTGAAGCTGGATGCACAACCGGAGACGTGTGTACATGTTTTTGTTTCGTTGTTGTAGGTTTTTGGTTTTATTCACACTAAATGCACTAGACTTATGTTGTGAAGAGGTTTTGATAAAAAAAAAAGAAACCGTTTTGGGTTAAATACATCGACGAACAATGTAAGGATGTGGAATAATAACGGGGGGAGAATACGACAGCACAAAACATGCATCTGGTTTGTTTTTTTTCTTCCTTTTGTAGCCTCTGAAGTTAGTGTGTCTGCTCACAGGAGAAGAGGAACAAAGAGATGTTCCCCTTTTTTCATGAGATCTGCCTTCTGGTGTTTTCCCTCATCACATCTTTACATCCCCGCTGTAAATAATGACAATAAACCCCTTTTTTGTACCTGAATTGTCTTTTCTGTTTGTCGTTTAATTCACAATTTATTCATGTATTGAATAAATAACACACCAAAAAAGCCAAACATTTTGATGTTCATCAGTTTATTATGAAATGTAAAAACAGAAAAGGTAGAAAGTATATGTCTTAACAATATAAGTTAGTTAAATAGAAAACGAATGATAAATAAATACTATACAGGTATACATTCCCTCCCAATGCACACAACCTGTTTATTTGAAAACAATTGGGAGTGAGAAAACAAACATTTCCATCCATCTTCATTGTCTTCGTCCTTTACGGCAGCCCAGTGTTCAACATAATTAGCAGACCGCGTGTTGTTTTTTCACCCTGGAGACGAGAGAGAGATTGGGATTATTTGGATAAATGGTCAATTCCTTAAACAAATGTGCTTTAGTAACGACGTCCATGTACTTACACGCACTGGTTCCAGTGGCTCCATGGTCCGTTAGTATATTTGTCCTGCGCCCGCACACAGAAAACGTACTTCTTACGATGGACGCTGACTTCATACTCTGTGTCCTCGGTGATGTTGTGCTGCAGCGAGAGAGGAGGCGGGCGTGTTAGAGGCAGAGAAATGCAGTGGAGCAGTTTCACCACAGCTGATCTATATATCGTGCATGCATCCATTACCACAATGTGCTCTTCAGAGTCACAGGAATGTCCATGATTGACCAGTTTGACCTGGAACTGCAGGCCATAGTAGGTGCGCGGGGTTTCCCAGGAGTCAGGGTAGCTCCAGGTGAACACCTTCCCATCACTCAGGCGCAGGTCAGACAGTTTCTGTGGTCTCACTGATTCAGACGATTTAGAAGATGTCTTTAATATTCTGACCACGTTGACTTTTATGTGAATAGTTAACAACGACTTACCGATGTCTCGCAGATAGAAAACCTTTGTGTAGGCCTCCAGGCGAGAGTAGCTGTGGATGTAAACCGTGAGAAAGATGCGGTGTTGTTCCTCTATGTATGGACAGCTCAGCACCTGACAGTGAACCCCGGACCCATCAGCATCCAGCACGCACGGGATCTTTTCCAAATGGCTGGATTCAAACACAAACACATTGCTGTTCTTAGTGACTGCCGATCCACTCCGGATGGACAGACTGAGCTTTTGAAACTCACCGCTCTGCCTTCACCAGGAGCACAGCGGCGTTGGATCTGTCCTGCGTTCTTCTCCAGGTGCAGTGGAAGGCGCCTTTGTAATTTGGTGTCGAACAGTGGATGTGACCTAGAGGAACAGGAACATGGTTAGAAATCTGTTCTCGGTAACAACTTATGACCTCTCTTTTATTGAAACGTTCCCGTTAGTTCAACATTTGAACAGTTGAAGTCAGAAGATGACTTGGAATGATTTGACTAAAGCACCAAAATGCCAAATGAACTAACCCTAACCCTAACCCACAACCTTTTCTTGGTCCAGTCAATCGTTATCTCCCTCTCTGTCTGTTTGTCTTTTTTTGTCTGCGAGTGTAATTTCCCCTCTCCGTCTGCCTTATCTCACCTTCTGCGGGGGATTTCTCCTCCAGGATGACGGTCCTGTTGTCTGGGTCAAGTTGGACCAGGATCACAGTGTGGTTGAGGTACTCTCCGTGAGGACCCAGGTGACAGGTGTAATTTCCAGCGTCCATCTCCTCCACCAGGACCTCGACGTGGTTCCCCTGCAGAGGTGGACTCAACTCCACGCCTGAAACAAGGACATGAGTCAATGAAGCAAAAGATAACCATTTAGAATCTTAATTCCAAATATCACATGGTATAAATACTATTGCTAGTAGAAATAGTATTTATTTCTAAAGGTACCGTGTGTAAAAAATCAATCATTTATACAATCGGGAGATAAAAATTAAGTATAGACATTTAAGTCTCGCTTAAAAATGTACTTTTATCAGAAAGGCCTTTATGATTTCATCAGATTTGACTTCTTGCATCAGTTTTATGTAAGAAAATTTGAATTTAAACGTCTCTGGCTGATTTAAATTAGATTTCTTTGTTGGATTTGGAAGGTTTTATTACCATTTTTCTTCCAAAACACAGGCTGATTCTGATACGCGCCTCCACACGTCAGAGGAACGTACTCCCGCCTGTCGTCGCGGTGAGGCACCCTCAGGACCAGGACTGGTTCAAAACGAAAAGAAAACAATAAAACACCGTCTTGAATCAACGTGGTGAGGTGGACATCTTTTTTTTAGTGGAGAAGGTTACGCACCATTATCCATGAGAATCTCTACGGTTCCTTGGTCGGAGTAAACGCCGCACAGAGCGGAGAACAGGAGCATGAGGAGAAAGACGCCCATCTGTGAGAGAGGACGATGAGTTAGTGGAGAAGTAAAGGACAGTAAAATCAACACAAATGGAAAAGACTTGGTATTTGTGCATAAAAAAGAGAAATCCAAACAACAAAAGTGTATCTTTCCACCAAAAGGTCAAGGGTTTGACCCCTGTGTGTCACTTTAGAATAAAAGTATCTGCCGAATGTAAATGTTGTAGGGTTAAAAAGAACTATAGTTTTTCTCTGTAAAGTAACTTATATTGTCCATATTTATATTTGTGTGTCGCAGTGTTGCTCTCACTTCAACTGTGGATTGTTTCTCTTTCATTTATTTGAACACTTGACACAAAACGAGTTGGGAATTTAACATTCCACGCTTGACCTTTGCTAAACTTTTACATTTGCTTTCATATTTTTGTATTGATTTATTTAAGTGTTATTTAAACAGATCATTTCTCCTGTAACTATTTCCTAACTGAGAACCAACACTAATAACTATTCATTTTAGGACGTCATTTAAAGTAGAAGTGATGAAGCCTGAATAAATCTGTCATTATCACCAACAGAATACATCACTGTCAAACTAAATGATAGTGTCATCCTTTAAAAATAAGAATAACTTTACACCAGTGTAGTAAAACAAATAAAACAAACAACAGGTCTTACCTTGACAAAGAGATTAAGAGACTTGATCCTCACTGATGGAAGCTAATCTGAGAAGTGAGAAGGCTGCGCTGAATGTGTTCAGTTTGTCATCAGCCTGTGGCTTTATGTATGTATGGCGGTAAAAAAAAAAACACACACACACACACAAAGGAACTTCCTTATTTATGTCTGTGGTTTTGAGTGTGAGTGAATGAAACATATAAGGATGACATAATGATCTATTCCATGAGGTGAACTCGGCCGAAGACAATAGGAGACCTTTATCCAGAATTATACAGAAGTTTACGCATTTGTCACAAGCCTGCGATGATGGACACGTGTGCATAGAGACGCCTAGGTGTGTTTATTACTAGTGTTTAGTTTATTTCAGTCACAAATAAACTACAAACAACGAGAAAATACATGTATTAATGGTGAGAATGTGGGCATGTATCCACACATAAATCTCTGTGTGTGTGTGTGTGTGGGTGGCTAAGAGAGTCATAAGGAGAATGACAATGACAACATTTAAGAACAAAGGTCCAGTTCACATTCCCCCCCCCCATCATCTTTAATCTGCAGTAATGGTGCGTGTAATATTTCGGTGGAAAGGGAACTGGCAAAGTGCCCATGACGTGCGCACGTTAATTGAAAACACTCCAGGTTCTGCAGGAAAATGGATACGAGAAGAAGAACAAGAAAGCAAAAGTGGCGATGACAACACTCCAACTCCGTGGAAGTGAAAAAGGAGAACAGAGATGTCTGGATTGCAGGTATAAAGAGAAATGAAAACATGTTTAAGAACGAATAAAAACACGATGGTCATTTTTGGAAGATACCTGCGGAGCGATATGATTATTGCAGGAGTTTCCACTATTTCCACATTTACTTCTACCCTTATGCTTCCTCTTACTCCGCCCTCTTTATTCTTTATCTGAAATTGGAGCTGTGGGGGAAATGTAAAAAAGACGAGTGTATCGTATTTGTGGCATTTCACTGATGCTCTGCAACTCTACAGAAAAACTCCCCCTGTATCACACCTTATACAGTGACATAAGACGAGTCAGTCATCTTGACCACAACAGTGTTCTCTTGTTGTGGTTCCTGCTCTGTGTTTTGTCTCGAAATAAAACATCGAGGTAGAGTCGAGGTCACATTTAAGGGCATTTCCCTGCCCTTAAATGTGGCACAAAATGGAGACCCCTTCGCCGACCTTCACCGCTGCTCTGCCTCTCACTAACGTTCAGCACATGCCTCTCAAGTGGGTCATTAAAGCTCCTTATTTCTCCACATTAAAACCCAAGAGCCTGCTTGATACATGTTTACTGGCTGAAATTCCTTCCTCATTCCACCACTGGCAGCGTGACATCTGCCCTATTGTTGCCGAGCTGGGAATGCCAGCTGACAGCACTTCTCAGGGGGCACAGTGCGTCGTGTAACCGGGCAGGTTCTCTGTGGAAAAGCCTCGTTGCATCAGTGAGAATTTTCCTTGTTCTCTTTGGCGGCAACGGGTCGATTGAGAAGAGGGAAGTTGAGGTGAGGGAAGGAGGAAATCGAAGGAAAAGAGAAGCTGCCCTGTTCTGCAGACTTTGACCTTTAAATATGATATTAATGACCTCTATTTAACTTAGCATGGCTTAACATTAGCAAGCCAGAATTTAAAATGAGATATTGGATTCTGAACTGGCACGAATTGATGTGAGGAACCCATTGTTATCCTTCAGATTATTATGATATCCGTGTATTTGCGGTCATTTTTGAGGGGGTTAACATGCTTAAAATGTCTTGAAAAGAAACCTGGAAGTCAGATTTCGCGAAAACGCGATATTGAAATTGCTCCCTGACCCGTGCGGCAAAATTGAGCTTCACCAAATTTCCCGAAACTTGGTGGGAAGATGTTACAAAACAAAAAAAGTTGACCATAACCGTGGCCTCAACTCAACAGGAAGTCGGCCATTTTACGTAAATCTGGGTTGAGGATTTTTCGGAGGGCTGTGGTGCCGGAAGTGACGCACTGAGGGCCCGCGCCGGCAACTATTCCCAAAGCTAGAAGTCCCGAAGTTTTCACTACAATAGAGGAATTTGAGAGAAATCTCAGAAAAGTAGCAGAAGAGGCTTCCAAAATATATCACTTATAAGAAAACAACTCAATTTCGGGGAAAAGAGCAGGGGTTTAGGGTTAGACATGGAGAAGAAGTGAGGTTAGGGCCCTAAAAAAATGTCACGGTAAAGGCTATATTTCGTAGGCATTGACAGCTATATTATACAGCCAAGTCCTTAGCCTCGAAACATCATAAAAGTGAAAAAACACAGTGACTGTTGAGTGAGGGAGAGTCCTAGTTCATTTTTCTACATAGCCTGTATATACTACTGCTACTGCTACTGTATATACTACAGTAGCATTTCGGATTTTCCCAAAGTACCACCAGAGGAAGCTCACGTACCACATTTTAGGAACCACGGTACTAGACTACTTTATTAGGTACGCCAATTCAACTGCTTGACTCAAACACCAATTTGGCCAATCACAGGGCGACAACTCGACCTGCTGAAGTTCAAACCGAGCGTCAGAATCAGGACAGAAGTTTATTTAAGTGGCGCTTTCTGTCAACAGAGCGTGGCACAGTTGATGGGGCCAGAAACTGGGTGAACAGAGAGTGCTCTGAACTTCTCTGGGCGGAAATGTCTTGAGGTCAGAGGTCACGGGGGCCCGACTTCTGCAAGACGATACACAGCAAGAGCAGATCATCATAAATCAACCCTTGCTACTTACAACAACAAACACTCAAAGAGACAGAGACGGAGGTTGAGAAATAGAAACAATGATCAATTTTAATTAAAAACATTTTTATTTTTATTCAAAATATGCAACTGTGTTTCTGGTGTCCGTCCTTTTTGCCGCGTGAATGTGTGTGAGTGTGTCTTGGTCGTCAAACAGCCACACACAAACACACACTTGCACACATGGTTTGACGACTAAATGTTGATAACATGATTACTCTGATTGTTCTGTGAAGCGGAGTGAAATAAAGTATTAAGTCCAGCAGAAGCTGAGTAAAACCTCCAGGCCCACTCTCTTGTCAACGAGGAGGATACATCTGTTTGCTAACTAGAAATCACAATAGAATACTTTTCTTTACAGCGGTTACTGCCTTAAATGTTCTCTTCTTCATTTTCCTGAATAACTCATCGTTAAAGTATCTTTCTGCCTTCGTTTCTGAATGTCTGCACTGGATGACTCCGCTGAACTTGAACAGAAACAGAAACACAGAAACATTCAAACATCAGCATTGCTAAGAAGAAAAAACCCATGAAGCCATCTGACAGAGTTCTCTTTTTGTTGTTCGGTTTCCATAGGAACATTAAAAAAAGGGGTCAACGTTCAAAAAGGTCTACATTTCAATGTGTAAAACCAAAAGGAGAGAGTCTTTTTCTCTATTCAAGGGTCCTTTTGCTCCAGCAGACGAATAAGAAGGAAGAAGAAGAAGGAAGAAGAAGGAGAAGAAGGACGAAGAAGGAGAAGAAGAAAATGAAAAACAGAAGTGCAAACATAAAATAAATCAGCTTTGATTCTTTTTTTTTCCCACAAGGGAGTTAATTCTCCACCGGCATGGGCTCTTGTGGCAGTGTAGTGACTGCTTCCACTGCCACTGGCCCTGTGGCCTCCTGCAAATGTCCTGCTGTGGTTACTGGCTCTGGTGGCTGGCTAAGGATGACCTGCACCACGTAGTCCCTGGAGATGTTGAGTTGGTCCAAGCGCAGTCTGTCAGTCAACGGCCGACCTGAGAAAAACCAGCGCTGGGTCGCTGCAGGCACGGCCTCCTGACTTTGTAGGCGGCGCTTCATCATGCCCACTGTGTCCGTGCAGCGCACCGCTAACCGGAGGTCGCGGCCCGACGAGAGCCGCAGCCGGAGCTGGCGCTCCCCTCCTGAGGTGGGGTCACCGGCGCCGCCCGTGGACGGGTCCGCAGCCCCGGAGTCTGGATCGGAACCATCCGGCTCATCAGAACACTCTTCAATCATGTTGACGGGAGGAGAAAGGCAGTAGACCGGCAACTGGTACCGATTCCCCAGTTCATCGTAACATTCAGTCAGAGCACCTTGAAGAGAGAGAAAAGGTGTCACCGCACTTAAATGGCTTGTTTCCATCTTGGTAAAGTTCAGTTTGGAACGGTAAAACCATCGTACAGGATTGAGCTTCAACTGAGAACTGTACCTTTTCTTGTTAGGCGGGGGGTGTGGCCTGTGCCTGATGGCCATGTCAGCGAGATACGCAGCGTGATGTTGTTCGACAACGAACAACGACATAGGACGCCAAACAACAGACAACAAACGGAGGACATCCAGCTGCTTTTTTCCTGCTTGTTTCGTGGCTGTTTGCTTTGTAAGAGAATAGACTGCGGGCGTTGAAGAAACAACGGTCACAAGGGAGTGATGCTTTTCTGTCGCGGAATGAGCTGACTGACATGGTTCCAGCTCCGCCTGTACCGTATAATACCATTACTCCAGTACCCACAGGGGAGGGTACCGAACAATGGAATATGTACTGTGCCGAAACGAACCGTTCCACTCAGTGGAAACACGGCTAAAGAAACTAAAGACACTTTTAAAGCAGTTAACGCAACATAATACTACTCGAGAAAACTATTTAATCCTAAACAAACAACTTCCAAATCATTTAGTTGGGTCTCTTGGCACTCTCTCATTCCCACTCTACACTTGCGGTCATGAAGACTAAACAAAGGCAAAATAATCACAACAATAACAAAAATCACACTGCAGCCTGAAGTTAGTCAGCAACCACAAAAATGAATTATCTGCATAGCACATCAATAAAACTACTGAGTAATTAGTACTTCTTTTATTTAAAGTTTTAAAGTTACACTGTCAAATGAGTGTAAACTCTGAGAGTGTTACTCTGTGTGGTGGTGTTTAGAGCTCCCGTTGCATGAATGCATTTCCACGTCGCTGCACACAGGAAGTGAGTAGGTTTGTGTCAAGACAGACAGAGGCAACGTCAACATTGTGCTCATCAAGTGAGACGACTGCAAACAGTTAGGGGTACGACTGCAAACGCAAGGAAGTGCCTATGAAAAGTTTTAGAAGATGATCGTGCGGTCATCGAGCAGATTTACAGGATAAACACTTGTTGCCCCAGTCTACCGAGGAATTTTGAAGCAATTACAACAGGGAAGTTCGTAAACGCTGCTGGCTTTGTTTTAGTTTGAAAACTGCGGGGCTGCGGCATCTCGACGGACGCATTACTTCCCTGAATCACCTTTATCAGTCGTAACACGTTCTCATTAGGGTTAGTAACATTTTCTGAACTAAACAAACGGCAGAAAATATAATCAGCTTCCTCTCTAATAAATAAATAAATAAAATAGTCAGTTTCCTTCTCTGCATTGAACCCATCCTCTACTAGAAACCTTCCTAGAACAAGGCAAACAGAGATGGCAGACTTCACCCCATTCACGCAACAAGCCTCTGGCGCCCTCTGTTGATCAGAGTGGCAAATGCAAGCAAGTGCGGACTCACAGAGCCACCGAAAACAGCCCTTTTTTTCACCTGGTGGGGATTCAAACCAGTAACCCTCCGGTTACAAGCCAAATTCCCTTTCCACTTGGCCGCATGCTAACCAGGTGGAACAGTTCGGGCCAGTTATTTTGGTACCATTTCTAATGGAAACGCGAAAGAATGCATACTGTGCCGAAATGAACCACTCCACATGAACACGGTTCCATTCGGAAAAAAGTACCAAAATAACTGCCCCGGAACGTTCCACTTGGGCACATACACGCGTAACCATATATAGGTTTTCATCCGTGATCGTTTATAGATGCAGCAGAACATCTATAACATCGACAGCACGTCCAGCAAAAGTCGTGTCAGGGATAGAGATAGTGTGGCTTTAACTAAACAACTTTGTTTACTGTGGTTACAAATTCAAACAACGCCAGCTTACATGATTCAATTTGCTGTAATGGTCTGCTGAACTTAACCACAGCTGCATAAAGTCTGTTATTTCTGAAGTATATACTACGAGGCAGTTCTGTGGTCAAAGACGGCGCTTAGCCGAGCCTGAGCTTCATAACTTTATGTTAAGTTAATGTGTCGTTTTCGTGTATTTCCACCATCACGTCCATAAACTGAAAGTCAAAAAAAAAAAAGGGCACATATCATTTTCCCTGCAGCAAAATGAAATGGAGAAATGAGAGTTGAACTCAACACAAAACAAAG
Source organism: Solea solea (assembly GCF_958295425.1). NCBI lineage: Eukaryota > Metazoa > Chordata > Actinopteri > Pleuronectiformes > Soleidae > Solea > Solea solea. Next base: position 5,961,775 of record NC_081137.1, on the reverse strand, counting down.
ACTCAGAGGGAAGAATTCAGGGTGAAAGCAGGAGAGAGAAGGGAATGTAATGTTGTGCTGCAGAGTTGCATTGTTGTGTCACCGGTGACCAACTGTGATTCAGACACAGAGTGAGGAGGAGTTGGTGGAGACAGGGGGAAATGAGCTCTAGACAAGAGGTCAACTTATTCCACAAACAGAAACTCAGTACTGTGGTAGTGGCAGAGGGGGAACCCAGGGGTCCACGAGGGGATTTCAGACACGCTCTCCTGCAAATAAATGCATCTATACTGTTCATACCTGAAAACCGTTGTGGTCATGAGGTATTGAGTTTTTTTTTATATTGGATCGATTAAGAGAAATGGAAAAGTTTGGCTTTTAAACGCGTAGCGCTGGGGATGTTGTATTATGACTTAAACGTGGTGTTTAAAAGTGAGAGTGGTTCGTGGGGCTGAGATGAGTCAGCAGGAGGCCCACATCATGTGATGCTGTGGTTTAAGTGAGAACGTCGACCACGCGACACCTCGACACACACACACAAATATGAAATATTTTTGAATTTAAATAACTAAAACAGGTTTTTTTTTTCTTTAATGTTAATATTTACAGGTTTCTTTGCTCCACATAACAAAGTAATCATTAAAACCTTTGGTTTGTGGACAAAACAAGACATTTGAGAATGTAAGGAACATTTTCTGGACCAAACAACTAATAAAAGGATTAATCAACAATAAAAAATAATCAATAGTTACAGCCCTTGTGACATTAGAAAAAAACTAATTACTGTTTTCTACTTAGTAAAACTTTTAAATACCGTAGATGTTAACTACTGTTGACAGTTGGACCAGAGTCAGACTCAAACTAGCCTGGGCAGTTTGCTCGTGTGCCACCGTTTCCCCGTAGGACTGAAATCTAAGATTATTTTCATAATCCGTTAATCAGTCAATTCTTTTTCCGAATAACTGATTAGTTGTTCTTAGTCCTGTTATTTGTGTCAGAAACAAAGAGCTCAATGGGACACAGCTGTCATAGCTAATGCTACAAAAGGCAAAAGTAAATAAGAGATGAATGCTTAACATGTTTCCCTGACACCGAGTTAAAAATACAAAAACATTTGATACCAAACTCTGTGTCTGTTTATCCAACAAGTATTTTTTTCCTTTCCAGCTGGCTCCACCTCAGTGTTTATCCTTCAGCTGCAGAATGCTAATGGATTCAAGGTGGTGCCAGTGCTTTTGTTTATGGGAATTCATTATAAAACCAGAGTTCAGTGGAGAGGATCAACCTTGCAATAAATTCAATTTTATGACCGAAGCAGGAAAACATTTGTTTCTGTGAAAAATGCTTTTGTTGCTTCACTGCCGTTTCACACTGCCACCCAAAAAGAAGCTCAACTCAAGCCTATAGAATGATGTGAATCTGTATAATCAGCATTGTTTATGTGTATTTTCACATGCCGACACTTATGAAGCTGCTGTAGGACGAGTATTATTATGCAGTCACTGAATAAGCTGATTGTGAGTGGTCAGTGAGCCCAGTCCAGATATACTGTAGACATGGTCTCATGTACAACAACCTGAATGAAAATGAAAAAAAAAATGTCCATTTTTTTGGATGGTCCACTGACCTACCAGGATTAGCTTGAAGATGATACTGAACTCCCTAAGGCCTGATGCTAAATTGAGCTAATGAGCAGTTCCGACCTGACCAGGGAGCCATGTAAATGATTTGCCACCGTCAACCACTCTACACCGGCGCTCACCTACTTCCTTTAAAGCAGTAATGTGATCCATCTGTGGAATAAGAAGACCTCAGAAGTGAAAATGATCCACAATGGCATAAACAAAGGACACTCATAGACCTACTGCATTTCCTAACCCCTTATCCTAACCTTAAGCATCACAATTTAATGTCTAAGCCTAACCATTGTCCTGAAACCCAGTCTTAATCTTAAAAAAGCCTTTTAAAGCTGTAAGGATGAACCAAAACATCCTTACAAGGATAGTTTGAATAAAAAAAACAAAACAAACATGTTGTTACCAGAAGGATGGATAAATCTAATCTTGTGAGTCTATACCGTTGCCTGACTTTGGGTGTGTCTGAAAGTCATTACATCACTGTGTGAGAATCACGTCAGGCTACAAGCCAGGGCCGTCTACACAGCGGGAAAATGGTATTAAAAATACTATGGTTTTGTACTGCAGACAGGTTAATGGTGTCACAAACACATTTGCTTTTACTCCTTCTGACCTACATTGATCTCTTACTTGACCTCACTGGAATCCAAAGGTTACTTTTAACATAAAAAGTGTTGAGTGTAACAACTGCACTGTGTAACTTTTAAATATTAACATCTGTTATATTGAAACCACGGTTAGGTTAGTTCACACAATGCTGATGAAGTCTGTCAGCTCCACACGACTCTGTTTCCCAGTAAAGTCGTGTTCACATTCTGCACTGCACTGCACACAGGAAGTGCTTTGTTTTATCCCATTGTCAAGACATAATAAAGCGAGACAACTATGAATGCGTACGACCCATTTAATGAATTAAATTAAGTGAATTCTACTGCTTGACAAGCAGTTTGATGTGACAAAAGCTCTTTGCTGCCAGTGTATACAAACGCACACAGGTCTGATAGTTTTGCTTGACAGAGCCCGTTTTCATCAACAACGAAAATCATTTGAAATTAAATAACATTGAACATTAGTTACTGGGAGCTAGGGCAGCACCTAGCGTTTATTTTCATAATTGATTAATCTGTCAATTATTTACTTAGTTTGTTCTCAAATGTGTTTTGTCCACAAATCAAAATGAAGCAACGCGTTTTAATAATTTCTTTGTTATATGGAGCAAGGAAACCAGTAAATAGTTACATTTAAGAAGCTGAAAAAAATACAGAAACCTTAGATAATATTTGTATATTGTATATATTTCCAGATACTCTACTTTATTATTGTTTTATTATTATTATTATTATTATTATTATTATTTAATATTTTATTTCATTCCATCTTATTTTCCATATAACATATGGATATAAATAAACGTTGTTCAGTTGCGAGTATTGAAAATGTAACGTGTGTGATTTGACCACCCTTTTGCACCGATGAGTGCAATGGTGACATCAGATCAGGGGAATCTACAGCTGCAGCCCAGCATGATCTGATGTGACCAGGCCAAAACTACTGACGGAACTGAAACATGTTTCCACATACACAAAATGCAATTGTCCACAGCTGCTTGTCCCCAATCAGATTAATCTGAAGTGGTTTTACGTGAACGTCTTGGCCCCTGAACAGAACAATTAAAATATGTCCAATACTGGTTTCCCACGAGAGAGGACTCATTATGTTGTGCCAGATTTATATCAGACAGCAGGTATAGCAACATTACAGATTAGACTGAGCCATTCGTTTTTTTTAATGACCTGATTGAGTAATGAATCATCTTATGACATTTACTTTCACAAGCATTTAAAACAGGACAGGAGTGTGGGGAGACAGGGGGAAACTGAGAATGCCACAATCTGGACAAATACGTTAAAAAAACAAAATGCACCTTTTCACTAAAGGAGAACACTTCCTTTTCTCAGCTGAGGTAATATGACTCTGTGGTGACAGTGATCCACATGATGATCCAATGATGATGATGTACCGTGATGACACTGTGCAGTTTCCTGAATCTGAGCCACATCATGCATATTCATGTGAATGCTGTTAATGTGTTTCTGAAGATTCACTATTTTTACTCTTCCTTTGTGAGTGATTATTGCGTTACTTCCTCCTTACAGAAAAACCAAGGTCACCTCCCTTATCATTTATTATTTACCGATTCATTCTACAGAATACACTGTGCATCCTAATGTCCTCACAAGTCTAAGATCTAAAATGTGGTCACCCAGATACACTTAGAGGTTCTTGAAATCCTTTTAACTGCAGACTGAATGCTTCATAACTGGGTCCATATTCACTCTATTAACAAGCCAACTGCCCAGCACAGGAGTGAACAGTCATGTGTGGCAAAGTTCATATGTTGAAAGTGCAGCGCATGCACCACCACACACTTCCGGGTGTTGCTTTACTTCATCTTCTCAACTTTCACCTTTATTATGCAAATTAAAATCCTAGTTATGTGTCTAAGAAAGAGACAATAAACCGCAACTCAAAAGAAAAAAATAAGTCTACAGCTGAGGTTCTGAGTTTATTTTCTCTCGAGATATTGGTAAAGGGGAGTTAAAATACCTTTGTGTTTGGTAATCATCAACTGCAACGTCCTGCACAAAGTCCACCCAAGTGATATTTGATGGACACGCAAAACAAACACTACCTGCTGTGTATACTGTACAGCACTGTGAAAATGTGTGTTACCGTGAGGCAGTGTGATGCTGGCGCCGTCGAGGATGGCCTGAGCCAGCAGGTGGTCATTGCTCTCAAAGGCGCTGGCCGCAGCCCGCAGTGCATCCCAGATTTCCTTCCGGCCCTCGAATGCTGGCGCAGTATCCCAGAACTCATCTCTCTTACTGCGCAGCTGGCCTTCAGTCATCGGGTAGTCACTTTTCCATTTAGGCCGCTCTCTCTTCAGGGGCTGGTTACGCCCTAGAGCCACTGGGAGGAGAGGAGAATGAGAGATGAGAGATGAGAGATGCGAAAGACAGAGGAAGACAAGAGCAGAAGGGAAGATAGAGATTAAACATGGAGGTGGGATATAAAAAGGAGGTGAGGGAATATGGGAATGGAATATCAACAGATATAAAACAGAAGATGAGATAAAGAGCAAAGGAAAACAAGGGAATAATAGGAGTTAGAGACAGCTCAAACGACTTTTAGATACCAATATCATAACAGAGTATCTAGTAATCAGATATAATTGTTTTACATCACTTAAACTCACAGCTGTTTACAACACTGATGGTTTATCATCATATCATAACAGCCATTTCAAAAACAAAAGCTGTATAAAGTATAACAAACATTCTGCTCTGAAATAAAACAGCCCACAACATGACTCAGTTAAAATACTTTTAATCCAATACATTGATTTAGAACAGTAACACACCAAAACCAAGAAGTGTTATAAATATTAAAGCTACAGTGTGTAACTTTGGGTGATGTTATTATTCAGACTCTGTCAAGCAATATTATCAGTGTTTGTGTGTATACATGAGCAGTGCCGGTGCGAACGGTGACTAGAAGTGTTTATCCTGTCAAACTGCTGAAGAATAAGAATTCACTTCATTATATCTTCACTAAAACTCCAACTTGACTGCAGCTGTCTCGATTTACGAGTACAACACTTCTGTTGCCTCCCTCTGTATTGACATAAAACAAATCCCTTCCTGTGTGCAGCACGGTTTAAACGCTGACAAGTTCAGGAGGGAGTGGTGTGGAGCTGATTGGCACAATCAGCTATGTACTGATTAACTCATTGGTTAATGGTTTTATAGAAATGGGCACACACTCACACACGCATGAACACACCAGAGCTGATGCGAGTGTTGTGAGTGTTGCAAGTGTTGTGTTGCTAAACCCTCAAAAGTAGATACAGTATGTTCCGAAGCTTAACATATCCAAAATCTGCAGCAGAATGCCTGATGAACAACATCATCTGGATCCACCGCCTGAGGGGACAACAGGTAGAGGACTGCATGTCCGTGTGTTTGTGTGCCCAACACAGAGACAGAGGAGAAGAGAGCAGTGAGACAAGAATGACGGATCAAGGTGTCGAGTTACACCTGCTGCTGGTAAACGACGATCGCACGGCACAGTCCGACAACCCAAAACTTCAACTGAGAGTTTGTAGTAAATAAGGCTACACTTTGGCTTTGTCCATATTTGGATGGGTATAATGCTCCTGTATATCCCAATAACCCCTACACACTTTTAAATACAATACTCTTCATAATGCAAGTCTCATAAAGCCATTAGATTAAGGTATTCAATTGAGGGTAAATGTGGGTAAATGAGAACATAGACTTTAGTGGAGCACCCGAGGGCAAATCCAGGTGTTGCATCAATATACTCAAAGTGAAAAGTAATGGCTCTTACTGATGCAAATGTAAACAGACTAGAACATGTGCCCTTCTCCAGAAAAAAGTGTGTATATTTCAGAAGTGAGTAATCGAGACCTTGACCTGAGAATTATCTATTTCCGATGGAAGAAAAGCTGCTAAAATCTTTCAAAAAGTATAAAAATCAAATCAATTTCAAAAGATTTACAATGGTACATAAGTGTCCCAGACAAGCTCTTAGGAGTCGCTACAGCGGATCACCTGCTAGTGATCCGTATATTTGATTTAGCAGAGTTTACTATATACCAACTTTTTGGCTGCTCAGCCATGTGCTCGCACTCAGTGTCTGTCCATGTTCTAATTTACCTTTAAACATGACAGTTTGTACTTCGCAGAAATCCTTGGGGATAAATGTGTGCTATAGTATATTTTAGTAAACATGGTTATGACATCTGGTTTAGGGAGAGCAGATGAATGTACATGTGTTCGGGTCTAATTGCCTTGTCTCTGTCGACACTAAGCAAGGTGTCAAGTGCCAGATGTTCACTTCTAACACTGCATCATCGCCTCTTGTTGTGACAAACTTCACAGGGCTGTCTGATGTGTGGACACGTGGGGAAGCTTGGTATAAACAAGATGGAAGACATTGAGGAAACCAGACTATATTTCAGCCTTTCCATGTGATCGGTCCACAGCCTGCGATCTGATCTCGTCCTCTCAGGAAACCACACTGCAAAGTGGTCTGCAGCATCACACTTTGATAACAATCTTTAGAAAAGGGAACGTGTGGTGATGGTGAATTCTATTCAGAGGCCTTTAAGCCGGACACAGCCAGAATTAATCTTCCCAACATTGTCAGTGTCACAAACGAGTCCACAAAAAGGAATTAAGGAGTGCATGACGCATGAGTATGGTCATGACTGAGGCTGGATAATGGGGCCAATAAGATTATCTCAATAAAACGTTCCATGTATTAATGACTGCCATGATACGTTTTATATGATTAAAGATTGATTTCTGCTCCCGAGTCAAGTGGAAGAAATCAGAAAACTGTGGTTTCAAATTTCTCTGACCAGAAAACAACAAATACTTGTTAAACAGACACATTTAACACATCTGAGGTAAAGCATGCAAAGTAATTATACGAAATATCTCAAATGTTTTATTATTTGTGTGACACTGGTGTAAGTATATTTGTATTATGCTGTGCCAATACCAATGTCTTAAGTAAATATTTGACTCATGGCCAATACTAGTTTACTTTTTGGTTTATTTTGTGGCAGCAACATAAAACAATCCTAGTTGCGAATGCAGATTGTGCAATTCCGGTTGGGAATGCTGCGGCTTGGATTCCCATCTATTGTTTTCCCGTTTTCCTCCTTGTACATTTTGCAGCTGATTCGTACATCAAACCATTCGCCCTGTTCAAGGAATTCCTGCTACCATTGAACATGGATGGAACTCTCATCTGCCTTTGATCTGAACTGTGGGAGGCGTAATGGACCAAAAATGATAGAAAACAGGAAAACAATATTTGGAAATTGCTGCCTCAGCATTCAAACTGGTGTTAGCAACCAAAAAAGGGAAATAAAGAAAAAAATACAATACCTGGAAATACTCAGTATTCCCATCTGCATTTCTTGGGAGATACACATGTTCGAACTTTTTTTACAGTTACACAAATTTCTTTCAGTATAATAAAGATAGTCCAATTAAATCTGTGTCTCTTTCTATGGTGCATAGTCCGATAACAGTCAATGAAGGCGAACATAAAGGTGATGTATGGCAATCAACTGGTGCATCCCTAATAATAATTGCATTACTTTACTCCCCAGCTGTAATTATCATCAATTATAATCAAAGATTATATTATTCTAATAATAATTTCCGGCAGGCTGTAAACGGAGTGGTATAATACTGCCCCCCTCAGTTTGAAGGTCTTTTCCAGCCAGCATGTCATTGTGGGCCCCATAAGGGTTATATTCGGGCTGACAATATGGGTCCTAAGCAGGTTTGTCCATGGTTTCCATGGTGGCCCCTCCTTTGTTTGCCTCCCATCTGGGGCCCATGTTACTGGAACCATATCAGACCTGCATGATTTGCCCACTTAGTACCTGCTCTAAGTGGATTATCGTAGTCGGAAGTTCTTTATAACAGTTTAACCATTACAATTTCAATTTTAAACTGATTTATTGATCACATCCTGAGAATTCTTCCTAAAAGAAACATTACATATTTTAATATTACATTTTTAACAGTAATTATATTATTTTAATTTTAAAAGGTAGGTCAATACAAGGAGTGAATACGCATATTTGTCTATATATATATATATACATATATATATATATGTATGTCTGTGTGTGTGTGTGTGTTGAGTGTTATCCAGTGTACACTGTGGACAACACACTGCTCACTAATATCCGGCCTTATTCACTTATTCAAATCACATCACCACAGCCTAAGTTTCAGTATTTAACACACACTTCCTTCCTTTTTTGCATGAAGCTTCAGTAACCCTCCAACTTTAGACACTACCAACATCCTCTTAGTCTATTCAACAGCATCTTACACCAAAGCCTCACAGTAGCAGCAGCAGCATGATATTTGACTTCACTGTCTGTGTCTGTGCTTCCTCTCCCTGAATTCATGTCACTGCCGTCCGTCTGTCTGTCTGTGACCCACATTTGTTATGCACTAAAAAAAAAAAAAGAAGCTAGCAAGCTAACCAGGCTACGTTTTAGCCGGCTAGCTCATGTCAACAGCACAGAACAAAGGGAGGCAGCAGCGACGCACACTTTAATGTTCCCCCACTTTGTCAAGTACAGAGCAGGCGCGGCGTCAGCTGTGGTGTCGCTGGGCCTGGGACTAACCCGGGAGAGCTGCAGTGTCTGTCCCCGGCTCTGTGTGTCTGGCTCGGATACGAGGGAAGAACAGCCCCCCAACCAGGCAGCCAGGACAACATGCCGAGAGCCCGAGGAAGACTCCCCCCCCTCCCTCACCCTTTCATAAAAAAGCTAAGCAGAGAGGTAGTAAAAGCCCCGTAACTCACCTCCAGTTCCGTCCGAGTTCTCGTTTAAGCTGCCCGAGGAGTCGTGATGGCTCCCGACACAGCCACCCATGGATGTTTCAGCGGAGCAGCCCGGGCTAGGTAGCTCTCCCCCCGGCCCACAGCAAGAGCTACATCCAGCACAGCCAGTGAGCCCCCACCTCTCTGTCTCTCTCCCCCTCCCCTCCACTCCCCTTCACTTCCCTTCTCTCAACAATCCCTTCCCTCTCGTCTCTTCTTTTCTCTCTTCGTTTCCTCCAGTCGTCCCCTTGTTCCCTCCAGTCTTCCTCCCTCCCTACACCCTCCTCCTCTTCATCTGTGGTGAAGAAAGAAAGGTTCATCACATCATTGAGACAAGGTGACCGAGGGAGGGAGGAATGAAGGGGAAAAATTAGAGAGGAGGGAAGGAAGAGAGGGAACAAAGGAGAAGTACACAGCACAAAAAAACGATGCCACTTTATGTTTACTTCATAGTTCAGACTCTGTTGACACACTCATGTGCTGTGTTCAGAGAAACTTGTCCTGAAGAAGAAACAGCTGTTACTGCTGGACACACTTCTATTCTATTCTATTCTATTCTATTCTATTCTATTCTATCCTACTGTACTTAATGCACAGTGCATTATTGAAACACTTATCCTGCATTTAAACACTTATCCACACCATTTGCAAACAAAATTGATCGTTTTTAGCTCAGCTGTAGTAGAAATGTACACATATTATATTAGATTATATTGTCTTTTACAGTGGGACTCTTACTATACATATATATATATATATATATATATATATATATATATATATATATATATATATATATATATATATATATATATTCATAAATTATAGGACACATCCCATGCTTGCTGTTGCTAATCCTTTCTATTTTCAAATGCACTCTCGGGCCTTTCAGTATTTTTGTAAAACATTACCTGTGCAGGCAGCACACATTTCCCAAAATGAAATGGATAATTTATAGCTCATAGTGAAATGGCCCAGTGTTTCTATTCTATTATAGTTTATTTCTCATAGACTATCAGAACATTTAGTACACAAACAGAGTGAATTCTGTTTAATGCACGGTGGGGCTTTCAGTATATTGATTAACTACATAATATCCAGTCTTTTAAACACTTATCCAGTATAGTAAGAACACTGCTTGCAATATAAAATCAATAGTTTATAGCTCAGATTAAAAATGTACATTTATTTATTGTATTCTATTCTATTGCAGTCTGTTTCATCACATAGGCAAAGGTTTTTAAGTAGATTTAACAACACGGTGAATAAAAAAACTAACCGATTGTCTTGTCTTGTCTTGCACTTGCAGCACTCTACAGTGTGGTTTCTGCAACGTTACACCAGACGAGCTCCTGCTGCTTAGTCACCAGAACTGAGGTTTGAGTGTAATCTGACACATTTGCACACTGCACATAACACAATAGCAACAGGATAGCAAGTGTACATTTACAACAACGATGTCTGGAATTACATTTATTTTTCCATTAGCGAAACTGTAAGACGTAGGATGGAGATCTACAATTTAGAGAAACAATTAAGATTGTTTTCAAGAGTATGACATGGTGTAACACGTTTTTATATCTATGAGTAATATATGTTCTGTGTCTTGTTTGGAGGAGCAACTTTATACCGAAATGTACACTTTATAGATTCTAAAATCTACAATTTATATGGATTTAAAAAGGAATTTCCACAGCATAGTTGTACATTTGCAGTTGAAATCTGGGGCAATGCCGAGGCCACAGCCAGCTTCCAAATGTTACACTAACACACTGAGTGCTGACTTCACACGCAATTGTTCATTTGTGAGAGCTATAGTGACCTCTAGTGACTTTGCTCCACTGTTATCACAGCAGAATAGCCTACTGTAACATCATATTAACACTGACATAAAGGGGAAATTAGCCGTTTTATCAGTAAAGATGATGAGATGACACATCTGTAATGTTCACAGTGCTCAAATATAATATAATATAATATGATATGCTGCAGAGAGGTCATTAACTCTGAAAATACCAATTTCTTCTTTATGTGCACATTCAACCTTTTATTCAGCAATCACACTTTTTCTTTTTGACACAAACACACTTGAGAGGCAGCTTTAACATTTTAAGTATAGTCTGTCGGGCTTGTCACTCACATTTGCAGTAATATGGAGGAATAATAATAATAATAATAATAATAATAATACATCATATTTTTTGGACACTCAAAGAAGCTGTACAAACACACACACAAAAAAAGAAAAAAGAAATAATGTGGAATATTCAGGTAGTACATGGCTCTGTCAGTAGATGGTGCTGGAGAGTTTCAATCACAGACTGTGGTGCCCTGCTGAGACCAAACTACAGTGTGTATGTGTGTTACATTTTTTAGACCTTTTCTGGCAAAAAACACTGACCTTGTCAGTACCAGGACTCTTCATGGAGACCAAAACCTGGTCCTAATGATACTTAACCTTATTTCTTAGGACCCAGTTGAGTTTATGGCTAATATTGTGGTCAGGTTAGGGTTAGGCCTTCACTGGTTATGTTAATGTTCTGCAGACCTCAGTGTGTGTTCCATTTTATTCTTTTGCAAATAATTAATTAAGTTTGGGCATGTTTTTTTTAATTATATTAGCTTCTCTGATTTCATCTTTGTAAAGATAAATTGTTCCTGGCTTATCTGCTTCCCTATGACAATATAAAAAAACAAAACAAAACATCTTTGTGTTGTGGGAAAAAAATGACATCACCAACTAACAATTTTCATACTTTTCTGACAGTTACAACTGATTCATTAAGAGGAGATTCAACACAATAATTAATACTAAAACATAACCATTAGTTGCAGCCCAAACAAACATGGTTGACCTGCTATTTTTACACTTTTATTTAGACCGAAAATTCCAAAAAGCCACATTACACTCGGGCATAAAGAGAGACAATGCATACTTTTCAGGTTGGAAAAACAGAATGAGTAGAAAAACAAAAGTAGGAGACATTTTTAGACATTTTCCTTTGCACAGACCTTTGAAGCTGTCTCTTCTTTATCTGATTTTCTCTGCTGCATCTTTCACTATACCCCCAACCCACTCTTCTCCCATCCTTCCTCCTTTTTTTCGTCAAGCTGATTGAACAAGAGGTAAATTGGCTTGTCATTGATTTACTTCTAACTGCCAAAAGGTTCTCAAATAGGGCAGCCTCACATCTGCCCCATTATCTCTGACGCTGTGCTTCAAATTGTCTGGCCTTCTGAAGATCTTCAACTGCCCCATCTGTGTTGAAGATGGGGCTGCTGCTGGATCTATTGATTTATCCGTTATCTGTCAAGTGCTAACCCCCCCCACCACCACCACCACCACCTCCACCCACTGAGTGCAGACCTACAGTGCAACCACACACAGTGTATTTGATGATGATGACTGGAGAGCTTGTAAATGCATTTACATCCAGCTGTCCGAATCGTTGATTTACTATTACCTCTTTCTTTAGTGCCACCTGCAACTACCCCCCCTAGATGTTTATTTGTATTTTATCGCCACTTTTTGTGTCTTACAGCACTTTGGTCAACTCTGGTTTTAAAACGTGCTTCATATATAATTGGCCTGAAAATCATAAATGGTGACAGACTGTGATGTTGTTGGTGTTAGAGACCCACAGGGAGTGATCTGCTTTCCCAGCATGTTTGTCCAAGCTTTTTTTCCCCCACACCTTTTAAATTGGAAATGATGTTCTGTGGAACAGGCTAAATGTGTGAGCAGTTGGGATTTAACACAAGATGACCGCATCATTAAAATGGAACAAGTTCTTGTTTAACACAACTGTAAGACAAAAGGTGAGGAATACTGTGAGTCAGCGTCATTAAAAATC